>NC_135500.1:115004886-115604886 GCF_052857255.1 Amblyomma americanum | reverse complement strand
AGAGCAGGTGTTATGGCCAGCAAGTGGTGCCTGGATACCCTCCTTTCAAGCCTAAGTGGCCTGTTTCACGATGCACCTGCACGGAGAGATGACTTTGCCTCTGTTACTGGCCAGACAACATACCCTCTCAACTTTGTCTCGCACCGCTGGGTTGAAAATGTACCTGTCCTTGAGCGCGCCATTCTTTTGTGGCCCGATGTGAACAAGTATGTGCAATGTATTAGAGTGAAACAAGTAAGTTTGCCTAAGTGTATTGCATTCCAACGTGTGTGTGATGCCTGCGCTGATCCGCTGACGCCAGCAAAGCTTCAATTTGCTCTGGGAATTGCAATGATATTCAAGCCATTTTTGACTGAATACCAAGGTGACAAACCTCTGGTGTTCTTTTTAGCAAAGGACCTTGAAAGTGTTGTGAGAAAACTAATGACAAGGTTTGTAATGTGCTCTGTGGTAGCAGCGTCTGCTGGAATCTTGAGCTTCTTGAAGATTGACATCTATGATCCAAAGAACCATGCTCCCCTTGAAAAAGTAGGCATTGGTCATGCAGCAGAACAAGTTGTGAAAGCTGCCAAGATAAGTGCAAAGGATGTGTTTGCATTTAAGATGGAGTGCAAACAGTTTCTGATTAATGCAGCGAAGAAGATATTGGATAAAAGCCCACTAAGATACCCTCTTGTTAGGGCCCTCTCTTCTTTAGTTCCTGTGCGGATGTGTTCAAGGCCGGATGAGTGCCTTACAGGCTTCAGGAAAGTTTTGGGTGCCCTCATTGAAGCAAACCGGTTGAGCGAGCACCAGCGAGGTGCAGTTCTCGCCGAGTACACAGAGTTGCTCCAGGAAGAAAAGGACACCCTTGGATCATTCGAGAAGCATTCCAAAAGTTTGGATGAGTTTTTTTGCAATCTTTTGAAGTTCCGTTCTTCATGCTCAAACCTCTGGGGTGTGGTCAAAGTTCTGCTTATTTTAAGTCATGGTCAAGCTACTGTAGAAAGAGGATTTAGCATTAATCGCCACACCTCTATTGAAAACATGAAGGAAATGTCTTACGTGTCGCAAAGAATTGTGTGCGATGCCATAGATAAGGCGGGAGGCATCCTTAAAGTAGAAATAACAAAGGAGCTGCGGACATCTACTTCAGCCGCATGGAACCGGTACCAAGCGTACCTGGAGGAGCAGAAGCAGCAAGAAGCTCAGCAGTTGAGGCAGTCAAAGAGAAGCCTTATTGAAAATGAAATTGAAGCCAACAGACACAAGAAAAAGAAACTAGAAAAAACTATTGTGGACTTGACGGCAGCTGCAGACAGTTACTCCGAAAAAGCTGAAGCAGCAAATGACATCACATATATTGTGAAATCAAACAGTCTTAGAAAAACTTCAAAAGAAAAGATGCAGGACCTTCAAGAAATTGATCGTGTGATTGCAGCAAAACTTCAAGCACTTTCTTGATATGCTTAACGAGTGTGTGCTTCAAGGAAATGTGTGTGTGTTTACTGATATGTGTTTTAAGGTGGTATATGCCTCTTTCCTTTTTTTTCAATAAAATGAATGATTTTGTTGTTGAAGAATTTCTTTTTTGGTCCGAGCTGCTAAACACATTGTTTGAGGTCCTTCAAATTGCTATGCCAGGGCCTTGAAAGTCCTTGAAAACCCTTGAATTTTTTCAACTAAAACTGCTACGAACCCTGATAAGCATCGCGCTACTGACTGTTCGCCACGCTCGCACACGGAGGCTACATGCTTGTCACTGGTGCTCCGTAGCAGACGACAGCATATATACCAAGTTTGCGAGATCACGAAACTGTTACAGGATAACCACATGGGCGAGACTACGAGACTTTCCTCACCGGCCGAAAATACAAGTAACTACTTTAAAGAGCATCCTTTGTCCTCTTCACACGTATTACATCGTATGTACATTACAGGCTGCATGATTTTTAACAAATTTTATTTTCTTCCGTAGCATGGCCGTGCGAGGCCCCTACCTACTCTACCAAAACGAACCCACTGCTCACGAGTTCAATCACAGCCCCCCTGTCAGTGCAGTAGCAACTCGACAAAAATTGAGTGGCGTTAATTACATTGCCGATAGCGAAACGCCTTTCGTTTTTGGATGAGCGCAATTTTTTAGCGCATCACAAGCTTTCCAAATGATCGAGATCTTTTGTCACCACAACCACTTATTTACAATGGTGCGATGGTGGGGCCATGGAGCGAACATCGCTTCCAGCTGCCGAGACATTACTTAATGTGCTCTTTTCGTTTTTCGACCATGGCACTTTGCAAGGCCCAGTCGCCAAGGGCAAGCATTACTCTGCCAGTGAAAGTGCGCGCTAGTCGCTGCATGTGCGTGTCCTCACCGATGCCGCTATGGTCTGTGTGCCCGCACCGTTTGATCCTGTTTACAGCTGAGAGTGCTATTTAAGACGGCCTCGCAGCAGAATGACTATAAGCACGCTCCCGGAACGTCGTTCTTTTCCGTACTTGGCGCCAACAGTGGCAGACAATATCGTTTGTGTTTATCGTTTTTTTCTCCCTGGCACAGTAATGCTTGCCCTTGGCGACTGAGCCTTGCAAAGTGCCATGGTCGAAAAACGAAAAGTGCACATTAAGTAATGGCTCAGTGGTTATGGCACTCGGCTGCTGACCCGAAAGACGCGGGTTCGATCCCGGCCGTGGCGGTTGAATTTCGATGGAGACGAAATTCTAGAGGCCCGTGTACTGTGCGATGTCAAGGCACGTTAAAGAACCCCAGGTGGTCGAAATTTCAGGAGCCATTCGCTACGGCGTCCCTCATAGCCTGAGTTGTTTTGGGACGTTAAACCCCCTAAAAACCAAACCAAACCTTTTTTTCTTTATTCTGTAGATTTCATAATCGCTTTCTGTACTTACATATCGTGGCACCGCCTTGATGTACACGTCAAGCGAACGTAACAATTTGAACAAAATGGCGAAATGTCGAGAATAGGCACCCCGGTCTCGAGGCGGACGCGCGCGCTCTTTGCATTCGGCGCGGAAGCAATCACGCCGCCCGCCGCCGGCCCCACGCCTGCATCTGTGGCGGCGGGGGGCTTTTGCCTGGTTTCGCGCTGTAGCCCGCTGGTTCATGGTGCGCGCAGCCGAAATCAAAGAAAACAAACTGCAGATGCTTAGGCTGTGCATCTCCAACGTAGTCCCCATGTGCACAGATTTTTCCATCACAAACTTTGCTCGATGAAAACATTTAAAAGGAGAAATCACTCCCCGTTCCTCAGAACTATGCCGAGCATGTGGGGTCTTAAATCAAGAAGGATATACTCTGATGACTTTCTTTTCTGCGTCTTATTGTCAGTGATTAAATAGAATTTTCATGCTAAGGGGAAGAGAAAGAAAACTGAGAGAGTGAAAGTTTTGCGCTCACCCCATAAAAATGTACTATATAGCGGAGAAAATTCTTTACGACGCGTGAGCCGTAAATCCGATAGCGCAGTAGCTGGTAGCTCAAGACGATACTTGTAGAGTTGAAAGTCAAACTCATGTACCCTAACGTTCAGCTGTCAAACAAATTGATTGCTGGGAGATACATATAGTACCTAATTACGCCGATACCGCTTTTGGCACGTCTTGAATGTACTTATTTTCACCCTCACAAAAGTCGCAACTTCCTTAAAGAAGAGGCCTGTGTCGATAGCTCAAAAGAATATTAAATACTAATGTGCGAGCTAGTGTCAAGAATCATAGTAATGCATTGTTCTCTGTTCGAAGCCAATGGCACGCGGCCTTTCCGCTTTTGTTTGTCAAACGAGAGGCCACCAGATTTCTCTGGAATGTCTGTATTGCAATTTCAAAACTTATGTATGTCCAATGAGTGACATCAGCTACCAGAAAGAGCGCAATGTTTTGTTGTCCACGTATATTTAGCAATGTGCTCTGATCCTGCGGCCAGGGTTGGGTCCAGTCTATACCAGTTCCTTCTGCGAATGATACGTCTTCCTGGGGAGCACCATGAATTCTTGCTAGTGCCGCTGTTGTGCAAAACTAAAGCAACCTCGCTTGAAATTTCAGGAGTTTTATTTGCGCTGTAGAATCCTTTACTCTTTAAAACTTGCCATCCAAGTGTTACACATAGCATATCATTCTACGCATTCATTCAGACATGCCGGAAGATGAACTACCGAGGCTGACAGCATTGCTTTATAGCCAAATATACATGGTTTGCATGTGACGTGACGTCCGGCGGCACGCGCTGCGGCGGACAAGTTGGTGCAGTCTGGGCGGAGTCGGCGGAGTGCGGGTTGCATGCGTTTCCTCGTGTTCGCTGGTGGTAACGCGTGCAATTTTGTCGCCTTATGTTTGACATGCCGCCTCTTCTGTGTAAGTAGCCTTCAGACGCCACCTACCACTTAGATCTTACGGGGTCTGAGCGCATTCAGTATGCGGAAAAAGTGCGTCTCTGTGATGACATGGACCCCTTCATGCTGTGGCCGGCAAAGGACACAACAAGCGATGTCGACATAGTATTTCCGGAGATTTGTTACGATGACATCGCTAATTACGTTGTTTTCTCTGCAAACTTTATGACTCTTGAGGAAATGAAGGCGTTGAAGTCCACCGAGGCGCATAATTATTTCACTAACGGCTGGGTGAAGGGCCTGTCTGCAAAACAGCTGCAAGAGGACAAGGTGCTTCTACTTGGAGAGGTAAGCTGCAGGACTATGATCTTTCTATGGATTAGAGTAAAGAAATAATGTTTATTCAATCCACAAGTGACTTAGTGTAAGCACGCACTCAGTAAAGTTTTTAAAAAACTTTACAAACTATCAGTCTAGTGATTCATTTATATGTATGTACTGTACCTCCACGATTTCAGATTCAATAATGAGTCTTTCTATTTTTATGCGCATATGAAAGACACCGTTGCTGATTTGTCGCAGTTTGGCAACCTAACAAGTTATTGCGCAAAAAAGAAACGGTTACGCGTGAAGAGATTGTTATCGCTCGCTGCAGTTTTGCAGACCAACAATCTCTGTCCCCTGTCACGTCGGGCAGTTTTTGTGGCCTGCCTTAACTGTTCAAGCTCATCGCTGTTGCAGTTTTAGACGGTCAGGTAGCGCGACAATATCGACAGTGACGTGCGCTTGTGCAGAGATGCGCCCAATGCTAATTTGAACTTTGCCATATTTTCCTTGAAGGTGAACCATTCACAAAGGTTACGAGACCAGCCACTATGTGTATGGATTCTCTGTGAAAAAAAGTGAGCCTATGCTCACACAGCCCACTGCACGTGTATGGCAGGAGCAGAAGAGGCCTTTTCTCATGTTGGAGCCTGCCTTTATGCAGTTGATACCGTTCTGAGAATGAAAAACGCCGTCAGCTGCACCTTAAAGAGCAACATCCAGCTTCCTGCCTACGTCGAGAAGGTACAATTCGAGAGGCTCAAAGACATCACTTCGTCCAGGGTGAAAAAGCAAAAGCTGGATGATGCAATCAGGAGCAGCACTTCAACTGAGACCAAAGCAAAGAAACGAATGGATATCCCACAACCAACAGAAGAAGAACTTGGAGAACTTTACAGAGCTTTCCAAAACACAAACGTTGTACTTGCGCTATTTTCTGTGCTGCCAGAATATTACGTGCATTTTCAGGAGCCCGTATGGATACAACCTGCTCACTTAACAAAATTGTACTCTCAGGCGAACTTGGATAATAATGTTGACGTGCTTTTGAAGAAGGCCAACAACTTTCTGTCCACATTTTCAGCCGGAGAGGGCACAGTAAAATGAGTTGTAGCTGCAGCAAGGCACCAGAGCAACTCACCAGATTGGTTCCTTTACAGTGGTGGCAGAGTGACAGCTTCAGTAATGAAAAGGGTGTGTCACATAAGTGTTGAGAGCCCCAGCATGTCATTGTTGAAATCGTTGTTACCCTGAACAAAATTCTGTCAATGAGCCTGCTGTTATGAGGGGTCTGAATCACGAGAAAGATGCTTTTGAGGCTAATGAAGCTAAGGAAACCAGAAAGCACCACGGCTTCCAATGCCGAAGGTCAGAGCTGCACCTGTGCACTGCTTACCCATTTGTTGGCGGATCACCGGATGCCATAGTCGCATGCAGCTGCTGTGTCAGAGGTGTTGTGGAGCTGGAGTGCCCATTTTTGTTGAAAGATGGTGAGGAGATCACCACCACGAGTTCGTGTTTCAGTGACGCCAATGGAACACTGAAGCTTGACCCAAGCCATGCTTACTACCATCAAATCGAGACTCAGATGAAAGTGTGCCAGGTTGAATTCGGTGACTTCATGGTGTGGGGACCGAATGTGTTACACATTGAGAGAGTAAGGTGTGAGGAGCAGCCTTGCACTGACATTGTTGCTCGTGCGAGGAAGTTTTTACGGAGGGTAATTTTACCTGAACTGTTCAGCCGCTATTACACGAGGCAACAAAACAGTCTTGAGGACAAGCCGTCCGACAGTGTAGAATACTGTTTCTGCCGTGGACCGCATACTGGCAAAATGGTTGCTTATGACAGTGCATCGTGCCAGTACAAGTCGTTCCGCTTCTCCTGTGTTGGACTCAAGTGCAAGCCGAGAGCAAAGAAATGGTTTTGTCCTGAGTGCAAAAACAACAAGACTGATTAGTCTTTTTTTCTCACTCTTTTTTCTTAAGTGCAGTTCAGGCCTCAAGTTTCTCCGTTGCCAAAAGAAAGAAAATATACCCTGCCATCTTCAATCCCTCTGTGTCATGCTGCTATGCATCGCTACATATTAGCATCAATGACAAAACTGAATAAAACATACAGCTGACAATTGCAGGAATACAAAAATACGTTGAAATTGCATTGTAAAACCACTTTACTAGGCATCCATCTACAACCCTAATCAAATGAGAAAAATGTATACATCATAAGATGTTACAATATGTGTAGTTGTAAAGGCAGTAACACTGATTGGAATGCGCAAGAGGTGTATATATTCAATGCAGGCCACAGAATATGGTACACGTAGGACGAAATAGGAAGAAGGAGACAGTGTCGATTGTGCCCCTTTTCTTAGTGTTGCTGGTTGACATGAATATTTCATCTTTGCCATGCTGAGAGCGCAAATGAATGCATTTTAAAGAAGACAAATGGAGCAGAAACAACGCAACATTGACAAAAATCTGAGGGGCAACCATACTGACGGTACAAAGTTATGCAAGACACGGTGCCATGGATTGCCTTGCAGCTATGTAGATAGTTTTGCACTTAATTAATCTGCGATTCGCTGATGACATTCCCTTGCTGAGTCACTTAGGAGGTGAACTGCAAATCATCATAAACGAGTTAGACAGGCACAGCAAAACGGTTTATCTCGAAATTTACACGCAGAAAACCAAAGTAATGTACAACAGTCTACCAAGAGAGCAGCAGTCCACAATTGGTCACGAGGTGCTGGAAGTGGTTAGGGAATACGTATACTTAAGGCAGTAGTGACAGCTGCTCCGGAATATGAGATGGAAGTATACCTATCAGGATTTCTGCAATCATAGTTTTATTTGTGCATGATAGTCTGTCTTTCTATGCGTAGAGGTTACTATCTATAATTGCACAACATGTTTATTTGGCTTGTTTGAAATATTATACACAGAAACTTTAACTTAGGTATGTAGATTTATTAGAGAATAGACGTATAATTAAATATCTCCTTTACATATTTTTTTATACATGGAGCGAACTTTATTTCCAGCGACGCTTTTTTGCCCTTTCTGAAGCTGTATCTCCACATTGTGATATTCTATTGTATCTTCGCATTTTTATTGTATATTTTGCAGAACTCCTGCTTTCTACATGTGCACTCTGCTGAGACTATATTTTCAGTGGAATTAATTGCAATACCCGACCGGTGATAGCTGCAGCCATGCAATGAACTGGAACGAAGGACTTTTTCCTGGCCATTGCAAGGGTACAAAATTGCAAACAAATGTCATTGAATGACAAATATTTGTTCCTGATATGAATAATCAAGTTGAGGACAATATTTGTCCTCAACTTTATTATTCATATCAGGAACTTGCACTACATTGCTGGTTTCTGATATATTTCTAAAGTTCATGACACATGTTCTTTACGTAATAAATAGACAAAAAATATGGAAGCACTGAAATAAGTTTTTCTGCCGCAGTTTTTGGGACATGCGAACAGAGCTGGACGTTTGACTTCAAAAATCTTGACCTCACCTCAACCTCAAAAAAAAAAAATTGCCGACCTCACTCAAACCCAGGTTCATTAGTTGAGGTTGAGGTCTTCTGAGACGCCTTTACCAAATTTACTTGAGTCCACGGGCGACCTCACTCAACCTCTAACTTTAATGTTGAGGTCGGCTGCTCGACATCAAAAAAGAAAAAGCGATTAAAAAAATTTTCAGTTAAAAGCAATTTTGAGAATCATGTGAGACAGGAAAGGCAAAATGATGACCGTATTATTTTATAAGGTGTGTACAGACACTATTGAAGTGCATGCAATAAGAGAAGCTAGTAATTCTGGATGGACCCTCGGAGAGTTTATGGCTTTCGGACAGAGGTGTCCCTTAGGCGGTTACCACCAGTACGTCGAAAGGTACTTTTTTATTAAATTTGCTTTACTATTGCAAGCTTATTAGGGTGAATATTCAGCAACCTGGTTCGCGTATACTTGTTCGTATTGGAAGCCTCTCGCTCATTCACGCACTAACCGGCAGTTGACAAATACAGACCTTCTACACCATCTACCAGAAACTGGTAGGGGAAGGCGGGGGGGGGGGGGATGTATCAACGATACTCTTCTTAGACATGGGAATAGTTAGCGAATGCGAAGAAACTGGTCGGCGATATACTTTCAAATGTGACGGCTACGTTTTATTTATGCCTATGTAGAAACAAACGGCTTCTTTTATTAATGCGAAAGTATTAGATGTATCACTTTCAAGGTTATATCCGCAAAGAAGTGTCCACAAAGAACGGCGCCACCTGACGTCATGAGCCGACGAGTAACGCGACGAAGATGATGACGTCACGTCATTAATTAATGCTCATTATTTTAATCAGTTAAGCTAAGAATAGCTAGTATAATTAGCGATGCCATTATATGAGCGTGACATCATACCAGGTCACGTGACAACGATGTAATGTGACGTCAAACCTAGTCACGTGACGACGATATAATATGACGTCACACCTAGTCACATATAAACGATGTAATGTGGCGTCACACCTAGTCACGTGACAATGATGTAATGTCACGTAATACCAGGTCCCCACCCACCCCATTTCAAGATCCATATAGATCCCAAATTACTACAAATGTGCGCATGACGCATTAGAGAGAGTGTCCACAACCCGGTCCACATTAATGACATTCGGATTCTCCAGCAGGTAAACGCTCCAGTTCTCATGTACGACGTACTGCAACGATCATGCAACGACACATGCCGTTGGCCCTTGAGATGATGGTGTTGGTTATGATGATCATCATGATGATGATGGTTATGATTATGCTAATAGTGTATCTTTATGAGCCCGGGAAAGTCTATTATACCGCTGCCAATTAAACGTTGCCACAATAATGGTTAAATATTGTGCATTACCAAGAAACCGAACACAATTATTCTGCGAAAAAAAAGGAATACGTGCAGCTAATAGAGAGATTTAGTATAGCGTACGCAGACATACGCAAGGGCATATGGTACGCTATAAAATAGCGTGCTTCGTACTGCACATTCGCTAAACGCTATTCCAAATCGAGGTTTAGCATATGTGCATGTTACGTACACTATTTCTCGAATTTAGCGCGCGTGCTCTTGCGTCCGCTACGATAAATAGCGTGTCAAGAAGGCGGCGCCCACGTCACCCGCTTCGGAGAGTTTTCTTCAATATTATGGTTTTTTAGGTATATTCATGAACTTTAAATGGCGCACGTGATATTCCCTTTCCCGCCTCTCGCCAACAGCTTAACGAATGAGGGGCAAACTTGCCCAACTTTTGATTCCGTGTGACGATTCCGCAGTTCTTAACCCTAACAAAACGCCGCCGACTTTGGATTGGCTTGATTTGGATGTTTCTGACATGGTAGTCATAGCCTTGCTAAACGCAATCGTGTCGGCGGTAGGCAGAAGTGTTCGAAAGACCAAAACATGAAGTTTTTAAAACCTTGCTCGGTTCAATTACTTAAAAGAAATTAGGCCCTGACTCAACTGAACTGCTGGTGAACTGGCTATCTATGCGCTACGACTTGGATAACCATGGTTAAGTGCGAAAAATGTGTCACAAAATATTTTCACATTATAACACCAGATCACGCCACTGCAGCCAGCGCTATCGTTGTGTTCGGCTTGGCATACGATAAACTAAATGTGCTCATGCGATTTGCAGTGTAACCTCCCGCTAAATACTTGCGTATAACGTACGCAAGCGCTCATCTGCTATACTAAAGGTCTCTAATAATTCAGGATAATGATGTTGATATTCTTGGGAGGTAGGACCGTCACAAGTTTCCACCATTTCCCTCCAGGTGGTGATGGGAGTGGTTTCGAAATCCTGGGAGTTCTCCGAGGACTCGGTGGTCCCGCGGCACTTTGCATGAACTGGCTAGATTACGTCTTCGAACATTGTGACGACTATTAAAATCACACGCGCCAAAACAACTGGCCTTGAGTGGGCAGCGAGAACCGCTCTCTCTCTGTCAAGAGCGCCAAGGCTTCCGCTCAAATCTCGCCGCCCCGGACAAAATACAAAAAACACCGCCTAGATACTCATATGCCTGAACAGGATTCTGGGTACCATTTCGTCAACCAGTCTGAGAAAAGCTGCTTTAGGTGAATCACTGCTTTTCCTCCAAAGTTGAACTAATCAATGATACGACGGCATCCTCGAAGTTTTTTTACCCGTGAGCACCGCGTGAGCATTCTGCTTTAAGCTGAACGATGGGTCTCTGCAGAATAGCAAAAGAAAGATAACAAGTAGTGGCTGGTTGTCTGGGAGGCAGACCGCCAACTTGAGTGATCCCATACGAGAGAAGAAAAAAAAACGAGAATGACTACAAACTTGCAAACAAAAATAGCACACTAAACACGGAAGCGAACAAGAGTGTGCCCCATTAAATGTCATATCAGAAGGTTCGGAACGACTCGGCAGCACAGCGCCAGCACGTAATCAGTTCTATTCACACATCTTCATTAAAAAAAGAAAAGGAATCAGCTACCACATCACCATACATTCATTATATTTTTGCATATTTTCGCCGCTGCAACACCCCTATGCTGGTATACGTTCGCCCCGTGCTGCTGTGTTTCGGCATAATATGTGAATTTCCGAGAAGGAACAAGGAAAAGGAGACCAAAGAGAGGCTATTCGGAAGGATATAAAAGTGAAATTATATTTGCATCTGCTTGCATTACGGAACAGGAATATACAGAAGTCGTGTAAGATTCCAAAGGTGAAGACACCGATCAAAAGCTTCGATGGTGTTACGCAGGTTTTTCTGGCTTCGTGCATTTTTCATCGAATCAGCAGGTATCCTTGTTAGGAACAGCCCGAATCACATTCTCTCGCCTGGGCCGACTGCTCCAGTTTCTGTTAAGTCACCGTGTAATGACAGCAGGATTCCCTTTACTCGACTGCTGCGAAGAATTTATTGCCTGTTTCTTGGAGTGAACTTTTTTTTTGCGGCATCAAAAAATGCCACCGCGAGTCAACATGAGTTACGTGCTTTGCGCGCTCTCGGGAGTTCGAGCCAACCGGCATTAAGCTAAGGCTGCTACGCAGGCGGAGAAACGGGGAGGCAGAGTGGCATTACGTGACAGCAGCACCCCTTCCATGAAGACCAGAGGGGTGCGTCCTCCTGTAGGCTCGGGCTCAACGGACATTACAGCGCAGCACCAAAAGCAAAGCTTACTGCGGCATTCGGTTGTCAAGACAGGGGAAACCGAGCACCAAGTGTCATTGCATGAACACTGTGGTGGTACACTCCAACTCCGCTTCGGAAACGGCACTCATCAGAGTAAGACGCGGAAAGTGAAAAAAATTTCGACCTCACCGAAGACGGCCTCACTCAACCTAAAACTCACGCGTGAGGTTGAGGCCAGATTTGCTGACCTCAGTCACAATATTTCGAGCCGTCGCCGACCTCACCTCAGTCTCACCTCACGACGTGAGGTTGAGGTCATCTTGAGGTTGAGGCCGACCTCATGAGGTCAATACCTCATGAGGTTGCCCACCTCTGCATGCAAATATATTCTTTTACAAAAAATACATATTTTACTTGTCGTGACAGTGCGTAGCGTTCAAGAATTTGTTTGCTGCATCTAATACGCAATATAATTGGCAATGGCAATGCAGTTATGATTAATGTATTTGATCCCTCTACATATTCTAAAAGGAGGAAGCCGCGCTGCAACTTGAGCCCCCTCGAACAAAATTTCTGGCTAAGCCACTGCCTCTGCCCTCAGCACTGTCTTTTCGCTCGGGACACAACGTTAGATCACCTTCTGCTACGTAGAGAACCACACCTTCCTCCTGTTTCATCGGAGCATGCGTCCCTCGAAAGTGAATGAGCCGGTTCTCCTGTTAGCGTTATTTCGGATCCTGAATCCGCGGAGGCTTCAGCATGACGTTCGACATGCAAGTAGCCGCATGCCAGATCCTCCGTCCGATCTGGTTGACTGACCTTATTAGCAGTCATCTCCGGAACGTAGCTTATCAGGCGTCAGTATCTCCACCTGGGCTACTAGCTCGCACACATCTCCCCTCACCGTGAACATATTGCTCTTGCTTTTTCGAACAGTAAGTCATTGGATGCCCAAATTTCATGCAGTTAAAACACTGAACTGCTTCGAAATAGACCTCGCTATCAGATTTCGTCATCTGCCTTAATTTAACCTGCATCTGTGCAAGTTTTCTCTTTCCCAGCTCAATTTGGAGTTTCAAATTCTCAATGTCACTCAGCTTTTCTGCCTCCTCCTGCTCACCACATCGCATCATGCACTCCCAACCATACCGTGCAGCAACCACTTCCGTTTTCTTTGCTACCATTTCTAGGACGTAAGCCTACCCCGAAATGGCGAATTTGGAGAAAGCAGAAAGGTCGTCTACCTCACTCGTTCCTTTCTGCCACGGTGATCTCGTCGTCCTCAGTGATGACGACAGGCTCCTCGATGCGGACAACTAGAGCCCTGGATCGCTCAGCAGTTTGCTGATTTCTGGCTACTATGACTCAGTCGCCTGGTTCTCTTTCTGAAACTTTTCAATGTGGACGCCTGGTTCTTTTCAGCCGCTTGCTGACTCGAACCCTTGATGGCTTGTCCTGTCCCGGCTCCTTCAGCTCCTCGCATACTTAAGCCTCTGATGTCCACTCGAACACGACCGCCCAGGTGAAAATTTCCTGCTGGGAATCTGCTGGTTTGCACTGGTCCCAATAGCAACTTTGCTGCTTTCGGTCTGGGCCTGCTGGTCCCAGCAGCCCACTTGCTGGTTTTGGTCTGAACCTGCTGGTCCCAGCCGCACCACTTGCTGGTTTTGTGTTGGGAACTGGTCCCAGCAGCAACCTTGCTGGTTTTGATGTCTGAGCCTGCTGGTCCCAGCAGCACCACTTGCTGGTTTTGTGTTGGCGGATTGGTCCCAGCAGCAACCTTGCTGGTTTTGTACTCGATCAACTGGTCCCAGCAGTAAACCTGCTGGTTTTGTACTCGGTCAACTGGTTGCTTTTAAAATCAAGTAGCCGGTCGTCAGAAGGGTTCTACTGGTCTCAGTAGAGAAGAAACCGGCTTTATATTGAGATTAATATTTAATTGCCTCGAGAAAAGCTGATCAGCTGGGAATTCAACCTGGCTTGTATTGGACCTGATGACCTAGCTAGTTGGAAACCAACTAGACATAACTAGTTTCATTCGGAAGGTGTGTATTAACAGCCATTTGGCAACTGCTTCAGCGCTTGAAACTTGTGTATTTATTGGGAGACAGGTGTAACTAAATAAAAAAACACCACAGTGACAAGCTTCTGCGACAATCTTCATGCACGGCGAGCAGTAAAAGTGGAACTTCACCTTGTGAATTCCAACTCCAACGCTTTTCTTAAAACGATACTTCGTCGATCGAAGATCATGCCTATCAAGAATATATAATATCAGTCTGAAGCGCTTCGACTGCCTTCCAAGACAATCCATACTCAACGGCAAAATTCACAGTCAGTGCAAGTAAGTCCTCAACAGTTAAATCACTGCACTGCGTCTGATCTGACGTCTCAAGGTGCTCGGAAAAGTCAGGCAGTTGCGTGTGATCGCTCGACGATGTAGGAGTTTCCGTAAGACCTGACCAATTATAGCTGCTGCCATAATCATTCCCATCATGATGCGTGGCCTGTGGTGATGTCTGCGCTGGTGAAGGTGACCGCGTAGGACCTTGCTCTGGCGAAGCTGAGCGTGTAGATCCTTGCGCTGGCGATGATGGCGGCCGCGGAGATCCTTGCGCTGTTGACGTCGGGTGCGTATCCCCTTGCACTGGCGACGATTACCGCGTAGGCCCTTCAGCTGGAGACGGTGGGCGCGCAGACATCCGAAGATAACTTCTGGTGGAACTCGGAAGACCAGCATCGCTGCCTGGGTGAAGACAACGCCGGTACCGCTTATTCCTACGGCCCATTCTTTCAGCTCACTGTGACAATAATACCACGGCCAAGATCCGAATAGCACTTGAACGTCGACCGAAGAGAAGCCCTAGGCGGGGATTGCTGTTGCTGCTGCAGGATTTGGATATGTGGCTTTCTCTTTGTATCGGGCGGCCCTTACGAAAAAAAAAACTCTAAGTGTCCTAGCCTATTTTGCAGGAGGCCCTACAGTTACAGAAAATATACTAGTTCACTGCACTACAGTCGTCGAGTTAAACGAAGCGTTTAATTGGATTTGGATTGGATTTAGACAACCTGGACTGGTGAAAATGCCAATGTGGCTATCCTTCAAGAGCTCATTGAACCGATTTACGAGTAAATTAGCACATTTGATTACATGAACATGCCAGTAAAACTTAATAAGTAACTGTGCATCAATTGTTTTGTTTTAAACCAGTTTTGAAAAACTTGTTTACTGACTACCTTTTTTCTTGTCCGAAGTTGGTCGCGTCTATTTTTGGAGATAGCGACATTGGGTACCTGTTTACCTTTTTTTTCCTGTCTTCTCGGAGTGCACGGACGAGTATCGGTCCCCGTCTCTCTGTTCTATCATACTGCGGCGGCTTTTAGCTTTTTAAATTACTTCGCTAATCCGAACTTATTCAGTTAATTAATCTGCAGCGGATCTGCGCTTGCAGAGTTATTAGTGATCCTTGGTGTGCATCATGCTCCACGGACACGTGCGATGTTTGCCGTTGTCAGATTCGTACACGATATAGACAAGAAGTTGTACGTGATTCCTGCAAAGGATATTACGAATTTCAACCCGAAAAACAACACAGTCTTCAATACGCGGTCTGAGTATACCGCGTTCTGGAGAGATCCGCTGGACGGAAAGGACAGCGGTCACTACAGCGCCCAAGCCCTGATGCTAGGAGGTAATGGCTCAGTTTTGTGCCCCTTAACTGCATGAGATTTTGCCACGCGAACTGGGTTACTATAATATATGTGTGTGTATGTCTGAACTTCTCACCGCAGAGTCGGAGAAAGAAATCCAGGAAATAATGAAAAAAAACACTTGCGATGCCAAAAATTCCAGATTCGCATGATTCTTCAAGTGAGACATGTGAAGAGGGAACAGCAGCCCAAAAGAAGAAGGTGTGCTTGCATTGTGCAGTGTTATATCTTGTTTCATTGTGCAATCTCGTGAAATTTAACCTGCGATGTGTTGTAGTGTATGCTTGTTGCAGCACATCCTGTTTTTAGTTTTTTCGTTTTTTAGAAGTAAAAGCGAACTCTGCTGACATCCAAAAAAGCAGAGTATGAGACCATACTAAAAAAACATGGACGTTGCCAGAAGCTAAACACTAGCAGCTCAAAGCCGCGACAGCCGCCAAGTGGTAAGTAGTACGCCTGCTTAGCTATAAGCTGCCTTATAATTATCAGACACCTTTAAACGTCTCAGATTAAATCTGAAACCATGAATGATAATTCTTTATAGGCCAAGAAGCGAGTTGGTTAAAGTTATTTAGTTATTATAGCAAATTGGGAGTTATGTGCACTATGCCCTTGCAATAACCTGCTGGATCCTACTGTGTCACACCCCTCCTTCCTTTCATAAGGCAGCTATCTCTGCAGCACCTTATTAACTGTTGTAAATACTTTTTTGCAGCCACGGCCAAGCACTGGTGTCTACAAAAGGGCGTGGACGTGGACACCGTCGTAAAAAACATCAACAGGATCCTCAGCGAGAAGATTCAAGATGTCGTAAAATCCAAGAGGAAGGATATGCAGTGAACTGTCCATTCACATGACAATAAACATGCTAAACTGCACAAGACAAGTAGATGTTCTTGCCCTCTCCTGCTGTTGAGAACATGTAATGCATTAGTATGCGTCAAAGCAGCAAGTGGGAACCTGTGTCCAATGAGCTGTGTTTGCTCGGCAGTCTCGGATGAGCAGAACTGGCATGTTGGTTTAGCTTAGGTTCCTCACATTCTGCGTGAAGGAACTAGAACAATAGAAGTGATACAAATACCAGACAGCACTGTCTTTGTGGTATTTGCCTCGTTTCTACTGATGTTAATCTTTCACGAATTTCTAGAGGTCAAAGCTCATTTCAGTGCCTGCTGGTCCCAGCAGCGCCTACTGGTCCCAGCAGCACCTGCTGGTCTCAGCTGCACCTACTGGTCCCAGCAGCGCCTGCTGGTCCCAGCAGCTGCTGGGAATGTGCCAAAATCCCAGCAGTGTTGGGACAAGCAGACTCCCAGCAGGAAATTCACTGCAGTGAAGCTCTCGACGTCAGTATTTCGACACAGCTTCACATTTTCTCTATTAAGACAAACTGGTCTTTAGCTTGTCCACCGACTTATTCTTCTCACCTTGTGTCCAATGCCTCGAGTAGAAAGGGTGTTGTGAACCTGTGTCGACTGCACCAGTTGAGTTTCCTTTTCAGACTGCACCAGTTGCAATCTTCTCTCGACTGCGTCGGTTGGGTTTCCACTTCAGACTGCGCCAGTCGCAATCCTGACTCGACTTCGGCAGTTGCAATCCCCTTCAAGTAGCGATGAGAGCAAACACCTTGTTGATGATGAAAACGGGGTCTGTTGATGAGCCGGTGGTTTTAACTCGCAAACATTCACGTTACTCCAGGAAAGTAGAAGGTTAATTATTTCTTTATACCAAAAAGAAAAGAAACGAGAAAGCAGAAAAATATTTAGAAGATGACTAATCCGTTGACAGACGAATTCAGTCCTGGTTCAACCCAGAGCGCTTGCTTTTAAACACACTGTCTCCGCCCTTAGCGGGGACAGCAGCCAATAAGATAACAAGCGACCCTCCTCAACAATCGGTGGTTAGAAAAAGGAAAATAAGGTTTCCGCCAACTAATGACAGATTGGGGAAAGAATATTGATTAAACAATGGTCGGTGAAGGGCAAGCCAAAACTCTTCAATAGGCCTTTTACCAGTGGGGCGTCCCTCTAGCGGCCGCAAATTGCAAACCGAGTTCGTAGCAAGCCTAGCAATGCCTACCTTTTCTGTGTGTTGAGCGTGCAAAGCGAGTGGATGTGTTCTGTCAGCTAGTGAACTAGCTGTTGAGTCCGCGCCGCGTTCCGCTTATTTTTTTTCGTCATAGACGAAGCATCAGTGCAATTTTTTTAAGCGATGTTTAGTGCCTCAGGGCACAAAAACTAAGTGAGAAATGGGTAAGATGCCTAAATAAATGAACAGGTGGGCTGATTTGATGAAATCACGAAGTGAACGATGATATGGACCCTGTGTCCAGGCAATATATCAATCCGGATTGTCCGGTGAGAGTCCCATTGCCGCCAGGTGCCGAATTCTCGTCGGCTTCAGCGCCGGGCAGTCCCATAACAGGTGGTGGATATCCGCCTCACTGTCTCTGTTCTTGCAGACTGGACACCCGGGGCGCGGATATAAATCTTTGAAATGCGGCCACTTGCGTGTCAAAACTGGAGTTAGGGCAACCCCGACCCGTATCCGCCGTAGCGAAACTTCCTCTGCACGGGTAAGACCACGGGGGAGGGTTACCGCGCACGGAGGGATTAGAGCACAAGTGCGGCGCCGGAGGTGTTCCTTTCTTGTTAAAAGGAGGGTGGTGTCATCCAGAGTGAAGACTCGAGGCAAAGACGAGGTTGGGGTTGAAAGGCGGGTCGCAGAATCTGCGCGGCTTTGTGCGCTCAGGTCACGTGGGGCCCACTCGAATACGGATTTGCTGCGGGATGCGTGCCGCAAGACGATGCATGTCTTGGCAGATTTCTGGGGCGCGATTACGGATCGCTCTCAAAAACTGTCTCAATTTTGAGATCGTGACGTCAAAATGACGACACCGAGTGATGCCGACCACCGAATCGGCCAATGCGGAGCAAGGTGTCGGTGGCTAGTAGCAGGGCTCCGCCCCGAAACTACTATTCGCACAAGGGACCGTAGACTAATGTTTTGCTGTAAAGACGCAGTGAATAAAAAGGAGTAATCTTTTATTTTGCTAAGAAACTGTATTTCAAACTCAACAGCACCAAGCAAAAGAAGCAGTGTTTTCATATTTGCAATTAAGTTTGCTGTTCAGTCACTTTTTTTGCCGCGAAGGTGTGCTGTCAGCGGTAAAGCGTGAACAAAAACGCAATGAAGAAAGCAAGTAATATTTTATTTTGGTAACAAACTGTGTTGAAATCTGGACAACACGAAGGAAAATTAGATGCATTCTCAGTTTTGCACTTAAATTTGCTGTAGGGTAACTTCTCTTGCCATGGGGGCGCGCTGGCAGTGGCATAACGTGAACATGGCGGCCTGCAAGAAAACAGCTGATTCCTTGGCTAGTTCCTGTTTTCTCGCGTGTCGTCTAAAATCAAGGTACTTTGCGGATGTCTTAAGTGCGCAGAAAAATTTGATTGAAGGCAGTGAATGCTACGGGCCTGCCGAGATCAACTAACAAGCAGCGCTCGGCACGAAAATCGACGAAGGCAACTTTAGTCTGTGTTCTCGGTCGGCGCCTATCGATGACCGAGTGACGTGTGGTTCTGTTTATTTTCTTTAGAAAATACCAGAAAACCATGAATCATCACATATAAGCAACTGCCGACAGACGGGAGCAGACAGGTGCAACTGCTGATAGCTTGCAATCTCGGTGCGGGAAAGGAGAGCCCGGGTTCGAACCCGACCGCGGCGGGTGCGTTTTTATCGAGGAAAAACGCTAAGGCGCCCGTGTGCTGTGCGATGTCAGTGCACGTTAAAGATCCCCAGGTGGCCGAAATTATTCCGCAGCCCTCCGCTACGGCACCTATTCTTCCTTTCACTCCCTCCTTTATCCCTTCCCTTACAGCGCGGTCCAGGTGTGCAAAGATATATGACACAGATACTGCGCCACTTCCTTTCCCCAAAAACCAATTATTATTAAATGAGAGCCGACACGGCCTGCCTCTGTGGCAGCAATCACTCTTCTGCCTCGTAACCAAGTGATGCCGCCCACATCGGGATAAGCACTTGATGTTCCGTTTGTATTTTTGTAGCTCCGTTCGGTTGATGTTCAACTGTTGCGGTGTTTTTTTTTTTCCCTGTGCAAGATGCAGAAATTGTGATGTTTATGCTCCGCTTAGTTTGTTTAGAAAGGAAGCACTTGATTTGATAACTTTGCTGTTGTCACCGAGGAGAGAACGAGCTTGTTCCATTGTTGTTTGCTGATCTTGTAGATCCAGGCTCAGGAAAGTAGTTTTCCTGTATGGCTTGTTGAGCAAGTTTGTTCATGTTTGCTGGTACACAGCGCTTGAATTTCATATGATGCAGGGCATTGAGGTAGGTAGGACGGGGCAGTGTGATGTGTAATATGTTATTGTATTTTGCTCAGCAGGCGGAGTGATGTTGGTATAACTGGGTTTGGTGAGGGCACTGTTTGAAGGGCTTTAAATACTTTGCATAGCTTCTAACATACACTTCCTTTCAGGTCGGAAGACCACTTGGGTTTTTTTTTTTAAATTATGGTCCATCATATCTGAGGCACCCTGTATACAGGCCGCTCCAGTTAGAAAGAGAACAGCCAGTTGAAAATAACGAGGATATTAAATACCTAGACGAAAAGTAGCTTGAAAGCAGTTGCACTTATCACACATATGCGATAGCATAAAGAGCTTGTCCGGCCATTCGGCATTGTCACCGTCTTGTGTCATCATGGACAAGACTTCATAGCCCTGTGTTACGCAAACCAAGCTAGGTGTCGGTTATGGGGCAGTAACCGAGTGCTCAAAAGCTCAAAAGTTTCCATAATGGAGCTGCCTGTATATTCTTAGAGCTGTAGAGCATTTCCAGTAATGGTGTTGCATGATTTGTGATTGTAAACTAACGTCTACTCACACACCATCTCCTTGGTGATGTGTCTGTGATGTTTACACATCTCTATCAGTGAAGATGTTCTAGTCATTCAGCAGTCATTGTAGCCACTGCACCTTACAATATTTATTATGCATTGTTGTACAGCGGTCTCCTTGCAGTAGGTACAGCTTTTAACACAGAGTGAAACCCCTAGCCCCATACCATTAGGCTAAAAGCTTAGCTTTGGCATTTACACGTCTTATATGTTCCAAAATGTTTTATAGTCCTGAAAATGCATTATGTACACTGTACTATGCCATATTTATTGTACAGGTGGCCTCTGTATGAAAAAAAAACATGCACTTTGAACTCAATTTTTCAGAATTTTTTTTCTTAACTGCACTCAGAAATGGCATATGGTAATTGTACATCAAGGTAAAGTATGCTTGTATGTACACTGCCTTTTCTGCAATAAAAACACTCGTGTCAAATGCTGTGTCTAAAAAAATAAATGCGCTTACTGAATGTATGATGCAATAAAAAACAGCTTTTTGATTCCAACAAGCATCACAAATATTTCATGCCTTATTCCAGCACTACACGTTTGGTTCATGCATGTTCGTCACACAGGTAATGACCACAGGCACTCCACCAAGCTGGAAGGAGACAGCAGAGAAGGGGCAGGTGGGCTGACATAAGCATTGGCAAAAGACAGTTCAAAATGATGCTTTTCAGAAATTGGGCGGGCTGCTTCAACACCTTTTCCGTCTTCAGGAAGAGACTGTGCAACACGCTGCTGAGGGACTGGAAGATATACTAGCAAACACACTGAAAATGAAGTGGCAGCCAGTGGGGGGCACTTGTTTGTCACTGCTGGCTTCTGGCTGCACACAGGTTGGCCAAGGGCACAACCACATCACACAGTTGCTCACACACTTGCAGATGTGTGTTGTGCACTGACACAAGGAAATGACAGTGGTAACAGGGGAAGAGTGGCTGATATAACTCTCTACGCCAGCATGGTGAGTTGTCTCTGGACGCTAGATTTTCCATCGCAACTGCCACTGCACCATCCCTCAGTACGCCTTCCTCTGGAGACGGGTCGTCCTAGAGAGGCCAAAAGTACAGCACAGCATTGCTCTTCTCAGGAGGCAGGTGAGGAGGGATCCTGTCTGTACGAGGTACCCACCATTTAGAGGTGGCCCGTTGTTATCTGGGTCAGAGGCAGTGTCGCCTGCACCCTCTGCTGATATGGGCACATCCAAACAGAGGCTGTGAAGTGCAGCACGTGCGGTGATGATGAGCACTGTCCACTTCCACTGGCAGTGGTGCATCCGGTGCCCTTGAAAGCAACGGAAGCAGCTCTTCAGCACACCAACACAGCGCTCAGCCACAAATTGTGTGAATGCATGTGGCGTGTTGTACAGGCCTTCTGGTGAGTCAGGTCTGTGATGCCACGCAACTGGTGCAGGCAGCCATGGCTCCAGTGGGTAGACATAGTCTCCTGCATAACAAAAAATGACGCAGCTAAGCATGTCCTTTCTCAGTGATCTCAACAGCATTACAGGACACTCTGCTATACAGTAGAAGACTCATGCCAAGTAGCCCACATCCAGGCTTTGCTGAATATGACATTTAAGAGCATACATACATGCAGGATATAGATGTATAAGTGAGCACTACTGTAAGGTCAGTCTTTTACCACCATATTCATACGAATGATGCGCTATGATTGCCTACAAAACAAGCGCTGTCAGGTGCATCTTGCTTTGGTTTCTTCAACAGGAAAGGCTATGCATTTCAACAATGTAATATGTGTCCTGTGTTTCTGCTGCAATTATATTTAACAAAAGGAAAGGGTGGCAATACACTATCATACTGTAAAATGTCTGCATTTGTGTAACTGTCCAGACTGATTCTTGTAGCTTTAGCAGATCCGGGCAAATGCATAGCGCTGGAGCTCAATAGATGTGACTGAGTTCGCCCGACGGGTGACACGGCTATTTTACTGCTTACCCAGAAAAAAAATCACCGTCGTCCAGCAGGCCTTCCTCCGCCTCGGAATGCCGCCAGACAAACGCGTCGCGGAAGGATTCGGGTTAGTGCGAGTCCACGGCCAGTATGCACATGTTCGCGCCACAGATCTGAGAAAAAACAAGCACAGCCCGTACTCACTCTCGCTGCGAGGGCCCGCACTTGTAGCTGAACTCATGCGGTCAAAAACAGTGGCCGAGGTATACTCACTATCACGTTCGCAGCGTAGAACCGCTTGCGGCTCGTTCGCAGCACTGCCCCCAGACTCCTTGATAGTGATGAGTGCCCAATCGACACACCCGACGACGCCGGAGATGCTGCCGTGGCGAGCATTTAGTTAAACGACGCCCTCCTTCGCCGCCGCCTTCTCCTCGGAAAGCGAACACCCCCCTTCTGTGACCAAACGTTGACATTGGCCTCCACTGGCCGCCGCAAAGGCTTGTTCACAGTCGGTTGGGCTGCGCCGACGTTTTCTTCATTTCCAACGGCGCCTTGAAACCCACCGGAGGCGAAGAAGCGCAGCGCGCACAGCACCTGCCGCTCCACTGACAGCGCACTCACCCGCGCACCTCCCAGTTCAACGGCGAGTTCGTCGCACAGCCACTGCGCAGTCTTCTTCTTAAGTCGAAGCGTCGAAATAACTTGTCCCGCGCGTCAGTCGTCTTCATGCACCCTCCGACACCATTGCTCGCGCGGTCACCCGCGTATACGACGATGTAAACAGCCGCCATTTTCTGTCATGTGACAGTCTCAAAAAATCATCTCAATCTGCCCGCATAATTTGGTGGCCAACGTCAACACTTCTGGGCCACCTACGACGTCAGTCAGTGACGCAAAAAATCAAAATGGCCGCCACCCATGGCCGACCAATAGGAGAGGGGCAAATGATACACTTTTTGAGACAGTTTCGATTGAGAGCGATCCGTAATCGCGCCCCTGGATGCTTGCGTCAACGTAAATAACGATGAAGCCATGCCGCAGATTGGCGTCTTGCTCTGTAATTCGGTCGCGAAACAACGATGCCGCGCGAGTAGATGATGGCCGACGTAGATCAGTTGGCTTGTTGTCACTTAGCTGCACAAAACACCAAGGAGGAAGAACTGTTGGGGGCGGCTGTAGAATGAAGTGCGATGAAGCATATGCCCTGAGTGCACACGCGTGTGTAAGGCTTGACTTTAGGCGGCGAGCATCGCGTCGTTGCTGCACCAGCTCATCTAGAGTATTCAGCTGTGCATGTTCTTGGAGCGCCACGATTGGGGTAATGCGGGGAAGGCAAGTGATGACCCTCATTGCCCATCGATTAACAGCTTCTAGACGATCCCATTGAGCCCTCGTCAAATGCTGGGATTGGGCTTTGTAAACGAGGCGCGGTTGCACAACCGCCCGCACCAGCTGTCGCGCAACATGAGAGCGGGCTCCGCCTGTTTTAGGAGCAATGCGTCGAATCAGACGTTACTCATCACACACCACCACCACTTCGTCATTTTTCTATCGTTTTTCTTACGTCGTACCTGGCCACACTTGCAGCATGGAGGCACAGACGTGCAGGGCTTTTTTTCAGCATTTTCAACGAAAACAATTGGAAGTGAGACTTCAGAGATGCACCCAAACTTAGCCAAGAAGATATTCAACATTTCAAGGCTGCGGACGCCGAGTGGTGCGAACTGAGAATGCGCTGTGACTGGAACTTCCTGTAGGACAAATATATAACGCATGTGCAGTGGCTAAGTACAGAAGAGGTGGAGTATCACAAAAGTACTTGTCATCTTCATTGAAGAGCAGGCATTACAAGCAGCTGGTTATGCTGAGCTTAGAGTTAATGCAAGTCGCGCAAGCTTTTTACGAGTGTACCGCAGGGTATTTTCTTTCGTCTACTGTAACATAGTATCCACGATGATGCTTGCGCTAGGCCACTGCGTTATGCCCTCAGTCCTTGCGGAAAACTGGCGAGTACAGGAGCAAGTGAACACTATTTTACGTTGAAGCTGTTCAGCCTGCACGCATGTGAACGTGTTTGCAAGAGGACATCCTGCCGCGCGACGACCCGGCGAGCACCTGGATCTTACTAGCCGCTGGCTTTTGCACCGCAGCGAGGAATGAACGCGTGCTCCTGTTAAAACAAAAACCTATTGAATGCATCACTTCGGCTTATAAAACTTGTTCAGATTTCAACGTCGTGTGCGCCGTGCATGTGTCTTTAGCAATTTGATAATCTTTCAACAAAGCAGTTATGTTGGCTAATTTTCAAAGCTGTTTACCGATCCATATTCAGGCAAAGAGTTTCCTTGCAGCGAGTGTGTTTTTAACTGCTTTACAGTTGCCACATTCGGGTCATTTACTGCATGCAATTTTTCTGTTACTTCCCCTTCTCAAACAGGTTGAGCGCGACATGTCAACACTTAGCTGCATTCCTGTTTGCCGTTGTGGATTTGAAAACACCATCAATTACAGAGCAGCAGTGTGCATGGATTGGGCCATATGGAGGTAAGTGTCTTTCATGCTCATATTGACGGCAATAAGTGAATTTGAGACAAGAAATCACAAAACAATTGAGGTGCGAGATTTTTACTGACAAGCGACAGAAAAGATTCAGCAGTACGAGCGAAGTATATAAATCCTTGTTCGTGCATGTTTACACTGCATTCTGTAGAGCTCCTTCTATACATATTCCCACATTCCATGGCATTTAACCACATTGTGAGGCTTTATCAGAACATTATTGCTCCTTTTTTAGATACTCGTTACCGAGGTAGAACTAGCACTTTATTAGCTACCTCTATAAAAACCCTAACCCTGATACAGCTTCATGCGTATTTCACTAGTGCAATAAATAAATGAATACTTAAAGAAATTAGTACACGTTGAGCACTTGCTGTGGGAGCGCAAAATTCCGCCAGGAATGCACCGGTTACTACAACTGCGGCCACGCAACGCTATGCTGTTGTTTACACAACTGCATATACAAACAGCCATGTACTGCTTGTTTTCACTGCATATTGCACAAGCTAAGCTCATATTATCTAAAATATTCTGTTGCACACCGGTTGGATCTTTAGTTGTATACAAATTACAACAACGCTGC
The DNA here is from genome assembly GCF_052857255.1 of Amblyomma americanum. Lineage (NCBI taxonomy): Eukaryota > Metazoa > Arthropoda > Arachnida > Ixodida > Ixodidae > Amblyomma > Amblyomma americanum. Next base: position 115,579,365 of record NC_135500.1, on the reverse strand, counting down.
AAGAGGCGCCAATGATGCAATTGCCTGCCAGGGCAACGAAGCTTCTTTTTCAGTTTTGTTGACACTGCTAAGGACCAGCACTTCTCCCTGACTGCATCTTGTTTCTCCGATGTGAAAAATACTCATTTTAAACGGCTCTACGCACTAGTAATTTTGGTTACCGTTTGCATTTAATAAAACACTCAAATTTGTTACCCACAGGCAGCGCCAAAAACTGGCCCTGGCAGCCTGTAGGTTTTGTCATCGCACCAAATCACTGCAGCACTTCCTGCTTATTGTACGCGCTTCCTAAGACGTACAAAATGTTCTATTTAGGTCGCTGTTGATAGAACTACACTACATGGTCCTTTGCCTTAGAAACTTGTGAATTCGCTCTCTTCAGTCGTCTAAATTGCACACACGAATCTGCGGACTTGCTATCCTTACTCGTCGAGGGAGAAGTCGGCCTAGCCAGCACCGAATAAGATTTCAGGAGAGCCTCATCACTTGCAAGTGTTCATGTATCATTATATAAATTGTAGCCCAGAGTTTCGTTTTTTCTAAAAAGCATAAGGCTGTGACAAGCGCAGCTATTCAGGTCGTCAGCAGGAATATCTTCATTGACCTGCGAATTCAACCTCAATCGTAGACGAAAGGAGGCATGTCCCTTGAAACCACAGCCCGCATTGCAGACGACCCTGCGGCCTGTATGTCCTTGAGACGTACCGTGAGAATTTCAATATGGCAGTCGCTGTAGTTGCGAGGAGTTTCCTGATCCCAGTATCGATCGCATGGACACTGAAAATTTGGAAATATAATCACAGCCTTTTGTATTTTTCAGTTAAGTACAAAACTGCAATACTTCGAACAACCATGACATAACCATGGCATGATTTGTGCATTTTCAGATGTCTGCCAAAACAACGCTGCAGAAGCCGCTTCAGTATGTCAGAAAGCAGATATTTAAAAATTGCACTTTACCTTCGCTTAAAACCTGTATATATACTCAACATGCGCACATCCCAGTCAGGCAATTCGACATAAATGTTGGGCTAAACAGGATCCTTTAAGGCGCTGCAATGCAGTTCAGCAAGTGCTGGTAACGGCAAGGACCAAATAATCATATCTAGGAAATTGAACTAAGGGTTATGGCGAACTTTCCGCAACTAAGTCAAATTGCGAAACACTGCTTGCAGGTGGAAATAGAGTTAAAACACATTCAACAGCCAGTGAATGACACGCATAGGTTTTCGGCTGAGGCGAGAAAAATAAAACAGCACTGGAATGAAGCTAATGACGAGGGCTTTACAGCACATGATAGAAACTTTCCAATGACATGTTGGAGAAAAAAAAGTGAGCCTTCCAGCTGGCGGCAAAAAATTAGCCTGTCGCCTATTTCTATTCTTTATTTTCAGCTCTCAGAACTGCGCCATTTTAGAGAACGCTGAAAGCGGCACCGAGTATCGATAGCCGAGCAGAACAACATCAACAGGCCGAGTGCGAACAGAGCAGCGTCAGTTGACAATTTTGGATGGCCAAATCGCCTGCGAACACCACGCTGACTTGTGCGGCGTTATCCTGCCAAATTCAATTGCACAAGCGGCACAAATCGAAACTTATCAACACTTTATTGTCTGAGCATTTACAGTAATGAAAAATACCTGCTTTTTTTCCCTTCGCTGGGAAAGTATTAACCGAAGGTAGACTGCTCCACCCAAGGCAACCATTTTGACTTTATTTTTCTCTTTAAGTGTTTCCGTGTTTCTATAGATGCTATTCTGGTGCGTTTTCTTTGTTTTTATAGAAAACTTTAGGGACCAGCTTCGTTGAGATGGGGCGTTTTCCTCCCCATCTCGGATAAAAGTAACAGACTTCCTCATTCAAGTTCCGAAACCAGCCACTCTGCTTGGGGGCGCCACCTGACAAAATGTATCTGCTGTCAAGACCGGTGCAGTGGGCCCTTCACTATAGTATACTTGATACCTTCTTGAAGCCAGAAGTGCTTTGTCAAGTGGCACAGAGTGCCACAGGTCGCAACTTGGAGGGGTTGTCTGCTACGTTTGCCCATGGTAGTAACTAGGCTCTTTCAAAGGTTTTCAACTCTGTTCGGCTTTGTCCTGCCTCTTGGCCGTCCTCGATCTTTCCTTTCTGTCGCACGAGCTTAACTTGGCTTCGCTTCACTATTCACTGTGCGTTTTATCTGTCTTTCACGTCGGCATTACGAAAGAAGCACGTACCCCCTCCCTCGCATGTGGGCGCATAATAGAGCTCGGTCAGTCCTCGCTGTACTGCGGTTCCTCTTTCTCAGCGGAAGAGTGCTGTCTGCGAACGTGCATTCTCAGATTAGTCATGTCCGCAAGGCCCTTACCGCAATGCGGGCAGTGCAGCGCGTACTGGCGGCTATGAACTACTCTCTCATGCCTATTGGTAGAGCTGATCGTCGCGAACCTCTGCCCACAATGCGAGCAGGCATGGGGCTTCTCTCCCGTGTGCTTCAGTATGTGCCGATTGAGGGCGCCGAGGTCTGAGAAAACCTTTCCGCAGAAGCGACACACAAGTGACGCAAGCCTGCCACCGGAGGAGTGCTGTGCTTTGCGGTGACGCGCCATATCAAAGGTGCGTGCGAAGCGCTGTCCGCAGTCGGTGCACTCGTGAGGTCTCTTCTTCGAGTGGGTCAGCAGGTGGCTGGTGAGGTGATGCCTCTCCGCGACAGCCTTTCCGCACTCCTTGCACACAAAAGGCCGCTCGCCCGTGTGGGTCCGCTGGTGTATGGTGACGTGGCCTCTGTATGGAAGCAAATGAAAGGAGTAGGGGGGAAGGCATATTTTCACCGGCATAGTTGAAGACGATTATTAGAAAAGCAGGAATATTTCTTGCGTAATACATAAACAACCTGCGCATATCCATCATCATCATCAGCCTGGTTGCACCCTCTGCAGGGCAAAGGCATCTTCCATGTCTCTCCAATCAACACTGTCCTTTGCCAGCTACGCCTTCACTATGCCTGAAAACTTCTTAATCTCATCTGCCCGCCTAACCCTCTGCCGTCCCCTGCTACGCTTGGCTTCTCTTGGAACCCACACCGTTACTCTTAAGTACCAGCGGATATCTTGCCGTCGAATTAAATACCCTGCCACGCCCATTTCTTGCTCTTGATTTCTACTAGGATGTCATTACCCCGCATTTGTTCGCTCACCCACTCTGCTCGCTTCCAGTCTTTTAACATTACACCTGTAAATAATTGAGCTTTTTGTTCCCTCGAATGCAACTGCACGACTCTGCTCAGTTTCTTCTTGTAACAAAAAAGTACTGATCCTCTCCAACGCCGTTTATTCCGGACTGAAAATGAGCCATTCACCAAAAAATATCAGACGGTTGAGCAAGGCTTAGCATGGAATACCGTGCTGAAGCAATATAGTCATGGTGTTGTATTTCTATTCCATCAACAGTACAGCGCACCAACTCGTGGTCTTGCCGTCTGGCTGGTGTGAAAGGTTTTATTTATACGGCGATTTTTGCTGCAGAGCCCGTCATAGTGCAAATTGCATACAAGGTAAGGCACATCGCGACGAGGAATAGTAAACTATTTGCGCGGTGCGGTAATTGTTTTCCAAATAATTAAGAAGCCAAATTGGGTTGTATTCAGTTGCTTAATCGAGAAATTCTCGCTCGGATTTCAGAATGCGACCTAACAAGCAACACAATCTCCAGAGAAAATGAGAAATGGCTTGAGTCGTGTAAATGATGTAAAAAAAAACAAACGAAGAAAAAAGAGTTCATTCAAAAAATGGACCCTTCCGCGTTCTAAAGCAGTGCTATAATACATTTCGTCACAGAAGAAATGGAAATCAGCGGTGTTAACTGTGCATTTACATGATCTCAGTAATATCCTATATTCCACGTGCTGATGCAGCTTATGTTGAATTCCAATGGCAGATCGAGAGCGCTCCGCCGGATCACAAACGGAGAGCGTAGTTCAGGCGGAGATCACTCCCTCCCATTTTGCCAATGGAATGCATGCACTGCCGCGGGGGCACTTCAGCGCAAGAATAGCTCCAAGTTCAGGCAACATGGCGGCGCCCTTAGAAGCGCGGCCTCTCGCTTCACCAGCGATTCGTCCTTGCCGCCAGTCTGTCTCTCGCGTTCACGGCAAACAAAAGGCGCACGAAGCTTTCGCTTTGTGTGATGATGCCCGCACCACAAAATTCTAGTGATGAAATGCGCCAAATTTTCAGATTGTTTCCTTATTTACAGAGCTGCTAGGCTTAGAGAGTACGCGTCGTTTGACGTCAGAAAGCGTGGGAGGTTCAAACAAGTCAACGATTTTGGTCTAAAAAGCGATCAAAAAGAATTGACCGCGATGGAATTGACATCCTGTTAAGAAAATTATTTGTTTTAACCTGTGCGGACGTGAATAGAACGAAAAATAATTACACTTGGGAGAATTCAATTTAAAAAAATTTAAAAAATACTGCTTGTACGTTGCCCGGATCACCGCGTAGCGACGACAGGAAGTTCGCGTATGTGACAGAACGGATCGGTCATGACCGGAAGCAAGACGCGGGAATGTAAAACGTCGCGCGGGGTTCCGGTCAAATCTGCCGATTTCGGCGGAGCAAATATCGCTGCTCCACGGAGCGATCCGGGATCGACGTCCGATCCCGATCTGCCATTGGAACAGACAACTCGCACTCCCATTTCGCCACTGGAATACGATTGCTCCCAACAGAGCAGAAAAACTTGATCCGGATCTGCCATTGGAATTCAACATTAGTTACTGCGCTGTACAGTCTACGGTTCAAAAACGCGTGAAAAAACAGTTCGAATTCGACGGGGCACAGAAGACAAGGAAGACACAACACGCACGCTGCCTTCTCTGCGTGAGGTGCCTTCTATCTCTTCTGTGTCCCGTCCAGTGCGCGCTATTAGTGCCTAAGCACTAATTAGATGGGTACCAACGCAGAGACAAATCGTCCGTTTTCTTTTCCGTTTTTGCTCGTAGCCAGCCCACCTCGAGCATTCCATCCCGCGGCACTGTCCACTCATCGTCGTCTTCTACATGGAACTAATCCTGTGGTTCTAACCCCGGTGGAAGATATTCTTCTGCCCGATCATGATCGTCTTCTGCGTAGCAGAAATTCCTGCTTGCGCACTAATTCCAATATACAAAAAAATTCTCTGTAATTCTTTTTTTTCCACCATGTCTACACAACAGACAGCAAGACATATTTTGGCTTACTTGTGATCGCTGGTATAGGGGCAGTATCTACAGCAGTGCCTCCCTTCCGGCTTCTGCGAATGTTTGCTCTGCCGATGCTTCTCCAGAAGCGCTTGTGCGGAGAACAGGTCGCCGCATGTCTCGCAGCGGAAAGCCGGAACTGGAGCAGACTTGGTGTTTTCACCTTCTGAGAATAGATCAGAGTAGAGAGCAATGTCCTGAATAACACCGAATACTTGGGATTCTTCTCGTTTCAGCACTACTCTTTCTCTAATTGTCAGAAACGCACATCGGTAACGCACGGCAACGAAACAGGTAAAGTAGTCTATCAGAACCTCTGTTTTTCACTTTTTTTTAAGACAGAATCGAATGAAAACTTTGTCACTGGATTCTGTAAAATAATTACGGCGACTGATCCTTGGAAAATATTCACGTGACGTCACGGGCGCCATTTTGTAGTACAGTACGCAGCTTCAGCGGCAAGCACACCAGGCTGCCTTTCGCTGTGCCCCATGTACACCAACATGGCGGTCACTGTGGCTCGGGTGAATTCTCCCTATACTACTGCTCCTACAAACGATAACCCTACCAGCAGTTTAATTAAATCACGATTTTGGATAGGGTGACAAAGAGCACAGTGAATAAGTGTTAATCACACCTTTCTTTCCTAACACCACTCAATAATCTCCCCTTTTCTTATCCTGAGTTGAAGCAGGGGGGGTGGGGGGGGGGGGGTCATTATCTTCAAAAGGCATTTTTATCTTCTGACCAGGATAAATTTGCTTACAAAGAAATTATATAGGGTGGTAGAAAAATATTCCAACTTGGCTAACAACTTGAATTACAACTACTTAGCAAAGTGGACCATTGTAGTTAACTTCCCGAGCTCACAATTGAAGTTTAAAAGAGCTGTTTTGAAAATGCTTATTAAGTGGGTGATTTGTGAGTAATGAAAGCCAACGAGTGTTCATATCGCATACAAGCCTGCAAGCGAGCCAATAATATAGAAATATTTCTTTAGAGCGTTACCACTTATTGGTGAGGTAGCGGGGGCAGCGCTTGTGTCCAGCTTCAAAAAATGAGGCATAACAGCCTCTCCTGCATTGACTCCTTCCTTCATGACCCCAACTATTCGGAGAAGTCGAAGTGCGAGACCAGGGCGATGAGATTGTGATCAGTTCCAGAAACACTGTCGCACTCTTGACCACCTGGACACAATAAAAGTCGCGGCCTTCTGCCCCGAGACATGCTTCCGAACGCAGCTGCGATGAGCGCAATGGCAACGTTCTGACGCTGCGGATGCAGTGCCAGTATAAATCAGGCACATAAGGTCGAACCAGCAAAACTAACGCAGGATAAGACATAGAGGCACACACTACATTGTACTCACACAGACCTGTGCATTATGAACCAACTAGCTCCAGCAATTTAATCTATTGAAATAAAATAGGCATATGGGACAGCGTGCTTTAAAGAGTGCGTGCGCCGAAAGCTATTTCATATCGAGCCTTACATTACGCTTGCTTTGCGTCACCTATTTTCCCAGTTTATCGTACGCGGCTCCTGCGTGCTCTAAATCATCTTTTACAAAATAGCGGATTGAAGCAGGACTTCTCCGACCATCGCCTAGGACTGGATTCGTCATTGTTTTTGTCGTTTTCAGTGCGAAGCTTTGGGCTTCATCTCATCTCACCAATAACAAAATGTATGAGCAATATATTAGCTGTATTTTTTACTGATGATTATGCCGCCTGTGGTGTCAAAAAGGAGCGTCGAATTGTCGAAACTTCTTCCATATCTAACAACCAGATGGCGCCACTATGCTCAGCTTATTGTTACATCTCCGTTCGCACACGCTCAACTAAATGTGTTAATGTGACAAATCAAGAACCGTACAGCAAAATGCGTGCATTTAGCGTACATAAACGACCATACGCTTATGGTACGTAGAGAGCGTGGATTATACTTTTTTCGAACCATAACTGTCTATGCCGCAAGCGGACGAACACACACGATTAGGGGCAGAGGAACACATTTCACGCGCTCTCGTGATAGGCAGAGGAGGTCTTCGCCTTTGTTAGTGCTGCAAGTTAGCTACGGGATGTGGTTGTGTTTCCGTCGAGATGATGTACTAGTGCCTGAATGTGGTCCCAAAAACACACTACATAGGTTTGCATAATCGATTTCGTAAACTCAACGAACTTGGTTTCATGGTTCTCAAAAGGCTGGTTGTACGATGATGCATGAAACCAAGTTCGCTGGGCATAAGGAATGTATTGTGTATAGCATTCCATTTACTTTCGGAAATAAATATATAGGTCAGAGTGGAAGGCACCTGAATGCTCACTTTCGTGAACATCTTTACAATGTCAAAGAAACGAACAGTGGTCTCACTGATGTGCATTTCAGAAAATGCAAATCAAAGAGCAAACTACATAAGAACTATGAAGAATGCCCTGTCGTCACTAGGAATGGTTGTGAACTGACGTTCAAAATCATTGAGGCGGATGTCAGATAGCTTAAGTGACACGTGCATCGCTAAAAAATGTGTCGGACTAGAGCTCTCAAAGGAGTAAAATGTTTAAGAAATCACTGAGCAGTTCGCCTCCGGGCCCTTCGCAATGCATGGCCATGTCATGCATATCACTCGCGGTTCACTATAAACAGTTGGAAGTTCGCTCTCGTGTGCGTGCTTTTTTTTTCCTGTGTGATGTTCCGTTATTCTCAGTGTTATGTTAGCAGTACTGTTCTTCACGGACGGAGGAGCAGCTACCGCTGCTGGGTTGAGCCATTGCGAGCTGGTGGCGGGGTTCAAGTATTCTATAAAAAATTAAATGGCAATTGTTTAGCCCTGATTATACCTGGAGTGACGCGATAGCTGCATCTGGCCGAGTGGAACTCGCTCAGTAGAATTGCAAAGTAAGTCTTTGGCCGCTCCTTTTCGCTGGGCATTCCTTCTTCATCTTCGTCCCTGGACGTCTACTCACTCTCTCACTTCCTCCACTCCACTCCACCCCACACTCGGTTTCATCGGCGAACAGGGTCGCCGGCAGCTGCTCCACACCACGTGACCAACCACCCCGTGACCAGCCACAGCACCACCACGCAGCTCAAGAGGTGCCACGCTGAAGGCTCGAAGTGCTATCGTCATGTAGCTATCGCAACAATAACTGTTACAGACAGAACTCTCCACTCCCCCGATCCAATCCAGCAATCACACTGGGCGTCTTCGATTTACCGCGCTCGGGTAGCCCGCTGGCCGCCAGCAAGTTCGCCGCTGATAGCAAAGAGCATGATGGTCACATGGGCTGGCGTCCACCGGAACCATCCGGCCGGCAATCACGGCGGCAACTCTATCACAAATCACGGGGGGCAGATGCTCTCCGTAGCTTTGCGTTCTGCTGCGTCTTGTTGCTACGCACGCGTACAGAAGAAATAGGCTGCCTGGGAAGAAAACAATGACCTGAAGGTATTGAGGGCTGCATCGGAGTGCAGAACAAACATCCCATCGCACTCGCAACCGTATACATCGGCGGCGGCGACGCAGTCGTATGCTTTCGGTGCACTGTGTGCTGTGAAAGCTTCGAGAAATTCTCAAAAGCGTTCGATCAGCAATCGCAATCTTACACACAAATCGCAATCTTACACACCTTTCAGTCGACGTCACATCGGAGGGAAAAACTGCCCTTGCGTTGCTCATGAAACGGCCCACAGTGCTCTCGGATTATCGCGTTTGTTTCCTACGCAATGAGAAAGACACGTAGGACCGCAGACGATCGACCCTGCACGGCGATTGACTCAGCGCTGTGGTCGTTGCGATTTCTACATTCATGAACTGCTTCTAGTGGGCTGTAGCCTAATCAGAAAAGAATCGGGATAAGTTTTGTTCAACTGTAGTCTTTTGCTGCCGGTTAGGAATGCACGTATAATCATTGATAAAAGGGCACATCAGCTGGTTGAACGTTCATGTAGAGCAAACGGATATACTGTACAAAGCGGCGTATCGTGTCCACAATGCTGCAGATTTACTGCAGAAGGCTAGCCCATGAATGAAAGGCGCTACAATACGGCCTTGCGTGTTGGCGTCTCACGTACAGCGAGTGCTTGCATGATGATCCGCGCTGGGAAATACCTCTTTATCTCTTTAATGAGCTGAACGCGAGGATGATGCATGCACAGGGTACTTCACAGATAATTTAAGCATCTGCGGCATAAGGTCTCAGCATCAAGCTGTACGGCAGTCGGAGACGACGGAATCAGCTCTCGTTTCGGCTGCCAAAAGTGCACCTGTGGGACCACATATATGCTCTCACAGATGCCTCGAGCAATGTGCTTGTCGGGTCTTTTAATAAAGGACATTTTTTAGTCAATAAATCATTTCTCAAAACACATTAAGCCTTTCCACTGCGCAGAACGCCGTGAAGACCATGCGCTGCCGTATCGCGCTACACGTACCTCGCAAAACGCGTTCTGGAATCTGTGGCCGCTCTCGTGAAAGGCCTCGAACACCATCGCAATATCAGCCAGTCGCACGAAATAAACAGCCGAAATATTTTGGGAATAACCATGCTATCGTAACATGAAGCGACCATTTGTGCTTCCGAGGTGGTCAAACCATCGACTGCGATAACACACACATGTAAGCAAAAAAAAGTAAATGAGCAGCGAGAACTACTACAAATGTGCCATTGCAGGAGACACGGATCATATGCACAGAGGTATAGTCGAAAAAAGTGCCCCCATCGCGCAAATCATCGCATGAAGGACCGCGGTCTTCCTAGTCCATATAAAAATGGCCGCGCGGGCTTCCCACTACCATACCATTTCTCCATCGTTTGCTAGAGCCCCGTGTGCTGCTAGGACGAAATCCCTCCTGGCGAGTCTGGCCATCACCCTCTAGGGAATTTGAGGAGGCCCGTGACGTCACAAAAAGAGGCCCACAGTCGCCGCCACATAGTTGGTAGAATCGCGGCTGGGATCATCTAGCAGAATTAAGCTTCCATTGATCAATCCACTCTTTTTGTGCTGCCAAACACTAGAATAAAAGCAGACACTTTACGGCACACTCATTTTGGAAGCAATAGCTATTAACCAGCTTTGTAATGGTTGTATATAGGTAATAATATGAGCAACTGCATCGCGTTCTTGTCTTTCGCAGTAAACGTTTATCTTTGTACATTACTTTAATTATTTTACCTGCTTTAAAAACTTTACGTTCCTTATTTCTCTATCTACAGTTTTACGGAGCGCAGCTATAATGAGAAATGAAACACACTCAATTAGCTTCACAGCTGCGTATGTAGTTTTATTGGGGTTGCCTGCACTTATAATTTTGCTCAGAAGACAAATGCATACGCTTGCGGCGTCCAGCTCAGTACAACGTAGCAAGCAGATGTCTTCGTTTGCAGGTTTGGGACTTCGTGTGATGTCGACGCAGCTGTTCTCAGTGCTCACAAGTAGCTCCACCACCAATTTCTTGCTCTTTTGCTACAGATAGAATGGAGAAATTGGTGCCCATTTTCATTATCGGTGTCTTTGCAACGTAAACTGTCATGATAAAGTCAGCTTTTACTAGAACTGGATATTTGATGCCTGGAGCTTGGTCTTCAATATGTGCAGCAAATAAGGCGTTCATTTCCTTAGATAATATGCCAGAATATATCTTGCTGGTTACATATTCCATCAAGTTTAGAATCTAATCAACTTCCTACACTTAGCGGAATACTTCGGCAAATTCTTCAAGCACAATTTTCAAAGCAGCAGACACAAGATGTGTTCGCTTCGAGTCGAGGACATCCCTTGAGGTGCATGGCTTAAAAAGATCAGGGGCATTCTAGAAACTTATTTGGATTGTGCCTGTGCGAAAGCAGCGCAGTTGTTGTCCTCTCTGTAAGCTCATCAGTGTGGGAGGCCTCTCGCATGATGTCGGCCTCAATAAAGTGAAGTTCGCAGACCTAGAGGGAAGTTCAATTTTGTTTAAATAGCAGCTGTAACTGCACAAGGAAGCTATCTCTTGAAGTGCTGGATTTCTTTGCTTATAACTGTAACAAGCTTCCTAGTTTACAGACACTTTTCTGTAATGCAGTGTTAAGTCTATCCTATTTTTCAGGACAGACTATTATTTGGAGACGTTCCAAACATCTTCCCAAGCATTTGCTCGTGGTATAGCCCTAATCCAGGCATTCTGTTCTTGATCTCGGGGAAACTTGAAAACGTGGTTTTTGGGCTCCGATTTCCAATTAATCTGGTAATTCGGCACGCAGCACTTGTTAGCATAACCTAGCAGGAGGGTAATCCACAATCCGCTCCTATTAAAGCAGTAGCACATCACCTCGACGGACACACAACCGCAAGCGCAGCACAGGGCACGTAGACCGCATGCACGATCACGGCCGGTCTCGAGGGGGTGCGCGCAATCTTTCTTACGGCCTTCGCATTCGCCGCGGATGCAACGCGTTTTTTTCTCCGGGAGCTGCGCCACCATCCGCCGATAGAGGCGCGACGACCCTACTGCTTGCTGGCTCCACGCCTGCAGTTCCAGCGGCGCGCTGTAGCGCGCTAGTTCATGGTGAGCTCAGCACCGAAAAAAAAACAAAAACAAAGTGTAGATGCTTAAGCTGAGTATCTTGAACGCAGTCCGCATGTGCACACATTCTTTATCACAAACTTGGCTTGATAAAAATATTTAAAATGAGGAATCCCTCTTCCATTCCCCAGAATATGTCGAGCATTTGTGGTTTTAAATCCAGAAGGAAATACTCTGATCACTTTCTCTCATATGTCTCATGGTCAGTGATTAAATGACGAGTTAATTCTATGAAGAAGAAATGAAAACACATAGAACGAAAGTTTTGCGCTCATCCCTTAGAAATGTACTATATGGCGGAGAATATTCTCGACTACGTGTGAGCCGTAAATACGATACCACCGTTGCTGGTGGCCTCAGACGATACTTATAGAGTGGAAAGTCAGACTCATGTACACTAACGTTGAACTGCCAAATAAATTGATTGCTGGGAGATCTATATCTATAGTACATAATTACGCCGATATCCCTTTTCGCACGTCGTGGACTTATTTTCACCCTCGTATACGTCACAACTTTCGTAAATGAGAGGCCGGTATGGATAGCTCAAAAAGAAACTGACTACTAATGTGTGTGCAAATGTCAAGAAGCACTGTTCTCTGCTCGAAGCCAATGGCACGCAGCTATTCTGCTTTTGTCAAACGAGAGGCCACCATATTTCTCTGGAGTTACTGTAGCCACGCGCAAGTCTATATGCTCAAAATTGTCGTAAGCAGATTAGGCGTCTAATGTTTCAAGTTCCTTGTCACCTTTAAATTTTGCAAGGCCGAGAGCGACCGTCCTTCTGACCTTCGAGCACTTGTTTTATCGCTGCAGCACTCTGTTTGAGACACGAGTTCGCCCAGTAAACAGTTTTCGAGTTGGACGCAAGCTTTCTTGTCGTCATTCTGGCCTGACTAACGTTACTAGAAAGTAACAGAATCAACCAGTACAAGCTGCGCATGTTGCCACAGATATTGATGCGTAGTGAGCATTGCAAATTCAAAAATAATGTACGTCCAATGAGTGACTTCAACTACCACAAAGAGCATGTTATCCACAAATATTCAACCTGCGGCGTGTCCTGAAGCTGCCTAAAATATTTGGTTCAAAATATCTTTGTAAAAGATCTCAGAATATGCAGTTTAATGTCCAATGCCCTCTATTCTCTTAAATTCAGGGACTTTTATTAACGTGTAAGCATTGCAAATCTTACTTATTATTTCCTTAAATTGTAATCTAAGCCAGCTAGTATGACGCGAATTGCAGTGAGGTTTATTAGTGGAGCTCGTTTATGTTGCGGAAAACTTCTTTTTGGGGTGCTACTTCATTTACTGAATGATGACAGGAAAGTTCTTGCTCTCGGGAGGTTTTTCGAAAGCGATCACGATGCTGCAGAAATTCAGGAGAATAGTGCAAAGCTGGTAGTGTTTGCCTCTCAGATAATTCCGTTCGCTGGTGAAGGCCGATTTTATTGAGACAGATTGCAGTTCCGAACTAATTTTGCTTTGCTGGCAGTTCGTGCTTACAGTTACTGTCAGCAATTGACTTAATTTTTGCGTTGTCATCGGGTGGGACGGGCGGTCGCGAGACCCCGCTGAGCTTAAAAATACCTTTTCAAGAGGACATCTTCGAGGTTGCGCGCGTGTAACGTGCTCTGATCCTGCGGCCAGGGTTGGGCTCCGACTGTACCCGTTGCTTTCGCAAATGACATGATGCATTTGCCTGGGGAGCACCATGAATTCTTAATGTCACTGTTCTGCAAAATTAAAGCAGCTGCGCTTGAAATTTCCAGAGCTATATTTAAGATGCAGAATCCTTTACTCTCTGAAACTTGCCATCCAAGTGTTTACACGTCGCATATCATTCTACAGACTCATTCAGACCTGCTGGAAGACGAACTACAGAGGCTGATAGACGTGCCTTTTAGCCAAATATAAGGGTATAACATGTTCACGCCTGTGCTCGAAGCATACATTCGACCAAACACACTCGGACTAAAGGAGTGAGTGCGCAAACGTTAATCCGTTGTTTCAAATTTCTCCCATGGCAAAGGGGCTGACTATCGGTCTTTGAGTAGAGCGTAAGAAGTAAAATATTGTTATGCGACGGCAAGCAGGTGAAGACAGGACTACTTGACAGGCGGCGATGGACTGATTTAACGGCGGTGGGCCTAGTGCGAGCGCTCTGTGCCGCGCCACTGCCCACTTTGTCATCTAGTCCGTGACAATATATAAAGGCTTGACGGTTACCACTGACGCGGGCCGAACTGGGAGCAAGCGCACGGTCTCCTTCCGCGTGAACGGCGGTTGCCGCGGCGGAGCGGTGGCGACCCCACCGAGATGCGGCCCGAGGCGGGCCATAAAGAAAAAAGCGATGCAAAGGCAAGGCCTTAAGGAGAAAAGCGCGGGCTCTCCTCGAGACCGGCCGTGGCACGGTCAACGTAATGAAAAAAGTTCGTTCGGACTCCGGAAGATGCCGCGACGTACCACGACTTTGCTTGCCCTGAGTCATGTGCCCTGAGGCAATCAAATGAGTGTCACGTGTTTGTGTTTGCAGAACCGATCGCATTGTCGTCGACATCGTCCCCAACTCCGACTTCTCTGAATAGGTGGAATTAACCATTGTATACCTTCCTGGCGCCATTTGCAACACGCGTGCATTGCTCGTAGCTTCGAAACATGCTGCACGGAACTGTCAAAGCTAGCACTCTTCTTTGCGCTGCCTGCATGCATCCGCGACAAAAAGGTAGTGCGTTATTTGTGGTGAGCGAAACATAGTAAATCCTTTCCCTGCAGGCTTACCACGACACATTTGTCATGATCTTGATTAAATGCACTGTTATTGCCGAGAACACGCAGTCGCTTTCTCCTGCCATAGACCACTCGGGCACAGAACAAGTGCGGAGTAACAGGCCTTCCCTTATTTTCTCGTCCAGTCTACTTCCCTACCTTTTACAGCGTTGCACCTAATGTATGAAATGGAGCACACGTAGACCTCTTTTGAGAGACGTAGCTTGGGGGGGAGAGAGAAACCATCAGAAGGCGTTAAAGGGGCTCTGAAACGCCTTCCGAGGAGAGCACATTAACTCACTTAATCACTGCACTGTGTTGCCATGAAGACCAGAACCAAATAATACTCTTCTACACGCAGCAGACGACCCACTATCACGCATCAAAGTTGGCGAGCACTTTCCGGTGACTTTTTCATGCTCACATCCTCTTCCGTCCCATGCATCTGCGTAGACATGGTGAGAGGCGGCCATTGGTTAAATTCTTGCAGACGTCAGGCAGCTACCGTGGCCGTGGCCAATAAGCCGCTTAGCTCCGGCGGGTCGAGAAGCTCCGCTCCCAGAGGGAGGGTCAGCGAAGGAGCGCCTACCTTCCAGCATGCAAAAAGTGACGAGAGGAGAGGGAAAGGCGCGAAGACGCTGAAATTCAAATTTTAACTACAGATAACTCAGCTTCTACAAAGCGCATTTAAAAAATTCTTGCTGGACACTATTCGTGAAACGGTGTGCTTCAATATCCCAAAATGCTGCAACTTTATTAGAGCCCCGTTCACAGCCCCTTTAAGTTCTTTAGAGGGTGTTGGTCTGGCTGCCCGCTGGCAGCCGAAAACAGCCCAGTTAGAGAAAAACGAACGCGTTCGGGGCAGCCACCGGAATTGCGCCGAGCAGCCCGAGAAAAAAAAGTGAAGCAAGAGAATGTTGCAGGCCGCGGCAATTGCTATCTAATATCTTAAAGGGGCTCTCAAAAACACCTTTCAAGGAGAGGACATAAACTTGCTCAATCACTGCAATGTGTTGTCATGAACACCTGAGCCAAACAATACACTTCTACCAGCAGCAGAGAACCCACAATCACGCGCGAAAGTTAGCGAGCCCTTCCCGGCGGCTTTTTCATGCTCGCACCCTCCACCGTCGCCCACATTCACGTATACATGTTGAGAGATGGCTATTGGTTAGATTCTTTCAGACGTCAGGCAGCCAGCAAGACCGCAGCCAACAAGCCGCTTAGCTCCGGCAGGTCAGGAAGCTCTCCTCCGAATGCGGGGCTGGCAGAGAAGCGCCGACCTTCCAATGTGCAAAAAGTGATGAGAGGAGAGGGAATGGCGCGAAGACGCTGAAATTCAAATTTTGACGACTGATTAGTCTCATTCTACAAAGCGCATTAAAAAATTCTTCCTGGACAACATTCGTGAAGCATCATGCTTTAACATCCCAGGAATACCGCAACTTTATTAGAGCCCCTTTAAGCACCAGAGCTGCAGCCGGCAGATGTGGAAGGGAAAGAAAGAGGAAAGCAAGAAGTATAGAGGAGAGTGATAGCAAGAAAGAACAGAGGAGAGCTTTTTACACTAAATACAAAATACAAACATTAGTTCGCGCCACTGGCGTGCCAGTGTCCAGGTTCTGTTCGCAAATAAATTACATGCAAGCGGCAACTGTGCACACTAAGTTGCAGAAAAAAATAAACTACATGCACAGCCGCGCGCACGTAGTGCCCCGTCTCGAACAAATCGCGCGCACGGCACACTGCAGGAGCGGTCGGGGTGGGGCGCCCGGCCGCGCGTACCATCCGAGGTAGCACCCACAGAGCGTTCATGTCACGCGTGCGCTACTTGGCGAAGAGCAAGCGGAATTCAAGCCCGCCTGCTCGATGAACGCACAGAGGATCACCATTGCTCTGTCACGGGTGCGCTCACTGCGTGCGGCCACAGGAGCGCCTCAAGACTGTACGGTATGATTCCCCGCAAGCATCTTGCGACGCGGAACTGCAGAAGCGGTGTAGCGAAGGAGCATGTGCTCGAATAGATGTTATAGCATAGCGCGACCCGCGATCTGTTACTGTGATCCGCGATACGCTACCGCTGGGCACCGCTGGGCACCGCTGGGTACACGCTGATTGGTCTCGACGCGGCTGGCGCGCACGTAGCTGATGGGCACGTGGTGCCATCTGGCGTCCCCAGGGCGATCTGCGCATGCGCAGTGGCGCCTCGTGGAAACAAATCACGGTAGCGGATCGCGCTATGCTATAACTCTCTATTGTCTCCGCTGCACCGCACGCGTCGCTCGACGAAAGTCCGTGGCACACCCACCTTTTCCCGGGCCGCATGCAGCCAACGCTGGATCCACGCTCAGGCGACCCGCAGGCGGCATGCTTACAGACAGAGGCGGAAAATTGAAGAGGCCCACTGTAACACACCATACCCCTCTCCACATTACCCCTCGAAAACCAGCGCCTTACAACCTCTCTTCGTCTTCCCTAAACCCAATATCCCTGTCCCTCATCTTTCCTTGAGAAGAGGGGTACATTTTCCTCTCTTCACTTTCCCCCTGCCAAACGAGGCTACACAGGGAAGGAAGGAGTTTTTTTTTTTCCGCACTGGCAGTGCTAAGGCTGATGCCTTATTAACTTGAAAACAAACTTTGTGCAATCATTCAAAACATTCCTGATGAATATGTGAAGTTATGGTGTGTTGTTTTTTGTTTTTCTGAGGTTGTGTAAGAGTACTTTTCTTTATGCCTGTTGAGATTGTGAACTTAGCGACCCATATCCTGCACGAGAGTGGCAAAATCCACTACACAACATGTGTCGAGAGTAGACTTAACTTTTATCATCATCATCATCATAAGCCAGACTACGACCCCTGCAGACTAGGCCCCCTGCCTCTCCCATGTCTCTCCAGTTAACCCCGTCCTCTGCCAGCTGCACCCACCGTATCCACCTCGTGCGCTGTAGTTTCAGTTGTACATGTGGCACCATCTGGGAGGCGCAGCGGGAAAAAGCGGCTGTTCCGATCAGACGCCGCCGCTGCAGCCGACTGTGTGCTCCTCTGACCTCGCCGTGACTCTTCACGAGAACAAGCTGGAAATGCCTCGTAAAACACCCGCCTCGTTTACTCTTTCGTTTATGGCCATCCTACACCTGAATTAGGGTACACTGCTTTTTATTTGGGCTGCGCATCTGTCATGTGTTTTTTCTGGGACTGCGCAGTCGCAGCATGACCTATCGCATGAATCAAGCGCAAGGAAAGCAAAAAGAACCACTGAGCTGTAAACCCAGATGGAGCTTTTAGAGTCAGACTGTTTTGCACACATGCCTGACTCGATGCCTCAGGGCAAGTCTTCAGACATGACCCGCGTTAATGAGCAACGCGACGTCTGTCCGGTCTACAGAAACGCTTTCCTTTGACCCGCTGACTGTTTCTATCACAGTTTCCTGCTGTTCTCAGCGTTTGCTTCTGGGCAGTTTATCCTGCCATAGACGCACGCCACTGGTAGCAAAGCTCATAACAAGAGTGCTTTCTTGCTTGCTTGCAAGGCGTTCGATCTGGATTCCTGCAAGAGCCAAGAGAAAACGCCCTTTGAAACAAGCAAGTCAATTTACTGTTGCCTCGATGGGTGCCATAATAGCTGCAGAAATGCCGCCGGGAAGCAGTTAAAGATTGTTTTATCATTTTTCCTGGAAATCATACGAGTGCAAAACGAAACAGCGCTGCCGAGAGCAGTACGGCGTGCAGGGTAAACAGGCCAGCGTGGAGAAGCGATAGAGAAAATTGTCAAGTTAGAGCTGTGTACACAAAAAGTAAACAAATCTGCGCCGCACGCACGAGTCTCAGGCACTGCTTGAGAGCAACATGCGCGAGCGACTACCATTAGCCTAATTTACAAAACATAAAAAAGCACTGTATATACAAAGCAGCATGTACGTAGCGCCCTGTCACTAATAATCCTGCATGCGCCACACTGCAAGCAGTCTGGGTTATCGACCCGGCCGCATAGTCCGAAGTAATTCATGCGCTGAGTGTTCACGTCACTGCGCGCAATACCTGGCGATGAGCAAGAGGGATTTCAAGCTCGATGTTTTGATCGAGTGCTCGAAACCAATAGACGGTGAAGAAACAAGCCGTAAATAATTAAACGCGCCTAATAACTGAGCCTGCACATATCTCGAAGGTGTCCGCGGACATTGCTGCACAGAAAGGTTCACTGCACGCATCATACACAGGCTTAGGGTCGCAGAATCTGCGACCGCGCACCAATGCATTGTTTTTAGAAACGCGTCAACATTTCCATTCGTCTGAAAGGTACATCATCACGCGCTGATGATGTTAATTAAGTTAGTCATGCATGCTGTTTTTCCGGAGACTGCGCTCAAGCGCGACCGCGCTGTCGTTTGAACCGAGCCAGCGAGAAAGCAAAAGAACGGTGGTGGTGACCGAACCTGCTGGTGGATGCCGACGACGGTTTCAGAGCGATGTTGTAGTTGCACATACGCCTGACCTGGCCTCTCGGGGCAGATCTTCAGATGCGACCCTTGTTACTAAGATAGTGTGTGGCCTGCCCGCCCCGCAAAATATATATATTTTTTTTTGCAACACCTTTCCAATGGCTGTTTGGCTATAAACTCCTGAAACGAAGAGCCACCAGCAGAAGTGCTCGCGACAAGAGACGCACCCAAGGTGCCGGCATACAAAAAGCGCGCCTGGCGGAGAGCAGGCTGTGACTCGCATTGCTTTGCTTTTAGTTTATTTTGAAACACAAACACTGTGTATGCGAATGTGCATGCGACGCAAACACAAAAGCAGCAGAAAAAAGCCCTGTTCTAACGCGCTGACGCTGTCGGGAAGCACGCATTTCACGGCTCATTCCGCTGCCTCACACGACAGCGGACAGTTGCGCATGAGGTGGCGCTACCATACCAGCGCACGAGGCGGATACCAGCGAACTTCTTAATCTCATCCGCACACCTAACCATCTGCTGCCCCCTTTTACTTTTGCTTTCTATTGGAGTCCACTCCGTCAGCCTTAAGAGGGCTCACCAGCTATGAGGCAACTCAGATTTGAACTTTTTCTGTCGATAGATGGCAGCACTTAAGTACCACAAAAGAGGGAACTTCTGTACCACAAAAGAGGGAACTTCTATTTCCTGTCCAGGTGTGTAAATTCTACTGCGACACCTCCATGACCGCGACACAAAAATATTAGCTCTTCTGCGAACAAAAAGTAGTGCTGAGAACTTTCTGTGAATGTCCTGCCAAAGCTGGGAGACAGAAGCACAAAAGAATAACCCCTCTCAATGGGTGGTGGTCAGAGAATGGACCTTTTTCCAGTAACCCACCACTGAGCAGCCACAAGGATAAGTTTTCAGGTTTGGGTCCCTCTAAGCTCCCTGGCATCTTTTCCGGGAAAATTCATTTACAATGGTAGGGTTGGGTATACAGATTGTAGTTAGAAGCAGTGTTGGTTTCGCCTAGCCAGAACAGATAAGTGTGAGTCATTTTTGACACACCTTGGGCACACCTCCCCTTCTGCACTTCGGCCGGCTATTCCGCATTCCTCCGTCGGTACACGCAACACAAGCCTGGTGACCGTGTACGAAAGTGGACACAGATTCGAAGACGCGGCCTCAGTGAAAAGCTTTTTGCACTGTCATTGTTTGCGCTGCCAGTGTTTGTTTTGTATTGTCTTTGCTGTTGTTGACCTTACTTTTCGTTTAAGCATCCGGCATGCTTCCTTGAGTGAAGTAAAGCCACGAAACTGTTGTACTTCTTGTTTGTAAGAGTTCAAAACCGTTGGCGCGCGGGAATATCACTTTGTTATGCGAGATGCAATCAGCGTTATCTGGAAAGATGGCAGCCAGGAGCAACTATTTCAACATTATTCTAGGTTGTTCTAGTTGTTTTTAGCGCCTTATCTTGAAGGTTCCTCTTCGATGACCACCGAGCACGTTTGTTGCTAGCGGCGTCGCCGAATTCTTCACTTTATTTATGGGCGATAGTCAATTCAGTAATTATCTTACTGATAAAATGCTTTGTTTCATGTCTCCTTCACGTCGTATGATTTCACAGCGGAACAAATCAAACTTGTGTAAAAGGGTGGGATGTGTGGTTTGCAAATGCACTGCACTGAGATCGTCTTGTTCTATTCGTGGTAACTTTGAACGCAAATTTCGTCATTGCACAAGCGACTTCCAACAGTTCTGGACAAAGTTGCTATATGTGGTTTATTTTTAGAAGTAATAAAAATTGCAATTTAATAGAAGAAAAGATGGGGGCTGACCACGCCAACCGGTTGTGCTCTTTCTGTACATTAAAACAGAAGCACACCTGAATTGTCATGACGTCACGGGTTTTAAAGCAAAAATTCTATACCTACTATGTTTCCGTGAAAGTCCCATTACGTGCCCTGCTTCTCTATGTTTTTATATATTTTATATATATGTATTTATATAGCGCCCCTTCCAAGCGTTTTTATGGTTGAAATATGAGACTGTCGGAAGCGTAGTGCAGGAGGTGCGACTAGGTGTGGCGCATACCGAGGCGTATCTAATTGGGAAAAGAAAGATGAATGGGCAACGCTCAATTGACGCATGCGAAACTGGTTAAGAAGCAAAACTGGATGATTTTGCCAGCCAGCCATGAACATTTGACATCACGCAGGGTTCGTAGCGGTCCTTGAAACCCCTGAAAACCCTGGAATTTAAAAATAGCATTTTCAAGGCCTTGAAAACCCTTAATTATTTTGAAGTCCTTAAATATACTTGAATTTCTCCAATAGGCTTTCGTTCAGCCGGTTTTTAGCGGATGCCTCTTGAATGCCTGGCAACTATGTACTACTCAAGCCAACCAAAGCATCCAATCCAATCAGTTTCTGTAGCCACAACGCAGTAGCGTCATTAGAGTTGGTTACAGTGGCGTGCAACGACCGCAGCTAAGCCTACCTTCATTGTGGGAAAGCATGGTGCGCGAATAATGGCTGTCGCGTCTTTTGTAGCTGCAATATGCCGGGAAGGTGCAATTTTCAGCAGTCGTGGTTAAACAGGGTGCTTATAGGGAGTGGATTTCTCCGGATACGTCAAACTCTCATCGGGCAAAGTGCAAGACATGTGGGAAAACCTTCGATGTATCATCAATTGGTGAGTCGGCCCTCAAAAGTCATATGAAGAGCGCAAAACACATTGCGAACATGAAAGCGACTACGGCACATAGTACGATGCGGAACTACTTGACAGCAGTTGCTTTTGAGCAACGCATCGAGCCGGCTCCATCGTCGTCGTCGGATGTGAGCAGCCTGTGCCAAGCGCACGAGTGTGTGACTGACGCGGAGATACTGTGGACCCTGAAAATGGTAACATCACACTATTCCTACAACACGTCATCACACACAGGGGAATTGTTCAAGAAAATGTTCCCGGATAGCGAAATCAATAAATCATTTTCCTGCGGTGAAAGAAAATCTGCATACGTAGTGTGCCATGGTCTGAGACCATTTTTTCTCTCGTGCCTACAACGTGAATTAGAGCAATCTGATGGCTACACCGTTCTGTTTGATGAGTCTTTGAACGACTGCCTGCAGAAAAAAAAAACAGATGGACATCCATTTGCGGTACTGGAGTACTATGCCCGAGCGTGTAACCACAAGATATTACACCTAGATATTAGACCTTGTGGGTGGCTACGTGTCTGCTTCTAGGTCTGTGTTTTTGCTTTTCGTTGTCTTCTCGCGTGTGGCGTGGGTCGGACAGTGCCCTCCGTGAGACCGAATGCTGACGACGCCCCTGCGGAGAAATTCCTGGCACGGTGGGCGCATTCTCAAGAGAGAAAACCCAACCGGAACCCTCAGGGGCAAGCTAGGCTTAGCTCAGCGCTGCCGAGCGAGGCCGCGCTACGCGTCTGCATGGATTCTGCGTTGTCGACGACAGCTACGCGGATGCCCGCTGTGTTGCCACCTGACGCAGCCTCCACGTCCACGG
Organism: Amblyomma americanum; assembly: GCF_052857255.1. Classification (NCBI taxonomy): domain Eukaryota; kingdom Metazoa; phylum Arthropoda; class Arachnida; order Ixodida; family Ixodidae; genus Amblyomma; species Amblyomma americanum. Next base: position 115,556,843 of record NC_135500.1, on the reverse strand, counting down.
AATCGTCAGCGCCTCTGGGCCTCCAGCCTGCGCCGTCTTCTGATGCTACGACTTTGGCCTGTGACATGGACTGCTCTACCACCTCCGTGCCCGTGGCACTCCCTCAAGAAACTGTGCCCGTCGCGCCAGTTCAGTATTCCCACCAAGGGCCGTCACCAGCGTCTGAGCCGCCTCCACAGATGCCTCCCGTGAGTCAAGGCTCTCTTCCGCCTGCTGCGAACTCGTTCCGCGTTACCATCAAGCCTACATTGCGCTTTGACATGACTTCCATCCCTGCCCGGAATGTTCAAGCCACAATTGACCACGCTCTTGGTTCTTCGAACTACTGCGGGTTTGTCGTCCATCGCCCATCGAACACCATCACGGTAAACTTGTTATCCTTGATGGACGCCCAGAAACTTGGCGCAGTTACGCGGATCCCCCTGGATGACAGCAAGCATGTCCCGGTGCAAATATATTTTGCATCTGGTCCTGACACGCTCCGCTGCATGGTTTATCATGTCGACAACACGAGCCCTCCCGAAGAGGTGCGCGCAAATATTCGCTGCTCAACTCATGTTGTACTGCAAGCACGGCCTATGGGTCGCCGGGGCTCATACCTGCTCATCCTGCAAGTCCCGTTGACTCTCCCGAAGTACCTTACCTACTACGGTCCGATCGTCAAACCACAGCCCTTCCGACCTCGTCGTATTTTTTGTTATCACTGCCACAAAGAAGGACATATGCAAAATACCTGCCCTAATCCAACAGCTGTGGCCGACATGAATGAACAAACAGTTCATTGTGCCCTGTGCAAATCGCCGGACCATGACATTCGCTCCCCCACTTGTCCAAAGAAGAAGCAAGCTAAGAAGTTTCACAAGTCGCCTGCAAAAATGGATGTTCCTACAAGTAATCGCTTTGCAGCTCTCGCATGTGACGACAACGACTTCCCTGAACTTCCTTTATGTGAGCCCGCTGCTCACCATACGTCTCCTCACCAGCGTACATATGCACAAGCGGCTCACCTTTCCGGATCAAATGGTACGCCAAAACGTCCAGTGCATCCATCACATGTGGATACCACAGACGAAGACACAGCTTTAGACAATGCAATAGCGGAGGCTCGCCGCCAACTAGACGAACTCACCCAGCGCCGGGAACAGCGTCGTTCTCAATCCTCTCGAAGAATTCTGATAACTCGGGAGCAATCACCAGAGGAATCACCTAGGGTAAGCACTGGCCCACAATCAGGTGCCGACCACCTGTTAGCCGTGACTACCCCGACAGTGGATAAGATATTAGCGCTGATGAAGCAGGTGACATCCCTCATCGTGGAAGCTCTTCGGCCTCGTCATGGATAGCGCATCATCATCGGTGGTGGTGCAGTGGAACTGTCGAGGATTAGCTAATAAGGCCTCTGAAGTGAAGATCCGCCTTCGCGACGGAAAGCTGAGGGCATGGGCGTTTCTACTGCAAGAGCATAATGCACTCCCACGCCTTTCAGTTTTCTGCGTATACCATTCACCCTCTATCAGTCCAGGTAAATCTGCAATTTATATTCACAGTTCAGTTCCGCACACACCGCTCGACCTTTCACAGTGGTGCAACACACGTCAAGAGGTTGTCGCCCTTCTCGTAAAACCTGCACGCACACCCCTTATTCTAGTTTCTTTTTATAGTCGTCCTGGCTCCGCATGTCCCAATCTGGGATGGGTTCGTTTTCTACGTTCTGCCAACTTGGGTATCCCTATTCTAGTTGGTGGTGACTTCAACGGCGCACAAACTGTGTGGGGTTACCCATCGGATTCCTCAAGGGGTGCACACATCCAAGGGAGCTTTTCGGATCATTCCTTTCAACTTTTAAACAACCCGAATACTTCTACCCGCCCACGAGGTGGCCCGTATTCACCAGATTTGACTTGGTGGTTAGGCCCCGGTAACCCTCGTTGGGCTGTTGATTCTGATACTTGGGGTAGCGATCACAGCCCTATTTTTATCTCCCTCATGCCTACGCGTCTGCGGAAAATACGCCGCACTGTACGGATAACATCATGGGACTCTGTACGCGCAGACAATCATTTATCTACATTCAACCCCTCTTCAGCATTGTCTACTGTCTCTGCTGTTCTCGCTACTCACACTATTACCACTACTGTAAATGAAGACGACCCAAACCCGGACATACATCTCTTGAATCTGTGGGCTCTTCGTCGCCAGGCGGATCTTTACGCTACTCGTCACCTTGATGACCCTTCGGCGCTTCCTACTCTTACCGCGCTACCGCACGGGCGCGGCGCTATGCAAAGCGGCTCGGCAGGCAACGCTGGGCTGCATGGTGTGCCCGCCTGTCCTCTACGCAGGGCAATCAACATCTTTGGAGAGTGTTTCACGCCATGGAGCGCCCTTCTCAGGTTGCAGATTACACAGAGAGCATTCGCCTCGCGCTAAATGTGGATGAGGACACATTTGCACAACAGGCGGCCCGTCAATTTTTTCCAAACCATGACTGCACCGCTACGTCTCCACCTGACTTATCGGTAACAGAGCCCCCCAATGGGATTACTTCTGACCTCACCATGGCAGAGCTGCTGGCCTCCATTGAACGTTTAAAACTACTACTACTCCCGGGCACGACGGCATACCTAACTCCTTATTCCGTAACTTGGAAGGGAGGGCTTTGCAAACCCTACTTGATACTTTTAACGAAGTGTGGCTTTCTGGCGTCATGCCGGGAGACTGGAAGCATTCTATTGTGGTTCCAATACCCAAGTCAGGTCAGCCTCCAGTATCTCTCTTGGCCCTTCGTCCAATTTCCCTTATGCCTACCATCTGCAAGCTTTATGAAAACGTTCTAGCCGCACGCTTGTCGTGGTGGCTGGAATCCCATGATTGCTACCCAGATTCCCAAATTGGTTTCCGCCCATAAATTGGAACGGAGGACGGCCTTGCTACTTTGGCTGCTGACGTGCTTGACCACTCTCCACAGAGTCACCTTGTACGAACCGTAATCGCTACAGACATAACAAAGGCATATGATAACATCCTTCACTCTGCCATTCTTGCCTCCCTTCAAGCTCTTGGTCTCCCTCACCGTTTCCTCCTCTCCATACACGCCTTTTTAGCAAATCGAACCTTCAGCATGCGTGTCCACGGAAAGCCTTCTGGTAATTTCGCTTCCAATAAAGGAGTGCCACAGGGCTCCGTTCTCACCCCCACATTATTTAATGTGGCTTTAATTCCTCTTGTTCGAGCCCGAGAGACCATCCCTTCTATCCGCGTGCTTGCGTATGCCGATGATATCACCTTGTAGTGCTGTCATCCAGATGAGTCTATTCATCAGTCGGTCCTTCAACACGCGCTGGATGTATTGACATCTCGCCTCCCACCTCTGGGTCTAACACTCTCTCCTACTAAATCTTGTTTCATTCGAATTGGAAATAAAGCCGCCTTACGGAAAGCTCCCCCTTTAAATTTTACGGTACATAACTCACTGATTCCTCAGGTAGAAACTGTTCGTATTCTTGGTCTTCTCCTCCATACATCTGGGAGTGGCACCCCGTGGCTGGCAGCCACCCGTAAATCGGCTCACCCTACTCTAGGTCTGATTCGTCGCATAGCTATGCGCTCTGGTGGCGCACGTGCTCATACGGCCCGCCAGCTTGTGCGCTCTATCCTTCAGCCACGGATAGTATATCAGGCACAATTTCAACGTCTCACCCGCAGACAGTGGGACTCCCTTGAAGCTATCAATCGTGAGGCTATGCGCGTCATAACATATCTGCCTCGTTTAACACCCATACCAGTGCTACAGGAGTTCGCCCAACTTAATACACTCAGTGAAATCATCAACCAACGGGTGGCAAATAGAGCTCGAAAACAGTCTCTCAAACTGCATCGTTTAAAGTCACTTCCACCGTGGTCCTATTGCCAGCTCACTGACAATCGCCCCACTGTTTCCCCGTCGGTATCAGCAGCGTATCTGCCTGAAGGGTGCACATTATACACGGATGCATCACATTCTGCAGAGAGGGGTGTTACTGCTGTGTATAGTCCATCTCATCCGCATCTTAACTCTCGCGCGGCGTATACTGCGGATACATGCACTCCCCTGTCACTGGAACTTCAAGCCATTTATAATGCCATTGCTTCCCTTCCGCTCGTTGCAATATTCAATACAGTTCATATTTACACCGACTCCCGCGCCGCCCTTAAACAGCTTAAGGCTGTTCGACAAACGTTCCAGATTTCACAATCTATTCATGTGCACTGCGCAAAGTATCCATGTCCTGTGCGCATACACTTGATTCGCGGCCATGCCCAGGATCCACATAACATTCAAGCGGATGCTATGACTCATCTTCATACATTAGACGATCCGCCACATTCCCCTCTTCCCCCAGATCCGTTCCTGTCCCATGTTTCCGATTCCGAAGTTCTGCGCCATCGAACACGCGCTCTCATTCCTCCGTGTTCGCACCCTCTCCCCCGTAGTCTTACTCGGCAGGAGGAGGTATCTGTGCGCCGGATTGGGGCAGGGGCGGCTCTGACACCATCTGTCCGTCATCGGTGGCGTGCCAAAGATCTGCCAGTACCTGACAAGTGCCCTCACTGTAGCGCTGCACCAGACATTTGTGATGCGCGGCACTTGTGGACGTGCCCAGCGACGGCTGCTATCAGAAAACGGCTCCTCAGGGAGGTGGGCCTGCGGTGGAACCGCGAAAGTGACTACGTGAAGTGGACTATGGACAACCGTTTCATTAACAACCTCTGCGACTACCTCAGCGCAACGGTTCTTCACTCCTTCTTTTAACTTTCAATCCCGTGCATTCCTTCCCCCCTTTCCTTTTTCAACTTATGCCTCATGGCACACTTCTCGAATAAAAAAAAAAGATATTATACGCGGGTGTTCATGGGACATTCGACTGCCGAAGACCTTCAGCAGAAGGTTCTGGCTGCCTTGGCAGATTTGCCGCTGGCAAAGAGAGAGAGAGGGAGAGAGGGTTTATTGATAGGAAAAGGCAGAGAGGTTGGCCTGAAAAATAAATATCTGGCCTACTACTCTGCTCTGGGGGACGGGAAGAGGAGATAAAATAAGGTCACGATGGGGGACGATGATGATGGGAGGAGGCAGATGAAAAAAAAAAATGTCCAGCTGTCTATGGATGGCCCCAATGTGAACCTAAAGTGTTTTAGGGAAATGCAGGAATACTTGCAGCAGAACCATCAAGTTCAGTGTTTGGACCTGGGCACTTGCGGACTGCATACAATATACAACGCTTACAGGGCGGGTGCTGTTGCCATCAAGTGGGGCATAGAGAATCTTTTTTCAAGCCTCAGTGCCATTTTTCATGATGCGCCAGCGCGAAGGGAAGACTTCACTACTGTTACAGGCCAAATGTCATTTCCTCTCAACTTTGTTGCTCATCGTTGGGTAGAATATATTGTTGTGATCGAACGTGCCATTGCGCTGTGGGGTGATGTGAAAAGGTACGTGGAATGTGCAAAAAAGAGGTGAACTTACCAAAGTGTGCGTCATTCACACAGCTGTGCGAATTTTGCCAGGACCCTGCTGTTGGCCAAACTGAACTTTGCTCTCGGCATCGCGATGATTCTTAAACCATTTCTCACGGAATACCAAATGGACAAACCACTGATGTTCTTTTTAAAAAGAGATGTGGAGCGTCTCGTGAGGAAACTTCTTGCAAGATTCATGAAGTGCTCAGTGCTGTCAGCTTCCACAGGAATTGTCAGCTTGCTCAAAATGGATTTCGTAAACCCAAATAACCATGTATCTTCAGAGAATGTTGACATTGGGCATGCAGCTGAAGAAATGGTCAAAGCTGCAAAGGTGAGCGCCAAGGACGTATTTGCCTTCAGGATGGAATGCAAACAGTTCCTTATCAGTACTACCAAGATAATTCTGCAAAAGAGCCCGCTGACATACCATCTAGTTAGGAGCCTGTCTTTGCTAGACCCTCGCCAAATGACCTCAAAGCCAGATGAGTGCCTCGTCTTGAGCCGCGGGCAGGCAACTGTTGAAAGAGGATTCAGTGTGAACCGCCAGGTCTCTGTCCAAAGCCTGAAGGAGATCTCGTATGTGTCGCAGCGAATCGTTTACGATGCAGTAAGCAAGGCTGGTGGGATCCTGAACACTGTAATAACGAAGCAGTTGAGTAGATCTGTCTTGGCCGCACACAACCGCTATTGATCCTACTTGGAGAGTAAAAAAAAAAAGAAGCGATAGAGCAGTCAAAGGCATCAAACAGAGAGGCCACATTGAAGAAGAAATACACGGCATGAAGATGAAGAGGAGGAGGCTGGAGGCAACAATTGCCGATTTAACAGCTTGTGCTGACAACTACGCTGAGCGGGCAGAATCTACAAGAGACATCACCTTCATTGTGAAGTCCAACAGTTTGAGAAAAACTGCAAAAGAAAAGACTCTGGAGCTTGTAGAAATTGATGACAAGTTGAACGGAAATCTTTAGGAACTTAAACACGAGTCCACTGTTTGAGAATGGGCCTCTTTTTGTGGGTGCGTGTAATTCGTATGAGAAAAGAAACTAGTTAGCTATTGATTGTGGAAAATGCGCCTACTTTTGCTTGTGTGCAGTAAAAGATGTGCTTCCTTGCTGTAAAGCATCGTCGTGGTCTTTTTCTATGATCTCAAAAAGCCTTGTTGTAAGTCCTTGAAAATTCTTTGTTAGAGCCTTGAAAGTCCTTAAAAACCCTTGAATTTTTTCCTTCACGGTGGCTACGAACCCTGTCACGTTATTTACACTACGGATATGTCTTTTCTGGAGTAAGGGGGCTCGGAAATCCGCGAGCTCCTTTCTGCAGACAAGGTGCACCCATGCTTACCCGCGTACAGTGGACAGCACCTGCACCCACATGGTCCGGAATAGGGAGCCTCCTTCCTGTGTTTTGACACTAACAATGCCTTATTGTGTGGCTGCGGGGAGGGAAAGGGGGGGTGCTTTTATATACCTAGTCGGGAGGAGAATTGGAGAAAAAAGACCGACACTCGACCAAGAATTCATTAGAGAACCGCCGTTTCGATGCCGATCCAACACATTCTGGTTTCACTAGCTTGGAGCCAGAGGCCAACGTTGGCTTCGACCAGTTCTCATTACGTCGCAACTGCAGTGCAGCAGAGGCTGAGCAGGAAAAGGAAGCAGGCGGTCTTTGCTCCCCTTGATGTGGGATGTTGCACTGCCACAGATAGTTGTCATGTAGCTAGTATATCGCGAAATCGCAGGTGATTGGCAAGCGCCTCAATGAAAGGAGGTTAATCGCTACATCATGACAATCAGTCTACGCCATTAGCCCTGTTTACGTTTACATGAACCCGAGTTTAGTTTATGCGGGTTTCGTCCCAAAGCGACTCAGGCTATGAGGGACGCCGTAGTGAAGGTCTCCGGAAATTTCGACCACCTGGGGTTCTTTAACATGCATTGACATCGCACAGTACACGGGCCTCTAGAATTTTGCCTCCATCGAAATTCAACCGCCGCGGCCAGGAACGAACCCGTCTCTTTCGGGTCAGCAGCCGAGCGCCATAACCACTGAGCCATCACGGCGTGAACCCGATAGCGTCAGGTTTTTTCAGGGGACAGGTTGAGCATGGTCAATCCAACTCAACCATTGCGTGTTTACATGAACCCGATTTTAGCGATTCGAGACCGATTCAACTGTAGCGACACCAAGCGTCAAGCAAGCAGTAGCAGCCTCCAATACTGAGGCACGCCATCGCTGTATTTGAGGAGCGACGGTGCACGTGAAAGGCAAGTTCGTATTGATCCTCTCCCCTCTTAATAATCATACTTTTCGACTCGGCAGCGTTTACAAGCACATCGGGTCAGGGCCGGGTTCAGTCAACCTACCCCTTGCAGCGGAGTTGACTGGACCCCACCCATCGAATCCCGGTCGGCACACGTTTACATGAACCCAGTACCAGTTTTCGGCCCGATAACTCAACAACCAGACCATGTTGGGTTCATGTAAGTGCCGCTATTGGCTCGAGGGTCTCCTATCAGGAATATTTGCAGCTGCATTCTTGACCTATCACCACCTGGGCTACTGGGCAAGGAACAATTCTATTCTCCCACAGTGTCAGGAATAGGGAGCCTTCTACCTGTGTTTTGAAACTAACAATGCCTTATTGTGTGGCTGCTGGGAGGAGAAGGGGGGGTGCTTTTGGGTGTGGCCTTGCATCCCACTTCCTTTCTGCACCACAAGCTCAAGCAAAAAAGAAAAGCAGACTCTCTTTCGGAATACAGCCCAAGCAAGAAAAAAGGAAAGAAAGAGCTCAAGTCCATTCAAGTTCTGAGTACAAACCTGCGTGCACTAACACAAACAACCAAGAGGTTGGTGGTCGAGAGTAGTAACGACAAAATTTTCTGACGCCAGATGGAGCCATGTCGCGCGTTCAAGTTGGCGCGAATTTCAAATCCCCGCAGAAAATACACACCTTTCAGAGCCTGTAAAACGCAAACACTAAGCTCGATATACATGAAAACTGCAGCTTGACAATCAAGAAAGAAAAAGGGAGGAAATGTTGTGGACGAAGTTCCGATATTTGTCTTAGTTTTTTTTACAAAATGACATGAAAGACCAACATATCTAAACAGACATATCTAAAAGTGCAGTCTTTCTGGATATTTACGTCTGATTTCTAAAAAAAATAAACAAAAAATATCTGTCAGCAACATTTCTTCTATTCACTAAAGAAGAAAACGCTGCCACAAGCTTCATTAAAATCAAGCCATTTTTAGACACGCTACAGATTCTGAAAATTCCCATCCAATACCTTAGGACACTGTCACTGGTGTCCTCTTAAGGACGAGCACTTATCTTGCCTTTGCATTACATGCCCTCCCAAGCCCATTCCTTCCTTTTGATTTCGAATAGGGATGTATTTAACCAGGGTTTCTTCCTTCACCCACTCCACCCGCTTCCGGTCTCGTTATGTTACACCCCTAATTTTTTTCTTACCATAGCTCGCTGCTTTGTCCTTAACCTAAACTGCACTCTTTTCGTTAGCCTCCACATTTCTGCCCACTGGGTGAGTACCGGTAAGATACAGCTGTTGTATACATTTCTCTTGGATATATTGGTAAACTGCCATTAATGATCTGAGAGAACCTGCCACATGCGCTCTACCCCATTCTTATCCTTCTAGTTATTTACCCCTCAAGATCCAGATCAGCTCTCACTACCTGCCCTAAGCAGACGTATTCATTTACCACTTCCATCACTTCGCTTCCACTTCTGAACTGCTATTCCGTTGCTAGGCTGTTTAACATTACTTTAGTTTTCTGCACGCTAATTTTTAGACCCACCGTTCTGCTCTCCTGCCTAGCTCACTGATCATACTTCGCAGTTCATCTCCTGACTGACTCAATAAGATAAAGTCATCAGTGAATCGCAAATTGTTTTGGTATTCGCCATTAACTCTTACCCCAACTGTTCCATTTAAAGCCGTGGAATACCTCCTCTAAACAGGCGGTGAACAGCTTTAGCGAGATTGTGTCTCCCTGCCTAACGTCCTTCCTAGTTAGAATTTTATTGCAGACTTTATGGAGGACTTTGGTAGCTGTGCAGTTGCTATAGATATCTTCCACTATTTTTGCGTAAGGCTCTTCTACACTCACAGAGCCTGAAAATTAGCTCGCGAGCGGCGCGAACTTCATTGCATTCAGTATTTTGCAAATAGTGTACAAAGCTCTCCCCTGTCCTTTCTTGCTATCGTTCCCCTCTATACTTTTCCTCGCTATCCTCTCCCTTTCACCTCCGCCGGCTGCAGCTCAGGTGCTTAAGATATTAGCAAATGGCGCGGCCGGCAACATTCTTTTCCTTCCGCATTTTTTTATTTATCTTTAAATAAACCATTGCTACTACTACTTCCACACTCTGATTACGCAATGCCTGCATGAATGCTGAGGTTTCCATTGAGTCAAATGCTTTCTCGTAATCAAAGAAGGCTATATAAAGAGGTCGGTTATATTCTGTGCACTTATCACCTAAATGATAGTGTGAATATGATCTGCTGTGTAATGTCTTTTATGAAAGCCTGCCTGGTCATTTGGTTAATTGAAGTCTAAGGTTGCCCTGATTCTATTGGCAATTACATTAAATTCCTTTTAGAAACGGACAGTAAGCTGATCGGTCTGTAATTTTTTAAGCCCTTGGCGTCTGCTTTCTAATGAATTAAGATAATTTTAGCGTTCTGTCAAGCTTCTGGTGCTCTCCAGGTCATAACTTAAGGTGGTCGCGCGTTTAAGCATGTCGCTAGGGCATTCTGTACACGCAGGCATCTTATTCCATTGGCACAACATTGATGTAAGTTTGCGAGCCCGAGGTGATATAACCCTGCCGACCTGAAGAGAATCACATCCGCAAAAAGTGACGAACCCCTCACCGTCCCCGGGTGGCCGCGAAGCTCGTGGCTTGGTGAGCAGCCCTCGCTCCCGGGCGCACGATGGGCCGCACGACACGAGGAGCTCCTCGCCCGTGCCGACAGCCTTGCACGTCCTGTAGTAGATGTTACCTTGGCGTGTGTAGGCCACCAAGTTACGTTCCCGTGGACTGGCCGCACTCTTCACGTATCGCATCCAGTTGGAACTCTCGAGTGAACGACCGTCCACCAGGAACTCCTTGCCGTTCTTGTGAACCTGGGAACACCACGAAGAAACTCAGCTGTGGGTCAAGCCATCAGCTTAAGATAAAAAGGCACCATGAAATTCTATTTGGTGACTGTGGAAATTCTGCATATCCTTCTGCGCTGAACACCGCTATCCCGCTGGAAGCAACAATGAAAGACCTAGGTCTGTATATTGTTACAAGCCTGCTACCTGTGGAGTCTTTCTCATGTACCCTCCCCTTGTGTCGGACCGGGAGACGCGACGCACGATGGACAAGACAACGAAAGGAAGCGGGCAAAAGCGCATTCCAGAAACCACTGTTACTGACTGCTTCGGACGAAGTAGCAGCGGACATCCATATCCTCCTCGCCCATTCCCACATTGCTCAGCGTGCTATGTGCGGCGACTCTTTTCATCTGTGAATCGTGTGGTGAAAGAGGCGGAGCCTAAGTGTATTTAACGAGCGTCCTGAGTAGGAACGATCGCCCTGGGCCTTGGTGCCAAGACTCATCCAGTCGCTCGAAGCAATGAACATTTAATTCTTGATTGTTTGTTCTTACTGTTCTCTTCTAAACTATGCAATCAAGTTTCTTGAAAAGTGACAGTAAACTCGTTTGTTTTTTCGTTTTCACAAGCTTCAAGTTCCATATTTCTTCAACGTGAAGGCTCGGACACGCTACCCGATGGAGCACGGGTTCGAGTGAACCCCTGCGCCACGAGAACTGGTGACCAGCGGCGATATTGGAACCTGCAAGCGGCAACAACGGTCGGCCAGCGAGAGAGCAGCTGTCTCGGGACATGATCTCATGTGTGGGAGAGTGCTTGGCTTTCCTCTGATGTGGACCAAAGTCTAAAAGATGGTTAAAATTTAGAACTGGTAGAGACCTCTGCTTAAATCCTAGAAGTTTGGTATGTTTACATAGTTGTTTTGGAAATATCCTAGATTCAGAACTATCATGGACCTACAGAAGCTGCAGCCGGACCTGTTGCTGTTGTGTGAGTAATTGGGGATCGATACCAAGGGTTTGGCACGAAAACCCGTGATTATTCAGGCAATCACTGATTTGGGGGTAGATGATAAGGAGCTCAGTGAGGCGTGGAGCCTCATAGGACAAAAAAAGGAAGTGCAGCTCACACAGCAGGAAAGGCGTGAGCGTGAAAGTGAGAATGAAGCAAAAAAACTGGAGCGGGAGTTAGTACTCCGTAAGTAAGAAGTGGAGTTGAAAAAGAGGTCGGGCAATTGTACCCAGCAAGCGGTACCCTCTTCTCAACAAGGAGGCAGAGTTCAAGATGTCTAGGCAAATGCAGCTATATGTGGTATCAGGGGATATCGGTCTGTATCCAGCAAATTTTGAACGAACATGCGAGAAACTATCCTGCAGTCGAGACACTTGGTCTCAGAGGCTACTGACGGTTCTGCCCTGCGAGGCAGCGGAGGTTGTCGCGCGGCTCAGCAATGAGGACGCGGACAACTACGAGAAGGTCAAGGCTTGCTTTCTGCCTGAGCGCCGAGGCGTTCAGGCAGCGATTTCGGGGACCTAAGAAGTCGAGGGACGAGAGCTATCCCGATTTTTTGTACAAGTTGCAAGTGAACTTGATCAAACGGTTAAAGAGCACAGAGTCCTGTAGTGACTGGGACGCTGTAGTGGAGAGGATTTTGTTGGAGCAGTTTTACAACTGCCTTCCTGAAGAGGAAAAAAATTGGCTACAGGAGCAGGACAATGTGACATCTGCGACAAAAGCGGCCGAACTCATTGAGGACTACCCTTCACACCGGCAGTTTAGCAACAGCACTAGAGTTGGTAGGCCCCTTAATTTCGGTAGAAGTGGGAATTATCATCACGAGAGGCACTTTGGGAGCTCTAAAGTCCAGCAAGACGAAATAATGGTTTCTCCTGATAAACCTCAAAGAAAGAAAGACAATGAGAAGGGTTGTTGCCGAAAGCGCGGCTGTTAAGCAGGCATGCTGTCGTTGCTCGAATATAGCAGGCAGCCTTTCTGTTAGCATGGCTGTTTTGTCTTTTCTGGTGCGAACGTGAAGTAAACCGAGGCTGCTCGCCGGCAGGACAGCTTGGATCACGTCCGCCGGTGTAATAAAAATCAGCTTACGATTGTTTTAGACGTATATCATAAATGCTGATACAGAGAAATGTGGCAAATGTATAATTTCCGAGAATCGTTGATTAACACCGCGTTGCTGGTAAAAGTAACAACTTTGATATGTGCAAAATTCCTCTCCAGAATCTCCTCGCAAACTGGCGCTGGCCTGCCGTTGTGGCCCGGCTCGCCTGGCGCCCGCAGCGGTCCGCTAGCTCCCCAGCCGAAGGCATCGCGGAAATTGACCAGAATATTAGTGTATGGTGAGATTATGCTGTTAACAGCAAAGAGATATTAAGAGTGGACCTTTTATTATAGTGCAGGCAACTTGGGAAGCGGCGTCCACTGCGCCTTCGATGCGACGATCAGGGCAGCTAGGCAGGAGTGCAGTTCGTCGCCTGGCGCAACTGCGGGCGGTGTTATGCCTGGCGTGCCTTCCAGTCTAAATGAATAAAGACGCGGACTCCCCGACCCGGAATTCCAGAAAACCAAAGAAACGTGACTGCAAAGACTGGCGTTCGCAGAAGGAATGGCAGAGGCAGCGACAACAATGGCGTCCCCACATGGTCGAGCATTCCATCGGGTCGACGAACCAAAGTTTTCGCTCATGTCTCTCCTACTTTAGTTTTTGCATATCTTCGGTTTAGGGAAAATTGACCAGTGCCGGAAACAATGTTGCTACGATTACGGCGGGTACAATCGAGTGTCGTCCTCATTAGTCACGCTGGGGTTGAAAATTGGCGGAGAGCTGCGATTTCAACAGAGGTTCCGCGTTCCGGTCATCAGGCGACGAAGTGCAAGGTCTTTCAACCCCTGCTGGGAGACAGCCTGACATTCTTGTGCCACATGGGACTGAGTCACACATGCGCATTCCTGGGCCACATGGGCGCAGTCCGGACCCACGTGCGCGCCCACGTGGAAGCTGTGTTGACGACAAAGTGACCGTGTCCTGTTCCCTTCCCATCGACTGAACTGCGAGAGAGCATCAGGACCGCCCTGCCGTAGGCGGTCCCACCACTGTCATCGTCTGCATGTTTGATTGGACATCATTCTTCGAACTGTATTCCCCAGCCAGGGATCTGGGGAATACGAAGGGAGCCCCCCTGTTGAGAGAGACCCTTTGCTGGGAGAAACTCTCGACAGCGAAACTCCCTTTACTGACGAGCACTCTAAGTTGCTCTCACCTGTACAATATGTAAATAGTTTTTGTATCAATTTTTCCTTGTTTTCCCTTCGTAACGATTTCTCCGATGCTCCTCGTCCCTTCTCCGGCCTGACCACCACGCTACCCCATCCCAACAGCGGTGCCGTTGCCTAAAGCTCGCTACTATAGAAAGCATGCTTTGTCGATGCTCGAGTGAAGCAGGTGGTCTTTCTGATAATAAGGCTATTTTGCCTTTTCTGGTGCGAACTTCAACACCAAGCCAAGCAGTAATCAGCCCGCTGCGGGTGGCAAAGCGTCCGCTTTGAGCTAGAGTGCTTGAGTCGAGCGGCACAGCGATGCTTGCTGCTTCGTGTGTCCCTGCTTGCACTGGGGCTGCACTTCGCAAGCAGCGACCGGTACAGCGCGCCGGCCGAATTTTCGCACATGGGTCACCTGCCTTGCTTCTGTCGCGAGTGTCACACTGCGGACTACTTCTGAAGCAAGCAAATCGCTCTGTTCTCCATGGCGTCGTGGGTATAGCAGTAGCTTCGCATTCCAGAGGTTCCTAGTTCGAATCCGCGTGGTCGAGTTTTTTCTTCTTTTTATTATTTTAGCCTAAAATAATCTCTCCCGCCTTGTTTACCCTCGAGTGACTGGATTTATTTTTCGACATGGGCTACATTCAATCTAGGTTCATAATCACGATTGTTAAGGAGTTTCTTTTACTATGGTGGGGTTTATTTAAAAGAGTTAGAAATGAAGCGTCCCGCCCCATGAATTTCGCATAGCAGAAAATGGCAAAAGAAAAGCGAGAACGAGAAAGGGCCAAGTCGGCGGGAGGTCTCGCACGTTGTCTCGCTAGTGTGACGTGGGAGTTGACGGGCCATCGGCCAACTGCCGTCTTGTGGGAGACCTGGCGCCGACGCCGACACTCGGCTGACTCTTTTAGTCGGCGCAGTAAGACATAGAGCCAGACACCACGACGACATGGTTTCGGCAGACCAAATCGGCCGACTGTTGGCCTAGTACGACAGGCCTTTTAGAGCTATTATAGTAGAAGAGCAAGATGCCTGCGCTCTATACGCGGCCACAGTGGTTTTAAACAGGCCTCGTAATTGACACACCTGCCAGGTATAGGCGTTGCTCTCGCCGTTGGCTTCCACCTTTATACCCACGTAGGGGCCGAAGAAGACCCTCCTGGGCAGCGGTTTTAGCGTGAACACACCGAACTCGGTGCGCTTGAGGCCACAGCGGCGAATGGACAGACCTTCTGGGAGGCTCTTGTTGGCACGCAGTGGGTCCCCAGCTTCAACCTGCGAGCGGCACGCCCTCTTGTGAACGCCTGCAGTGCTCCTAACTTGTTTTTCAAAGTATTCACTAGAAAACCACACTCACTACAGCACTCAGCCTCAGTGGAGCTGCAATTTCATACAAGAAAACTCTGTTCATTTGCATTTGAATGAACGCCGCAATCCTAAAAATCTATGCTGAAAAGAGGTCTTCCTGTTATGTGATATGTTGGCGGGTAATCATGATAAAACGAAGGGAGCTTAGTAACCGTTGTCCGCTGAATAACATGGTCAGGGCATACCTCGTCACTATGAGATGTGGCTCAATCACAATCCCATTCATGACCATTCACACTCACGTCCACTCACACACACAACCGTGTATACTCACAATCATTTACTGGCGCTCATGTCTACACGCTCACATTCACGTTTACTCACTGCTTCCTTCTTTTGGAAAACGGAAGGAATGATTTACTGCCACGGCCGACTACGCTCGTGGCTCCCCTTGCAGAGCCTCGTTCGCACATATGCATTGGCGTGCAGCCGGGGGCTCTGTCGGGTTCTTTAGCCAATTTTCGCACTTTCGATGCTCGTAGGAAGTGGTCATTTATCACGCATATTCATGTCCCGAACCAATCGTGCGCACGTGTGCTCCCGCTCTTGCTGATAAGATGATGAGTGCGTGTTTAGAGTCAGCTAAGATGCTTAGACACGTTTTTGAATGCTGTCCATAGGCGTGTGAAGGGTTCTTCATTAGGGGGAGCAAAGTTTCAGCGCAGCGGCCCCTTCTTCCCAACCTCCTGTCACCTGGGGCCTTAGGATCAAACATGAGTGCTAAGATGAAGAATGATGCAATTGCAAGCTATACAAAACATTATTGAGCAGCAGTTCATACATTCATGCGTAACATAAGCAGAGGACAAACAGTTCCTGCGCTGCTGAGTCATCAATTTAACAATGTGCTTCCGAAGGAATTCTCATTATAGCTAAGCCAAAAAAAAATAAGACTAATCTTATTTTGTTAATAGCAAAAGAAGAACATGAAAAGATCGCCTTCAATAGAAATAGGAAGTAAACACTTCTTGGAACGCAGTTTCACGGGACCTCGGCCGCCAGTATCGTCAAAAAACCTGCGTGCCCAGAACACTGCACTATAATCAATGAAGGAAAAGGTCAAACAGAAAAAAGGCATGGAGCAGACTTGGCGCCCCTCTAGATGATAAGGGTGCTAACACAACACTGCACCTAATTATTCTCACTGTAGTCCGCTGCGTCGTTGGTCGAGGAAACGTCTTTCGTGGAAGAATGCGTACGTAGCTAACTTTTTAGCCATTTTGCGGTACAAGCCCGTTTGAAACGGCACAACGATACTGGCAAAAATCTACATTAAGAATTTATTAGAGGCAATCGCATTATCAGGTTGAAAGGATTCCTGATGTTGCCCAGATATCAGTGCAGTTAAAATTGCTGAAATCAGAGCGTGCAAACAGAAGATATTCCGCTAACATACAGAATTGAAAACACAAAGGTAAAAATTCAGAAGCCCATTCCACTCGACCAGTGCTGTTGCGCTGGACGCCTGCGGCAAGGTTGCCTATGGACCGGAAATAAGCTGCTTCCTCGAGCCAGCCTTGGTACAGTTCAGTAATGAATGGTCCCTCTCGGGTAAGGCCTGCCAGCAGACAATGTGGCCCACGTGGCGGTGAGAATTGCTCTTGCGAGGGAAGCAGGGGGAGAGTTTGTAGGCAGTGACGAGCCATCTGCTCGCGGTGGCGGCATGTGCACATTGGCCAGTCATCGCCGGACTCTAAAAGAATTAGCGCTGGTGTCACGCACTTCAATGCCCCCCCCCCCCCCCTTCATGTATACAGGAAGGGAGCGTGGATCGAATCTCATGTGTGAAGGCCACTGGCTTGGCGGTTGTGCTACTGCCAGGTTGCTCCATGTGCCAGAAACTGGTGAGGACTTTAGAACTCAGGTCCTTGCGCGGGTGCGATACGCGAAGGTTTGCGTCCGAGTTTGATGGAGCCTGCCGCTGGGCAGCGGCGGTGATATGGAGAACGCCCAGCTCAGGATCACCTGCACGATGGTGTCACCTAAGTGGCGAGACCCTGTATCCGATGTTGATTTGCCGACATCTCTGATGGCATGAAGGAACATTGCTGGAGGGCAGGCGTCTCTGCCCCAGGGCTGAACCTGCCCCTATTGGTGCACATTGTGTATTTAACCACATAGTAGGGTGTAGGAGGAACTTTCGATTCGAATGATGATGTGAACGAATAAATTTCAACCTCTAACAGGATGCTTCTCTGGGAAGCTCTTTCCACGTGTCGACAGACAGAAAGAGCGTATTAAGAAATATAACTTCTGCCGATGATTGGGCGCGGCAAAACAGAACCGCGCCTTGTAGACATGCAGCAGAAGCACGTATGACATTTTTGACTTGCAGGGCAGCTTCCAGCAGCCCAAATCGCCTCTGCCGTATTTTCTCGTACATTGATGCTCACGGCAGTATTTTCATCACACTGAATAAAAACTTTTTGCTCTGGGGAGATTGTGGGGAAGCTTAATCCTCAGCTCGTTCCTGCTCATCGAGCACAGTCCATTCGCTTGTATTGCTTTTCTTTTCTCTAGTTTACTTATTCAAGAGCGAGAAGACAACACTCAGACGTTATATTTTCAATCCCTCTCCCGAGTGTAGAAGGACTAAGAACTTTACATCCAGCCAATCAAAATGGGTGCGGCCAATTTGGCTCCCACCTCATATCCACAGCCAAAAATCGCCGCAACGTTTAGTCACCATCAGCACGAAAAAATCTGTTATTCAGCATATTAATGCATTAAATATTACCGCTTCGGCTATCTCCTTGGCGTCAACGCGTTACAATGTGCGATGTTGTGCGTACAAAAAATTAAAGGAAACATATATGCTTGTTTTGCGATGAAGGGCTCTTTAAGTAAACAATAGGAAAAATTAAGAACCACTGGGGTTACCAAAAAGAGCGCTTGCTTTTCGCACCGTTTCGGGGCTTAAACTGAGCTTGTGCAGTTCCAAGTGCCGGGCCAAATGCGTCGGCTTCTTCACATGGGCCCAGTTCAATATAAAAGTTACGGCCAGAGCAGAGCTCTACAATGCCCACACCAGGGCACAGAAAAAATTGCAGGGAACACTTAAGCTCTGGCAAGAATATGACGTGACAGCATGAGTTAATTCGATGTATGCAGAATTGGTTGTTTTCTTCTATACATTCATAGAACTCTGGGCCCAGTGGAGCAGAAGTTAAGCAATGTGCAACAGCCCTGCGATGGCAGGTGCTGCCACAGGTTTGTGCACCAGGTTGCTATTCCTGAGTGACCAATAATTTTAATTGCACCTGCCATGACATGCAGTTGCTCAGTCCGGAGGGCAGGCTGCGATGACAACACAAGATCACGTAACCAATGTGGCCAACCTGCATCCTAGGTTGCTTTCCTGGGAATTCGTGATTTTTTTGCTGCTCACAGTCAATGACGATGCCGGAATTTTTGTGAGACGAGCTCACATGCATTCATCACTCATGTCCATTCACCACTCATCACTACTCACAATCACATCCACTCACACACACACTCATCTCCACTCAGACTCATATCCCCTCACTTGCACTCACACGCACATGCACACCTACTCCCAGCCATTCACTCACACTCACAGGCGTGACTGTTACTGAGTGAGGCGATGTGAGTGCACTCATGAGCGATGTGCCGCCCTGTGGGTCGGGTAAGACACAAAGATGCGGTGAAAGAAGAAGAGTGGCTCCAGTGGACAGTTCCCGTTATGCATGCATGCTATGCCAGGTGAGGGTAAATTCAGGAATCAAGGACTGCCCTCTCCACTCGGCACATTGCCTGTCTTGTTTTGCATCGGCTCGGTCCGTGCGGACTGAGAATAACCAGATACGAGTTGGACTCCAAGGCAGCGTTTCACTCTCAGCATGCACGTGCTTCGCACTCACCTCGGTGTCCTTGATGTGTGCCAACGGTCCGTGTATGGGGCAGTCGCCGGGGTGGTCGCTCCCGCAGTCGTCGCAAACTGCAAGCATAGCATCCAGGACGGGGATTCGCAGAAGGCGCAACGAGAAGGCGGATATTTTTTATGCACTGCTTGCTCGCTCAAGTCAGGACGAGGGAGTAGGAAGGGAGTAGGAGAAGGAAGTAGTTTCCATACACATGAATTTGTGTGTCTATAGGTGCCTAAGCCTCATTTGGTCAGTCATCATTTAAAACGCAGTCTTCAACGAGCTCCTTCAAAGTGTGAGAAATGAACAGCAGAAAATAGTTTTCCAAATGCAGCTTCAAAACGTAACACAAACTGCCAGAAAGACCAGCTAGAAAGAGTCTTCTACGGAAGACTTCGTGCAGTTCTGTAGACGTCATCCTGCATTGCCAATGTCCACGCAGTTACTAACGACCAGTAAGCTTATTTACGACATGCGTGAGTTTCCTAAGGTGGCTAGCAACAGGTTTTTGTGGACAGCTCACACAGGTATCGTTCGTCGGAGTTCTCCTCGCAGTCCATGGACTTGACTTTCTTTCGCTTTCTTCTCAGGTAGCGGGACTCGCCGGTATGCTGCCTGGAGGAAACTGCAATTAATCGCAAGAGAGTTGCTGTAAGAATGGTTTCGGCACAGAATCTTACAGAACTTGCAAACGCAAGCTGCAATTAAGTGCTAAGAACAAGCGTGGAGGCTTGAGCCAAATTAATTGTCTATCTTTACAGATGAAGTTCTAGGGAAAAAAAATTGTCAGCCCCGGTCTGACACAAACCCAAGTGTTGATTCAAAACTTAAGCTTGTCTTATTGCACCCCCCCCCCCCCCCCAAAAAAAAAATGGCTCCCGGTCTAAGGAGCAAAGAATTGATAGTAAATTGCTTCACTACTCAGTGCAGTATACTAAGGGAGACTGCCTAAACCTCTTTGTATCAGGATCAAAATTATCATTTGTACATTGCCGCGTAAAGTTCTATACTCAGCACGAGCTTTGCTATGCTAGTGCATGTTCTGTGGCTTTTTGCGACGTAGTGTTACATATGCGAACACTATCTCTGCTAAAACCAAGGCTGCGCAGCCTCGCCCTCTCGTCCCAGCTGATATTTTTCTCTCTCTCACTGGCGCTTGGTCAGAGCAGAGTTTACTCGTGCTGCGAGATCCCTTCCCCTTTCACCTTCCATCTCACCTCAGCCACTTTCCGACACCCGAGGGAAAGTGGTTAAGCTTCTTCAGCGGGGTTACCATTGCATGCCCCATTAAAAGGCAGCCCATGAAGACCTCTCGCCTTGAGAATTATTGCGAGAAAATCATCATCTAGAAGCACTGTAGGGGCATATAACTCAATAATACAGCGGTGAATGCATTTCAACAGACGCCCTCCAGCAAAGCCGTCACCAGGATTGAGATAATTTCACGAATAACTTTCTTGCGCCTGTCAGCCACCATCAATGTCACACTAGTAAGCAAGGGGATAAACCGCAACGTCATGACATTCAGTCGACGCCGTTGCCTGAAAGGCCTTCTTTGAGATGCACTTGCTGCTGCATTACTATATACAGCGAGAATCACGGCGCCCCATGGATGCACGCAACAGGCGGCGTGTGCCGAGCACGCGTCATCCAGTGTCTTTCAGGTGCAAACGGGAGCATCCGAGAGCAACAAAATGGCGCATGTTAGGCAAGTGCTTCTCCGCGTCAGGCCATCGGCTAGATAAAGACCGAGCGAGCAGTGCGCCGGGGAGATCAGCGTTGGTGCTGTGCATGCGTGTACTCCTTGCTTATGGCGATGCGGAGTAGCCGCCAGCGAGACGTTCACGGTTTGCGTTCGGAGGAAGTGGCATCGTTCCCAGCCAACCACGTACCGTCGCATAATTTGTAGGAGCGGATTGTTTCACCTGACCGTGGATTTCAGAACCCAGCCCTTTGCTGCGGAGCTCAGACACTACTCAGTTAATTGTAACCCTTGTGTAAGTGCTGCCCCGTTGCTTGAACTGCGGTACAAACGCATTGTTTATTTTTGTTTATTACTGTGTTGTTCCGTTAACCCGCGATAAACCGTGTTGTCTGCTCCTCATGATGTCACTCATAGGGCGATACTTTGGCTCGCAAACCTCCTGAGGGGGAAGTCCCTCAAACTAGGGGTTTAACTTTCAGTGTGTTTTTTAAAGGTCGGCGAACTTTTTTTGCATCGTTACTTCAGAACGCCGTTTTTATTTTTTTATTTTCGGTGAAATTACTGGCTTTTTTGTTTCAAATATTTAAAGTGAAAATTCTGGGTTGTCAAATGTCACTCACACTATTTCGATGTTTTTTGTGAGCATGAAATGTTTATTTACCAATATTTAACATTCAAACGGTGGCACTTGGAGGTGTGCTTGTGGAAGGAACAGCAATATTAATTATAAACGTGTTAAATGGGATATAGACGGCAGACAAAACACCAAGTGGAAGTTAGATTCTAAGGACTAGGTTGGCATATGTCATGGGTGGAGTGTTCCGCTGGGTCCAGCGAGAGGTCGGGATTTAAGGCATTCTGCGTGTTGATGTCAGTGACAGAGATGCCGGTCAGTCGGTTAGTCGTCAAGGTAGCCTCAACATAATACTTTCTCGTGGCGCCCATACAACGTGCCGTGGCAATGTCCGACATGAAGTTGATTAAGGTACTTAGGCACCGAACAGGTCTAAGCAGGCGACAATAGTGAAGAAACAGTCCTTAGCTTATAAATGGCAAGGAGGTGGTGTTCTCCAGTTTGCATACATGCGCAAGCTAGCGACACAATGCATACAATCGCAAAACCGTGCTGCTTATTCAACACTAGAGTCTCATCACGCTCCAGCTTCCCCACTTACTAAATTTTCATCGTTGAGTGCATATCGTACTCAACAGCCATGTAGCAACACACTGCTGGCAATAATACTGACCTGTTTCTTTCACATCCAATTTCTAAAACTTAATTTGAGGCACTTTTATTGCCTTCTTTTGGGGAGGGGGATTTCAACTGAAACTGTCAACCCCTATATACAACAATATCAGACTAATTGTCTGATGTAGCCTCTAGTTTGCCGGGGTCGTAGCACTCAAAGACTACAAGTCCTTACAGAACCCCATCCCAGTGAAACTTACTTTTATTCTTCCGTTTCACTTGCCAATAGCCCGTGAGAATCTCGTGAGAAGCCGTGAGAAGCCCGTGAGAAGCCCGTGCACTCTAGGGTGATTTAAAGGTCGATTTTCCACGGCTGTCGCCTGAGCACAACCAGGCGATAACGCAATTCCCTTTGCCCTCGCATAAAAGGTAGGGAACTCGAACACTCACAGGAGGAATGGCCAGACGCCCCTTGGCCGCTGTGATCTTTGTCCTCAGCGCAGCTGTCTTGCTTGAAGACATGCTTCGGGTAACGCTCATCATCAGCTACGATGGCGCCAGTTCCTAAGGCGAATGAGCCGGAATATTAGGGATTACAACCACCTGTGAATACACACCCACCGCGAGACCTGCAGATAGGAAACTCGCTTTGTCTATAATATGACACAAGTCTAGTAGCATTCATATGGGTTAATTAGTTTCACGCATTCTGAGAACAGCCGTAATGGTCACGCTGAACGTGTCTTTCGATTGTTCCTCAGTAAATAGGAAGTTTATGAACACAAATCAAAAACGATCAGCCTGAACAAAAGAAAGCAGACAAAAGCCAATGGAGGATAACAATATTCCAGCAGAATCAGAGGCAAGCAAAGCAAATTTGCATAATTTGTACGAACTGGGTCCATTGTTTTCCAAGAGTCGTATTTTTAATTATGATAGACACGTCAAAACATGGACTTCAAGACCATCGGCGCGGAAAAGTGTGGGAGACATAGCTCTCTGCCCCCCCCCCCCCTTTTTCCCTAGCGATGGGGCTGATCTCACAGCCCACGTAGACGATAACACCACTCTTGTGCGCAAGGCGCATGCCGTAGGCCTTCAGACACCTCGTCGAGCATCCGGACTCCACACAGTTGTCATCTGTGCTCTGAAGAGGCTTGCCCCAACCAATCTCCCGAGAGGCGACGACCAGCATGTATCCACATCCCCCTCATCCCATCGACTTCTATCACCCGCGGCTCTAAGCTGTGAAGGGAAGCCAGGTGGTATCATTCTATTGCTCACCACTGCTAGCGGCCCGAAGAGGAGGCAGCTTTCTGTGCAGAAAGTGCGGATTGGCAACCAGTCATAGCCAATGCTGATGTCAACTGTAAGATAGTGGTCAATGACAGCAGCGCTTCCACGAAACCAGAGTGCCGCATTTAAGTAAACCGTTCGCAGGGAAGTGATCAGTGATCCGGCCTCTTGCTACAGCGTCTGCGGCGCATGAGCACGCCGGGTATATACTGACAATAAGGCGCCGATTATGTCTTGTGTGGGAGT
Source organism: Amblyomma americanum (assembly GCF_052857255.1). Taxonomy (NCBI): domain Eukaryota; kingdom Metazoa; phylum Arthropoda; class Arachnida; order Ixodida; family Ixodidae; genus Amblyomma; species Amblyomma americanum. The sequence goes on along the minus strand of NC_135500.1, from coordinate 115,533,251 downwards.
CCTCTGCACACATGACCGGACTTGGGAAGCTTTGCTGCCCCTCTGGTGCAGTCGATGTTTTGCACAAAGGCGGTCGTAGATTGTCACAACGGCGGCTTATAAGGCAGCAAACTGGGCAATGGTAGTTCAGTTTTGCACTGTGCGCACCGTGTTGACAAAGTTCGACACGAGAGCATCTGCTAGCTGACACTTGATAGTCCGCGCTTCGTCAGTGTCGTGTTTTTTTTTGTGCCGGTATCTGACAACACAGCACACAGTACTAAATGTAGTGTGCTGTTTTGGTAGAGATTGAGGTTGCCGCGCCAGCTCGCAAAAACGTCCTGGAGGTGGGCGATGATATTTACAAGTACGGAAAGCTGAGCAAGTTGGTTACTACTGTACTGCAAGCTCGCGTGCTGGCGCAGGAGAACAGCACGTAATTTCTGCACAGTGCTCTGCGCTGCGAGAAGCCAAGACGAAAAAAAACACACGACACTGAAAAAGCGCCGGCTATCAAGTGTCAGCTACCAGACACTCTAGTGTTGAATTTTGTGAACACGGCGCAGAGTCGGCAAAAGTAAACAACTTCCTAGGCCACTTTGCTGTCTTTCTGCCAGGTGTTTTAACAAGGTAAGACCCCTTTTGTGTAAAAAAAGCGACTTCCCCAAAGTGGTAAAAAGGCTTCCCAAGTCTGGTCATATGTATGCATTGTTTGTATAGGACACCCACGCTAGACAGAATTGTTGTTGTCTAGGCGGATTGAGTGGCAGACGTCGCACAACTGATTTCGGCCAATTATTTACTGTTTCCAAAGCACTACGGGGCAAATCAACTTAAACCTGTCGTGCGGCCTCCCTCCACGAATTGAGAATGTGAATGTGCCTTTTCCTAGATATTTAATCGCTGCTTTTTTGTTTGTTTGTTTTTTTTGGAGAGGGAGAGGGGGATCAACGTACCAAAGCTGCTCTGGCTATGATGGATGCCTTAGTCAAGGGCTCAGGAAATTTCGACCACCTGGGGTTCTTTAACCTGCACTGAGATCCCACAGCACACGGGCCACTAGAATTTAGCCTCCATTGAAACTCGACTGCCACGACCACAATCGAACATATTTAAGGGTGACTTAAATGCAAGCGACTGAAGGATTGAGCGGCGTGTCGCAGAAAATTTCCAAGTTGGTACATTCGCTACCGTTTTTCTTTCCATGGGAAACAAGCATTACCAGGTGTTCTCATGCCCTGCACACGCCGCAGCGAGTGGCCAGACCACGAATCGCATCTCTTTAAATGTGCCTGAACTACCTGCGGCTCTCTGATTTCACGGTAGCGCTGCTGTCATTGACCACTATCCGCGCTTCGATCCCAGATTCGAGGGGAACCAAACCTGTGGCTAACTTTCGTCGCTGCGCCTGCTTTCTCGACCGGCCCCAACAATGCTAACAAATGCATCTTCTCCATCGCAGTGACATTCGTTTACAACGTAGTTACATATACGGCTATCGCGCCCGGCGACTAGCGGCCGAACCTCCGATGCACGCGTTTTACAAGCGGCCGTGCCACACGCGAAGAGCACGCGCTGGCGGAGCCAGAGTTCGTCTGCTTCGTGCAACTCAAGTTCACTACACCTCAAGTATGGCGGCGACCCACCACAGCGCCGCGGCTGCGTGCAAATTTTCGTTTTCTCTTTCTAGCTTTGATTTTCTCTCTGTATGGAAAATTTCTCATCATTCGGCAGTCCGTTCATTTCCTGCTAGCAACCTCCCGCCGAAGAAATGCTCAGTATGTCAGTGCATCATAGAAGTAGCCCACTAGATATGCGACGCCGGAATGGAAAGATTATCCCCCGACTCACGGGCATTTTCGAAGATCCTCGAACCGATAATCTATCGACTCAAAGGCGATCGAGCGCTGCTACGCGGACAGTTTCAATGGTCATCGAGTCAATGGAGCAGCGCAAAACTCCATCGAGATTTCGAGGGCCCCCGAGCGCTGCCCAAGGTTGCTAGCGTTGCTTCGAGCAGCGCCAAGCGCACTTTCGTACACGATACATTCATGGTACAAAAGCATGAGCAATGATTATTCGAAAAAACTGTAATGCAAGTAGTATGTACAATTATTTTAAAATTGTCTCCATCTGGTTTTGAGCGCTTTATGTGCATTCATTTTTATGTTGCGGTCTTTGCGTTGCTTGTGTACGTAGCGTTGACAACATGGCGGCACCCTGCCCGTTCGCTTCTCAGAAATAACAGCTTCGTCGCTAATCCCTCAAAACAATAGAATGTTCTAAACTGTTGTATTCACGTTCCATGTGCCCATTCTTACCCTCGAATAAAGTTTCAAGAGACAAGTAACTTTTTTTTTCATATATCAAGAAGATTTCCCAGGTGTTATGCCTGACTAAGCAAGGCTCCGACCCAGTTCGAATGGCTTTTTTTTGGCTCGTCTTGTATTATATAGTGGCTACAACAGTGTATGCATCTGTGAGTAGATGGTGCTAGGAACAACTCGTGTCGTACGTCGCGTACGTGCAACTAAAAGGATTCTTAACATGCACGTATGCGTGTGTTTCAGCAAAATTGCAAAGTAGCGATTGTGGCGCCACACAAGCTTGGTGTAAGACACGAGAATCATTGGAGTGGCCAGAGAGATTTTCCATGGATGGATGGAAGGAAACGGCTGAACCCTTTACATCGGGCGGTGGCTCAAGCCACCTAGCCATGTCTTCTGAAATTTTACTCCTGTCTTGCTTTTAGCCACCAATCAGATAACCTTCGCTTGGTTACTTCTAACTTCTTAAAATCCACTTTCCCTTCACTACCCCTAAACTCCAATGCCTTGGGTAAGTCAGCCCCGCTGCTTTCCACTGTAGGATGAAGCCCTTTACAGGAAAGTATCAAGTGTTCAGCCGTTTCCTCCTCCTCTCCGCACGCAATGCACAAAGTGTCTATCTCCTGGTACCTGACTCTATACGTCTTAGTCCGCAAAACTCCAGTCCTGGCCTCAAACAACAAAGAACTTCCCCTACAATTATCATAGATATTTTCTTTGACAATTTCCTTTTTAAAGGTCCGGTATGTTCCGAGTGCAGATTTCGTCAGCATCCCTATTTTCCACAAAGCTCTCTGTTTCTTTAACCTTTTTCTTAACCGATAATTGCTGATTTGCCCCCTTACTGCTGTCCAGATATTTGCTTGTCAATTTTCTAGTTCGATTTCTCCATTTCGTGTCAACATTCTTTATATACAGGTATCTGAAAACTTTCCTAGCCCACCGCTTTTCCTCCATCTTTCTCAATCGTTCCTCAAATGCTATCTTACTGCTAGCCTCTCTGCTCTCGAAAGACGCCCATCCCATATCACCCTGTACCCCCTGATTTGGTGTATTGCCATGTGCTCCCAAAGCTAACCTCCCTACTCCCCGTTGCCTAATTTCCAGCCTTGCTTGAACATCTGGCCTCATACACAGGACCGCATTACTGAAGGTCAGGCTAGGGACCATCGCCCCTTTTTAGATCCCTCTTACCACCTCATACCTATTGTAATTCCATAGTGCCCTATTTTTCATGACAGCTGCATTCCTACTAGCTTTATTCATTACATATTTTTCATGCTCTGTCAGATACTCAACACGGTTATTTATCCACACCCCAAGATACTTGTACTCATCACTACTTTTAGCACGAACTCCTGTATTCTATGCTCGCCGCCCTCTTCATTAAATATCATGACTGCAGATTTTTCCTTACTATACTTGAAGCCTAATCTATCTCCCTCTGTACTGCATATGTCTAACAACTTCTGCAGGTCTTCCTTGTTGTCAGCCATTATCACTATATCGTCCGCGTATATTAGACCCGGTAATGTCTGTTTAATCCATTCCCCTTGAAAAAAGATAGGTTGAAGCCTATTCCGCTCCCCTCTAGCTTGGTCTCCAACCCTTGCAGGTACAACATGAACAACAAAGGGGACAGAGGACATCCTTGTTTAAGCCCCCGCTGTATCTCTACAGGCCCTGATACATTTTTTCCCCATTTTATGAGCACTCTGTTACCTTTATATATATCTTTTAAAAGATTAATTACTCCACTTTCCACATCCAATGTGCCCAGTATGTCCCACAAATGCTCCTGAGTAACGTTGTCATAGGCTCCCCTAATATCCAGAAATGCTAGCCATTAGGGCCTGTGTTCCTTTTCCGCAATTTCTATACACTGTGTCAATGAAAATAGATTGTCCTCCAACCTCCTTTGTTTCCGGAACTCATTCTGTAGTTCCCCTAACACCCCCTTGTTCTCCACCCAAGCCTGGAGTCTATTCTTTTGTAATCTGCATCACCACCCTGTAAACCACAGATGTCACTGTTATGGGACGATAGTTAGTTACTTACGTCTGCTTTGTCCCCCTTTCCTTTATATATCATGTTCATTCTACTTAACCGCCATTCATCGGGGACTTTCTCATCCACTATCATTTTGTTCACTACCTGTATTAATGTTTGCTTGGATTTTGGTCCTAACTTCTTTATCAACATAATCAGGATACAATCTGGTCCTGTTGATGTGCCACTAGGAACCTTCTTCTCTGCCTTTTCCCACTCTCCTTGCTCAAGTGAAGCTATTGCTGTAACCGGTCTATCCTCCTTCGATAAATTATGTACCACGTGCTTTGCTGTAAATTTTTCCGTCATCCTTGTCCCTATGTGTTTTATTGCTTCATCCCCTTCTAGTCGAATACCCTCATCTGTAACAATAAACCTTTGTTCTAGGCTAGTTTTATTACTCATTGCACTTAGATGTTTCCAGAATTTTTGGGCTGCCTTTCTATCCTTTTTATTTACTTTTGACATCCATTGGGCACCCTTTCTTTTAATTTTCTCATTAATCGAATAGGATGCGTCCCTTCTACACTTTATGAAGGTATCCCATTTTCTGTCTACTTCGGGTTTTGGTTCCCCCCTCTTCTTGGAATATTTGTGTTCCCTGGACGCTTCCTGGCACTTTTCTATTGCCCTCTTGACCTCCTCATCGCACCAACTCTTGTGTTTGCATCTTTTCCCTTTTAGCTTTACTCGCACCTTAGCTAGCTCTAGCTCCAGTAATCGAGTTAATTTGGTATAAGTCCATTCTGTTTCACTATCCTCAAAAATGACTTTCTCGATTTGTTTGGCTGCTGCTTCCAATTGCTTTTCTGAGTAAAAATTTCCCCCTGACTGTTCATCTTGCTTCAGTCCTACATTGCTTTTTCTTCTGAAGCTCAACTTGATACGCTTGTGGTCACTACCTAGACTTCTGGAACCATCTTCATCTATGCTCATTACCCCTAATCTGTTATACATCCTCTGTGACATTAGTGCATAATCTATGGTTGAGTACAGACTCCACGCCTCCCATGTTATTAGCCCTTCACACTTCTCGGTGCTGTTGCATACAACTAAATCATGCCTGTCACACATGTCCTGCAGCATGCTTCCTGTCGAATCCGTGTACCCATCCAGGTCTTCTATGTGTGCATTCATGTCGCCTAATATAATTATCTCGCCTTGTCCTCCTAGCTCATCAATGTCGCTGCGACATGTAGCAGCGACACAGCTCCACCGAGTTCAATGGCGATTGTGAATTTCGAAGAACATCCCTTCTTAAGGGAAAAGCAACGCGAGCCCCCCCCCACCCCCCCCCCATTCCTCGTTCTGTTCACAGGAACCATTAGGGGCTTCTTGAAGGGCACAATAGCGACAGCGGCTGAGTGGTCGGGCACACAAAGAAGCTCAACCCTCATATCTGCACCGTCACTCCTGAGCAGAGTTGTAGCTAACAAGTTGCAGGTAATTGATTGCTCCTAATAAATTGCATTTTCTTCTTGTTTTGCAATTTTAATCGATTACAGTTTTTTTCAAACGGCAACGTTACGCATAATTCAATTACTTTGTCTGTATTTGATTACTGGTGATAATTTACTTTTTCCAAAACAGTGTTAACGGCCGGTACAGGTCGGAGAAACTAAACTTGACGGCAAACACAGGCGGTTATGGAAATAATTCCGCCGTGACACAGGGAAAACCGATTGGCTGCGGAGGAGCATCTTGTGTAATCATGCCAGTACCACATCACACTTCACGCCATCAGCACCCCATTCTACGGCAGTGCCCATCTCGGGAAATATGTGGCTGCTCTGAGCTACCTCCGTTCTCCCTGATAGCACCTGATAGCACCGCAGCTAACCTCTCACTATGCACCAAGCTCGGATGCTTCCACACAATGCACGGAGCAACAACGAAGCACAGCGCTTCGTAGGGGACTTTGGCACTAGCATCTATGTACTCCCCTACTACGACCTTTTGCGTAAGGTGTTCAAACTTTCTTCTAATGCCATCCTTCACTCCAGCACATTGAGAGGGGAGTGCAGCTTTCGTAAATGAATTTGTATGGAGAATCACCAACGAGTAACATAATATCAATTAAGCAGCAGTAGTTCATTGTATTCTGAATAAATTGATGTAATGGCAACAAAGGTTGGAAGGAGAAGAGCGCAATAGTAATCGATTATTTTTCTGTAATTGTCACTTATTTTTCTGGGGATTTAATTGACCTCTCTAATCAGTTACATTTCAGATGGAGTTATTGTAATTGGTTACCTATTTTTTGTAACGTGTACCAAGACTGCTCTGGAATCTCAAACCAGAGCTACACGGTGATTACACGCGGAACAAAGCTGCTTGCCCTAGCATTCAACTATGAGCGACGAGACGACCGCACATGCGGATGGTATTTGCACTTCGGCTAGCTAATCACACCACTGAGAATAGCCCCATTAACGCTGTCAGTTTCGGAAGAAGAAACGTCCAGCCTTACTTACTGCGGAGAGTAGGAGCAGGCTGAGCTACATTTGGAGCGACACTCCCGCATGAACACGCGTGACCAAAGTGCCTGCTAAAACTCACTGCTTTACGCAATACCATAAAGAAACTTTTGAGCCATTTTGCGTTAACTCACGTAGCACATTGCAAAATTAATTAAACAAAAGCTACATAGCCAAAGCGCAACTTTTTCCCATGCCGATACGAGCAGATTCGTTCCGTTAGCAAGTGCTTGAGACCACTATGTATACGCCAATGCCAAAGGCAAAAAGCTCGCTTGTGAAACAGCTAGTCTCTGGCCCAGTGATCTGGATGTCGCGGTTTACATCCACTTATAGCGGTCTCGCCACTTACGACACCGAAAAACACCACACCGGGTTCCTTGTTCTATCGCTAACCAAGCTTGAGATTGAAGTTTTCATCTCTTTTTTTTTTTTTGACCGATCCAGGTCTAACAGTTGATCTCACTTTACAAAAGGAATGACATCAATACTGTCCCCAATAAATGCTTCCAGCCCTCAAAAGAACTAACACGACAAACTGAGGATGCGTTCCGATACAACCAACTAGACATCTAGTTAAATGAATAGCTGTCTAGCTGAATAGCCGCCATATTGAGACGCGTTATATTTGGGCACGAACCAGGCAGCGAGGACGTCGATGCAAGTAAGCTTCTTGTCTAAACATAGTCCAGCACTATGGCGATGAGACTGCCGAGCCATATGGGCGCTTAATTACGGATAGGCAGCATCCATCAACCGTGGGTCATAGCGTTAAGTTAATAACATGAACTAGCGGCTGATTACGCAACATTCGTGCACGTGCGTTTCCGGCTGTGCATAATGGTGAATTGTAGAGAAGGGAATCAAGCGTGTGAGAGCATTGCTAAATCAGTGGGCGGCTTGAAACAAGGACCGAGGCCAGTGGACGTTGCAGGCTTGTTTATAATCAGACGATGCTGCCTCATTGCACCTTGATTTTATAGCCGGTTAAGTTAAACCTAGTTGCTGTCTTTGGTTCCTCTCCAGGTAGACGGCTAGTGTAATGGCACGCACATGTTCCTTTTTCTGTGGTGTCTCTATGAAACCATCTTAAGCATATTCATTTTTATTTAGTCTCGTAAGAAAAACACACCTGACGATGCCAGATTTCTGCACCTTAATTTTAGACAGTGCAAGATTAAAACTGGTTGCTCTTTCTGAATTTCTTGCCGGGTGACACGGCAGACCGCAGGTGCAATGGCACGTAACTCGCTGCAGTAGCCGTAGAATCTTTCGTGCTCATTGCTTTTATGCTTATCGTCTCGACGTCGATGCTCGGCGTTTTATGTTCAAAATTAGAAGGCAGTGCTTACAAATTCTGATCGAAAAAAAATAGAAACAATGGTGGCTCGAAGATGAGAGACGGTACAGTACGCTGTACAGCAAAGGCAATGAACGTAAATTTTTAGAAACTTGAAATATTTCAAACTTACCTCGTGCACACGACTCATTTTTGCGGGGTCAGTACTTAGCGAATGCGGCTTAAGTCGATGATTCCGAATACCTCGCAGATAATAAATTTTGCTAACCAGGCGCCACAGGCCTCCTAGTGCTCCCCCTTTCTCGGAACGCTTTCACGTGGTTGTATGCTGCGCGTGCCCGTACACTCTAGAGCATGCGTGATGAAGCCCTTTTAAAGCGGCATGGCTCACTCATGTGCGAACTGCAAGCGTGCAAGGACACTGGAGTAAGGGATATCGTGCGGTTGGCATTGGGAAATCAATGTTTTAGAGCAGTTGTGAATTCATGGCACAGAATGTTCATTGTTATCAACTACAGTTTGAAGACGGGACCAACGCGCTCTTCTTGAACCATTTTAGAGGAAACTCAGATTCCGTCATATTGCTCAAATGATTTGCTATTTGCACGGATACACCAGCATTAGGTCCTCGCAAAAATTAATCGACTGACGTATGTCCAACTCAAGTTACTGCGTTTTCCCACCAGGTCCGAACGCGCACAACGAAAAGCAAGGAAAACTGGCAGAAGCCTCGCGACGCAATCGGCAGTAGGCTCTAGCGGGCAGCCGCCGCAGCGAGCACTGCGTCGACAAGCTCACCTGTTGCTGCGCTGCCGCAGTCGCGGAGGCCGGCACGTGTCCGAGACTGAGGAGACGGACGTCGCCGCGATGAGCGAAGCTCCATGGCATCCGCCACTGGTTGCATCCGCAAAGTCCTTCAGCACGCACAACCTCAGTTCGCGCACACTTTCAAGCACTCACTGCACACCTCAGGAGATGCAAACGCCTGAAATAAACACAGATTAAGCGCGCCAGTGCAGAGCTCCTTGTGCATGCCAGCCCCGCGGAATGGGGGAGCGATACACGATGAAAAGCACGTCACAAACAAGCCGCGGTTACATGGCAGCGTAAAGTCACAGCGGAGCGAGTTGGCGCAGCCTCCACTGCGATAAGGCACTGTTTGTATGGGAGAGCATGGAAGCGTCCGCGATGGCGGCGCCGTCTTGTTTCGCAGCTGGGAGTTCAGGCAGATTCCACAATGGCCAGTAGCAAACGTCGCACGACCGTACGGTTCCCGAAGGACGAGGAAAGCGGGGAGAGAGCGTAGCAAATCGATTTCAACCTGTCGCGCGACTTCCAGCACCCGCCAATGTGAACCAGCCTTTCGGCCGCTGATGCTCGTCCCCTCCAGCGAGCCGACGCGCGGAAAACGGGTGTAGGTCTGTGAACCCCCTGCGTCCCCCCCCCCTCCCCCCCGCACTACCGAGCCCAGGGACTCCCAAATGCCCTGCGAGACGCGACGAACGGCCGCTTCATCACACGTTCTCAAAGGCTTCGAACAAGCATACCTTTCAGGGACTCCTCAGCAAGATTTTTCCAGCGTTCTGCGGATTCCTACTAAAGGATGCCATCTTTGCGACGGCTTACTGCAAATCACGGAGCAACACTATACAGGAGGTGAAACTCCCGTCTGCGCGAGAGCGCAGGCGACCAGATAAATTCACGGCGGCGGCGTATGCAGTGGCGGCGCCTTGCGGCGGCTCGTAGAAGCAGCAGGAAAAAATAAAAAATGCAGCGCCCTGGCAGGCTAAAGCCCCTTGATAATTACCAAGGGGCTTTATGGCAGGCGGCTCCGGCGCGCTCTCCGGCGGCGCGCGCTCAAAGCAGACGACACGGTTCTTTGCCTCAGCGGGCATGCCCTGACGTTGTATTTCAGTTGTTTCTTTCCAGGCCGTCAGGCGCCGCCAACAGGACAGTGGCGCCGCGGACTTGTGACTTTTTCTGGTCGCCGCAGACGGTGGAGTTTCCACTCCTTATAGTCTTCCTCCGTGCTGCAAATACACTTGCCTGCACGCAGACGACGCGGAGGCGAACAGAAGCAGTTATGCTAGGCTCGCTGGAAACGCAACCACGCGGCAAGGCTCAGCACAGCGGAGGAGAGAAGGCGGGCGGCGCGCAGAAAGAAAGCTTCGCACCCCTCTTTCCAGAAAATGGAGACCCCGCACACAAGTGTGCCTTGAATCACCTCTACCTCAGTAGTGGACCGAAATAACCGCGACGGACACGCGTGTAGTGCAGTCAAGAAGCACTGGGTCTTCTCAAGCACTGCACTGATTCCTATCCTCTCCCTATCCCTTTTATTTTATCTGGCCGCAGCTCAGGTGCTTCTGGTTACGATGCCGCGGACAGCAAAAGCTTTTTCGTTCCTTTTTAACGCGAAAACATTATACAGCAAGCCTATGTGAACTCGTGACGTCATCAGGAGTGTCTACATCATCAGAAAAAGTAGGTAGATACTTTGAGATAAAACTGCCTATGTGAGCTTCGAATATAACTTCGCTGGCCGCTTCATTTCAGCACTGCGCCATCACAGCTTTTTTTTTTCAACATGATATTTATTCCAATGACACAGTTCTATACGTATGTGAACAGTGTACTAACCGTGGCGATAACAGTGGCAAATCAACACGATGCATAATACGACGCGCATAATCGACTCAGCACTAGAAAAAAAAAGGCAACGAATACCACGGCGGATAGGTCTCCTGATAGGAGAGGCTCGCTGAGGAGGAAGAGGAGGAAAAAACTTTTATTGCTCTATTAAGCAGAGGTGCTAGCGGCTTCCGGATGTCTTCATCCCTTGGGCTGAAGTCCCGGTTGATCCGGTGTTTGGTTCCCTTGTTCCAGGGCTCCACTGAGCCGTGCCACCTCGCATGCGTGGTGCACTAGTCCTCTTTGGACCGACAGCTCGCTGCTGGTGAGCAGGCCCTCCCACTTTTCTACATTGGGCACTTTTAACTTATGGAAGGAGAAAGTGTTCTTGCATTCCCATGTGGTGTGGTATAACGTGGGGGTTGCCCCGCACCACGTGCATGTGTCCGCGTATTGGTTCGGACACATTTTGAGGAGTCTGTGTAAGCTGTGGAAGGTTCCTGTCTGCAGTCTTCGCCAGCCGACTGCTTCGTGTTGTGTTAAGAGTGGTTGTGGCAGGGGATGCGTTATTCTCCTGCCTCTGTGATAATTCAGTATCTCCGCGAACGTTGGCTCCACCGTCGTGGTGGGTTCCGAGTCCGTTGATGTATCCGCTCGGTTAATAAGCTCGCGAGGTAGATCATCGGCCCTCTGGTTCCCCTTCACTCCGGCGTGTCCCAGTACCCAGAAAATCTCATGTTCTATTTGTGTGCTCGGGGGCCCTGCTTGGAGGATTATGCGCAGCGCCCCTTTGCTGACTACCTGCGGTGTAGTGTCTGCATGCCGTTTTTGAGTCCGTGAGAATTGTGAGCGAGTTGTTCCTACGGTATCTTTCCGCTACCGCTAGAGCTACGGCGGCTTCTTCCCCCTTGGATACCCTACAGCCTCTCAGTGTTGCGCAGATGATCATGTCACCTTGGTGGTTCACCATCACTGACGTAACTCTGTGTTCTTTAGAGTTTCTGTTCCACGGATGTAGGGCCGCATATATACTACGCATATATATCCGTATATACTACGCTTTTGTCATTCGCGAGGTGCTTTTTCTACATATTCTGCCCTTGCGGCTCGCCTTGCCGCGTGCAAATTTGGGTCCACGTTCCCAGGTAGGGGGCACACCCTGATGGTTTGGCGAATGTAATCGGGGATGCTCGCTTCCCTATCCTCTGTTTCGTTACTGATGTATCCCAACCTTAGGAGGAGCGCTCGGCCGGTGGTCGACTGCTGGAGCCTATACAGCTGTGCGCCGAGTTGCGCTTCTTTCAGTTCTTCGAAGGTGTTGTGGATTCCCAGCTTTAGCAGTTTTTCGTTCGACGTATTCCTTGGCAGGTTCAGCGCCGTCTTGAATGCCTTTCTGATGAATGTGTCTGCTTGTTCTTTTTCATGTTGCGGTAGGGAAGCGAGTATGTGATGCGGCTGACCACTAGTCTCTTGACCAGCTTGATTGTGTCGCTTTTCTTCATGTCGTGCCTTCTCTGCGGTACCTTGGTAATCATTCTGCTGACTTGCTTCGTTGATTGTTGGAGGAGGCTTAGGGTGTGGCTGCACCTTCTGCCCCATCGGATCCACATTTCTAGGACCCTTATCATGCTGCGTTCTGGGAGAACTTGCCCTTCTAGCCGTATTTCGATCTTCTCCTTGGATGGATTTTTGCCGACGCGCCGGACCTCCGATTTCTCGGTAGAGCATGCGAGTCCTCTCTCTCTGACATATCGTTTGACGCATGTCGCCGCTTGCTGGATTAGTTCTTCTTTCTGGCATGGCGATCCGTGGTTGATCCAAATCGTGATATCATCCGCATACATAGCATGCTGGATTCCCTCGATTCAGCTCAGCTCGCGGGCTAGTCCGATCATGGCTATGTTGAAGAAGACCGGTGAGATTACGGATCCCTATCGGGTGCCTTTGTTTGGCGCTTCAAACACATCGCTCCGCATGTCTCCCAGTCCCACCGTTGCCGTGCGGTTCGACACGAATGCCCTTACGTTGTCGTGTACTCTTTTGCCGCAGTGGGTGATGATTAGTCCCTCCATGAAGGCGCTGTGGCTAACGTTATCGAACGCGCCCTTGATGTCTAGCGCAATTATGATGTTCTCTCCTGTCTTGGGGATGGTGTCGATTACCTCCTCCTTGATTTGTAGGAGGATATCCTGCGTCGACAGGTTCGTTCTGAAGCCGAACATGCTGTGCGGGTACAGATCTTCGTCTTCGAGGTACTGTTGTATTCTACTCGTGATTATCCTTTCGTAGAGCTTGCCCAGGCACGACGTTAGTAAAATTGGCCGCAGGTTCTCTATTTGTAGCTTCTTGCCGGGTTTGGGTATCATTACCACCTCCGCGTGTTTCATGCTTTGGGCAACGTTCCCGCTAGCCACTGCGCGTTGAGGTAGTCCGTGAGTTGGACTACCGCTTCGTCGCTGAAGTTGCGAATTAGGGAGTTTTTAATCTTGTCTACTCCGGCTGCCGTGTTTTTAGTCACGGCCCTAATCGCTGCGTATACTTCTTCCTTCGTTATTGGTCTGTCGAGGTGCGGGTTTTCCTTCCCTCTATACTCTTCTTTATATCCCTGTGGCTTGTCAGTGCTGCGCCGCGCTGCCGGTGATGACGGAAGTTCAAGTTTGAACCGCCTCAGCGCTCATGGCGCTAGCTATCAGTGAAAGATTAGTTACGTAAACATGCAAGGGCATAGAAAGAGAGTAAAGTGGTTAGAAATAGAGCAGCAGTCAAATGGGTGGAGACATCAAATTTTTGGTTGCTTTGTTCTTTGTTTCAAACGCTGCGTATTGCCCCAGAACGCGTGATAGACGCTGCGCAATTTATGTGCGGTATATAATTTATTTTTTCATTATTTATACCGAGCGATTTCTGTTTCGGTTTCTGAGCGCGCGGGTGTGCTGCGATGTCACTACCAGGGAAGAGCAGCAACCCTGGTCACATGGGCCCCAAAAGTTGTGACGCACGTATTGCTGCGTCGTCTGCTCTCGTACACATGGTGCGCATAGCAGCGCCTTTCGAAATCATATGCCGACAAACTTGGTCGGTACTTCGATGTGCTGAGTAAAGCCAAGCGAGCGAGGACCGACACTGAGTCCTGAAACCAAGCGGCTCGCGTCGGCCGATCTCAGTCGCCAGACCGCGTATGCCAACGCAGTTTCTGCGTTGTATTTCGCTGTGCCGCGCTAATTATTACGCCGGCGCCGATGCTCGGCGGATGTCTGTGTCGGTGGCCCGTAGCTTACCCTGGTCTCATTACAGCGACACGATGCCACACATTTCCTATCGACCAATACCTGTCTCTGTCTTCACTTCGCGCGAGACCGCTTAGGGTCCCGTGGCTGCTGATTACAATATCTGCTGCTAGGTTAGCAAACAGTCCATCTATTCGCTAAATGAATGCTTCCAGGGAATTGTAAAGGGTTCAGAATTAACCGCACGGGTACATAACTCCTGCAGGAATGCGCCCATGACGACGACTGCATCTCGGCGCTACTTTTGTTTACATATATGTCTGCATCTGTATACACGCACCAATTGCGCGTCAGTTCGGCATGAATTGCAAGCTGCGTTCCACTTAGGTTAATCAAGCTCATCTCTTTTGCGCCGACTGCGGGTTTAGTTGTTGGCGCAGTGCGATTACTCAGCAAGAATCGCCGAAGAATGCGAGCGCCAGCCTAGGGAATGCTTCATAGCCAGGTTGTTGACAACGCGTATAGGACCGGCGTTTCTGACTGGTTGTAACCCGATTTTATGCTTTTTCCAATGTGTCCATTACTTGAATTTAAATTCGTTTTTCTAGAGGTATGTTCGGCAGCTATTTGAGATAAACAAGATGGCGTAATTTGTTGTCCTCAAGCGACGCCGACTACTGTAGTTGACGCCGCGGGCGCCTGCAGCATTGACCGAAAGACAGGGTCACACTCAACGCTGTAATTAGGGGGGGGGGGGGCTAAGGGGGCTGCAGCCCAGGGCCTCACCTTGGACAATAGGAGAAGGGGGCCGATTTATTCTAACCTGCTTAGTATATGCAACCATGGGCAACGGAACTTCGGGCGACATATATGATGCTTAGCGAGAAAACCAGAACGAGCAGACGCCCCCCCCCCCCCCCCCCCGCCTAATGTAACAGCATGCGTTTAGCCTGATCATTTGGGGAGAGCTTGTGGAGCTGCAAAAACAGGAATCCCCCGCCACCCGGCGGGGCCCTCTTTCTTACGAAGCGAGGTGCGTTTGCTTCGAAGAGTTTTCGTGGTTTGCTGTCAGTCAGTCCGTCTGTCCAGTTCTGTCTGGAGAGGAGAGGCAAGGGGAAAACATTACAGCATGTAATGTGGGATGAGGACCTAAGTCTCCCTTGCCCCTCGTCGTCACCACGCCACCCTTCAGCTCTCAAATAGTTCCGCCACTGTACTTCTCATATAAAGTATGTGCTGCAGTACCGAACTGTGCCTCCCATTCGATTTTTATTTACCGTGATGGTAATTTGGGCGGGGGAAGATGAGTCCGATAGGAGATGACGGTGAGTGTGCTGGCAGAATCTGGGCAGGAAAGGAAAGAAGACGTCACACGTGCTTTTGTCCGCGTGCCGTGGGGCATGGACTGTTCACTGTTCGAGCTAGGGTTGTGGAAGAGTGAATGGGGGAAGTTAGAGAGCTGGACACAAAGGCCTGTCTCCAGGGTCCATTCCTGCCTAGTGGCTGCGCACCCTCGCGCGCGCTCGACGGAAAAAGTAGGTCAGACTGGCCGCCAAACTTTCCAGAAAGAAGTAGAAAAAGATGACCCAGAGGCGACGGAGGGCGCGTAACTTCGCCCGCGCTAAGAGTCGCCCTCTCCCCTTCGTTCTCGCGCTTGGCGTCGACAGGGCGAAAGAAAAATTGAGAACCTCCCAGAACGGACGATTGCTCCTAGCCAATAGGAAGACGAGACCGGAACGGGTGGAGTGAGTTTGTACGGAGAAGGAGGGAATTTGTACAAGGAACTCTATGCGTATGTGAACGCCTGCTTTGGCGTTAGTAACAGACAGACGCGGTGCGCGTCTATGAAAAAAAGTTGACCGCGGGCTGCGATTCAGCCCCGAGTCGCCGGTTAAGCTTTCATAAGCCCACCCGCTGAGGAGCTCCCGTGGGACGCACCACTCTCGGCCAGCCACGGACCATCCAGGCAGCGTGTGCCAGTCATCGGGACGGCCACCGTTGGACACCTGCGGTCGCGTCGGACTGACGAATTGTCCGGTGCTGTGAACAATTAGCATCCATTCATGCAAAAATACTCGGTCGGAAGCATCAAAGTAGTCCGCCTAAACGAAAGGCGAAGTTAGAAAGAGGAGAGCGTGAAAAGAATGTACCAAAGACGACAAAGTACCTATATACTCAATGGAGCTTCCGCGGAGCAGTATGATCGCTCTACCCGGAGTCGTGTCAAACTCCCAATAGTACCGACTGTGCTTCTGAGAAGGATTTGCCAACTCCATCATCACGGTTTCCTGGCAAGAAGCAAGGTTTGACTCATTTTGGTTGTCTGGATCCTGAGAAAACGGTGTCAACCTCGGTCGTCCAAATTTCTGAGCGACCGACGCTAACCGAGCTCTGTCCTGCTCCTGAGTCTGCAACGTCTATGCTACTCGGCCGGGCCCCTGCCACAGAGCTCCAGATGTCCGGTACGCCACGCCCGATTTCTACTACTGCTGAACAATAGGTGCCAAACCTCCCCGATGAGCCTCCTTCTACTGGCGAGCGCCAGGAAACAACACTCCAAGAACCGACTCACTTGTCTCCTGTTAGTTTGGCTTCAAATAATCATGTTCCCACCCACAAAGTGTGCCTCGAGAGGACGAATGAGACGGCTTCTCATTGCGGCAACAGAGAAGTACAGACACCCCCGCAGCTAGAGGTACGTTCCGAGATTCTCCGAAGTGACGCTGCTAAGTGGCCGGACGTTATTACTGACAGCTTTCTGAGTGTACGCCTTGAGAAAGGGCAATTGTATGTTCAAAATCGGGCAGCAATTTTTCCGTGTTCCGAAAGGCAATACAAAACTCAGGAACTCTATATGTCATCTCATCTTTTCGTGCGAAAAGCTGTAAATGGGGAGGCGTGCGAGCGACACTGGTTAATGTACTCGGAATCTAAAGGTTCCGTTTACTGTTTCATGTGCAAACTATTTTCGATTTCAAGCAACCCCAGTTCTTTCACCACGCACGGCTTTTATGATTGAAAAAGAGCAGGAGAAAAGGTTTGCGCACATGAAACTTGCGTCGAGCACCGGAACTGCGTGGCAGCATAGCTCGCCCGCTCTAACTCGAGCAGCACAATTGACAAGGAGCTGGTTAAGCATCTTGTCACTGAGACCGCTTACTGGGCAGAGGTGTTGAAGCGCGTAGTCGTTGTAGTTAAGCTTCTAGCTGAGCACAACCTAGCGTTTAGGGGCAGTGAGGAGATTTTAGGTTCACCGAGAAATGGCAATTATATGGGAGTGATTGAGGCCATTGCCAAGTTTGATCCCTTTCTAGACTGCAGGCATCAATTAACGGTGGATCTTGCAGATCCCTCAGTTTGTCTTTCAGAGCGTACACACCTATTTCATCGCTCTTCAACTGTAGTTCTATTTCTAACCATTACACTTTATTTCTACTGCCTTGCATACTTACGTAACTAATCCTTCGCTGATAGCCAACGCCATGGCAGCTGCGGCGGCGGCGCAAACTGGATATTTCGCGATCACCGGCAGAACAGCGCAATCAGCGTCCGCTTCTGCGGGAGATCGAGCCGCCGTGGTCTTAATTGCATTTTTTGTTCTGCTGCGTCGATTATGTGTGTCTTAGTATTCATCGTGTTAATTTGCCACTGTTACCCTCATATTTTGTAGATTGTTCGTATAGGCAGAGACGATTGCATCAATGTAATAAATATCATGCTGAAAAAAGGCTGTGATGGCGCAGTCCTGTAATGATGTGGCCGGCGAAGCTCATCTGCTGGTGCCGGCTTCGATTCGAAACTTCAATAGACAGTTTTATCTTAAAGAATATATATTTTCCTTCTTTTTTTGATGATGTCGGCACTGTCGATGGCGTCATGACGTCACGTATATTCCGTTTCAAACATCAGGTGCAACGCTGCGAAAGGTACGGAAGTAGTCCGCACGGAAAAATAAATAGAGGCGTGTTACTCCGGGCTTGTTCTGTCGACAGGTGATCTAAGGCACGAGAATGCGACAGCTTCTCGTCGGCTGTAAGAGTGCATTTAATCAAGCTGGTGACAAATGTGTCGGGTATTAAGCCTGCAGGCAAAGCCTTTAATATGTTTCACTCGCCACAAGGAGTGCACTACTTTTTGGTTACGGATGCAGGAAGCGCAATTAAGAGCGCTAGCTTTGACAGCGTTGCAGCTGATGTATGAAACGAAGTATAACTGCTGAGCGCTCCGTCTGCCTTGGACGACAGCTGTGTGTTTCCCGCCTCATGAGCATGTTTTCGCGCTAAAAAGGAATGAAAAGGTTTTTGTTGGCCGCGGCATCGGCCATCGTAACTAGAAGCATCTTAGCTGAGGGAAGAGGAAATAAAAGGGATAAGGGGAGGAGAGGGATGAGTGCAGTGCTGCAGATGATCGAGCTCTTCGTGACTACGCGACACCTACACGTGTGTCTTCGTCGCGACAATGCACAGTGTAGCACTGTAAGCAGCGCAAGGTTACTTCAGTCCTCTACTGACGTAGAGGCGACTCGATGCACCTTTGAGAGCGGGGTCTCCCTTTTCTGGGAAGAGGGCTGTGAAGCTTTATTTCTGCCCCGCGGCCCGCGCCTTCTCTCCTCGGCTCTGCTGAGCCTTGCTGCGTGGTTGCCATTCTAGCCAGCGTAGCATGGCTGCCTCTGTTCGCCTCCGCGTCGTCTGCGTCCAGGCAAGTGTATTTGCAGTAAGCCTTCACAGATGGCATCCTCGAGTAGGAATCCTCAGAACAAGGGAAAAATATTGCTTAGGAGACGCTGAAAGGGATGCTTGTTGGAAGCCTTTAGGAACGTTGCATGAAGCGGCCGTTCGTCGCGCCGCGCAGTGCATTTGAGAGTCGCTGGGCTTGGAAGTGCAGGGGGTAGGGGAGAACGCAGCGGGGTTCACCGACCGACACCGGTTTTCCTCACGCCGGCTCGCTTCAGGGGACGAGCATGAGCGGCCTAAAGGCAGGTTCAGTGAACACTGGCGAGTCTTGGAAGTCGCTCGACAGGATGAAATCGATTTGCTACGCTATCTCCCCGTTTTCCTCGTCCTTCGGGAACCGTACGGTCGCGCGACGTTTGCTACAGGCCATTGTGGAATCTGCCTGAACTCCCAGCTGCGACACAAGACGGCGCCACCATCGCGGACGCTTCGATGCTCTCCCATACAAACCGTGCTTTATCGCAGCAGACGCTGCGCCAACTCGCTCTGCTGTGACTTTGTCGCTGCCATGTAACCGTGGCCTGTGTTTGTGGCGATCTTTTCGTCCTGTATCGCTCCGCCACTCTGCGGGGCTGGCATGCACTAGAAGCTCTGCACTGGCACGCTTAATCTTTGTTTATTTCAGACGTTTACCTCTCCTGAGGTGTGCAGTGAGTGCTTAAGAGTGTGCGCGAACTGAGGTGGTGCGTGCTGAAGGTCTTCGTGGATGCAACCAGTGGCGGATGCCATGGAGCTTCGCTCATCGCGGCGACGTCCGTCTCCTCAGTGTCGGACACGTGCCGGCATCCGCGACTGCGGCAGCGCAACAACTGGTGAGCTTGTCGACACAGTGCTCGCTGCGGCGGCTGCCCGCTAGAGCCTACTGCCGATTGCGTCACGAGGCTTCTGCCAAACTTTTCCTTGCTTTCTGTTGTGCGCGTTCGGACCTGGTGGGAAAGGGCGGGAACTTAACTTCCGTCGGTCATACGTCAATCACTTAATTTTCGCGAAGACCTCATGCTGGTGCATCCGTTCAAATCGCAAATAATTTAAGCAATGTGACGAATTCTGACTTGCCACTAAAATGGTTCTAAGAAGAGCGCATTGTTACTGTCTTCAAAATGAATTCGATAACAATGAACGCTCTGAGCCATGAATTCACAACTGCTCAAAAACATTGATTTCGCAATGCCTACAGCATGTTATCGCTTACTGCAATGTCCTTGCTCCCCGACAGTTCGCGGCACACTTGATTGAGACATGCCGCTTGAAAAGGGCTTCATCACGCATGCTCTATAGTGTACAGGCACGCGCAGCATACAACCGCGCGACAGCGTTCCGAGAAAGAGGGGAACACTACGAGGCACGCGTCACGCCTGCTTAGCAAAATATAATACTTGCGAGGTATTGGCGACTTCAGCCGCTTTCGCGAGATACTGGCCCGCTTAAAATGGGTCGTCTGCACGAGGCAAGTTTGAAATTTTTCAAGTTTATAAAAATATATGTTCAGTGCCTTTGTTGTGCAGTGTACTGTAGTGGCCCTCATCTTCGAGTCAGCATTTTTTTTATTCCCGGTGAAATTCGTACGCACACCCTTCCAATTTTATCATTCATGAACGGGCGAGCGTCGACTGCCCAGCACTACCGCGCTGGAAGAAGGAGAGCAGATAGCGTGCGAGGGCAAGGGCATGCTCAGTTTCGTATGCTAGGCTGTTCAGATTAGTGTGCAGCAACCCCTGGCCATCATCGGCTGTTAAGCATCGGAGCCCACGAATCTGCAACCAATTGTTTTTATCCACTGCATATAGCGTGGGTGATGCTGAAAAGAGCATACCCTTGTGGACAACCTATCATGCCCAATTAATCCAGTTGCGACTGTTGCTTGCGAAAAACTGGCTGAAGAGGACCGTCGATATTGCCGCGTTAAATCGTTAAGACGCTACCCCGAAAATGCAAGCGGGGCATAGAGTCGTGCTTGGAAAGCTAAGCGTTTCCACCAGTCCAGAGTCACAAACACGCAGCACATAGAACACAAACCAAACGCTTTCAGAACTTGGCGATAAAACTTGCTTCGCACGAATGAATAACATTGAAATCAAGGGGATTCCAAAAACACGTGAAACAGATGACGCCTTGAACATAGTTGAAAAATTAGGTGAAACCCTTGATGAAAGTAGTCAAGAAAGTGACATTGATACATGTCACTGGGTCCCGACACAGAAAGCAGATGTTCACAACATTTGGTTCGCTTCGTTCGTCGAACGAAGTCCTGAAGTCCTCGCCAAGGCCAGGAAAAAATGGCTGACATGTAAAGACCTTGGTATGGATTCGAAGAACTCTGTGTATTTAAATGAACACTTGACACAAAAAAACAACAACAAGAAACTGCTCGCGGCTGCGCGCAAGAAAACATCCGAGGTAAACTGGCAGTTCTTCTGGACTTCAAAAGGGCGGGTGCTGGCACGGAAAAACGAGACTTCAACGATCATCCGGATAGCTTCCCAAAATGACTTGGCAAAGATGACACACGAGAGTGGATAGGCACTTAGGCACTTTTTCAATGGTTTGAAAAATATTCATTATGACAGTACCATCGATCAGCGACTCTTATTATGACATATCTCGCCTAAATGAAGAAACTACCGCTTTAAAAAGATTCTCGACCATGCATATCAACGCCAGGAGTTTAAAGAACAAAGTTGATGGGATAGAGAACCTGATGGCATCCATAAAAATTAAATTTGACGTTGTACTTTTCACAGAAGCGTGGCTATCTCTAAACGATCCCATGCCAATTTTTAATGGTTATCGCTCGCATCACTTAACTAGAACCAACCAAAGGGGAGGAGGTGTGGCTATGCACATAAAAGAAGGAATACGTTTTACCGTAGTGGATAAATTCTCTGTAGTTGCTGACGATGTTGAATGCCTTACAGTACATGTAGGAAAGGCCACAATATCGGTCATCTATAGACCTCGTACTGGCGACAAAGAAAAATTTTGCAGTTTTCTAGATACAGTGCTTTCGCACGCCTGCGTTAGTAATGAACCTGTGATAATCATGGGAGATGTAAACATAGACATGAGCTCACCGGACACATGGGCGTGGTACTTCTAGCTTGTCACGCCTGCGGCAACCATGTTACATTACCAACCCGAGTTACAAAGAATAGTGCCACTTCAATTGACGTTTTCTTTACCAACATAAATGATGAGGATATAATTACAGGTGTGCTTGCAATTGACATAAGCGACAATTTACCGCTATTTTCTATTACGAATTCCATATCATACAACCGTGCTTCCCGTGCGGCTTTTTACGGCCGAATGATAAACGAGTGTTCGCTAGGACACTTTCGGGAATTAATTGCAGCGATAGATGGCAGGCGGTCTACAACGAACGCGATGTTAATACAGCTTTTGACACCTTTATTGCAAACAAAAAAGCTCCTACGACACGGCTTTCCCATTACGGAGCGAACGAAGCAGTAATAAGAAGGTAAGAAAACCTTGGATAAGCTGTGATCTATATAGTGACATAAAAAAGAAAAATGCGATGTATCACCTTTTTTGTAAAAACAAGGGATCAAGAACAGTTTGCAGCTTTTAAAAAAGTTTAGGAACCAACTTCAAGGCAAACTGAAAAAAGCTAAAAAAGTGTATTAGGAACAGCTGTTCTCAGACATACGCAATGAACCGAAACTGATATGGGATGCTGTGAATAAAATAACAAGTAGATAGTCAAGTATCAGGTCACTAACACCGTATCTGAACAAAAGCCAAGTAACAAGCAGGAACGAAAGTTTCCTGCACGCTGGATCTTGCGCTTCAAGAGCAGGCAATGAAAGTGTGGCTCATGCAATCGATATCACACCTGTGACTAGCACTATTTTCATGCAGCCCGCAGATAGCGCAGATACGGAATTTAATAGACAAACTGAAAAGTAATGCCTCGCCCGGACCCGACGGAATTCGGCCGGTGCCGATTAAGTGCGTCTCAAAGAGATAAGTGAAGTTCTAGCTTACATTGTTAACTTGTCAATATCTTCAGGAATTTTCCCGGAGGCCTTAAAAACTGCACGAGTGACACCAATCCACAAAGGCGGCGTGAAGGATCTAGTCTCAAATTACCGACCAATATTTGTCCTAAATATATTCTCAAAGATTTTTGAAAGTGTGATATTTAACAGGCTGTGGTCATTTTTCGTTAAACACGATGGGATCATAGACTGCCAATATGGCTTTAAAAAACATAAGTCGGCCGATCAAGCCCTTCTTAGTATTAAAGATAAAATAATTGCAAACATTGAAAAACAACACGTTACACTCGGACTTTTTTAGACTTAAGAAAGGCTTTCGACTCAATTGATCATAAAATGCTATTACAAAAATTAGAAATCTACGGGATACGTGGCATTGCTGGTGATTTAATAAGAAGTTATTTAACGAATCAAAGTCAATTTGTTCAAGTAAACTCTATTTCTTCTGGCATTTTGTCTTTAACAAAAGGTGTACCTCAAGGCTCAAAACTGGGCCCACTATTGTTCCTTATATACGTAAATGACATTGTACGAATATCTGACTCACCAGACATGGCAATGTATGCCGATGATACCAATGTACTAGTGACATTTCCGAACTTGCTTTCAGCGCAAATACTTATCTAAATCGTCTGTCAGAATGGCTGAGCAAAAACAGCCTCAAACTCAATACAGCAAAAACAACATACATTTTATTCAGGCCTCGTAACAAAAACATGCATAGTGACATTAACTTATATTTTAATGACAAGGAAATTACTCGCATTAAGGAACAAAAATTCTTAGGTGTATGGTTTGATGAACATTTATCGTGGAGTTCACATATATGCAGGTTATGCAATGATATTTCGAAATCCGTAGGTATTATTAAAAGAATAGCCCACCTAATTCCTCTTTGGCTCAAACAACAGTTATACAATGCCCTTTTTTATTCAAAGCTCGGCTATGGGATCTTGGTATGGGGAACAACAACGAACTACAACAAGCTAATTCTTTTACAAAAACGCATTCTTCGTATATATAGCAATTATCATGGTCGTTATGCAGATCTTGAAACCGCTCCATTATTCCAGTGTTATTCACTTCCTCGCGCAGATAAAATTTATTATAAGAAGCTTCTGCTTACAGTACACACACAGAAATTATTCTCTAAAACATTCTATACAGATACATCTCGGCACCTTCTACGGCGAAACATCCGACACAAGCCGAAAACAAGAACAAATTATGAAAAGCAAACATTTTTATATCAGTCAACTGAAATATTAAACAAGGTTGAGGAACTGTTAGACTTTAGCGCTCCATTGGGTACTTTCAGAAAAGCGTTAACCGCATTGCTACTAGCCGATGTTGTTTCCTTTTCTTGATCAATGTCATTCTGTTCCATTTCTGCTTGTTTGTATGTACATACATCCCGTCACAAAATGAATATATACAGTGCAGTTGTGATATGTGTGCATTGTGGCTGTGTAGTGCGTATTACAAGTGTAATATGTTTGTACTTGTGTGAATTCTGTACTTTAGCCTTTTATATGTATTTACTTCTTTTATCACTGCTGTCGAAACTGTTTGCTGTAGGGGGCTGGGACCTTTCGTCAGGTCATTGGTACCTTTAGTCCCAGTCTCCACTCGCTATGACGAGGAAATAAAGTTCATTCATTCATTCAAACAGAACCGCCAAGCAGACGACGCTAGCGACTGCGGCATCATCAACGCGCATGCTCGTGCTTTTTGTTGTTGTTGACCTCACACAATGGCAATGCTCGTGCCCACTCCCGATTTCCGCTCTTCTTCGCCTTGGCACCGGGCAGTCGACGCTCGAGCGTTCATGTTAAAATATTGGAATGGTGTGCTTGTGCAACAAGCCCAGAAAAAAAGTTTATTATAGGTTATGGGGGTTTAAAGTCCCAAAGCGACCCAAGGTATGTGGGACGCCGTAGTGAAGGTCTCTTGAAGTTTTGACCATTTGGGGTTTTTTAACCTGCACTGACATCGTTCAGTACACGGGCCTCTAGCATTTCGCCTTCATCAAAATTCGACTGCCGCAAAAAAGTGTCCTGGCATTTCGGTGTTTCGCTATAGTGGCCTTCTCAAGGAATTCCGACAAGACCTCTGCTCAAAGCCTAGGAACCAGAAATATGGACTATAGCTGAAGGATAGTTCTAGGGCTCTTTTGCGACACTTAACTATAATGTAGATTAAAACGCGTTTCAAACTCTTTGCACATCTTGCTGCTATAGGTTTATAGCGCCGTGTCATGGGGGCTGCCTGCTTTGGTCAAATGAAATTTCCGCCATTCCTCGCATCCTGATTACTCGGCGCCTGCCTCGCCGCGATGTCTGTTGCGTTTGGCAGTTCGGTTCCGAAATCCAGTATTTCGGCTGATATGATCTGTAAAGTGGTGGGAAAACCACACTAGGGTTGGGCGAAAGCTTCAAACAACATGTGCGAACACTAATTTGATCACTTGAGGCATAAGAACGTGAACAGGCTTCATGTCGCGGAGAGCAGCTCGAACCATGGATTGGGTCCCCTGAAAGCTTGTCTTCTCTTCCGCTGAAGGTTAACATTCATGGCGGCAGCCTTGACCAGCTGGCGTGCAATTGTATCGTAGTATTTCCGGATAAAAATCTAACGCGAGCATGGCAACGCGTTTATGGTACAATAAGTTCTCAATTACGTCAGCCTCTCACAAAATTGTGGCACGCTCCGTGCGCGATGTCTCGGTCGTAAGTAATGAGTTTCACTGTGAGCTCTGACCTGCGAGGTCACTGTTAGTGACTGTCTCGAATGGACTGCGAGGAAGGGACAACCAGCCGGCACAGCACCCATAACGCACATGCTCTATTCCGAATATGGTCCACGCAAACGGCACTTCCCGGCGCGAAGTTCAAGAGGAGCCCGCGGACAGGTTGCAATACGCAGAATGACGGTAAGCGTTGTGCGCTCGTACGGCTGTGCACTGCATCATCTACAGTAACCATATGCAGGAGCGGATGTCGTCCTTTCCCGTTCCCGATTCGGCCTCTGGCGCTTCTCTTACTAATCGGCACACTCCTTAACTTGCGAGCAATGCGGTCTCGCTACACACGCAGGCGCAACCACCAGCAACTGACCGCACACCGCCACGGTTTCGACGGCGGAGCGCCTTTTTCATGCGGCTATACTGAGCACTTACCGTCGCAGACTTTCCGAGACCGAAGCCTTTCTTTCTAGATTAGCTATCTAGTGCTGGCGGACGTGTTTGTTGAGTTCGCTCGTTCAGAAAAGTGCATGGCGAATGAGCGCGAACAGGGGCAGAGCGTCCTTGTGCAGTTCGGTGCCGTGAAGCTTGGAAACGATCTCATACGACTAATCCACCACACAGCAAATTCTTCCTCTGCACTTCCACGTCTCACCCCGCCGCGGTGGCTCAGTGGTTAGGGCGCTCGACTACTGATCCGGAGTTCCCGGGTTCGAACCCGACCGCGGCGGCTGCGTTTTTATGGAGGAAAAACGCTAAGGCGCCCGTGTGCTGTGCGATGTCAGTGCACGTTAAAGATCCCCAGGTGGTCGAAATTATTCCGGAGCCCTCCACTACGGCACCTATTCTTCCTTTCTTTCACTCCCTCCTTTATCCCTTCCCTTACGGCGCGGTTCAGGTGTCCAAAGATATATGAGACAGATACTGCGCCATTTCCTTTCCCCAAAAACCAATTATTATTATTATTATTCCACGTCTTCGTAGAAAGAACACATTCGGCAGCCACCTGCGATACTTCTAATACTGCGTCGCTGCGTTCACGATGGCGACTTAGGAGGCTTGCTATACGCTGACTGAGAGTAAGCGTTGTCCACTCGTACGACTTTCCAGTGCATAATCTACAGTGACGATATGCAGCAGCGCAGAGTTCCGAGGGCGTTTGTGGCGCCATCTGGTCTCAAACGAGAGAACTGCACGCTGTAAACGGTCTATAATGTTGCCTGTTTCATTGTCAAGTTGTGTATATGAGTTGACTATTGGAAGCACTTTTATGATGACGACGGTTCTATTCTCTTATTTTTGGTGTTAGACTGTTCGTGCTCCTCTAATCTGCTCATCCAGATGGTGTAGATGGCTCTGTAAACATAAAAAAGGATACGAAAGACTATCAGCATAAAAGCAATCAGCCAGAAAGAGACTGATACTGCAGCGAGCGAAAAAAAACGCAGTTGCGTCCCATTGCACCTGCTGTCTGCAGTATCAGGCCACTTTAGGAAGTTATAGCATATCGTTACCGTATTTACGTCACCGTGTTACCGGACGCCGGATTTTCCGGTTAGCGCGGCGCACACCAGAAGACGTTTTAACGTACCGTCTCTCCCGTAACAAGTTACCGTAAGGCTAAAACAAGTGATGATGATAGCAGAAGCCCAGCTTTTATTGTAAAGGAAAATACGGATGCATTCCAATCATTTCTATGAAGTGAGATGCTACATGCACTTTAATAATCTTTTTCTCTGCTTATAAAGACGTACAGACTACACTTCAGCTCACAGCCGACTCAGTGGCTTTTCAAATGTGCCCGTGAAGCTCGACACCTCTGCCTATTCAGGCCAGTAGACAATTTCAGTACGTAGACCTAGTAAGCTTGCATACACAGCGTACGTTGCTTTGCGAGCGCTGTAAAAAAGCGCTACCACGACACTTGTTTGCCGGGCTGCATCGTCGGTTCTTTATGTTTTTGTATGTAAACACAGTGGCGCCATCTAGTGACAGTAAGTTAAAGCGCACCAACTCCGGGCAGGAGGAACCTTTTATTTTCTGCAATTACTGATGAATATAGTAAGGAAAATACCAGTCTTATTTTTTCAAGAAAAAGTCATAAAAATATAGAAAAATGTTCAATCGGGCACAAAAACTGAAGAGCTGCAGTGTAGTCGTTGCTATTTGGCTATGTAAACGACATATAGTTAGGCTTAACTGCTCAAAAATCGTCAGATTGTCTCAAAAGCATGGCCTAGTTGTTACTAAAAGCTCAACGTATGGGTGAGAGTCTGAAAATTAACAGCGAATGCCTTCATTCATAGCGAGAAATGGCGGCGAAGGACACGGCTGCGGTGCTGTATTTGGTCCGAAGCGGCCGTGCAGTGCGCCGCCATGTTTGTTTACGAGCGAACGCTCACTCTCCGCAACGCTAAAAGAGATTCTGTAAAGTGCTAGCGGACCGCTAAGTGGTGGCGAATGCGCAGATATCGCTAGCCGGACTCGGTAAACGATAACGTAAACACGTTAACGGTATGCTATAACACACTATTCTCACAGCCGGCCTCCTCTACAGCACAGCGGCGACGGAGCCGAAAGCCGCGGCAGCAACTGAGCGGCGCGGTTTTCTAATCGAAAGAGGCGCCGGACACCAGTTTTGGCGGGCGCTCGCTTCTCCCACGTGACTCTACGCCGGTGCCTTTTTTTTTTCTCCCGCGTGAAGAAAAAAAATGCTCGCGTTTGAGCATTTCGACACTGAACCACGTCACGTGCGGGTACAGAGGTTCCGTGACGCCGGACAGATGGTAGGGGAGGACGTGCGAACGTTTGCGTCGCGGCTTCAGCGCTTAGCACGCGATACGTTAAGCAGGGAGGAGGAAGGAGACCAGCTAAGGAAGAAATACGCGGAGGATATACTTAAAGAGGAAATGACCGCTTTGTTCGTGGCTGGTCTGCAAGACCCCGTGCGCCGGTTCGTGCTCTCGCGCAAGCCGAGCAATTTCGACCAAGCCGTGAAGGCCGCATTGGATGAGGAACGAAATGAGGCGTTAACGACAGCCGCAGCGAGAGTACGCGTCATAGAGAGAGCGGTGCTCAACCCTGAGGTTGCTCTCTTGACAGAGCGGTTAGATCGCTTGGAACAGCTGCTAACTCAGCAGGTAGAACGCCAGGTTGAAGCGCGCGCTCAACAGCGCCCATTCGCTGGAAACCGGAGACCGCCACAAAGCTACAGGCGCGGTATGCGAGATTTTGAAGAAATCGTATGCTTCGCTTGCCAGGGTCGCGGACACATCGCCAGGTTCTGCCAAAACGTGCGCCGTGGGGAGCCACAAAGAGAAGCAGGCGAGACACGCTTTAAGCAAGCCGACAGCGGGGCTCCAGATACCAAGACAAAAAACTAGTTAGTCCTCCCCAGCCTGAGGAGCGTGGGGAGGGAGCAGTAGATGATGAGGTGGTGGTAGTTTGTGTGGCCGACGAGGCATGCCCTGTTGTGCGTTGCAAGTTAAATGGTTGTTGTATGGAATTGTTGATAGATACGGGGTCAAAGGTGACATTGCTTAAGGAGAGCAGTTTTAACACGCTTCGAAGGAAGGGGGACCGCGAGGTGTTGGAAGCGTCTGGTGGTATGGCAACCAAATTTGTAGGCATAACGGGGGATCCTCTTGGCATAAGTGGACTCTACCGGTTACACTTCTCTCTCGGCGGAATTGCATTGGAGCACCCCTGCTGCGTATGCCCGGACACGGTGTCTCTGCCAAACGGAGTGTCAGGTATATTAGGGCAGGATTTTTTGAGAAAAGGGAAGGTAGTAGTCTCATTCTCTGAGGAAGAGGTTAATGCGGGCGGCTCAAAAGTTCCGTTTTTGAACAGGAGAGGGGCTGAGATTCGCATTACCGATATTGACACCCGTCAAACAGTGGGATCATTGGAGAAGGTATATTCGCTGGTTGCCGTCCGGCTGGTCGAGGAGGCGGTCGTCCTTCCTTGGTCGGAGCACATTTTGTACGCGTTTGTGCCTTCAGATGTAGAGAGCGGCGCCGTGGGAGTGCTTGAGCCGGTCGACTCTCTCAGCAATGGCCTGAAGGCAGCCGCGTGCCTCGTGACAGTTAATGACGCCCACAGAGTGCCCCTACGGGTGGTTAACTGTAGCCAGCAGCCACTGAGCCTTCCCAAGAACAAAACTTTGGCTTTCTTCACCTCTGCGATAGAGCAACGTGAGCCCACCGATACGGTACTCGCAACTGTAGAGCATGCTAGTCCTTCGGCTGCTCCAAAGGTGTCGTTCGATCTTTCTCACGTAAAATCCAGGGAGAGGGAGGCTCTGGCTGGCTTGCTGAACGACTACTCGGAGGTATTCGCCGCGTCCAACCTGGATTTGGGCTGCTGTGGCGTTATAAAGCACAGGATAGAAACCGGCACTTCATCGCCCGTTTACCAGCGTGCGTACAGGATTCCTTACTCCCAACGTGGGGAGATGGAGCGGCAGGTGCAGGACCTGATTGATCGCGGCATTGTCGAACACTCAAAGTCACCCTGGGGAGCACCAGCACTATTGGTGGAAAAGCCAGATGGCTCGTATCGATTGGTAGTGGACTACCGCAAACTAAATGCCGTAACTCGCATCGATCCATACCCCATCCCCAATATACAGGAGACGCTTTCTCAGCTGGGCTCTGCCAGGTACTTCACGGTAGTGGACATGGCGGCGGGATTCTGGCAGATAGCAATGGATCCGGCAGATGCCGAGAAAACGGCATTCAACACGCCCTCAGGGCACTATGAATGGAAAAGAATGCCGATGGGTCTGGCCAACAGCCCTGCTGTCTGGCAGAGAACCGCTGATGTTATCCTGGCAGGTCTTCTGGGGAGGCTGTGCTTCGTGTATATGGATGACATTATCATATACAGTGACAGTTTTGATAACCATTTGCGCGATATTGAGCAGGTTTTGGTGCGACTAAGAGCAGCGGGTCTCAAGCTGAAGCCCTATAAGTGCCAATTCCTCAAAAACGAGGTGAAATACCTCGGGCACGTTGTTTCAGCTGACGGCGTGCGACCGGACCCTGAGAAACTAAGGTGTGTCTCGGATTTTCCATCCCCGACTAGCGTCCGCCAGGTCCGGCAGTTTCTCGGCCTGATCGGTTACTACCGAAGGCACATAGAGGAGTTCGCCAAGCTCGCTAAGCCGCTCACCGCCTTAACAGCCAAAAATGTCGCCTTTCGCTGGGACGAAAACGCGGAGAATGCTTTTGGGGCCCTGAAAAGGAAGCTAATGAGTGCACCGCTGTTGCGCCACCCGGATTTTAATTTGCCCTTCGTTATGGCCACAGATGCGTCAAAGTTCGCAGTGGGTGCCGTGCTATCTCAGGTTATCGAGGGCAAAGAACATCCCGTTGCTTTTGCTAGCCGACAGCTGAGCCCCACAGAGCAAAAGTACGGAGCTACTGAAAGGGAGTGCCTCGCCGTTGTCTGGGCAGTAAAGCACTTCAGATGCTACCTTTACGGCCGCAAATTCAAGCTAGTCACAGACTGCCATCCTCTGAAATGGGTGATGAGTGTCAGGGACCCTAGCTCGCCACTCGCTAGATGGAATCTACACCTGCAGGAATACTGCTGTGACATTCCGTGTGTGCTGCGGGGATCCACGTTCGACGGCGCGGCGTGGACGGAGACCCGTGACAGCGGCATCATCAATTACCCAGCCATGCTCTTTGAGTGACGACCAGAACAACCGGACCCGCCGCCGCCCCGGGGAAACAGGCTTTGTCCTCCCCAATTTCCGGGCACATTCCAGGACAAGGGAGCTGTCAGCGGGCCAGAGCGCCCGTACCACAGCCGACGCTATGCGATACCGCGAAGACGACATTCTTTCCCTCCCCCCCCTTTGTCGTGGGCTATCGCCGGGAAGGCACCCACAGCTTCCCAGAAGGGCCGCGACGGACACCTGTCATGGCAGACAGGCAGTACTCGCCAAGAATGTGGAAAGACAGGCGCTAGTGAATTAGCTCCGAAGAGAGAGCCTGTGTATACTCTCACTTGAGAGAGAGTGGTGGCGTTTTTGTTGTTTATTTAGTTTGTATTGTTAACAGACTCTGGGGTCGAGGCTAAGCCCCACCCAAGGGGTGGTCCCCATCTCGCATGTTATTTTGGATTGGAGAATTGATGCTTTGGGCGGGCCACTGGAAATGACCGCCCTTAGTCCTTTGTTAATCAAGTGCTTAAAAGCGCATGTAAACGGATGCAGTTCTGTCTGAGCTGGGGCTCCATGCTTAGCATGTAATGTGATGCTACTTAGGCACTAACCTGCCCGGTCGATGAGTAAAGTAGTGCAAAGTTTGTTCTGTTGAAAAATTATGCTCTGCTGTCATCATCTACAAGCTCGCCTCCTGTTCATCTTCCAAGCCGAACGACACTAGAGGAAGGGTTTGGGAACCATCCTCGAAGAAACGGACGACTATTGAAATTCTACTGCATACACGCAAGCCGAGCAGGACGACATCGTTCGCGAAGAGGGCCTTCAGCGCCGAAGCCCGACGGCGTGCAGCTTCTGCCAGCAACCGCTCGAGCCCAACTCCGGAGCCACTCCATCGCCCCCATGAAGTCGTCGGCACGTAAGCTCGGACGCCCCAGCCTCTGATGTATAATCCTAATCATGTGTAATTATTGAATATACCTGCTTGTTTAAACTGAGCCATACGGTGTCTCTTTGCCTCTCCGTCCCGTGTGGACCTGCGCATTATGGGGGTCATCACACTGGTGTCAGAAGTGGGGTCTCAAAAGCAAATGTCCTCTGAATGCTGTGACATTCATGACTTCAAAATTGTAATCAAAAGGGAATCACGGGACTGATTGTGGGACTTTTACCCCCATTTGAGAGGCTTGAGGCACTGGAGGGCTTGAAAAAAAAATGACTGTATCTGAGGGAGCTCCCACTCCACAGCCGTCGCTCGGAGCAAGCATGCTGGCATTAGGAAGCGTCATTCCGACGTTTACGGGAGATAAGACAGGGGTTCCAATCTGCGATTTCTTTTCTATGCTAGAAGAGATTGGGAAAATGGGGGGATGGTCCGATGCTCAAATGCTGGGAATGGCGAGGTGTAAGATGGCAGGAGCTGCTCATGATTTTGCCTGGCGAGACGAAAAAGTAAAATCCACAAAATCATTTGCGGAATTTAAGAATCTCGCGTTTGAGCATTTCGACACTGAACCACGTCACGTGCGGGTACAGAGGTTCTGTGACGCCGGACAGATGGTAGGGGAGGACGTGCGAACATTTGCGTCGCGGCTTCAGCGCCTAGCACGCGATACGTTAAGCAGGGAGGAGGAAGGAGACCAGTTAAGGAAGAAATACGCGGAGGATATACTTAAAGAGGAAATGACCGCTTTGTTCGTGGCTGGTCTGCAAGACCCCGTGCGCCGGTTCGTGCTCTCGCGCAAGCCGAGCAATTTCGACCAAGCCGTGGAGGCCGCATTGGATGAGGAACGAAATGAGGCGTTAACGACAGCCGCAGCGAGAGTACGCGTCATAGAGAGAGCGGTGCTCAACCCTGAGGTTGCTCTCTTGACAGAGCGGTTAGATCGCTTGGAACAGCTGCTAACTCAGCAGGTAGAACGCCAGGTTGAAGCGCGCGCTCAACAGCGCCCATTCGCTGGAAACCGGAGACCGCCACAAAGCTACAGGCGCGGTATGCGAGATTTTGAAGAAATCGTATGCTTCGCTTGCCAGGGTCGCGGACACATCGCCAGGTTCTGCCAAAACGTGCGCCGTGGGGAGCCACAAAGAGAAGCAGGCGAGACACGCCCTAAGCAAGCCTACAGCGGGGCTCCAGATACCGAGTCAAAAAACTAGTTAGTCCTCCCCAGCCTGAGGAGCGTGGGGAGGGAGCAGTAGATGATGAGGTGGTGGTAGTTTGTGTGGCCGACGAGGCATGCCCTGTTGTGCGTTGCAAGTTAAATGGTTGTTGCATGGAATTGTTGATAGATACGGGGTCAAAGGTGACATTGCTTAAGGAGAGCAGTTTTAACACGCTTCGAAGGAAGGGGGACCGCGAGGTGTTGGAAGCGTCTGGTGGTATGGCAACCAAATTTGTAGGCATAACGGGGGATCCTCTTGGCATAAGTGGACTCTACCGGTTACACTTCTCTCTCGGCGGAATTGCATTGGAGCACCCCTGCTACGTATGCCCGGACACGGTGTCTCTGCCAAACGGAGTGTCAGGTATATTAGGACAGGATTTTTTGAGAAAAGGGAAGGTAGTAGTCTCATTCTCTGAGGAAGAGGTTAATGCGGGCGGCTCAAAAGTTCCGTTTTTGAACAGGAGAGGGGCTGAGATTCGCATTACCGATATTGACACCCGTCAAACAGTGGGATCATTGGAGAAGGTATATTCGCGGGTTGCCGTCCGGCTGGTCGAGGAGGCGGTCGTCCTTCCTTGGTCGGAGCACATTTTGTACGCGTTTGTGCCTTCAGATGTAGAGAGCGGCGCCGTGGGAGTGCTTGAGCCGGTCGACTCTCTCAGCAATGGCCTGAAGGCAGCCGCGTGCCTCGTGACAGTTAATGACGCCCACAGAGTGCCCCTACGGGTGGTTAACTGTAGCCAGCAGCCACTGAGCCTTCCCAAGAACAAAACATTGGCTTTCTTCACCTCTGCGATAGAGCAACGTGAGCCCACCGATACGGTACTCGCAACTGTAGAGCATGCTAGTCCTTCGGCTGCTCCAAAGGTGTCGTTCGATCTTTCTCACGTAAAACCCAGGGAGAGGGAGGCTCTGGCTGGTTTGCTGAACGACTGCTCAGAGGTATTCGCCGCGTCCAACCTGGATTTGGGCTGCTGTGGCGTTATAAAGCACAGGATAGAAACCGGCACTTCATCGCCCGTTTACCAGCGTGCGTACAGGATTCCTTACTCCCAACGTGAGGAGATGGAGCGGCAGGTGCAGGACCTGATTGATCGCGGCATTGTCGAACACTCAAAGTCACCCTGGGGAGCACCAGCACTATTGGTGGAAAAGCCAGATGGCTCGTATCGATTGGTAGTGGACTACCGCAAACTAAATGCCGTAACTCGCATCGATCCATACCCCATCCCCAATATACAGGAGACGCTTTCTCAGCTGGGCTCTGCCAGGTACTTCACGGTAGTGGACATGGCGGCGGGATTCTGGCAGATAGCAATGGATCCGGCAGATGCCGAGAAAACGGCATTCAACACGCCCTCAGGGCACTATGAATGGAAAAGAATGCCGATGGGTCTGGCCAACAGCCCTGCTGTCTGGCAGAGAACCGCTGATGTTATCCTGGCAGGTCTTCTGGGGAGGCTGTGCTTCGTGTATATGGATGACATTATCATATACAGTGACAGTTTTGATAACCATTTGCGCGATATTGAGCAGGTTTTGGTGCGACTAAGAGCAGCGGGTCTCAAGCTGAAGCCCTCTAAGTGCCAATTCCTCAAAAACGAGGTGAAATACCTCGGGCACGTTGTTTCAGCTGACGGCGTGCGACCGGACCCTGAGAAACTAAGGTGTGTCTCGGATTTTCCATCCCCGACTAGCGTCCGCCAGGTCCGGCAGTTTCTCGGCCTGATCGGTTACTACCGAAGGCACATAGAGGAGTTCGCCAAGCTCGCTAAGCCGCTCACCGCCTTAACAGCCAAAAATGTCGCCTTTCGCTGGGACGAAAACGCGGAGAATGCTTTTGGGGCCCTGAAAAGGAAGCTAATGAGTGCACCGCTGTTGCGCCACCCGGATTTTAATTTGCCCTTCGTTATGGCCACAGATGCGTCAAAGTTCGCAGTGGGTGCCGTGCTATCTCAGGTTATCGAGGGCAAAGAACATCCCGTTGCTTTTGCTAGCCGACAGCTGAGCCCCACAGAGCAAAAGTACGGAGCTACGGAAAGGGAGTGCCTCGCCGTTGTCTGGGCAGTAAAGCACTTCAGATGCTACCTTTACGGCCGCAAATTCAAGCTAGTCACAGACTGCCATCCTCTGAAATGGGTGATGAGTGTCAGGGACCCTAGCTCGCGACTCGCTAGATGGAATCTACACCTGCAGGAATACTGCTTTGAAGTTGAGCACAAGTCAGGAAAGACACATCTGAATGCTGATGCACTCAGCCGCACAGCTGCCGTGGCAGCTATAGATGAGTTTGTCCCCGTAGTCGACCCCGCCGAATTACGCACAGAGCAGTGCAAAGATCCTGACCTGAAGCGAATAATCGAAAGCTTAGAGGGCGCACCGTCTCACCCCGAACAGCTAGGCTATTTCATTGGCAAAGACGGCACCCTGTGTCGGCGCACGAGGCCAACCAGGAAAGGGATTCCAGAGAAAACCGCTTGGGAGAGAGTCGTCATACCTCGGTCGTGGACAGAAAGGGTTCTTCGCGCGTTTCACGATGCGCCATGCGCCGGTCATTTTGGCGTAGCGAAGACACGCAGGCGTGTGGAGCGTTTGTACTTTTGGAGTGGCATGCGACGGGATGTTAGAGACTACTGTGCGAAGTGTCATTCCTGTCTCGAAAGAAAAACACCCAAGGGACGAAGACCAGCTCCAATTCAGCCGTTCCCTGAGGTTTCGGCTCCCTTCGAGCGGACAGGTATGGACATAATGGGCCCATTGCCCACGACCACTTCCGGAAACAAGTACATTTTAGTATTTGTCGATGACCTTTCAAAATACGCGGAAGCGGTAGCACTCCCAGATCAGAAGGCAGACACGGTTGCAAGAGCATTTGTCGAACAGATCGTGCTCCGACATGGACCCCCGAGGCAACTCTTGACAGATCGGGGAACGAACTTCGTGTCGCAGCTAATGAGGAGAGTTTGCGAGCTGCTTAAGATCGCTAAGAAGCAGACAACACCGTACCATCCGGCTTGCAACGGCGCGGTGGAGCGACTGAACCAAACCGTGGCCGGGTTCCTGTCGCATTTTGTTTCGCGCGACCAGCGGGACTGGGATTTGTGGCTCCCGTATGCAATGTTTGCCTACAATTCCGCAGCACACGAGAGCACGGGCGAATCGCCATTCTTTCTTCTCTACGGCCGAGACCCGGACCAGCCTAGTGAAGTGCCAGAGGGCCCCCGTCGTGTCCCATACGCTTCACTGGACGACTATAAGGTTGAGCTAGAATCGCGCTTGCAAGTGGCGAGGGACATCGCAAAGGAGTCCTTAAAGAAAGCGGCGAAGCGCAGGAAGGAGGTGCACGATCGCAGTGCTAGAGACGCGCCGTTTGATGTGGGGGACAGCGTGTACATTGAAAACTGCCAAAGGCAGATTGGGCTAGCTCGTAAGTTCCAGACGAAGTGGAGAGGACCGTGCGAAGTTGTCGAGAAGCTTTCTCCGGTAAACTTCAGAGTCCGAGACGTGAACCGGCGCTTGATAAGGATACACGCAAATCGCCTCAAGTCGGCACCGGTTCAGTATTCACGAAATGAGGAAAGGGAAAGCGCGGATTTTGATGGGGACAGAAGTGAAGCGGAGCGCGCAGATAGTTCGCAAGAAACGCCCTCTCCTGCATTTGTTCGGCAGGCGCCCGAGGTGACGGCCGGAATGCCACCGGATTTACTTCATGCATTGCTAGAAGAAGAAGCGCGCGAGGTTGCCGCGCAGATAACGCCAGGAGAGGCTCCTGCCACGAGCCCTCGCGAGTCCCAAAGCAGACAAAGGGGTACAGACTTACTTAGTATGACTCATGAAGACCGATATCCGCTGCGAAATCGGAAAGCTAAGTCGGACTAATGGCGTAAACAGAGCGGAGTTTTGAACTGGTTAGAATTGTGTAATGCCACAGCTCATAACATTGCTATGTGCTTATGTGTTAAGTTATCGGAGTTGGTAGTTAAACCTTTCTGTCATTAAGTAACACCTTCACAGGAGAGCATG
The DNA here is from genome assembly GCF_052857255.1 of Amblyomma americanum. NCBI lineage: Eukaryota > Metazoa > Arthropoda > Arachnida > Ixodida > Ixodidae > Amblyomma > Amblyomma americanum. The sequence continues at coordinate 115,495,904 of NC_135500.1, read as the reverse complement.
CGGAGCGCATGCAGAACCTGCCCTACTTCCTTTCGTTATCTATATTTTTGTCTGTGCCGTGATCGTGCTAGAAGTGGGAGCTCCTTTGTAACTGTGGTAAATTTATTTCGTCCAGTTTGGACTAGAAAGGAGAGGCTTGGGTGCTGAGTTTCATGTTTATCTGTAAAAGAAGATCAGTGCTGCCCCTGGAGACGCCAGTATTGACAGCGGAGGCATATGGTGTTGTGCAGTGGTGTTGAGTGCAGCGAAAAGTGTTTTGTCGGACGCACTGTGCGAGGCGATTCAGAAAGACAAGGGGAGCTGCGTGGACTCATATGTTCGGAGAACATTCTTCTGGAGGGTGAGCGAGTGTGACATTCCGTGTGTGCTGCGGGGATCCACGTTCGACGGCGCGGCGTGGACGGAGACCCGTGACAGCGGCATCATCAATTACCCAGCCATGCTCTTTGAGTGACGACCAGAACAACCGGACCCGCCGCCGCCCCGGGGAAACAGGCTTTGTCCTCCCCAATTTCCGGGCACATTCCAGGACAAGGGAGCTGTCAGCGGGCCAGAGCGCCCGTACCACAGCCGACGCTATGCGATACCGCGAAGACGACATTCTTTCCCTCCCCCCCCTTTGTCGTGGGCTATCGCCGGGAAGGCACCCACAGCTTCCCAGAAGGGCCGCGACGGACACCTGTCATGGCAGACAGGCAGTACTCGCCAAGAATGTGGAAAGACAGGCGCTAGTGAATTAGCTCCGAAGAGAGAGCCTGTGTATACTCTCACTTGAGAGAGAGTGGTGGCGTTTTTGTTGTTCATTTAGTTTGTATTGTTAACAGACTCTGGGGTCGAGGCTAAGCCCCACCCAAGGGGTGGTCCCCATCTCGCATGTTATTTTGGATTGGAGAATTGATGCTTTGGGCGGGCCACTGGAAATGACCGCCCTTAGTCCTTTGTTAATCAAGTGCTTAAAAGCGCATGTAAACGGATGCAGTTCTGTCTGAGCTGGGGCTCCATGCTTAGCATGTAATGTGATGCTACTTAGGCACTAACCTGCCCGGTCGATGAGTAAAGTAGTGCAAAGTTTGTTCTGTTGAAAAATTATGCTCTGCTGTCATCATCTACAAGCTCGCCTCCTGTTCATCTTCCAAGCCGAACGACACTAGAGGAAGGATTTGGGAACCATCCTCGAAGAAACGGACGACTATTGAAATTCTACTGCATACACGCAAGCCGAGCAGGACGACATCGTTCGCGAAGAGGGCCTTCAGCGCCGAAGCCCGACGGCGTGCAGCTTCTGCCAGCAACCGCTCGAGCCCAACTCCGGAGCCACTCCATCGCCCCCATGAAGTCGTCGGCACGTAAGCTCGAACGCCCCAGCCTCTGATGTATAATCCTAATCATGTGTAATTATTGAATATACCTGTTTGTTTAAACTGAGCCATACGGTGTCTCTTTGCCTCTCCGTCCCGTGTGGACCTGCGCATTATGGGGGTCATCACACTGCTTTGAAGTTGAGCACAAGTCAGGAAAGACGCATCTGAATGCTGATGCACTCAGCCGCACAGCTGCCGTGGCAGCTATAGATGAGTTTGTCCCCGTAGTCGACCCCGCCGAATTACGCACAGAGCAGTGCAAAGATCCGGACCTGAAGCGAATAATCGAAAGCTTAGAGGACGCACCGTCTCACCCCGAACAGCTAGGTTATTTCATTGGCAAAGACGGCACCCTGTGTCGGCGCACGAGGCCAACCAGGAAAGGGAGACCAGAGAAAACCGCTTGGGAGAGAGTCGTCATACCTCGGTCGTGGACAGAAAGGGTTCTTCGCGCGTTTCACGATGCGCCATGCGCCGGTCATTTTGGCGTAGCGAAGACACGCAGGCGTGTGGAGCATTTGTACTTTTGGAGTGGCATGCGACAGAATGTTAGAGACTACTGTGCGAAGTGTCATTCCTGTCTCGAAAGAAAAACACCCAAGGGACGAAGACCAGCTCCAATTCAGCCGTTCCCTGAGGTTTCGGCTCCCTTCGAGCGGACAGGTATGGACATAATGGGCCCATTGCCCACGACCACTTCCGGAAACAAGTACATTTTAGTATTTGTCGACCACCTTTCAAAATACGCGGAAGCGGTAGCACTCCCAGATCAGAAGGCAGACACGGTTGCAAGAGCATTTGTCGAACAGATCGTGCTCCGACATGGACCCCCGAGGCAACTCTTGACAGATCGGGGAACGAACTTCGTGTCGCAGCTAATGAGGAGAATTTGCGAGCTGCTTAAGATCGCTAAGAAGCAGACAACACCGTACCATCCGGCTTGCAACGGCGCGGTGGAGCGACTGAACCAAACCGTGGCCGGGTTCCTGTCGCATTTTGTTTCGCGCGACCAGCGGGACTGGGATTTGTGGCTCCCGTATGCAATGTTTGCCTACAATTCCGCAGCACACGAGAGCACGGGCGAATCGCCATTCTTTCTTCTCTACGGCCGAGACCCGGACCAGCCTAGTGAAGTGCCAGAGGGCCCCCGTCGTGTCCCATACGCTTCACTGGACGACTATAAGGTGGAGCTAGAATCGCGCTTGCAAGTGGCGAGGGACATCGCAAAGGAGGCCTTAAAGAAAGCGGCGAAGCGCAGGAAGGAGGTGCACGATCGCAGTGCTAGAGACGCGCCGTTTAATGTGGGGGACAGCGTGTACATTGAAAACTGCCAAAGGCAGATTGGGCTAGCTCGTAAGTTCCAGACGAAGTGGAGAGGACCGTGCGAGGTTGTCGAGAAGCTTTCTCCGGTAAACTTCAGAGTCCGAGACGTGAACCGGCGCTTGATAAGGATACACGCAAATCGCCTCAAGTCGGCACCGGTTCAGTATTCACGAAATGAGGAAAGGGAAAGCGCGGATTTTGATGGGGACAGAAGTGAAGCGGAGCGCGCAGATAGTTCGCAAGAAACGCCCTCTCCTGCATTTGTTCGGCAGGCGCCAGAGGTGACGGCCAGAATGCCACCGGATTTACTTCATGCATTGCTAGAAGAAGCGCGCGAGGTTGCCGCGCAGATAACGCCAGGAGAGGCTCCTGCCACGAGCCCTCGCGAGTCCCAAAGCAGACAAAGGGGCACATACTTACTTAGTATGACTCATGAAGGCCGATATCCGCTGCGAAATCGGAAAGCTAAGTCGGACTAATGGCGTAAACAGAGCGGAGTTTTGAACTGGTTAGAATTGTGTAATGCCACAGCTCATAACATTGCTATGTGCTTATGTGTTAAGTTATCGGAGTTGGTAGTTAAACCTTTCTGTCATTAAGTCACACTTTCACAGGAGAGCATGCGGAGCGCATGCAGAACCTGCCCTACTTCCTTTCGTTATCTATATTTTTGTCTGTGCCGTGATCGTGCTAGAAGTGGGAGCTCCTTTGTAACTGTGGTAAATTTATTTCGTCCAGTTTGGACTAGAAAGGAGAGGCTTGGGTGCTGAGTTTCATGTTTATCTGTAAAAGAAGATCAGTGCTGCCCCTGGAGACGCCAGTTATGACAGCGGAGGCATATGGTGTTGTGCAGTGGTGTTGAGTGCAGCGAAAAGTGTTTTGTCGGACGCACTGTGCGAGGCGATTCAGAAAGACAAGGGGAGCTGCGTGGACTCAAATGTTCGGAGAACATTCTTCTGGAGGGTGAGCGAGTGTGACATTCCGTGTGTGCTACGAGGATCCACGTTCGACGGCGCGGCGTAGACGGAGACCCGTGACAGCGGCATCATCAATTACCCAGCCATGCTCTTTGAGTGACGACCAGAAAAACCGGACCCGCCGCCGCCCCGGGGAAACAGGCTTTATCCTCCCCAATTTCCGGTTACATTCCAGGACAAGGGAGCTGTCAGCGGGCCAGAGCGCGCCGTACCACAGCCGACGCTATGCGCTACCGCGAAGACGACATTCTTTCCCTCCCCCCCCCCCCTTTGTCGTGGGCTATCGCCGGGAAGGCACCCACAGCTTCCCAGAAGGGCCGCGACGGACACCTGTCATGGCGGACAGGCAGTACTCGCCAAGAATGTGGAAAGACAGGCGCTAGTGAATTAGCTCCGAAGAGAGAGCCTGTGTATACTCTCACTTGAGAGAGAGTGGTGGCGTTTTTGTTGTTTATTTAGTTTGTATTGTTAACAGACTCTGGGTTCGAGGCTAAGCCCAACCCAAAGGGGTGGTCCCCATCTCGCATGTTATTTTGGATTGGAGAATTGATGCTTTGGGCGGGCCACTGGAAATGACCGCCCTTAGTCCTTTGTTAATCAAGTGCTTAAAAGCACATGTAAACGGATGCAGTCCAGTCTGAGCTGGGGCTCCATGCTTAGCATGTAATGTTATGCTACTTAGGCACTAACCTGCCCGGTCGATGAGTAAAGTAGTGCAAAGTTTGTTCTTTTGTAAATTCAGTTCTGCTTTTTCCAGTTTAACTCTCTGCATATGTATGTTGTAAAATATGCTCTGCTGTCATCATCTACAAGCTCGCCTCCTGTTCATCTTCCAAGCCGAACGACACTAGAGGAAGGGTTTGTGAACCATCCTCGAAGAAACGGACGACTATTGAAATTCTACTGCATAGACGCTCAGGACGACATCGTTCGCCAAGAGGGCCTTCAGCGCCGAAGCCCGACGGCGTGCAGCTTCTGCCAGCAACCGCTCGAGCCCAACTCCGGAGCCACTCCATCGCCCCCACGAAGTCGTCGGCACGTAAGCTCGGACGCCCCAGCCTCTGATGTATAATCTTAATCATGTGGAATTATTGAATATACCTGTTTGTTTAAACTGAGCCATACGGTGTCTCTTTGCCTCTCCGTCCCGTGTGGACCTGCGCATTATGGGGGTCATCACACTATGCATATATATGTTGGCATAGTATGGCGCCATTTTCGTTCCCAAAGCGGTACCACCCCTTTGTAGGCAAAAGGAGTTGTTGAATTCAAAAAAGTGGAGCTTGAGGACCAGATCAGTAAGTGCACCGATGGTACTTTGGCTAGGAGCATCAGCGTTTTTGTGTTTTCCACAGGATGCGACCAGAGCTCGGATGCCATCATCATGCGGTATGTTTATGTACAGAGACACTACATCAAGGGTAACTAAATATATATATATATATATATATATGCAAAGTTGAGAGACGCTTCATTCAGACAGATTTATTTTGAGTCGACGTTTCGGACAGAGCCTGTCCTTTTACAGCGATCTTCCTCCCGTTCTTGAGGACTTGTAATTGGCACACATGTCCGCCACATGAAAATAGCAACAAGCAATCGGGTGCTGGAAAGAAGATGGAGAGAAAAGAAAAATACTAGAAAAGGGAGAAAGAGTAATAAATAGAAAAAGAAAACGCGCTATCGCACCCTGTCCACCGAAAAGCCGCTGGGAGCGTGCAGAAAAAAAAGAGAAAGAAAAAAAGGAAAACGAGGAGCGGGAGGGGAGAATGGTCGCCCCTCAAGGCAGAGCGGCGGCGAGTACAGAAACAGACGGTGGCGGATTCGCGGAGATGCGTGTACTCGCGTGCCGCTGGCCAGAACGAGTAAAAAAAAAAACAGAAGCGCAGACATGGCAGGACACTTCCCTGGAGCCTCTTCGGCAGGAATAGTCAATGCGGAATCAGCGGCGCAGTTAGCTTAAGTAGAGACACGTGCACTGTGCATGCAAACACAAACACACAAAATAAAAATAAAAAAGGCGACAAAACATCGGAGTTCGGGAAAGTGTCGATGGGGGGGGGGGGTGTAAGCGTGAATGGCGGGAGCATTTAGGCAAGGGTTCTTCAACTGCACCCCGCTCGGCAAAGTGGTCGAACTGGGTGGGGTGGAGGTAAAGATGCGCTTTTTTATCCCGCGCACGCTGTCACAAACGTGGGGAATTCCGAGAAAACTCTAGGGAAAATGTGTTTGTCCCCAACCGGACCGGAAGTCATTAAAAGTCACGTGACCATGACGTTACAGGCGTGACGTCAGTTTTTTTTTACCAATCAGCGTTTGCAGCCTACCGACCCGCAAACGCTTGTCGAGCATCAGCGGCCTTAAGTATAGAGGCTAGAAGGTTTGACTAGTGTCGTGAACGCGCCAGCGGAGATGAAATAATTTTGCAATGACGGCTCACAGATGGCGCTGCAGCTTGCAGGTGTGTTGCGCGCGCGCTCGGCAGCAATGCCGGGAAACGCATTTCGCTGCGCGCATCTTGCTGTAACGGCTGCGATGTTCGTCTGGCCAAAGCACAACATATAATACGAGTGTCCATATATTCTGCGGTGCATGCGGCGTCGGTCAGCAGCGATATTCTCAGCAAACCACTTTCGAAGCTACTGTTCCAGGTGGGCACATACTCTTGAAGCCGCGAGCGCTTATATTTTTGCTTGTTTATGCTTTGGTTAACACATTTTCGCGCGAAAAGGAACAAGGAAAAGGTGCGCAGCAAGACACTGACGAAGGGAAATGAACGAGCACAACACGACATGCGTAGAAACAAGAAAGGCTCGTCATCCAAGAGATTGAGCGCGTCTTGTATATAACGAATGAGCGAAATTACGGCCTCACGTGCGGAAGGCACCATTCACGGATGGTCGTTACAGCCCCGAATACATTAATGTAATCACATAAATAAGGGAACAGAACATATTAACGCAAAGTTTATTTACAGGAACATTTCACTGATGCAGTTTCACCGGCATCGCCTCAGTTTGAGTAGTTTTAATTTTGCTTTTCGCGATTGGACGCCTTATCTTTGCTCATTGCCTTAGTAAAAAAATGCAACCTCGTCAAACATAACACTTAATCACATCCCTTGTAAGAGCGCCGGAGTGCTCGTTGCAGCCGACTTCTTGGAGTTCATGCCCTTGTAGAAAATGTAAAAACGACATCATGCTCCCAGCATGCAGCTCGTTTCTGCTGAAAAAGGCAGTGAATGCATTTTCTAGTTTAGTTACTAGCACTTCAATGCGGTTTGGAGCGTACACCAAACCTCCATGGTCAGCCTGCCTCGTCAGTGAGGCATTCTAATCTCATTTTTATCAGCCTGTAGGGGCAGATTAAAGAGCCAAGGCAGATACACATGCGGGGCATGGGAATCTTTTCAGTGACTTCCTGACAACGTAGCCACGGCATAGAAAATGAGTCGGCTGTTGCTTTTCTTTTCTACGCAGCCTTTACGGTCAAACATGCTGTCCTGCTCTTGCAGCACTGCTGAAGCATGTGCCAGGTTTCCCTCGTCCAACAGGTCATCAATTAGGCTTGCTATCTGTGCCGCCTTTTCTTTCCTTGCATCACAGGGCTGCAGAAGAGAAATTACAACCTCAGCTGGTGAATTTCCGTTCTTTGGCGGCTTTGCCAATTATTGTAGAAGGCAAGGTTATTACTATAAGCAAAAACTGCTCTGGAGAGGGGTGGTCTTTGCAGCCGAATGATTGTCTTACAATTCCAAATAAATTCTTTAATTTGTCTTGGCTCAAATTGGCTGTCAGGAAATAATTGTATTTTAGTGATGATGTCATATAATTCACAAGTGACAGTGTGCTTTTCAGCGTCACTAAGTCCGAAGGCAGTCCCTGCACTGAGAAATACACCGCCGTGCTGAGCGGCATACCGTTCCCATTCATTCAAGAAGGTTAGAAATTCTAGAAATCTCGCACTTGCTGACTCTGGGCGAAGCCCTTTGGAGAGCACCCTTGATGTCATGACAAATATCAAGCGTTCCATGAGCTTCACAAATCGTTCTGTTGGCTCAGTTGTACGAAAAATGTCTAGCTTATCCTTGTAAAAAAAAAGTCCTTTCATAACCTCATCACTTAACAGCTGGAAGGCAAGGTAGACACGCATTTTGTCAAATGCATTCGGCTGCAAATGAGACAAAGTTAAATGTAGCATGACTTTCAATGTAAGCGCGTCTTTGTCAAACTTCCACGCTTCTTTCATAACGCCGACGTATGCATTACCACCTATGATCTGGACTCCCTTAGAAGTAAGTGCATTCCTTATATATTTTACGATGTTAAAAAAATCAGAAATGAAATGAATGTTCCTTGTTTTGTCCACGGGATGTTGAACCTTGCACTTGATTTCCTGGGCTAATGCTGGAAAGATGGAAATGCGCTTCGATTAACACAATAAACAATATCGTGGTCACAATGCAGACACAGATTAGCGAAGCGGAAGCGCACCAGAAAGACGCGCTTTCACTCGACGAGCGACACGAGGAGCTGCGGCGGGAGCTGCGGCGGCATCGGCTTCTCTGCTCGCCTAACTCGATGGATGGATGGATGGATACGGCTGAACCCTTTACATCGGGCGGTGGCTCAAGCCACCTGCCTCGCCTGCCGCGAACAGCGCCACCTACGCCAGCATCGAAACAGGCTTCGGCGCTGCGGCTGGCGAGGGCGCCTGCTCGCGACACTAGTCAAAACTTCTAGCCTCTATACCTTAAGACAGGTTCACATTGGCGAGTCTTGGAAGTCGCGCGACAGGTTTAAATCGATTTGCTACGCTCTCTCCCCGTTTTCCTCGTCCTTCGGGAACCGTACTGTCGTGCGACGTTTGCTACTGGCCATTGTGGAATCTGCCTGAACTCCCAGCTGCGACACAAGACGGCGCCGCCATCGCGGACGCTTCCATGCTCTCCCATACAAACTGTGCCTTATCGCAGTGGAGGCTGCGCCAACTCGCTCCACTGTGTCTTTACGCTGCTATGTAACCGCGGCTTGTGTTTGTGAGGAGCTTTTCATCGTGTATCGCTCCGCCATTCCGCGGGGCTGGCATGCGCAAGGAGCTCTGCACTGACGCGCTTAGTCTTTGCGTATTCCAGACGTTTGCCTCTCCTGAGGTGTGCAGTGAGTGCTTCAGAGTGTGCGCGAACTGAGGTGGTGCGTGCTGAACGACTTAGTGGATGCAACCAGTGGCGGATGCCATGGAGCTTCAGTCAACGCGGCGACGTCCGTCTCCTCAGTCTCGGACACGTGCCGGCCTCCGCGACTGCGGCAGCGCAGCAACTGGTGAGCTTGTTGACGCAGTGCTCGCTGCGGCGGCTGCCCGCTAGAGCCTACTGCCGATTGCGTCGCGAGGCTTCTGCCAAAGTTTTCCTTGCTTTCCTTTGTGCGCGTTCGGTCCGGGTGGGAAAGGGCGGGAACTTAACTTCAGTTGGGCATGCGTCAATCGATTACTTTTCGCGAGGACCTCATGCTGGTGTACTTGTGCAAATCGCAAATAAATTGAGCAATATGACGAATTCTGACTTGCCACTAAAATGGTTCTAAGGAGAGCGCGTTGGTACTGTCTTCAAAATGAATTCGATAACGATGAACGCTCTGAGCCAAGAATTCACAAGTGCTCAAAAACATTGATTTCCAATGCCTACAGCATGTTATCGCTTACTGCAATGTCCTTGCTCCCCTACAGTTCGCGGCACACTTGATTGAGACATGCCGCTTGAAAAGGGCTTCATCACGCATGCTCTAGAGTGTACGGGCACGCGCAGCATACAACTAGGTGAAAGCGTTCCGAGATAGAGGGGAGCACTACGAGGCCTGTCGCGCCTGCATTTCAAAATTTACTACCTGCGAGGTATTCGGAATCATCGACTTTAGCCGCATTCGCGATGGACTGACCTCGCTAAAAATGAGTCGTGTGCACGAGGCAAGTTTGAAATATTTCAAGTTTATAAAGATATATGTTCAGTGCCTTTGTTGTGCATTGTACTAGTGTCCCTCAACTTCGGGTCAGCATTATTTCTATTTTGTTCCCGGTGAAATTCGTACGCACACCCTTCCAATTTTATCATTCATGAACGGGCGAGCGTCGACTGCCCAACGCTACCGCGCTGGAAGAAGGAGAGCAGATAGCGTGCGAGGGCAAGGGCATGCTCAGTTTCGTATGCTAGGCTGTTCAGATTGGTGTGCAGCAACGCCTGCGCATCATCGGCTGTTAAGCATCGGAGCCCAAGAATCTGCAACCAATTGTTTTTATCCACTGCATATAGCGTGGGTGATGCTGAAAAGAGCATACACTTGGGAACAACCTATCATGTCCAATTAATCACGTTGCGACTGTTGCTTGCGAAAAACTGGCTGAAGAGGACCGTCGATGTTGCCGCGTTAAATCGTTAAGACGCTACCCCGAAAATGCAAGCGGGGCATAGAGTCGTGCTTGGAAAGCTAAGCATTTCCACCAGTTCAGAGTCACAAACACGCAGCACATAGAACACAAAACAAACGCTTTCAGAACTTAAGACGCTTTACAGCGCCGTATCATGGGGGCTGCCATCTTTGGTCACGTGAGCACGCCGCCATTGCACGCCTCCTGACTGCTCCGAGCGCGCCTCGTCGCGACGGCTGCCGCGTCTGATGGTTCGGTTCCAACAGGCTGTGTTTCGGCTGATACGGTTGTAAAATAGTGGGAAGGAGACAGTATGGTTTGGCCAAAGATTCGAAGGACACGTGAGAACTCTAATTTGATCTCTTGTGGCCTTGAAAACGGTGTCCGGTTTCATAGCCAGCCGATGGATGGATTTCCTGATACTTGTCTTTGCGTCCGCAGAAGGCTTTGCTGAATGTTTTTTTTATTGTTATTATCTTAAACGGCAAGGTTTAATGCTTCTGCGGCAGCGCAGGTCGTTGTAGTATTCTGTACATGCACGCAGACACCGCTCTAAAACGCTCGCATGCACATCGTACGCATTTGTTTGCAACCTGTTAACGGTGCTTAGGAAACCGAAAATATTTTCTATTGGTTTGTTAAGCACACAAAGGTGACAAAAATAAATAGACACACAAATGTTAACTACCATGTATAGCAGTACCATTCACCAAGCAGCCTTCACAATCTGGCGCGCAATCGTTTCGAAGGATTCCGCGATATAATTGTTATAACGCGCACAGCAACGCATTCACACTACACGAAGTTCATAATTATGTCAGTCTCACATATGAAATTGCGGTACGCTCCACTCTCGATATGCGGACATGAAAATGCTCGAGGTCTCGTTGGTGGTAAGTAATCAGCTTCTCTCTGAGCGCTGGCCTGCGGGGTAACTTTTAGTGGCTGTCTCGCATGGACCGCGAGGAAGTGGCAATCATCCGGCCCAGCAGCCGTAACGCAAATGCTGTATTCCGAATCTGGTCCACGAAAAGCGCTCTACTTGGAGCGAAGTTCAAGAGTAGCACCAAGACGGCATACAATACACGGACGGTAAGCGTTGTCCGTTCGTACGGCTGTGCAGCGCACGATCTACAGTAGCGGCATGTAGGAGCATAAGTCGTCCTTCTTTTCCGTACCTGATCTGGCCTCCGGCGCTGCTGTTACTACAATTGCCGAACACCTTAACTTACGAGCAATGCGGCCTCACTACACACGTAGGCGCAACTGCACAGCAACTGAAAGCACGAAGTGGCGGTTTCGGTGGCGGAACACTTTGATCATGAAGCAATGTTGCGCACTTACCCTCGCAGATTTTCCAAGATCGTAACCTTTCTTTCTATATTGGCCATCTAGCACTGGCGGACGTGTTTGTTGCGTTCGCCCGTTCGGAAATGATGCATGGCAAACGGGCGCGAACAGGGGCAGTACTTCCTTGTGCAGTTCGGTTCCGTGAGGCTCGCAAACGATCGCATCCTGCGCCTTTAACTCTCTGTCGCAATTCTTGCAATCCACAATAAAGCACGTATTTCCTCTGCCTTTCCCCATCTTCGCAGAAAGAACACTTCGGCAGCCACCCGCGATATTTCCATTACTGCATCGAGGCGTACACTCCGGCGACTTACGAGGTCCGTAATGGCGCCGTGTTCCGAGCGCGTCTGTGGCGCCATCTGGTCTCAAACGGAAGAACTGCGCGCTGTAAACGGTCTATAAAACTTGCTTCGCACGAAACAGAACAGCCAAGCAGACGACGCTAGCGACTGCGGCATGATCGACGCGCATGCTAGTGCACTCTCCCGGTTTCCGCTCTTCTTCGCCTTGGCGCCGGGCAGTCGACCCTCGAGCGTTCATGTTAAAATATTGGAAGGGTGTGCATGTGCAACAAGCCCAGAAAAAAAAAGTATTTTAGGTTATGGGGTGTTTAAAGTCCCAAAGCGACTCAGGGTATAAGGGACGCCGTAGTGAAGGTCTCCGGAAATTTTTACCGCCTGGGGATTTTAACGTACACCCACATCGTTCAGTACACGGGCCTCTAGCATTTCGCTTCCATCAAAATTCGACTGCCGCAAAGAAAAGTGTCCTGGCACTTCGGTGTTTCGCTATAGTGGCCTTCTCAAGGACTTCCGACAAGGCCTCTGCACAAAATCTAGGAACAAGGTTATATATGGACTAAAGCTGAAGGACAGTTCCAGTGCTTTTTTTGCAACACTTATTTATAATGTAGATTAAAACGCGTTTCAAACTGTTTGCACATTTTACTGCTATAGAAGGTTTAGAGCGGCGTGTCATGGGGGCTGCCTGCTGTGGTCGAAGGAAACTGCCGCCATTTCTCGCCTCCTGACAACCTCGCCGCCTGCCTCGCCGCGATGTCTGTTGCGTTTGGTAGATCGGTTCCCAAAGCCAGTATTTCGGCTGATACGGTTCGTAAAGAGGCGGGAACACGACACTAAGGTTTTGCGAAAGCTGCAAAGAACATGTGCGAACCCTAATTTGATCACCTGAGGCATAAGAACGTGAACAGGCTTCATGTCGCGGAGAGCAGCTCGAACCATGGATTGGGTCCCCTGAAAGCTTGTCTTCTCTTCCGCTGAAGGTTAACATTCATGGCGGCAGCCTTGACCAGCTGGCGTGCAATTGTATCGTAGTATTTCCGGATAAAAATCTAACGCGAGCATGGCAACGCGTTTATGGTACAATAAGTTCTCAATTACGTCAGCCTCTCACAAAATTGTGGCACGCTCCGTGCGCGATGTCTCGGTCGTAAGTAATGAGTTTCACTGTGAGCTCTGACCTGCGAGGTCACTGTTAGTGACTGTCTCGAATGGACTGCGAGGAAGGGACAACCAGCCGGCACAGCACCCATAACGCACATGCTCTATTCCGAATATGGTCCACGCAAACGGCGCTTCCCGGAGCGAAGTTCAAAAGGAGCCCGCGGACAGGTTGCAATACGCAGAATGACGGTAAGCGTTGTGCGCTCCTACGGCTGTGCACTGCATCATCTACAGTAACCATATGCAGGAGCGCATGTCGTTCTTTCCCGTTCCCGATTCGGCCTCTGGCGCTTCTGCTACTAATAGGCATACTCCTTAACTTACGAGCAATGCGGTCTCGCTACACACGCAGGCGCAACCGCCAGCAACTGACATCACGACGCCACAGTTTCGACCGCGGAACACCTTTTTCATGCGGATATGCTGTGCACTTACCGTCGAGACTTAGAGATCGAAGCCTTTCTTTCTACATTAGCTATCTAGTGTTGGCGGGCGTGTTTGTTGTGTTCGCTCGTTCAGAAAGCTGCATGGCGAACGAGCGCGAAAATGGGCAGAGCGTCCTTGTGCAGTTCGGGGCTGTGAAGCTCGCGAACGGTCTCATACGACACCTTTAACCCATTGTTACAATTGCAATCCACAACACAGCAAGTTCTTCCTCTGCCTTTCCACGTCTTCGTAGAAACAACACGTTCGGCAGCCACCTGCGATACTTCTATTACGGCGTCGCTGCGTTCACGCCAGCGACTTAAAACGTTTGCAGTATGCTGACTGACAGTAAGCTTTGTCCGCTCGTACGGCTGTCCAGTGCATAATCTGCAGTGACGATATGCAGCAGCGCAGAGTTCCGAGGGCGTTTGTGGCGCCATCTGGTCCCAAACGAGAGAACTGCACGCTGTAAACGGTCTATAATTTTTCTTGTTTTGTTTTTAATTTGTGTATATGAGATGACTGGTGGCAGCACCTTTATGAAGACGACGGTTTTATTCTTTTATTTTTGATGTTAGACTGTTCGTGCTCCCCGAATATGCTCATGCAAATGGTGTAGATTGTCCTGTAAACATAAAAAAGGATACGAAAGACTATACGCATAAAAGTAATAAACACGAAAGATTTTGCTACTGGCGTCCGTCCCATTGCACCTGCTGTGTGCAGTGTCACCCGGCGAAGAACGCAGAAAGAGCAACCAGTTTAAATCTTACATTGTCAAAATTTAAGGTGCAGCAAGACGGCATCGTCAGGTCTCTTTTTGATGAGAATTGCTGGTCACTGGCCAAAGTCAAAAGATGAAAAGACGTTTAGGGAGCGCACTACAGCTCCCTTGTTCACAGATGAAAAGACATTTCGGGATCACTACGGCTCCCTTGTTCACTGTTGTGTTGTTCACTGTTGTTCACGTCTTTTCATCTTTTGACTTTGGCCAGTGACCAGCTATCCTCATCACCATGATTTCTGACCAGACGGTATGCCGTCAAATCCTTGACTACATGTGTCTTTTTCTTACGAGGCTAAATAAAAATGAATATGCACAAAATAGTTACATACCGATACCACAGAAAAAGAAACATGTGCGTGCCGGTACTAGCCGTCCCTACCTGTAGAGGAACCAATGACAGCAACTCTCTTTAACCTTAAACAGACTATAAAATCAAGGTGTAAAGAGCTAGCATCCTCCGATTATAAACAGCCCTACAGCGTCCACTGGACTGTCTTTGTTTCGAGCCGTCCACTAGGTTATCAATCCTCTCTTGGAATGATTCCTTTCTTCACAATTCACGAATATGCACAGCCGGAAGCGCACGTCCACGATTATTGCGTAATGAGCCGAGAGTTCACGTAATTAACTTAACGCTATTAGTCCCGATTGATGGATGGTGCCTATCCCTACCTAGGCACCCACATGGCTCGGTCGTCTCAACACCAAATTGTCCGACCATGTTTAGAAAGGAAGCTTGCCTGCATCGATGTCTTCGCTGCCTGGTTAGTGCGCAAATGGAACGCGTATCAAGATTGTGGCTGCCCAGCTAGACAGCTATTCGTTTAATTAGATGTCTATTTCGGAGTAGCGGAACACATCCTCAGTTTGTTGTGTCAGTTCGTTTAAGGTGTGGAGGCATCTTAATGGGGACAATATTGGTGTCATTCCCTTTGTAACTGGAGATAGAAGGTTAGACCTGGATCTGCTATAAAAAAAAGAAAAGCGAAAACTTCAATCCCATGCCCGGTTAACGATAGCACAAGCAACCCGGTGTCGTGTTTTTTGCGGCGTCGTCAGCGGCCAGACCACTATATTATAAGTGGATGAAGACCGAGACATCCAGATCACTGGGCCAGAGACTGGCTTTTTAAAAGGCGTTTTTTCTTGCCTTTGGCAGTTGCGTAGTAGTCTGAAGCACTGGCTAGCGGAACGGATCTCCTCTTATCGGCGTGGGTTCAAATTGCGCTTCCGGCTATATCATCATCATCATCATCATCATAATCAGCCTTACTGCATCCACTGCAGGGCAAAGGACTCTCCCATGTCTCTCCAATTAACCCTATCCTTTGCCAGCTGCATCCACCCTTTGCCTGCAAACTTCTTAATCTCATCCGCCCACCTAACCTTCTGCCGCCCCCTGCTACGCTTACTTTCTCTTGGAATCCACTCCGTTACCCTTAAGGGCCAGCGGTTATCCTGCCTTCGCATTACATGCCCTGCCCAAGCCCATTTCTTTCTCTTGATTTCGACTAGGATGTCATTAACCCGTGTTTGATCCCTCACCCACTCTGCCCGCTTCCGATCTCTTAACGTTACACCTATCATTTTTCTTTCCATGGCTCGCTGCGTTGTCCTTAACTTAAGCTGAACTCTTTTCGTTAGCCTCCACGTTTCTGCCCCGTAGGTGAGTACCGTTAAGATTATGCTGTTGTACACTTTCCTCTTGAGGGAAATTGGTAAACTGCCACTCATGATCTGAGAGAATTTGCCACATGCGCTCCACCCCATTCTTATCCTTCTAGTTATCTCCCTCTCATGATCTGGATCAGCTGTCACTACCTGCTCCGAGTAGACGTATTCCGTCACAATTTCTAGGCTCTCGCTGCCAATTGTGAACTGTTGTTCCCTTGCTAGGCTGTTGAACATTACCTTGGTTTTCTGCATGTTAATTTTTAGACCCATCGATCTGCTCTGCCTGTCTAACTCATTGATCATGATTTGCAGTTCACCTCCTGAGTGACTCAGCAAGGCAATGTCATCAGCAAATCGCAGATTATTTAGGTATTCTCCATTTATTCTTATTCCCAGCTGTTCCCAATTCAGGCCTCGAAATATCTCCTGTAAACATGCGGTGAACAGCATTGGCGAGATCGTGTCTCCTTGCCTGACGCCCTTCCTTATTGGAATTTTATTGCTGACTTTATGGAGGACTATAGTAGCTGTGCAGTTGCTATATATATCTTCCAGTATTTTGACATAAGGCTCTTCAACCCTTATTACACAATGCCTCTATGACTGCTGAGGTTTCCACTGAATCGAATGCTTTCTCGTAATCAATGAAAGATATTTATAGAGGTTGGTTATACTCTGCGCATTTCTCTATCACCTGATTGATAGTGTGAATATGATCTATTGTGGAATATCCTTTACGAAAGCCTGCCTGATAATTTCGTTGATTGAAGTCTAACGTTGCCCTGACTCTATTGGCGATTACCTTAGTAAATACTTTGTAGGCAACGGATAGTAAGCTGATCGGCCTGTAATTTTTCAAGTCCTTGGCGTCTCCCTTCTTATGAATTAAGATAATGTTTGCATTCTTCCAAGCTTCTGGTACAGTGGAGGTCATAAGGCATCGCGTATACAGGGTGGCTAGTTTTTCTAGCACGATGTCCCCTCCATCCTTCAACAGATCTGCTGTTACCTGATCCTCACCAGCTGCTTTTCCCCTTTTCATTGCTTCTAAGGCTTTCTTTACTTCATCTTTCGTTACTGGCGGGATGACGCATTGCTGTGCACTGCTGTCTTTCTCATTAGCGCTCTGATTACATTGGCTACTGTACAGGTCTGTGTAGAACTCTTCGGCTACGTTAACTATCTTATCCATATTGCTAATGACATTGCCCTGCTTGTCTCTTAATGCATACATCTGGTTTTTACCTATGCCTAGTTTCCCCTTCACTGTTTTTAGGCTAACTCCGTTCTTTATAGCATGCTCGATTCTCTCCATATTAAACTTCCTTATGTCGGCTACCTTGCGCTTATTTATCAACTTTGATAGCTCCGTTAGTTCTATTCTACCGGTAGGGTTAGATGCCCTCATGTTTTGGCGCTTCTTAATCAGATCTTTCGTCACCTGAGATAGATTCCCGGTATCTTTTCGAACTGTCCTACCGCCTACTTCTACTGCGCACTCCGTATTTATTGATGTCAGATTATCGTACATTGAATGAACATCAAGATCATCTTCCTCAGTTAAAGCCGAATATCTGTTTTGCAGCGCTATCCTAAACTCCTGTGCTTTCCCTCTTACGGCTAACTCGTTAATGGTCTTCTTCTTCACTAGCTTCTTCCGTTCCCTCTTCAAGTCTAAGCTAATTCTAGAGCTTACCATTCTGTGGTCGCTACAACGCACCTTTCCGAGGGCGGCCACATCCTGAATGATGCCATGTTTAGCGCATAGTATGAAGTAGATTTCATTTTTAATCTAACCATTGGGGCTTTTCCAGGTCCACTTCCTGTTTTCTCGTTTGCGGAAGAAGGTATTCATGATCCGTAAATTATTTCTATCCGCGAATTCGACTAATAACTCTCCCCTGCTATTTCTAGAGCCTATCCCATAGTCACCTACCGCGTGGTCGTCAGCCAGCTTCTTGCCCACCTTCGCATTGAAGTCGCCCATCAGTACAGTGTACTGCGATTTTACTTTATTCATTGCCGATTCTACGTCCTCATAGAAACTTTCAACGGTCTGGTCATCATGGCTGGATGTGGGTGCGTAGGCCTGCACCACTTTCAGCTTGTACCTCCTATTCAGCCTATAATTACTATAGCTGCTACCCTCTCGTTAATACTGTAGAACTCCTCTACGTTGCCAGCTATATCCTTATTAATGAGGAATCCCACACCTAGTTCTCGTCTATCCTCTAACCCGCGATAGCACAGTATGTGTCCGTCCTTTAGTACTGTATACGCCTCACCTGTCCTCCTTACTTCGCTAAGCCCTATCACATCCCATTTAATTCCCGCTAGTTCCTCAAACAGCACTGCTAGGCTAGCCTCACTAGCTAAAGTTCTAGCGTTAAACGTTGCCAGGTTCAGATTCCAATGGCTTCTATGATCAAACCAATTAATCCTCCGGCTATATAATTTTTGTTTATTATTTCGCGGTGTGCAACAAGAGTTAACGCAGAACGGCTCAACGGGTTCCTTGTGCTATCGCATAAAACAACGAGTTTCAGCAGGCACTTTGGTCACGTGTGTTCACGCTGGAGCATCTCGGGGACGCTAGCAGAGCTGCAAGTATCTTTTAGCCTGCTCCACCTCTTCGCACTAAGTCTGCATGTTTGTGCTTGCGAAGCCGACAGCGTTCGCGGGGCTACCCGCAGTGGTGTCATGGGCTGGCTGAAGTGCAAATAGCATCCGCATGAGCGCTCGTCCCGCAGCTCATAGTTGGATGCTAGGGCAAGCAGCTTTGTGCCGCGTGTAATCACCGCGTAGCTCTGGTTTGAGATTCCTGACTGAATAATTAATAAAAAATAATCGATTACTATTGTGTTATTTCCTTCCAACCTTTATTGCCATCACATCAATTTTTCAGAATACAATGCACTATTGCGGCTTGCTTGATATTTTGTTACACGTTATTAATTTTCTATGGAAATTGATTTTGAAAAGCTGTACTCAACCCTCTCAATGCATGCGATGGAGAGAAGGACAGTATTAAAACGTTTCAACACCTTACGCAACAGGTTGTATATTTGAGCAGTCCTTCGATGCTATAGTGTCAACGTCCTCTGCGAAGCGCCGCGCTTTTTTGTTTATCCGCGTTTTTTGTGGAAGCGTCCGGGTTTGCTGTAGTGGAGGCAAGCTGTGGCGCTATCAGACAGGACGGAGGTTTATACAGAGCGACCACATGACATTTCTCGAGACGAGGACTGCCGTAGAATGCGGCGAAGATGCGGTGATTGTGTTGTGGTGCGGGCATGAACACGCAAGATGATTCTCCGAAGATGGTCGGGTGTCGATGTGCCAGGCAGGAATTATCTCTGTTAGCACCTGTGTTTAAGTCAGGTTTAGTCTCTTCAACTTGTACCGGGCGTTACAGCTTGGTTTTTGGAAACAAGTAACTGAGCACTATTAATAATTAGGGATAAAAGTAATTGAACTACGCGACACGCTACCGTTTGAAAAAGTATTCGATTAATTAAAAATTTAAAATAAAATGTAATTGACTAGCAGTGATCACTTACCCGCAACACGTTACGTACAACTATGCTCATGAGTGACGAATAGAGTGTGTGTTGAGCTTTTTGGAGAGCGGACCACTCAGCTGTTGTCGCTGTTGTGCGCTCCATAGGGTCTCTGTGAACTGAACGGGGCTTTTCCCCTAAAAAGGGAGACTTCCGAGAACTGCTGTTAGCCACCCTCCCATTTATTCTTTTCTTTCCCGTGTTGCATATCTAGAGGGCTACTTCCATAAAGCACTCACATACTGATCGTTTCTTCGACGCGAGAATGCAAGCAGGAAATGAACGAACTGCCTAATCACAAAAGAATTTCCATACAGAGTGAAAATCAAAGCTACAAAGAGAAAAAACATATCCGCACCGCCACCCCGCTATGGTGGGCCGTTGTGGTGGGTTTTATTCAAGGCATTAGGGTTTAAGGACAGTGAAAGTAAACTAGATTTTAAGCGTGTAGAAGTGACCAGGCGAAGGTTATCTGATTGGTGGCTAAAATCAAGACAAGAGTAAAATTTCACTAGTCATGGCTAGGTGGCTTGAACCACCGCCCGACCTAAATTGTTAAGCCTCTTCCGTCCGTCCGTCCGTCCGTCCGTCCATCCATCCATCCATCCATCCATCCATCCATCCATCCATCCATCCATCCATCCATCCATCCATCCATCCATCCATGCATCCATGCATCCATGCATCCATGCATGCATCCATGCATGCATGCACGCTTGAAGCATAGTGAACTAGGTATAGTGAACTTGAGGTCAACATAGCATACGAACTCTTGCTCTGCAAGCGCGGGCTCTTCGCGTGTAGCACTGCTGTTTGTAAAACGCGAACATCGGAGATTCGGCCGCTAGTCGCCGGGCGCGATAGCCGTATACGTAACTATGTCATAAACGAACGTCACTGCGATTGGGCAGATGCGCTTGCTAGCGCTGTTGGGGCCGGTCGAGAAAACAGGCAAAGCGGCGAAAGTTGGTTGCAGGTCTGGTTCTCTTCGATTCTGGGATCGAAGCTCGGATAGTGGTCGAAGACAGCAGCGCTTAAGTGGCTGTTCCACTGCCGCCATCTTGCGAGTAGTTGAGATTCTGCCACCAGGCTACGACACCGATCCATGACTGATAAAGTGTCTTCCCGCCTTGCCCCCGAGTGACAAAAGGCTTGTTTTGGTTGAGATGTTGAGTTATGGGTCCGGTCCTTTCTTGACCCCTGCTGCGTGCACGCTTTTCTTATGTTGCTGCGCCTGCCTTCGCAGGGTTACAAACGAACCATGGCAAACTTGGCAGCTTGTGCCCGTCGTGTGTAGGGCAGGAGTTGGCTGGGGTGACTTGGCATGCTTCTTTCTCTGCCTCCCCCTTGCTCGGTTTGGCACAACCGCACACGGTAGCTGAACTACGGCTTGCTAGTTTGCCTAATGCGCGTGACACAAATAAAGGACGTTGATCACCGACTACATATAGTCGGGTACAACTCAAGAACGAAGCAGCATCTTCCCCTCAAAAGCGGTCCTCCAGCCCAGCGCGTCGACCGAACAGCTGTCTGCCTTTATGCAGTCAAGGCTAAGCTATAGAGGGAAGAAGGCCCTTTTGTCCTTGTCGCGAGTGGGGCAACCTTTATTCAGGCTATGGTTGTGGAAGGGTGAAGGGAAAGGGTTAGAGAGCCGGGTCATATAGGGTACCGTCTTTGTCCAAACGGCATCAGAGGTCGGCTGATCTTTGTTCGGGATAAGGATGGGCGGCACGGGAAAAAAGTACCGTTTCCTTTTCCCGCATATAGGCACAGAAAGCTGCACGGCCGACGTTACTGTCTGGAGGGACTCCTATGAGGGTATGTGCCACTCGTTCTTGAGTTTTACATATAATAGTGTGGGCAAAGAAAAGAAAAGAAAAAGTGCTGCCCAGTCCGGCACCACCTAAGGCACAACGTCGATACAGTGGAAACTTGGGAGAGTTAGTGATATATAGTCGACAAAATTTCACAGCGCAAATTAATAAGTAAGCGAAAAGGGAAAGCGGACGCCAAAATTAAAAAGCTTTGATATCGTGCAAATTATTTTTGTTTTGTTTATGTCGCATGTATGTATTTCTGGCGTTTTTTTTGTTTCAATTAACCTTATAGTTGAAGTCGGTGCCTTTCTTGTGTCCTTCCTTTTGCCCTCATCTTTTGTGCGTGCAAACACTTCGCCACTGTTGATGCACAGTATTAGTAGTAGTCCGAACACTCCTGGTCTAGAGTGCAACCTGCCAGCTCTAGTGTTCAAAAAATTATTTTTTATCAACTGATACTATATCTTTGATAATACAACTATAACAAAGACAGCTTGACAACTTCAGTCAACGCTCGAAGGATGCCTGCCCAACAGAAACTAGTGTTGGTAAAGAACAAGGTATAGAGAAGTGTGCAATTGCCAATATCTGTTTACCATTGAGATGAATCGCCATTGCGCAAGAGACGTGAAATTGCTGCCGAGATGGTTAGCATCGTAGGGTGTCGGAATGTGTTCACCTCAGAAAAAAAAAAGATATTCGTCGTACATGCGGCGGCATTTTGTAACCAGTTCCGATCAACCTAGAGAGAATTGCCAAGGTTCACAATAATGCAGTATAGATGCATATCATTCACGAGGCGGAGTCAGACTAAACATTGTACGAAGGGGGGGGGGGGCGATGTGCAGGAACGTTGCCGAAAAGGGGGTCGACTACAAAGGGATAGTTCTGTAGGCTCATAGGGCGTCCCCCTCCCCTCTCTCGCTTGGACCCTCAACTGCGTGCTCTTATTTATGTTAGACGTACGTCTTTCTCGCATGCAGTTTACATCATTAGGTTGCTTATTGCTTCTAGAAATTTCCATCGCGTGCTGAAATGTATATCTTACTCGCCTTGCGTCGATTGACCCCGATTTGGGTTTGATCAAAGATGGGAACAGTACGCGCGTGTGTGTGGGCATTCGCGCGTGCGTACCTGGAAATTGAAGGAACATCTGTAAATTTCACACCGCCTGTTGTCAGGCAACTATAACACGCTTCTAATCATTTTGCGATATTTTTTTTCCTGGCGTTATTTTATTCGACACTGAAACGTGCTGTCAAGAGTGGCAGAAGTAATATGTACAAACTATTTGTGTAGTTTGTACATATTACTTCTCCCCCTATCCTCTCTTCCTGTCCCCTCACCTCTTTCATTTCATTTCTCCCTTCTGCCTGGTATCCTTTATTTCCGCTGCCCCAGCTCAGGTGCTTCAGTATCGATGGCAGATGCCGGGGCTAGCAAAATTCTTTTCCTTCCTTTTTACTGATATTTTAATAAACAACCACTACCACCACCACCACCAGCCTGAGTGCAAAGTGATGGAAATAATTGTGTTTAACAATGATTTTATTTTGTGCTATACATTATACTGATCCTTGGGTATATTTTCCCTGACATTACGTGTGGCCTACATAGCATGGGCTAATAATGCCATTTTACCAAGCACGGGATTAGAAGAACTACTTACAATGCATGCTTGTGTTCATTACTTCTGTAACTCGTTTGCCTAGGCACTAAGGAATGCATTCCTGCAGTTTGCCTAAAGCACATGATTTACAGGACTCAGGTTCTCATCTTACATGTTTTAATTGTGTGTGCATCTAGAAGTTTCCAGTGTTCAGTCTTTCTAGCTGCAGAGTCCGTAGAAGTTGAGATCGGATCAAGAGCATGAATGAAAATGCCGCTGTCAATAGCGCTCTGTTGCGCGCACACACGGTCATGTGGTGTAGAATCGTCGGTAATGTTCTTGATGCAAGGATATTTTTATTTAAATTCCTCAGAAGACGGTATGACCCAGATTTCAACACTACGGTATATGATACGGCATGGCAGCAGTATTGAGAAAGGAGAATAGGGTGTAAAAATAAGTGGGCTCGTTTCGCCTTCGACTCTGGAGTACACGCACAAAATTTGTTCGCAAGAAAAAAAAATAAATCTTTTGCGGCGCTACGCCGATGACTGATCTGAGCATTGAAAAACCGCGGCTAAGCTTAAATAAAAAAAATCAGTGCAATCGCATGCGTAAGTCCCCTGAAAACGCGCAGGGAATTCGTTTCGCGGAACGAAACGCGCGCGTCTACCGCAGACGCCGTGGCTGGCATGGCACACCGGTAGGGAGCCTACATGTCGCGCCCCCTCCCGGCTTAGGGTGGTGACTTCCTTTGACACAGCACATGCCGCCTCCCGCTAAGACCCATGTTGCCAGCGCGTGTGTTGTCATGGTTACGGGAAGACGCCGCGCCATCTTGTTCCCCGCCGTGCATAGGCGCGCATTAGCTGCTGCAGCAGTTGCGTCTTCATCGCCGTTCATCGTTGAGTGGGACAGTCATATGTTGTCGGTTGTTGCACTAAGTGCGCCAGGAAGCTTACGCAGCAGCAATGCCCGGGTGTTGCGTTCCGCAGTGCTCGAACCACTGCAGGAAGGGCACACGGATGTTTCGTTTCCCGGCTGACTCCAACCGAAGAAAACGTTGGCTGGCACAAGTAAAGCGAGACTGCTGGGAACCCACTGCTGCTTCTCGCATATGTTCTGTGAGTACCGTACCTTTTTCTCTTTTGTTACCTGCTCGCTTGTTATGTTTGGTGTACTGTGCTTCACGTTTACGATAATTAAACCACGGCCGCCTCGAACGGCGTGCGCGGCGTGGGTTTGATAACAGGCTACGCATTGCGGGCGTGGGTGCAATCTTCTCGTTAGTTTTTAGATGCGCTGGCGGCGTGTCTCGAGCACCAAGGGCGAGAAGCAACGGTTCGCATTCGCCCTCGCTGACTGTAATTCTCACGCGAGTGCACTCACGATATATTGGCGCCCGCTTCCTTGTTTGCGCTGTAATACATGCGCCAAGACTCATGTCAGAGAACATGACTGAGGTAGTGAAAATAAATTTCTACATCTCTCTGACATTGTACGCGTTCGCTGTTTCGTGAGCGCTGTGGTCGGAGGAACTTATTTTCAGTCAGGTCTGGTTATCTAGGCACCGTTCTGCTGTACGACGCTATTCGGTAGAAAAAGATTGGAAACCCAAGATCAGACTAAAAGAACACATTTTGTATATGCCCGGTTACTGGCATGCATATGAAGCCTTTAGGAAGCCCTTATCCAGTTTTTTTAGCTTGGCACTATAGCCTGGTAAAAGACAGCATGTGAAAACATTACAGCAGGTAGAAACAGCTCTGTAGTTGTAACGTTAGTCATGTTCTGGTTTGCAGCATTTGTCGCAGTTATGTGCAGGTATGAATATACTTCTTGATGCTTATGAAGTACTTGCTGCCATTCATTTCAGGCACATTTTGAAGAAACAAGTTTCGAGCAAAACAGACAGGATGGCTTAAAGAAGCTAAGGCCAGATGCGGTTCCCACACTTTTTACTTATCGAGGTAAGCTTCTAATTTTGATCCATCTCTTAAATACAACTCTGCCTCATTCATATGAAATGTTTGCAAAGAAATTTGTCTACACGTATACGGTAGTGCTGTGGTTGCTTTGTGCAAGCTCAAAAATGTGCGCTCATCTGCTTTTAGAAGGCTGCAAAGAAAGGTTCATCACCATCAGCATTTCAAGGTCCATAGCAGGACGAAGCCTATCCTACTGACTTCCCTTTAACCGGTTCCTGTGCCATCTGTGGCCACATTATCCACACAAACTTCTTGGTCTATTGATATGGCTTTTATATCCAAGCATTCCTACAGCGCATGTTTGCATCAGCATCTAGATCCCTAGCTAGAAATTTGTTGGGATCCATGCAATTCATTTCTTGTAAAACTAAATCGCGGGCATAAAAAAAATATGTATATTGCACGTTATTGTAGGATCATGCATTCGAACAGCACCTTCAAACATAAAATCACCTTAAGCCGTGTTTTAACGGCTTCTGCATTACCTCTGGCTCATTTTTCACTGTAGATTGAAAAAAAAATGAATGAATGACAATTGAAATCTTCCGTGTAAGCCATAAAGGTATAAAGTATGGCACTAAACAAAACTTTTGCCACCTAACTCTCTGCCTACCCCTACTATATTTGCTTTTCTTGAACACCCACTGCTTCCCTAAGGGACTACTGTTTATCTTCTCTACACATTGAATGCACTCATATATATGATACTAAGATCCAAAACGTAACACACAGATATAGCCTTGTATTCAAAGAGCACAAGGCCACCTATAGTGTGTTTATACTTTGTATAGCATCGTTTTTTCTTTATAATTCACCCGACGCCTGCGAGAAAGGGGGCGTCTAGAATCAAACAAATATCCTAAAGCAGACTGCATACTGTGCTGTCTCATTTGTTCTATGTCACCTGGCACAGAAGCTAAAATGGCAAAATTCAGGACGATTAGTAATTCTAGTTGCATCAATGGTACCTCAGCTGCTAACACAACCTGCTGTTGAGCACAATTTTGCACGACTGAATCATTGCCAGTTGTAGCATGCTTTCCGACGCTGTTAAATATGCACTGGCGGTAAGAAATCTAAAGCCCCCCAGTACAGCTTTGGGATCTTAAAACCCAACTGATATTACTACTCCTGAAGTTTATTTGGAAGTTTTATGCAGGTACTAGGTTGCTCTTCTGTAAATGCAGAATTTCTGCAGTTCTTGAGTGTAGTGCTACCCTATTGACTGAATTTTTTATTTCAGCCATCCCGAAACACCGGAAGCCTCCGAAGAAGCGGTCTTGCTTTCGTCCGGCCACGCCAACGCAAAGCCCAGTACTTGACCCCACCGGAAATGAACCATGTGGTAGTGCTGCTCTAGAGCCTGTCTTCGCATCAACAGCCGAACAAACACAAGACTCGGCTGTGAGTGACAGCATGAGTTCCCAGGACACTGTCAGTCCACTACAATGTGCTCAGGTACCAGGGTATGATCTACCTTTAACAACCACCTTGCTGCCGCTCAAAGCTGTCGACACTGTTATCTATGCAGACAGCGTTGCCCATTCCTTTCTGAGAACAGATAAAGCCAGTGGGGAAGATTCCACTGATGCAAGTCGACTTCCTCTGCCCGCAGCTTCACCCATGGAGGCCGAATCCTTAAGCGCTGAAAGGTCACAGCATAGTAATGAGCGATCAAGTAAAGAAATACCTCAAGCTGCATTCACACTTGGTTCAAGTACGGCTTCAACTGACTTGTCTCTTCAAAGACAGAATGCTGAGCTGAGAAAGAGAAATAAGGACTTGGCCCAAAAGTACAGAAACCTACAGAGGCTTCACGAGCAAACAAAGAGAAAACTGCGCAGTCTTGTAAAGAAGTCACAGTCGCCACAACAAAAAATGATAACCTTGGAACAATTACCGTTCCTCAAACACGACCAGAGAAGGGCTTTGACGGTGAAAACTACGAAGGGCCTTAAGTGGTCTGAGAAGACTATTCGAGAGGCCCTTCAAATAAAGCACGCATGTGGAACAGCAGGCTATGAATTATTAAGATCATTATCATATCCACTGCCATGCAATAGGACATTAATATGAAGGCTTCAAAATATTAAATTTTTGCCTGGAGTTCTTCATGAAGTTTTTAATGTCCTGAAATCCAAAGTAGCCACAATGCAAGACATAGAAAAAGACTGTGTGCTCTTCATGGATGAGATGGAAATCTCCCAAGGATTTGACCACGATCGCTCGCTTGATTGCTTTTTTGGGAGCACTACATTGCCGGAGTCCGCTACAGATGTTGCCAACCATGCTCTTGTGTTCATGGTTGGTGGCGTGAACACAAGATGGAAACAGGTTATCGCCTATCACTTCACTGGAAGGTCGATAGATGGCTCTATTTTGAAGGACATTGTGTTCCACTTGATTGAGCTTTGTTTTCAAATCTCGCTTAGAGTGCTTGTTGTCACAAGTGACATGGGAGCTGCCAACCGTGCAGTTTGGCGCCTGCTTGGCTTGTCCAACCACAGAAACTCACAGACTGTCTGCTGTATTCCGCACCCGCACCTCCGTGGCAGGCAACTATTCTTTATGGCTGACCCCGCCCACGTCTTGAAGAACATCCGTGCCCAACTACTCCGAGTGGGAGAATTCACTCTGGGTGAAGAAACTGTTAAGGAACAGTCTTCCTTCTGGCACTGTCAAGGTGGAGCATGTTGAAGCAGTGTTGAAGTACGACTGTCAAAGTGAGCTGAAGATTGCAAATAGGCTGTCGGAAATCCACATCAGCAGTGGACATTTCACTACCATGAAAGTGAACATTGCTGTGCAATTGTTCCGTGAGGCTCCTGCTGCTATCCGATATTTAATCCAACAAAAAATTTTGCCCCCCGAAGCAGAGGCTACAGCGTGGTTTTTTAACCTCGTGAGCAGGTGGTACACCCTTATGTCGGCCAGACATCCGGTTGTTGCTCTGAGCGATATAGATCCTTCAAAGCATAAAGAGGCCACTGCGCTTTTGGAACTGACGTGCAGCACTTTCCGTCAAATGAAAATGGGAGCAACGGCACATTGGAAGCCTTCACAAGCTGGCCTTCTGGCATCGACCACTGTTGCTCTCAGCCTGTCGCAAGACCTCTTGGACAACCAAAGCTACAAGTATGTGCTTCTTGGCCGGCTCGTACAAGATTGTCTCGAAAACATATTCTCTGTGTTGAGACTCAAGAAGCCGGTCCCTAGTGCATACGACGTTAAGTGTGCACTGAAGCTGATTTGTGTTGGACAGTTCATGCACACACCTACAAATTCTAGCTACGAGGTTGATGACAGCTTGCATCTAGCTGACCTCCTTGACCCAACTATCCAGAGACATGAAGGACAAAACCAAGAGCCTGAAGAGCTAGAAAACCTGTTTGTGTGTGCTCTCACAGAAGCAGAATGTGACATTCTTGCTTATCTAGGAGGATTCCTGGTCAAGTCTGTCATGAAGTCCATTGGTAACTGTAGTGACTGCAAAAATGCCCTTGTTGGAGATGCTACAAATCAGTATAGCAATCTTATTAAGCTTAAAGAGTACGTGAAAAATTCTGAGAACCTCATTTATCCAACGCAAGCAGTGATTAATGTCCTTATAGAATGTGAGGAGCAGTTTAAGACTTTTGCAGATATGAAGGAAATCATGGTGCTCAAAACCCCATTTGCTAGCATTCTGAATGCCCTGTGCAAGGCTGTCAAGTTGAACTTAGGTTGCTGTGAAACACATCATGCTCAGGCAGGGAAGGTCCTCCTGACAAAATATGTGAGGACAAGACTGAGGATCCATCTACGACAGCAGCATGCACAGAGGGTGGATGGAATGTCTAGCAAAACATGTGCCGCAACAAACCTGGTCTGAACTCTGAGAAGGATGGTAACATCATATGCTTAGATGCTTGCAGTCAGCTAGTTAATGATTTGGCCTTGCTTTCGTTGTTTTTCTATAGTTTGACACAACTCAAGAAAATAGGGGAGATGTCCTTAAAGAATTCTATCCAGCCAATGGCGCCAACCGATTTTCATGACACCATGTTTAATGCTGGGAAGTTGCATCGCTGGGAGTGGCAGATGAACGGCAGTTAACCGTGGCTTAATCGGATTGACCGCGTTGTCATGAAAATCGGTCACCGCTATTGGCTGGAGGGAAACGGTCGGGGGGCATCTGCCACTACTTCCTTGGGTTGTACCCGAATATAGCACTCTGACACTTTCACTGTGTATGTCGTGTGTACTTTGCTCGCCTGTAAATTGTTCACGTCTTTCAGCATATTTTTATGTCACCTCTCTGTAGCAAGCTGTTGCTTGCAGATTGTGTGCACTAACCAATGAAGCTGCTTTGCTTCAGTCAGCATTTGGAAATAGCAAACTGATTTACAGTGCGTGCCACTAGTGCGTTCATCAAAGGTGAAGTTTTTAGGAGCAAGTGTTGGAACTAGATGCAAATGTGTAAACCACTGTTTCAAGTCTTTTGTGAAGTGCGTAACAGTCTTATTTTTGTGGCTGGAGCATCACTACCATGCCTTGCATTATTTAGGGGCTGTAAAACATACGCTCCCACAGAGTTGCCGTGGTGTTTCTCATTATCATTTGAGTTGTTTGCATTACTAGTCCTGCTAATTTAGCCCATTTATTGTGTCCTCTGTACTGCACTCATGCAATTTGTTCATGGCTATCAGTATATTTTGTTTTATGTAGAAGTGTTCATTGAGCAACGAAGCTGCTTTACTTCGGTCAATGTTTAAAAATAATAAGCCTGTTTGCAATTACACCATCAGTGTGCGCACCAGATATGTTTTACAGGAGTGACTGATATGTGTACAAAAATTTCACTGGTTTCACAGATGCTGATAATGGAAGAATGTAATTTCATATGCACTTTAGCTGGCTGCGGATGCTTATATATTCTGTCAGTTTGCTTGAGAAAGAATATGAGCACCTCCCCTTTAATTGACAGTTGCCAGAAGTGTGTCGGCAATAAAAGAAGCTTCTTGAATGTTTACACGAAGGCGTCTGAAAATGTCATTTGGTTTCTTGATTTTAGGTTTTCTCACTTGTCCCATTGTTTGTATTGCTCCTCTTTCTCTGATTCCATTCCAGCAAGTCTCATGTTACACTCTGAACATTTGAGCCTCCTACTGAACACCCTGTGTAAGTTAGTTTCTCAGCACACGTGGAAAAATGGTAGGCAATGTGAAATGAAGCACTGCTTTAATGTTAACTCCATGGCAATCTGTACAAAACTAAGACGCTTACAACACTCGATCTTAATTTGTTAACATCAGCCTCAAGATTCCCTAAATTTTTTTAAGTATGTTTATACCTTTTGCTGAAGCTACAGTGTGCTAGTATGGGGTTGCATAGCTCATTGCGTAGAGCATGTGTAATTGCTCACAGAAGAGCAAAATGCACAAACTAATGGTACATTGCACACGCAAATGCCATTGTGATGTCGGTAATAGAACTACTGGGGCACTTAAGTCTCTTCCCGTGCTGTGAATGCATAAGCATTAGGTGCTACTGTTTTGCTTCTGTTGCGTGGTTTATTTTGAACCTACATAGACCAGCGTTAGCTCGGTTTACCGTTACATTTTCGATTCTACTCATCGAGACCTTTCAACGATATATGACGATGCTATAGCATTAGGTTCAATTTTAAATCAAATAACTAATTAATGGTAATTAAGACCTGCGATTACTCCGGTGGAATTATGCTCGACATAAGCTATCCAACGATATATAGCTTGATGATGGAGCATAACGATTGATTTTTAATCACGGTTATCTAATTAATGGTCGGTAAGACAAGATGAGTTCAGTGCAATTGTACTCAACATAAGCTATCCAGCGACTTAGTGATGTAGCGTAAATTTCAATTACATTACAATTAACTAATTACCGGTAATTAATTGAGACCTACAATTAGTCCGGTGCAATTATACTCGACATAAGCTATCCAACGATAGAACACTTGCGGCGATTATGCCCGACATAAGCTACACAGCCACTACGGCCACATTCTGTACAGGCCGCGCATGAACCAAGTAATTGATAAGCATTAAAAAGTGGGCCTGCGTAATCTTGATTACCGTCATAACATTAAATTCTGAACGCCCAACACCTAAGCTCGGTTAGTGCTCATCGTGAGGAGGAACCCTTTTTACGTAATTGATAAGCGCTGCCTTTTGGCGTGATGACGCGCGCAGAGGAGAGACCCGTTCGGAGTGTAATGCACCGTCGCTGATAACTGCTCTATGTCGTCGGAACGGCGTCATCTGTTGGTACTAACTTCGAAAGAAACGCCGATAAACTAGAATATAAACTAATGTTGTAGATCGCCCCAGCGACCACGCCACTGAAAGCCGGGGATGCTCTCTTCAAGGGGAACAACATGGCTGCCCGTCATGTTTAGCGGCCGTTTTCGGCAACACTGGGAGAGATGTCACCACCCTAAGCCAGGCGGCAGGCGGCATGTATGTAGGCTCCCTACACACCGGTTGCTCGCAGCGCCACCGCGGCGGTCATTCATCAGCAGCCGCAGCCGGCGGACGGCAGACTAGCAGGTATTTCTTGGGACCCTACTTTCCCGGCTCGGTGCTCCCGGCAGTCGAGACGACACCACCAGCGTAAGCAGTTTTGCGTCCGCTGTTAACATGTCAACGTGGTCGGACGATGCTACGTGTACATTTTAGCTTTAGTACAGCTTTATGGCTCGTTCATAATTGGACATTCGGCGGCGAGAGCGAGCGGAATTAGTAGCAACGTCGGCGCTCGCGACGCACAAAGATTTTCTTAGAAAAAAAAACAAGTGACGCTTTCTACGTGCCATAAGCGTATGCACTCTCATGTACGCTGAACGCAGGTATTTTTCGACACGTTACAGCATTTTTCACAATTCCCACTTTTAGTTCAGCGTATGCAAACACAGACGGGAGGATACGCTCAGTCTTGTGGCGCCATCTAGTTGTAAGGACGGGTAACTATTTTTGTCAACAAACTTGAAATGAAATGAAATCTTTATCAACACACTTACGCTCCGCTTAATCCTAGGAGTGGCACAATCTTCACTCCAAATACAAAATAAAGCAAATCTTTCACTCATACTTCCTATAGGCGAGATGAGAGCAAGCGAGAAATGGCTGCGCCGTTTATGGCCAGTTAACGCAACCAAAAAGGCAGTAACAACGATGAAACCAGTCCGAAGCGAGCGGTCCTGCTTCGAAGCGCGCCGCCATGTTTGTCGCTGCGGGAGTGCAACATCCTCCTCGCCGCGGCAGAAATCGGTCCCGTACCGATCGAGTTTTCCGCTGGGTATTTAGGCGGAATCTCTGCCGCGGCGGCGGATTTCGCTTGCTCTCGCCGCTGAATATCTAAGCGTGAGACGAGCGTTGCTGCAAGCTGATCAGAGGTTTGGCCCGCCTTGTGGTCTGCTCTCTTGGTCCGTCGAGTGGATGCTGTCGCCGGCCAGGCCTGGCCGGGCCACGTGCGGTCGACTCCATGTGACCGGCCCGCGGGCCAGTCCGTGGCCCGCCATCTCGATACACCTTTAGCGTAAGCGTGGGGTCAGGCAAAGAAGAGCAGCACCTGCTGTAAATTTTTTGCGCCGTTTGCTGTGCAGAAGACCGCCTGAGTGCTACCATACAAGCCTGTCCACGCCTGTACGTTTGTGGCGTGAACAAGGCGTCATCGATTCGAGGCGCGCCCTCGAAGAAGGTACGGCGTGGATAGGGCGGCTTCCTTTGGCTTGATTTTTTTTTATTTTGCAGATCGGTAAAAACGAGTGCTTACAACACACAGGGATCGATGCGAAAATATAGTACGCAGAGAGGAAAAAGAATAAAATGGCGGCGCTTGAATTGTAGCTTCACTTACGATGGGGTACAATTTGGCGAGCATCACCGTCGCACCGCGGCAGCAGTTACAGTGACCAGACGCGATTATCACCCGAGTCGTTCAATTAAAACCAGAGAAAGCTATAATGGCGCCGAGTTTTTAAGTGAAAGAAAGGAATTGTTTCCCTGGAAATCCCGCATAAACACGACCATCGACTGTCGCATCGGCTGCCAATCCACACTTCGTTTACACAACGAGGCCTCCTCTTCGGGCTACCAGCAGTGGTGAGCAATAGAATGATACCTCCTGGCTACCCTTCACAGCTTAGAGCCGCGGGTGAGAGAAGTCGATGAGATGAGGGGGATGGGAATACATGCTGGTCGTCGCGTCTCGGGAGCTTGGTTGGGGCAAGGCGCCTCACAACACAGATGCGAACTGCATGGAGTCCAGAAACTCGACGAGATGTCTGAAGGCCTGCGGCACGCGCCCTGCGTGCACATGTGTCGTATTATTATCTGCATTGGCTGTGGAATCAGCGCCATCACTTGGGAAAGAGGGGAGGGGGGGCAGCTATGAATTCCATTTTTCCGCGCAGATGGTCTTGAAATCCATGTTCTGACCTGTCTAACATAATTGAAATTACCACCCTTGGAACACAATGCAGCCAGTTCCTACGGATTCTAGCAATTTGCTTTGCTTGCCCCTGCTTCTGCGAGCATATCTTTATCCTTTTTTGGCTTTTGTGCGCATTCTTTCGTTCAGGCTGATCGCGTCTTTGATTTGTGTTCATAGGCTTCCTATTTACAGACGAACAATCCAATGACGCACTCAACGGGACAATTACGGCTGTTCCCAGAATGCGTGGAACTAATTAACCTATATGAATGCTGCTAGACTTGTGTTACCATAGACAAAGGGAGTTTCTTATCCGCATGTCTCTGGGTGCGTGTGTATCCAGTATACGTTGTAGTCCTAATATCCCGACTCATTTGCCTTAGGAACTGGTGCCATCGTAGCTGATGACAAGCCTTACTCGAGGCGTGTCGTCAAGCAAGCCAGCTGCGCTGAGGACGGAGATCACAGCGGCCAAGCGGCGTCCGGCCATCCCTCCTGTGAGTGTTCGGATTCCTTACGTATCAAGTGAGGCAAAATGGAATTGTGTTATCGCGTGGTTGTGCTTGGGCAACAGCACTGGAAAATCGAGCTTTAAATCACCCTGGAGCGATCACTAAGGGTTCTCGCGGGCTATAGGCAAATGAAAGGGACGAAAAAAAGTAAGTTTTATTGGAATGTGGTTCTGTACGGAGCAGCAGTCTTTGACTGCTACGGCCCCGGCAATCTAGAGACTTCATCAGACCATTACAGTCTGATAATCTTGTATATAGGTGTTGACAGTTTCAGTTGAACCCCCTCCTGCCCCCCGCCCCCACAAAAAACCAATAAAAGAGTATCAAATTAAGTTTTCGAAATTTTATTTAAAAGAAACAGGTAAGTATTATTGTAAGCAATGTATTGCTAGGTGGCTATTGAGTACGATTTACACTCAAAGATGAAAATTTAATAAGTGGGGAAGCTGGAGCGTGATGAGACACGCGCTGGTGTTGAATATAAGCAGCGCGGTTTTGCGATTGCATGCATTGTGTCTCTAACTTGCACGTGTATGAAGACTGGAGAACACCCCCTCCTTGCCATTTATAAGCTAAGGACTGTTTCTTCACTATTGTCACCTGCTTAAATAGTTCTATCAAATTCATGTCCTACATTGCCACGGCACGTTGTATGGGCATCACGAGAAAGTGTTACGTCGGGCTGCCTTGACGACCGACCGACCGACCGGCAGTTCTGTCACTGCCATCAACATACAGAATGTCTTAAATCCGGACGTCTCGCTGGACCTAGCGGCACACTCTGCCCATGACATATGGCAACCTAGTCCTTCGAAGCTAACTTCCCCTTGGGGTTTTTTCTGCCATCTATCTCATTTAACATACGTTACGTTTTCTAATGACTACTGCAGTTCCTTCCACAACCACACCTGCAAGTGCCGCCGTTTGAGCGCTAGTTATTGGTAGCTAAGCATTTTATGCTCACAAAAAGCGCCGAAATAGTGTGAGTGACTTTTAACAACCCAGAATTTAAGCTTTAAAGACTTCAAAAAATATCCAGTAGTTTATTAGACGAAGAGCAAAAAACGAAAACTGCGTTCTGAAATAGCGATGTAAAAAAAAAGTTCATCGAAATTTAAAAAATAAAAACCGAAAGTTAAGCCCCTAGTTTGAGAGACTCGCGAGCCAAGACAAGGCATCGCCCGATGAGTGACACACGACGAGCAGCAGACAGAAGAGTTTATTGCGGGGTAACCGAGCAATACAGTAATAAACAAAAAAAACAATGCGCTCGTATCGCGGTCAAAGCAACGTTGCAGCACTCACACAAGCGGAACAACTCAGTAGTGTCTGAGCTCCGCAGCGGAGGGCTGGGTTTTGAAATCCACGCTCAAATGAGATAATCCGCTCCAACAAATTACGCGACGGCAGTCTAACTTCCACACTACGCGATTGGCTGGGAAGGACGCCGCTTCCTCCGAACGCCGATGGCCAGACCCCACACTTGCTCAACGTGCTGCCGGCGAGGCACTTGCCTGACATGCGCCATTTTGTTGCACTCG
This sequence comes from Amblyomma americanum, assembly GCF_052857255.1. Taxonomy (NCBI): domain Eukaryota; kingdom Metazoa; phylum Arthropoda; class Arachnida; order Ixodida; family Ixodidae; genus Amblyomma; species Amblyomma americanum. The sequence continues at coordinate 115,460,642 of NC_135500.1, read as the reverse complement.
GATGCGCCCGTTCGCACCTGAAAGACACCGGATGACGCACGCTCCGCACGCGCAGCCTGTTGCAGTGAACCATGGGGCGCCGTGGGACCCGCTATATATAGTGCCGCGAATATTTGCAGTGTTTTTTCGTTCTTCAAATCTGCCGCCACACCACTTTATCACTTTGTTTGCGACGCAAGACGCGACTAGATTTATCTCGATTGATTGCAGCCAGGCAGAGCTGATTCTACGTTGTTCCGGAATGTTCTAGTAGCTTTGCATGCTTTATCTCGAAAGTTCGCTATCAGCTTTAAATTGAGCACGGTCGACAGCGGCGGGCATTCTGTTCAACGACCGCCGAGCACGTTTGTCGCTTCGACGCCGCCGAGTGATTCAGTCCATTGTGGGCACAAGTCAGCCCAATAAACAGTTTTCTTTTAGAATACATTTTGTCCGTCTTCATCGCTCCTTCGACTGCCGTCACCACTACGTAACAATAGTAATGCAGCAGCTAGTGCATCTGAAAGAAGGACTTTCAGCCATCGGCGTCTACTGAATGTCATAACATCGTGGTTTATCCTTTTGCCTACTAGTGTTACACTGATGGCAGCAGACAAGCGCAAGAAAATCAGTCGTGACATCAACTCAGTCCTCTCGACGGCTTTGATGGAGGGCCTCTGTTGAAATGCATTCAGCGCTGCATTATTGAGTTATATTCTACTGAAGTCCTTCTAAACGACGAGTTTTGCGCCATAATTCTCAAGGAGAGAGGTCTTCATGGGCCGCCTTTTAATGGGACACGCAATAGTAACCCTGCTGAAGAAGCATAACCGCTTTCCCACGGGTGTCGGAAAGCGGCTGAGTTGAGATGGAAGGTTGGAGTGGAAGGGATCTCGCCGCGCACAGCGAACTCGGCTCTCTCACAAAGCACGAGTGAGAGAAAGAACAATCGCAGCTTGTAGGAGAGGGCGAGGTTGCCCAGCCTTGGTTCTAGCAGAGATGGCGTTCGCATATGTAACGCTAAGCCCCAAAAAGCCACAGAACATGCACTTGCACAGCGAAGCTCGCGCTGAGTATAGCTCACTACACGGCAATGTATAAAGAATAATGTTGATTCTGATACAAAGAGGTTTCAGCCAATCTCCCCCAGTATATTGCACTAATGTGATCCATCATAGGACACTGAGTAATGAAGCAATTATACGATCAATTCTTCGCTTCTTAGTCCTGGAACCATTTTTTAGGCAGTAAGACGAGTTTAACTTGTGGAACAGCACTTGGGTTTGTGTCAGAACTGATTTTTTTTTACCGTGTCCTGGCCTGTTAAGTTTATTTTCCCTATAACTTTATCCCCAATGATAGACACTTGATTACGCTCAAGCCTCCACTCTTTTTCTTAGCACGCACTCGCTGCTTGCGTTTACAAGTGCTCGTGAGATTCTATTCCGAAACCATTCTTACAGAAACTCTCCTGCGATTAATCGCAGTTTCCTCCAGGGAGCTTACCGGCGAGTCCCGGTACCCGAGAAGAAAACGAAAGAGTGTCAAGCCCATGGACTCCCAGGAGAACTCCGACGAACAATACCTGTGTGAGCTGTCCAAAAAAATCCTGTCCCTACCTTCCTTAGGAAACTTGCGCACGGCGTAAATAAGTTTACTGGTCGTCTTACGTTCCTTAGCAGCATTTGGAAAACTATTTTATGCTGTCCATGTCTCACGCTTTGAAGGAGCCCGTTGAAGACTGCCTTTTAAATGATGACCAAATGAGGCCTAGGCACCTGTAGACACACAAATTCATGTGTATGGAAACTACTTCCTACTGCTGTCCCTCGTTCTGACTTGAGCCAGCAAGCAGTGCATTAAAGATATCCGCCTTCTCGCTGCGCCTTCTGCGAAACCCCGGCCTGGACACTCTGCTTGCAGTTTGCGACGACTGCGGGAGCGACCACCCCGGCGACTGCCCCGTACACGGACCGTTGACACACATCCAGGACACCGAGGTGAGTGCGAAGGACGTGCATGCTGTTTTCCCTGTTGGTTGTGTTTTCCTTCTCACTGCACCATTGTTTTGTTGTTACTATATTTAGACAAAGTGCTTTCATGTTTCTACTTAATCATCACCGCAGATACCAACCACTGCTGACTGGGAGAAGGTTGCCTCTGAATTTAATGAAAGTGGCATTTTCCACTCTGTATTGGTGCCATGGATGGCAAACATAATCAAATTCAGGCCCCACCACATTCATGCAGCCTTATTCCAACTATAATGTCATGTACACATTGAATGGTTCTTCTAAATTACATTATTTTGCTGTATATATAAACTCATGTCATTACAGGGTACGTACTCTATAGTACTGATGGCTGTGGCCGACAGCAATCTCAAGTTTGTCATTTTTGACGTTAGTGCTTATAGGAGGCAGAGTGATGGAGGGACCCTTAGCGGATCAAGGATGGGAAAATGCCTTGAGCGCGGCCTCCCCAATCTGCCACTTCCTAAAGTGCTGCCAAGAAGATCAACACTGCCACCTCACGTTTTTCTTGGGGACGAGGCGTTCCAGTTGCGCCCCCTGATTATATCCGACCCTACCCGGGCAAGGGCCTGGACGAGGCTTAACGAATATTCAATTACAGGCTCAGCCGTGCAAGGTTTGTTGAAGCACAAAACTGATCTACTGCATGGATTTCATCACTAGCCTGGCGGCAATGAGTGCAGATACTTTTCATGTGTGTCTGCAGTTGACAAAAAAAAACAATATACTCAGTGATGTTTCATTCTTTCCAGAAGGTGCGTTGAAAACACTTTCGGCGTTATAGAGTCTATACCCGCCGCGGTGGCTCAGTGGATAGGGCGCTCGACTACTGATCCGGAGTTCCCGGGTTCGAACCCGACCGCGGCGGCTGCGTTTTTATGGAGGAAAAACGCGAAGGCGCCCGTGTGCTGTGCGATGTCAGTGCACGTTAAAGATCCCCAGGTGGTCGAAATTATTCCGGAGCCCTCCACTACGGCACCTAATTCTTCCTTTCTTCTTTCACTCCCTCTCTTATCCCTCCCCTTACGGCGCGGTTCAGGTGTCCAACGATATATGAGACAAATACTGCGCCATTTCCTTTCCCCAAAAAACCAATTATTATTATTATAGAGTCTAGGTTCCGGATCTTCCGTGCGTTATTAATCTTCCGGAAAACGCCGACTACGTTGTCATGGCTACATGCGTTCTTCACAATTTTCTTGTGGATGATGCCCTGTATATACCGGCAAACTATGCCGATGTGGAAGATGCCAGTGGCAATGTTAGTGTAGGCCAGTGGCGGGCAGCATCTCAAGAAACAGCCGTGTACAATCTTGAGCCACCTGTAGGGCACAACTACAGTCGTTCCGCAGCCGAGACAAGAGACTTATTCAAATCACATATTATGAGTAGTCTAGGAGCAGTGCCATGGCAGTGGGCATCTGCTGGGCTGGGGCGATGAGGACGATACGCTGCTGACATATCATCATCATCAGTGTGACTACACCCACTGGAGGGAAAAGGCCTCTCCCATGTCTGTCCAATTAACTCTCTCCTTTGCCAGCTGCGCCCACACTGTGCCTACAAACTTCCTAATCTCATCCGCCCACCTAACCTCCTGCCGCCCCCTGCTACGCTTGCCTTCTCTTGGAATCGGCTCCGATATCCTTAAGGACCAGGGGTTATCTTGCCTTCGCGTCACATGCCTTGCCCAAGCCCATTTCTTCCTCTTGATTTCGACTAGGCTGTCATTAACACGCGTTTGTTCCCTCACCCACTCTTCCCGCTTCTGGTCTTTTAATGTTACACCTATCACTTTCCTTTCCGTGGCTCGCTGTATTGTCCTTAACTTAAGCTGAACCATTTTCGTTACCCTCCACGTTTCTGCCCTGTAGGTAAGTGCGAGTGAGATACAGCTTTTGTGCACTTTTCTCTTGAGGGATATTTGTAACCTGCTGTTCATGATCCGAGAGAACCTGTCATATTGGCTCCATCCCACTGTTATCCTTCTAGTTCTCTCTCATGATCCGGATCAGCTGTCACACTACCTGCCCGAAGTAGACGTCCCTTGTCACTTCCACCACCTCGCTGCCAATTGTGAACTGCTGTTCCCTTGCTGGATTGTTGAAGATTACTTTGGTTGTCTGCATGGGAATATATTTACCCACCGTTCTCCTCTGCCTGTCTCACTCATGATTTGCAGTTCACGTCCTGAGTGAATGAGTCCTGAGTTCACGTCCTAAGACAATGTCATCAGTGAATTGCAGATTATTTAGGTACTCTCCATTAACTAGCTCTTATCCTCCACTGTTCCCAATTCAGGCCTCGGAATACCTCCTGTAAACAGGCGGTGAATAGCATTGGCGAGATCGTGTCTGCCTGCCTGACGTCCTTCCTTATTGGAATTTTACTGCTGACTTTATGCAGGACTGTGGTGGTAGGGAAGTTTCTATTTATATCCTACAGTATTTTGACATAAGGCTCTTCTACACCCTGATTACGTAATGTCTGTATGACTGCTGAAATTTCCACTGAGTCAAATGCTTTTTCACAATCGATGAAGGCTATATATAGGGGTTGGTTACATTCTGCGGATTTCTCATTGATCTGATTGATTATGTGAATATGATCTATTGTTGAATATCTTTTACGAAAGCCTGCCTGGTCACTTGGTTGATTAAATTCTATGGTTTCCCTGACTCTATTAGCGATTACCTTAGTAAATACCTTGCAGGCAACGGACAGTAAGCTGATCGGTCTGTATTTTTTCATGTCCTTGGCATCTTCTTTCTTATGGATTAAGATAATGTTTGCGTTCTTCCAAGCTTCTGGTACGGTCAAGGTCATAAGGCATTGCGTATACAGGGTGGCTAGTTTTTATACCAAAATCTCCCCTCCATCTTTCAGCATATCTGCTCTTACCTGTTCGTCACCAGCTGCTTTTCCCTTTGCATTGCTCCTAAGGCTTTCTTAATTTACTCTTTCATTACTGGCGGGACGTGCCACTGCTGTGCGCTACTGTCTCTATCATTAACGTTCTGGTTACATTGGCTACTGTGTATATTTGTGTAGAAATCTCGTATGTATGTGTGATGTGTATATGAGTGCCTGTGGTAGAACAACTGCAGTAAAAGATAAACAGACACAAGAATTAACGTTCATTTGTTGTTTGCTGATGCACAGCCAGGCTAGCAGGGTATTCCCCTGGCTGTACAATTCACAAATGTGCAGCAACTAAATCTTTAGATGCACAAGCATGTGCGATGGAGTTGCCTCCAATAGTGGCCGTAGGGAGCGTAGAAAATGGCTGCAGGCGTCCATAGGCCTGTGCGCTGCAATTGCAGTTCGCACGGCTTGAAGGTCCTTGTCGGCAGCTTTCACTTCCTGCGGCATTTTCTTCTGTCGTTTCTTCCTCCTATGTGGGCGAACCTCTGTTGCAGTTACTGCTGTACAGGATGGCCCTGTTTCATCGGGAATGTCTGGGACTTGGAACATGCCCTCAAATTCATTTGCAGTGGTTTCCACTTCTTTTGATCCTGGAGATGCTGGGCTGCAGTTAGTGTGGCTCGTCTGAGCTGCTGCGCTGGCCACTTGCACGCGGCTCAGTGCATCAAGGCTGCAGAAGCTCCTGAGTAGAATGTACAGGCTGTTAATTTCTGTCACTTACACATTTAGTTCAACATTAGTATCATTAGTTTCGGTCTCGTTTCCATGGAGTCCCTCAGGAACTCCATCTGCTTTAAATAAGGCCAGGCCGTCTTTACAGTGGCTCCGGATCCACTCTTTTTGCCGTCTTTTTCATCTTTAATTTTTCTCCTGTAGGTGTCTTTAGGATTCTTCCATCGTGCAATTATCTCCTCAACTGTTACTGATATATGCAGCAGTAGATAGCATAATGTTAAACAGGCAAAATAAGAAACAAACAATGAAAAACATGTACCCCAAATTTTAGCATGATCATGTAGAAATTGTCATCTGTTAGTACACAAGAAAATAATTACAGAAAATGTTTACAAGACGATTTTGAGGGGGCCATATCCTGCAGATTAAGGGCCCGTTGACACTTGTCCAAAAATTCGGCGAGCGAAGCGGATTCGGCCGCTTTTGATGCCGAGCGAAGCGGAAAGCGGCGCGGCGAGGGCGATCGGGCTGGGCCCAAGTTTTCCGCGTTCGCCGCCGCGGCGAAAAACATGGCGGCGCCCTTCGACGCAGGGCCCCTCGCCTCGGAATGAATTCGTCGTTGCTGTGGCCTTGTTCAGCGCGTTCACTAGCCATAAATGGACACCGGTACATCGCTTCGTCTCACCTCACCTATAAGCAAAAGTATAAGAGATAAATTTGCTTTATTTTTTATTGTTAGTGACGATTCTGCCGCTACTAGGCCTACGAGGAGCGCCGATTTTGTTGACAGTACTAGTTCTAGTCGTGACAAGTAGATGGCGCCACTAGGCTGGGCGTTTCATTGCGAGTGTGTTTGCATACGCTGACCTAAAAATGGGAATGTGCTTGTGTTTACGTACGCAAGCGTGCATACGGTTATGGTACACAGGCAGCATCGATTTATGCTCTTTTCTAACCATATCTGTGTACGCCGCGAGCGGTGACGTGGTGGCCGGGAAGTGTGTGGAAAGCGAGAAACAGCAGCGGCGCGGCGGTTCCGCCTGCTCGGGAGTCAACAGATGAGAACAGGTCCTAGTTTTCCCGGCGAGCGAATCCGCTTCGCTCGCCGGATTTTTGGACAAGTGTGAATGCGCCCTAATGCTACGTAGAAAACTACAATGAGCGGGCAGTGCTGCAGGACGGAGCGCTCGCGCTAGGTACATACACGCAAGAGACGATTTTACTAGGCTCTGAGCATCCGGATTAACTTCAGCCTGGGAAGGGCCGGCTCCCGCATTTACAAACGTAGCTGAGAACATGAAAACGTGCACGTCGTGCATTTCACGATTAAAGTGAAGGGTACAAAACGATGTTGCTAGCGTGTCGTAAGAACCAAAAACGTTTGCTCACGGCTGCGTGACGCCGACAATTTTCAAACAGCTCCTCTACGCACAATAGCCGGCGCACCGAAAAAAATACCGAGCAGTACGCAGGAATGCGCGGGGACATAAAACAGTTTTTGACAGGGTGCAGAATCCCGCCAGAGTGACAATGAAAATTTGTTTGCTGCACACTAAAAAATATGGATGACAATCGGCGAGGTCGCCACAAAGCGCGCTATCACTTACCTGTGTCGTCAATTTCCCGAAGTGCGTCCCTCACTTCTTCCCACAGGGACTCCTTGGTTGACTTGAAGTTGTCTCTAACGTCCCATAGAAGTTGGCGCTTGGACACTTCGATGATAAGCGCCGCATTGAAAAGTCTACGCTACATGTTGCAGTGGATTGGAACCACGTGTAGCAAACAAACATTGTCTTTCCCGCACGAAACATCTTTTTGTCACGTGGCTTTTCCGCCGTGCAGTCATTGGTCAGAGGGTGGAGCTGTCGCTGCGGAAATTTCCAACTTGTTGGAACCCATTCGCTCTGGCCGGCCGAGCCGCCGCGACGGGTCGAAACAGGTTTTTATGTCGCGGCGACATGATTCGCTGGCATTTTCGCTTGCATGTGAAACGGGCATTACCCGAGAGGGACCATTGATTACTGAAGTTCTTCCACTGTACCAAGGCTGGCTCGAGGAAGCAGCTGATTTGCGGTCCATAGGCGACCATGCAGCAGGCCTCGAGCGCTGCAGCACTGGTCGAGTGGAATGGGCTTCTGAAATTTTTACCTTTGTGCTTTCAGTTCTGTATGTTAGTGAAATAACTTCTGTTTGCACGCTCCGATTTCAGCAATTCTAGCTGCACTGATATCTGGGCAGCATGAGGAATCCTTTCAACTGGATAATAAGATTTCCGCCAGTAAATTCGTGCCGTTTGAGAAAGGCTTGTACCACAAAATGGCTAAAAAGTTAGCTACGTACGCATTCTACGAATGAAGTTTCCTCGACGAACGACGAGGCGGTTTACGGTTGGAATAATTAGGTGCAGTATTACCACCCACTATGCCCACGCAGTTGCGCACATGGCCTTTGTACGTGCCACCCTTCAACAAGAACACCACACTGGTCTCTAAAGCCGCCTTCAGGGAGGGATTACGTGCAGCGCAGACAACCTACTGCACGGCAGGCATGTCCACAGATCAATCCCGTATATCTGTTCTACCTAGACGAAGCACTCCTAAGCGGGTTACCACTCCCCTTTGGATCATTTTTCCGCAGGACAAATCTGTACTTAGGCGTAAAGGTATAAATCTAGGCCTTCTGGTTATCCATGAAAACAGCTTAGCGCAAAAAACGGGACGAGAGAGACCCTTTTCGATCCACTTTCCTTTCCGTGAGGAATTCACTCGATCTTTTCAGAAACTCTCTCCATTTCTCAGCGAGAAGTATTCACAGTCGTGAGTTGCCTCCAATGTGCTCATACAGACTTGGGCATGTGATTTTAAAGGCTAACAAAATATTGGTACTTAGACACTATCCAAGACGATTGTGAACACATTCATTATTGTTAGTTACGCGCTGTCATAGGCGTGCGAAGCGGGGAAGGAGGGCGATGTTATGCTTTCCCCCCGCCCATAATCATCTAATGGAGCGCGAAGTCTGCCCCATGCCTTTATTATGTTAGACCTTTTCCTTCATTGCTTATAGTGCAGTGTTCTGGGCATGCAGGTTTTTTGACGATACTGGCGGCCGAGGTCCCGCGAAACTGCGTTCTAAGAAGTGTTTACTTGCCAGTTCTATTTGAGGCGATCTGTCCAGGTTCTGTTTTGCAGTTAGCAAATAAAAAGGATGAGTCATATTTCCTTTGCTTAGATATTATGAGAATTCCTGAATATAATGAGAAGTACATTGTTATATTGATGCCTCAGTGGCTCGGGGACTGATTTCCTCTGCGTATGTTACACATGAAAGTATGAACTACTGCTCAATAATTTTTTGTGTAGCTTGCAATTGCAACATTCCTCATCTTAGCCCTGATTTTGATCCTGATGCTCCAGGTGAGAGGAAGTTGGGAAGACGGGGCCGCTGGACTGAAACACACACCATATTAGCTGACTCTAAACACTCACTATTCATCTTAGCAGCAAGCGCGGGAGCACACCTGCGTAAAGTTGGTCCGGGACATGAATATGCGTGAAAAATGACCACTTCCTTCGAGCATCGAAATTGCGAAAATTGGCTAAAGAACCCGACAGAGCCCCGGGCTGCTCACCAACACATCTGTGCGAACCAAGCTCTGCAAGGGGAGCCACGAGCGTAGTCGGCCGTGGCAGTAAATATTTCATTCCTTCGTTTTCCACAAACAAGGAAACAGTGAGTAAACGTGAATGTGAGCGAGTGGACATGAGCAACACCCTCTCAATGCTAAGGCCTCTCCACCGGCCGCGTGACGTCACGCCAAGGGACCGTGCAGGCCCCGCGCTCCGCGATTTCAGCGCGCCGCGCCCGTCTGCACTATTCGGGTACTGCCGTACGTAGCTGCCTTATAAGTGATTCCTTCATTTTCATTTTTGTCGTTGCTGCAGAAAAGAAATTCGCTAGTTTGTGCGCGCCTTAGGCTATCATTTTATCTGCTTTATATTTTTTTTTTATTGCAGAACACCTTATTGTCAAGAAAGTTCGAGCTGCTAATACAGTTTTTTATAATAAACAATTTAGCATACGGCCGCCAATTTCGCATTATTGGTCATTATAATAAAAAATTGATTAGTTAATTTCAATTAATCATCTAATTATTAGGTTCTATCACGTACATGATGTCTGCCGTGCGGTAAAATCCATCCGCACAGACCGCACATGCGTATATCTAGTTGTTAAAGTAGAAGTTCGTGAACATTGAAAAAAAAAACACCGTCTACTGCGCATTGTGTTAGTTTTATTCTGTATTGTGTTTTGCTTAAAGCTTTCACACACAGCAATAATGACACTCACAATAATGTTGCGCTGTTGAGTATTTGTACAGCTAATCTGACCCTTACAATAAAAAACGACGAGACACCAGCAATGAAGTGTGCGCAAAGCATTTTTATTGCTTGGGAATAAAACTTACTTCTTCTTAAGCGTTGCTGCTTTCCGGGCTGCGGCCTTCTGCTGCGCATTGTCTTGTATGGCATCATTTCTTAGTTTGCAAAAGTTGTTTAGAACAACGTTGGTTGCAACGCGTACTACCAAGCGCAGGAGAGTTTGTGCAGTGTGGCCATTTTCACATGTCTCAATGTCGTGTTCGTCCAGGAGGGAAATCGTCTGTGAAATCACGACACCACGTTGATTTCTACAGGAGAGAAAATCTTCCGCGGTTGCTCCAAAAGACAACTTCTCTGCAACTAGTTTAGTCATCAGTACCATGTGAACTGTGCATGGCTGGGGAAACTTCAGCCCTCCTCTCGACAGGTTAGCTATCATGGCAGTATTTTCCGCTTCGATCTCTCGATTTTCAATCACCAATGTGCTGAAGCAAGCAGAACATGAAAGCTTCTTTAAAGCAGCATGAGCAGCGTATCCTGCAATGTAGACAATAGCATCCATGTCAGAGTGGGCGTGTGTAATATCGTCGTCGCTGACAGCCACAGAAAAGTTGCATGGGACAAGATCCTCACTTACGTCTTCAAACTCTGTTTCCTCGCGTGGAAATGTCAAAAGTTTTTGAAGACGAAGCTTCTTCTCACATTCGTAGAGCTGACGCACGGAAATGTGGTACTGTGATCCTGCCAGCTGGCGGTAACGGCCGAACCGGTCTTCTAGCGCATCCGTCTGAAATTTGCCCAGCAGTACGTACTTGAAGTGAAGTTCTTCTAAGCAGTAGCGCGAGAGTTCTACCAGAGAATAGCATGTCAGTCGCAAAGCACTGTGAGTCTCTTTCGTCAGCGAGCCACTGGTGATGTTTATTCTTGCCCAAGCGTCCAACCAGTCCACAACGCCGCTCAGGAAAGCTAACTGTGTGTCATCAACAGACCTTACAGGGTCTTGCATGCTGTCCCTTAGCCTCTGGCCTTTGCAAGGGGTCTTAACATTGACTATTTGCCACCATGTGAGGATAACGTCAATGAAAAGAGCAGTCGACTCAGCTTGAGGAATCTTGAACGCGGAACCATGTGTCCTGAGGGCATTTGAAACAAACTGATTAATGACGTCGAGAGCGAGCTTTACATTTTGCCGCTCCATTGAGGTTGGATTCACGGCTTTTGCGTTCAGTCTGTAAGCAGCCTTCACAAGCGACGTCTTCTCTGAAGAATAAAGCTGCCGCACAGCTGCGAAAGAAGCAGCTTTCATACGAGGAGGCCCTTCGGGCATTGCTCCACTCAAGTCCATTTCAGGGAAACAGAGGCATGTTCCAGGGTTTTTCTGGTTAATCCAATTGTTCCTAATGCACTTCAAGAGATGCACAGGATCGACCACGTAGAAAAGAGGGCGAGCGTTATCGGCTGGATGGGGATAGACAATGCTCACCTGAGGACTTGTAGCAAATAACGACATCATCTTGCGGTTCAGAGCATTGTTGTCCGTTATCACAGCGATAATTTTGAGCCCCATTTTCTCAACATTAATGATTATGTTCTTAGCATGCTCGTGCAAAATTTCTGCGCTCAGTTTGCTCGCAGGTAATATGTGAATGACGTCCTTGTTTGCAGAAAGGAGTGATTGTACCATGAACACATGGGCTGTTGTTGCTGGTTCCGTTGAATGAACCGACGATCCTACTATTGTGCCCCCTTTGTAGTCGAAGTATGGTTTTATGTGGATCTCATCGATCATCAGGGTCACTGTCTTCTCGTGGTCTTTCATTGATTTGACTCGTTCTCGGATGTAGGAGAGACAGTGCGGTTGATTTTGCTCCACAAGAGGGTCAGCTTTGTAATTTGAGCAAACACGGCGCAGTGTGGAAGGATGGGGCAGAATGATTCTTGATGCAGCTCTTGTGAAGTGATATGCGTGAGGAGAAATTGAATTCAAAATACTGGCGAATACCAGCAGCTCTGCGCTATACACATGCTGTTTCGCGAGGAGAAGCTCTATCTGCTCAACCAGAAATTTCAGCAAAGAAGACTGTTCTTTCGTCGTATCACTGTCCTCAATGAGGTCTGCAAGCAGTGAACCGACAAACTGCAATACTTTAGTATGTTTCGACTCTTTCGTCACCTCAGGTATATTATGCAAGCCTATCTCGAGTTCTTCTAGCAGCAAGGACAGGCTGGAGGTGTCGCATACTTGAGCTGGCAGAATCCTGCCTGAAGGAAGCGACAGAAGCTTCACTCCATTCAAGAAAACAGAAAGTGACAGATCAGGGAGAACTACCAAGGCGCATTTCACATTAGGTGAAGGATCATTCTCGATGAGAAGGAACCTAACGCACTGCTCATCGACAGAAACGGTCCAGAATTTCGTGTTGCAGATTCCAGGCAACTTAGATTTGAACTCCTCGTAAGATGAAACTTTGTTTCTTTTCTGTTCAAGCTCATTAGACTGAAGTGACTTCCTCATAGCCTCCTGCAAAGCAGCGTTTTCCCTTCTTGCTTTTTTCGTCTCTGGCGATTCACTCCGTCCAGGCGTTGAGGACAAGTATTTTGGGCAGTTTGGAAAAACAGAAGGCGCAGCATCAATCTTCAACTGTAGCCTGTCACGCTTCACCTCTATTATTTTCCCTGTCAGTTCATCTTGGTGTGACAACGTCGTAATGAAGTCGCCTGCGTGGAAGTGCAGTTCACACACCTGCACGAGAAAATGAAGCAAGGCCATTCGCCATGACTCTCCATTGCCTAAAACACTAAGTAAAAAGAGTCTGAATAGTGAACAGCTTTTACATATTTACACAGCTTTTACACAAGCCTTATGCACATCCACAGAACTAAATGCTTCCTGGACAATTCATACATAAGTGTAAGAAGTGATATCATTGCCTACAAAGACAGCATGCCTTTCCGGGAGCGACAGCTCACAACTAAGATAATTACCAGCGCCTATTAAGCAATATTTCAGAGTCTTACCCTCGAATGCTCTGTAGGTGTGAAATCCTTCCGTGGAATGGCTCGCAACCAGGCTTTTCTTCGTACTTCGTCTCTTGGGAAGCAATAAACACGTACTTTGGGACCATTCTGGTAGTTCCCGCGGCACCCGGGAACACAGCACCGGCCCATGTTTCACGAAGTTGCACTCGCTACACGGCAGGCAATCAGTTTCCCATTCGTGCGCTAGCACAGGTACGCACGCCACACAAGAAACGGCCACACGAAACAGACACAGCCGTGCGAGGAGCGAACGGAAATGCACCCAACGCCAGGCTGAAAGACTCAAGCAGCAGCTAGACGCTCACTGCAAGACTGCGTTCGTGTCTGTGCTTGCCCGGGCAAGCGCGAGCACATCGAGGGAGACAACCGAGCGGAGCGGAGCCGCGCTTGGTGAGCAGCCTGACCGGACACTTGGCGTGACGTAGCGCGTGTGGAAAGGAGGGCCTGGAGAGGCCTGAAGAAAGTATTTAGAGGGTGTTGACATGAGCGTCAGTAAATGGTTGTGTGTGAGTGGACGTGAGTGTGAGTGATCATGAGTGTGAGCGAGTGGATGTGAGTGTGATTGAGCAACATCTCATAGTGACGAGGTATGCCCTGACCACGTTATTCAACGGAAAACCGTTACTGATTGAATTACTGCACCCTTCGTTTTATCATGATTACCCTCCAACATGCCACATATCAGGAACGCCTCTTTTCAGCATAGATACCTATGACTGCGCCGTCCATTCTGATGCAAAGAACAGAGTTTTCGTGTATGAAATTGCAGCTCCACTGAGGCTGATTATGTAGTAAGGGTGGTTTTCTAGTGAATGCTTTGAAAAACAGAAGCTAGGAGCCGTGCAGGCATTCACGAGAGGGCGTGCCGCTCGCAGGTGGAAGCCGGGGACCCGCTGCGGGCCAACAGGAGCCTCCCCAAAGGTCTGTCCATTCGCCGCAGTGGCCTCAAGCGCCCCGAGTTCGGGGTGTTCACGCTAAAACCGCTGCCCAGGAGGGTCTTCTTCGGCCCCTACGAGGGTTTAAGGGTGAAAGACAACGGCGAGAGCAACGCCTACACCTGGAAGGTGCGTCTAATACGAGGCCTGTTTAGAACCACCATGGCCGCCCTTAGAGCACAGGCGTCTTCTTTCTTCTACTATAGTGGCTCTAAAAGTGAAATATTTTCTAGTCTGTGGATTTGTTGCCATCTGATGAGGCTCAGAGAAATGCCTGAAAGTATTCCACTTCCACGAACAGCAGATAATATTACGCGCGCTGCCAATCAACTGCTCATGATGAAGCTTTCTCACGACGAGTTGGCGTTCGAAACTCAATATACAGCCCCAGGCCTCCCATTGTTGCCTCCAGCAGGATAGCGGTGTCCAGCGCTGAATGATAGCCAGAATTTCCACCGTGAGCAAATATAATATCATGGAGCCTTGATTTTGACCTGATGGCTTGACACACAGCCGAGCGTCTTCGTGGTGTTCCCAGGTTCGCAGGAACGGCAAGGAGTTCCTGGTGGACGGTCGTCCACTCGACAGTTCCAACTGGATGCGATACGTGAACTGTGCGGCCAGCCCGCTGGAACATAACTTGGTGGCCTACACGCGCCAAGGTAACATCTACTACAGGACGTGCAAGGCTGTCGGCACGGGCGAGGAGCTCCTCGTGTCATGCAACCCATTGTGCGCCCGTGAACGAGGGCTGCTCACCAAGCCACGAGCTTCGCGGCCACCCGGGGACGGTGAGGGGTTCGTCACTTTTCGCGGATGTGATTCACTTCATGTGGGCAGGGTTATATCACCTCGGGCTCGCAACGATAAATCAATTTTATGCCAATGAAATAAGATGCCTGCGGCTACAGAATGCCCTAGCGACGTGCTTAAACGCGCGACTACCTTAAGTTATGACCTCAAGCGTACCAGAAGCTTTTCTTATTGTGTAAATAGTTTGTGTATATTACCCCTCCCCCTAAGCTCTCTTCCTACCCTCTCACCTCTTTGATTTCATTTCTCCATTTTGCCTGCTATTCTTTATTTCCGGTGTCCCAGCTCAGGTGCTTCAGTATCGGTGTCAGATGCTGGGGTTAGCAAGAATCTTTTCCCTTCTTTTTATTGTTATTTTAATAAAACCACTTACTACTACTACTACTACTACTACTACTACTATTACTATTATTACTATTACTATTACTACTATTACTATTACTACTATTACTATTACTACTACTTACTACTACTACTTACTACTACTTACTACTACTACTGCTGCTACTGCTACTACTACTACTACTACTAGAAGCTTGGCAGAACGCTAACATCTTAATTCATAAGAAAGCAGAATCCATGGACTTGAAAAATTACAGACCGCTCAGCTTAGTGTCCGTTGGTTAGAAAGGATTTACTAATGTAATCGCTAATAGAATCAGCGCAATCTTAGACTTCAATTAACCAAACGACCAGGCAGGCTTTCGTAAAACGCACTACACAACTTATCATATTCACCCTATCGATTAGGTGATAGGAAAATGTGCAGTAGATAACCGACCCCTATATATAGCCTTCATTGATTACGAGAAAGCATTCATTGATTACGAGAAAGTGAATGGAAACTTCAGCATTCATGCACGCATTGCATAATCAGAGTGACCAGTAGTAGTAGTAGTAGTAGTTGTAGTTGTAGTTGTAGTTGTAGTAGTAGTAGTAGTAGTAGTAGTAGTAGTAGTTGTAGTAGTTGTAGTAGTTGTAGTAGTTGTAGTAGTAGTTGTAGTAGTAGTAGTAGTTGTAGTAGTAGTAGTAGTAGTAGTAGTAGTAGTAGTAGTAGTAGTAGTAGTAGTAGTAGTAGTTGTAGTAGTAGTAGTTGTAGTTTATTTGAAAATAAATAAAAATTAAAAAGGAAGAGAGTGTTGCCGGCTGCGGCATTTGCTATCTAATATCTTAAGCACTCGAGCTGCAGCCGGCGAACGTGAAAAGGGAAAGGGAGAGGATAGCGAGAAGTATGGACCTCCTCCATGTTTGTAAACAAACGAGGTGGCGCTGCAGTCGCTAGCGAGCTCGTGGTAGGCAAAAGGTCGGGGAGTGGCGTCGCGGATAGGTGTTGAGCGCGGGTTTTCAAGGCTTGTAGGCGCGTTTCCAGTTTCTGCGAATCATAGCAATGGTCGATGCTTCCAACTTAGTAATTTGTTGAAGTACACGAGCTCGCGTTGGCCACGTGCGCCCTATAAAGAGAAATAGTTTGCCACTGTATTGTATATATGTTTAGTAGTAAACATGTAGAAAGCGTTCCTGCCGTTTATTTATGCGCTAGGCATTGAATAAAACAAGTTTTGACACACTGCACTAGCCGGAATGATTTTACTTAGGGACAATAGTGAGGGGAAGTGCTGGCCTTGTTTCGTCGGAGCAGACATGCGCTCATCGTCTGCTGACATACCTACGTGTCGCGCTGTGCGAAAAGTGGTGACAGTGTCGTGTCCCTGATCTCCTGTCTCGCTTAGCGCTGTTTTTAGCCGCATGACCACACACCAGCCAGGCCGACTTGTCCTCTTGTTAAGCTGGTCGATTTGGTGAAAATTTTTGATTTCTAGAATTATTTTCTTTCCTAGCCCTGAAGTCTAGTTTCGTGACGAAAAATTATAGCAAAATATTGAGTACAAATTTATAAATTACGCTTTTTAGAAGTGTGGTCGTCAAAAATTGTGAGGTAATTTCTTTGATTTCAGTGCCGCATTTCTTTGACCAAAGCGAAAGCGAAGATGCCATAAACGAGGGAATAAACTTGAAGGTTCGTTTTGTGACCTCTCACATTTTCTGCGACTGGATCACTCACCTTCTTAATTCGCATGAAAATCAAATGATTCCATTTGTCGCAAACAATTCCTGAGACGTTGAGGAGCGTAATAAATCTCTCGATTTTTTTCCCTACACGTGCAGTACTGTGTTTGTTATTTCTTGTAAGAAACGTTTTCATGTAACTATGCATGCATAAGTACTGATCATATAGAAAAAGAACTAATCGCGTCATCGTACAGAACAGGGCTTTATGTACATGCTGGCATGAAAAAACTGCGCACTATCTAGTCAATTATTTGAGACCCAGCTTGGGGGGACTTGACGACGGTGTTAATTATAATTACCCAGAACTGCGCCAGGTATAGCTATAAATAAAAGGAATTGCTGAAACTAGCGTAGGAATTTCATATTTGCACCAAGTTTAGTTACATATCGCATGCATGAATAACGAAAACACTTTTCATTGCCGCGTCCCCTCTCAATCTCGCCACGTGTCTGTTAGTAGCACGCCTGCGGCTGCTTCGTTCCAAACAAGCTTCGCGATCATGTACTACCTCATGAAACTTGACACATGCATGATGCAATGAAAAAGCATATGGCGTTTAGCACACTTAAGGTACGCTATTCTAAGCACACCAACGCGACCGCGCAAGATTGACACAACTTACCAGACTTTTTTCTACTCGAATGAAATAATTACGTCGTCATATCAAGAAACAGTTTCAAGTAAATATTAAATGTCATAAAACGCGCCATTAAAACGTGCTGTGCTATTAACAAAAAAAAAAACGCATTCCTTGGGGCGAGTGAACCTGTCGGCGCCCCGTGCACTCCGGCTCAAGGTGATAAGTACGTGTGCAGCTGCATATGTCTTTTTTTTTCCTTGAGCAATTATCAGCCTACTATCCTGAAGTTCAGGTGAATGAACGCAGTAACTTGCATGCTATTAAGTGCATTGAGTGTCAGTGCCTATCGACTCCCAGACTTCGCGCTTTACTACCGTGGCCCAATGCCTGTTAGCCAGTTTCCGAATGCGGCATTTATGCGCGAGAAACCTATCGAGGCTAAATTAATATTTTTATGCTACTACGCGGATCCAGCAGTGACGCAGCTGGTCAATACATGCTGTTTCTGCAGTGCACAGGCTTGAAGCAGCCGCCGGTAGCTGCGGCAGCTGCGGTAGGCACGGGCAAGCGGAACCTGTTTTGCCTACCATGCGAAAGTCGCTGCTAACATCAGCGCCACCGCATCTTCGTGACGTCGCGGGGTGAAGGAGGTCCATAGACGGGAGCGATAGCAAGAAAGGACAGGAGAGAGCTTTGTACACTATTTACAAAATACATAAAGCAATCAAGTTCGAGCCGCTCGCGCGCTAATGTTCAGGCTCTGTGAGTGTAGAAGAGCCTTATGCGAAGAGAGAGAGGGTTTATTGACAGGAAAGGCAGAGTGGTTAGTCGGAAAAATAAATATCTGGCCTAGTAATCTGCGCTGGAGAACGGGAAGAGGAGAAAATAGAAGGTCACGATGGGGGCTGATGATGATGGGAGGAGGCAGATGAAAAGAAGACAAAAAAAACAATGCACACTTTCTTACATCACGAACGCGAGGCAAGGCCCGTAGAGCTTAAAAGCGTGAGAGCGCTCGCGTTGCCTGTACAGTTTTCGAACTCTCAGGCCAAGCCCCGGGGATCACATCCTCCGTGAGAGGCCTGGTGTGAAAAGACTTCAAAGCAGATGCTAGCATGAGTCTGTCTCTTGCATATGCTGGGCACGACACTAAAACATGCTCGACAGTTTCTAGCACGCCATATGTGGTACAGTCCGGGCAGTCCGCTTATGCAATTAAGTGCAAGTACTTGCGCGCAAATGCGGCATTTAAACGTAATCTATGGATTATGCATGCAATAGGGCGTTATATTCCACGAGAATCATAAAAGCTCATCACGGGATCTAGCCGTTTAAGGCGGATGTGTCGAGTGCCTGGCAGGACCCAGTATCTATAGCCGTAGCACTCCTCATAGATCCCGAAAGGAGACAAGTGGTGTCGGGTTTAGTGAATGGCGCAGCTGTGCGCAGGCCACTGCTGAAGGCGCTCCTTGCTTCAGCGTCAGCGGTCTCATTTCCATCGAGTCTGCAGTGTCCAGGGATTCACTGCAACACTATACGGTAGCCTTTTTCCTGAGCAAATGACAGCAGTCTAATGATATCAAAAGCCAGGCCTTGGTAGGCGGTGTGGCGTAGGAAGCATCTAAAAATATGTAGCATAGGCTTAGTTCAGTTAAAATGCATCACTCCTGACTCCTGAGGCGGTTCTCCGCTGATGTGGCGAATCGCTTCCCGAAGGCCCGCAAGCTCTGCAGCGGTTGAAGTAGACTTGTGTCCTAAAATGGATCTCCGGGTCGTCTGCTGAGCGGGTATTACCAAAGCTGCCGTTGATGCCTTTGGTGATGCAGATCCATCTGTGTATACATGCACACAGTTTTGGTATTCTGACCATCTGGTCAGGCAAGAACAAGTTACTTCAGTCCGCTAAACGGCATCGCAGATTTGTTTAGTATGCCACGGGACATGCAGGCATACTGAAGGCCGAGCCATCACCTGTGGTGGCTGCAAGGGATGTTGCGACGGGGCACAGTCTGGTGGCAATTCGGATTGATGGAAGCGCAGTGCACGTGCAAAACTGCTGTCCGGTCGCTCATGAAAAATCTTCGTCAGCCGGTGCCAGCGGTACCGTGTAAGCGCTCGTAAATATACACTAAGTGGTTCGTGTGACAGGTAGTTTGATATTGAGCACTCACTAGATTCCTCAATCGAGCCTAAATTTGTTCGAGGCACATCCTAGTAATCCGAGGCATGTCTTGAGCGCCAGTGCGTCAACACTCTCTAATGTCCGCAATAAGTAAATTCTCACGATAGTACAGGAAGGCTGTCACGATTGTAGCCTATAAAGAGAGCATAGTAAAGTCTTAGCAAGAAGCGCTCGTTGGGCCCCAATTAATGCATGCTACGAAGCAAAGGACATGGCAAAAGAGAGTGAGTCTTTTCTTTAGCATATTTATGTGCCTCGACCATGACAGAACGCGGTCAATGATCACGCCCAAAATCTGTGGTGTGAGGCGTATGGTATTGCAACCCATAGAAGTGTACCGGTTAGCGGCAGACATACTTGCGCGTGAATGCGACCACAGCACATTTTTCAGCTGCTAAGTGAAAACTCTGACGCCGTAGGTACCTTGAAGTAGATGACACTGCACGTTGTAATCTTGCGCGCATTTGCGGACGTGTCAAACCCGAAGCGCAGGTGCAGATATCGTCAGCGTAGGCACTGATGCGAATCTGAGTGGTAAGTTCACTCACCAGTGCAATCAACGCCACTTTAAACAGGACTGGACTGAGAACTCTTCACTGAGGAACTCCACGCCAAACCTGATGACAGGTAGCCCCTCCATCAGGCGTAGACATGGAAACGGACCGGCCGTTGAGGTAGCTCACAACCCAGGAGTACAATGGGCCGCCAATGCCTATGCCGTCAAGGGCACCAAAAATGGTGTCGTGAAGTACTTTATCTTAGGCCCCTTTGATGTCTAAGAAGACAGCAGCGACAAGTCGGCGACCACGTCTTTCTTGTGTCCCGCTGGGGGGCGTCTGCAGCTTGCAGGCGTTTGTCAGTAGCGACACCACGGGTACCCGAGCATCTGCAGGGACATCGCCGCAGGGGGATGATGGTGAACAGTGCATTACCTCAGACCCGAGGTAATGCACCGGAGATCCTGGTGGTTGAGCCGATGCCGAGCGTTTGCACCTTTAAGGCCCCTCGACGGAGGCAACACACCACTTAGGCCCCAGCTTCCTGTCGATGGCACCTGCGGCCTGACCCGACCGGGGGAAATCGGCAGTCGCCTTTTCCTGTCCTCCTCTCCAGGGACTCCGGAACTTTTTTGGGAGTGGGGGGGGCAAGCCTGGTCGTGTTTCTATGTCGTATTTACTTATGTATTTATTTTTGTGTCTCAATATTTTATAATTATAATATTCTATTGTTATTTATTTATGTTACATTTCATTAATGATAATGTTAATATTATCATTAATTAATATTATTAATAATGTAATGAGTAATTTCGACACTATTAAATTTTAGATATTTGCATTCTTGCTTATTCTGCATTATTATGCACTTTAAAAATGGTTTGAAATTTCTGAAGTTCCCAAACCATGCGCAGACTAAGCAAATGACGCGTTCGAAACGAAAAACGAACGGGTGCGAAAGCTGAAAAAAGTCTTATATTTGTTTCTGCATTCGCTCCCACAGTAAGGTAAAGCTTAGGCACTAAGTACAAGAATATTCCCACGCATTGATGAGCTTCGTGGCTGGTATGACAAGGGGGTGTCGGGCAGGAGAGGATATCAAAGGAGGCCAAAAGTTGCTGTTCGTTCTGCCGTTCTGGACACGAACTCTTTCATAATGACATCCAGTTGCAGGTCCGCAGCTCTCCTCTTGTGCACGTGCAGCAGGAGAAGGTGCGTCAGCCTCCTCTGCGTCATT
This sequence comes from Amblyomma americanum, assembly GCF_052857255.1. NCBI lineage: Eukaryota > Metazoa > Arthropoda > Arachnida > Ixodida > Ixodidae > Amblyomma > Amblyomma americanum. The sequence goes on along the minus strand of NC_135500.1, from coordinate 115,439,294 downwards.
CGATTGCGCAAAAATGTTTTTACTCGCCTCAGGGCACTGAAAGAGCGCTCTCCTGAAGCAGCTGACGCAGGTACAGAGAACACGAGTTGCAGGTACCGTACAACTTGATCCATCATTTCACGCATGTCTGCAGACTTCCCCTGTAGAATTTGCAAAATGCGTTCGCTTGCGGCCGGGCCCTGGTCACGCAGGAGCGTTGGGAGAAGCACGAGTTGCGCTGAAAGTCTACTGGTGTCAAAATCTGCAGCGTGTGCTCCTAAAAGCTCATTTAAGTCGTGTGCCGGGAAGTTTCGACCTCCAGCAGCGTCAGTCAGAATGCGCTCCAGACTAATCAGCTGCTCCATGCCAGGCTGTTCGAATCGCCTTCGGATCTCGCTGGTAATCCGATCGATAGTGGCAAAAAACTCTTCTATGTAATGACTTGCAGTCAAGCGCTGCAGGCTCCTGAGGCTTGTCTGTGAATTGAATCCTTCTCGGCGGCTGCGAGACTCGGGACCCTCGAGGCTCCTTTAGCCCTAATTGTGTTGCTCTTGAGTGCGTCCGCTGCCATAGGACGCCAAATGCGGCGTCAGACCGTAGCCTGTACAAGCTGTCACAAAGAGCCTCTGCTGCCTCTTTTGCTCCTGCAGCGCGATAAACTGGGCGTTGAAGCATCCTCGCTAGCTCCTCGCATGGGCCAAATAGGGCTATAGAAAGGTTGATGCCCAATAAAGTTTCGAACTTCCCCAATACTTTCTCATATCCTTTCAGTGCTGTCTTGCTGGTGCCAATGAGAGAGCTTTGAACTTGTAGCAGTTCCTGCAATGTCGCCTGCACCCTTTCATAGTTCTCGATAAACCTTTCCATTGATTTCACTCTTACTGTCCACCTCGTTGGACACAATGGTAGCAAAGTGTTCGGCCTGGAACAATCCTGCTCATTGGCATCATTACCCGGAGGAAGGACAACGTTCGAATAAACAGTCTTCCTGTTTCTAGATTCGAGTATTGCATGGGAAACATCCTTTACAATGTTCAAAGCATCGCCGACAACCTCGCAGTTCCTTGCGACCTCCTGGAGTGCCAAGTCTAGACAGTGGTTACTGCAGTGTACAAATATTGACCGCGGTTCAGAGTCCGTGATCCTTTTCTGCACGCCGGTAAATCTGCCTGCCATATTCGCGGCCCCATCAAAACAGTGCCCCCTTAGGTTATGGAAGTCCAGACCTAAACGCAAAATCATGTCCTTCACGGCTCTATACAAGGTCTCAGCTCTACTGTCTGGTGCATTGTACATGCCAAGAAATTCCTCACGAACTTCCAGTGTAATCCCATCTACCCACCGCACACAAAATGTGAATTGCTCATTCCCTATTACATCGGTAGTGCCGTCAGCGATTATCCCATAGAAGGGAATACATCTGACGTCTCTTATGATGCCCCGCTGAACGCTGTGAGCCATAATTTCTATGAGCTCGTTCTGTATGTCGCTGCTCAGCCATCTATCTCGCTGCTCCATCCATCTCTTCAAAGCAGGCACGTCTTGTGATCGTTCATCTAGCAGATCAAGAAGGTTTCCGTCATCCTTTGTTTGCCCTTGCAAAGCTTGGCCTGTGCGGCATAAGTAGCGGACAGAGCTTACTATAGCGCGCAGTGCCTGCCTGGCTTCCTCTTGCTGTCTGCTGCTGTGTTGAGATAATAGCTGCACTACGTGCATTCTTTTTTCTCTCGACAGTTGGCGACTTGCGGAGACGCAGTGATATTGGCTCTTCTCGTGGCACTGAAACTTTTCGATAGCCTTTTTCCAGTTATTGAAACCAGCGCGAATAAAACATGGTTCCACTCCTGCAACGTTTCCTCCTCTTTCTCTGAAGGCTATGAGGCACACAGTGCAAAAGACGACGTCGCGCTCATAGTCGTACGACAACCATGTGAATTTCTGGAACCATGCATATTTACAGGACCTTCCGGTTTGGTTGCTTGGAAATTTGTAGCCCTTGGGAGGCAGTGATCGGACATCCTGGGGCGAGTCGTCGCGTCTTGCGGTTTCCACCGGAGCGCAGGCGCCGGAATTCGATGTAGTCCGGTCCAAGTCTGTTGTGAAGGAGGGCTCTCCATCTAGTACAACCTCTGCTGGGTTCTCTGCAATAAGTGAGATAAAAGGAATTCTTAGCCGACCACTGTATGGATCTTTTATTTTTATTATCCCTTCAAAGAAATAGTAAGAGAAGTTAAAAAAATGCATCAAGCGCTAAATGGTCATGAACTGCTCATGAAGAGCATGGTATAAACCAAATATTGCAAAGACGTACCGTTAATACTTGTTGCTCCTATCGCACGGTCAGCTGGCTGACTTTCGTGAGAATCGTTTCCCGCTGCCAGCCCGAAGAGAAATACAAAGGGGCATTAGAAACATATCAATAAACAAAATGGCGACAAAAATGTGGCGCAATATACCTTGTGAACCCTCAATTCCAAGGCATAAACGCTTCTGTGCCGGCACGAAGAAGTTGTCGATCTTCTTTTGAGACCCCGGCATCTTCCGAGGCAACGGCATTGTAAATCTGCAGTTATTAAAAAAATACACTAAATATGTGAGCGGTCATGGAAAGTAATCACCCGTCGCAGTATATATGTAAATCATGAGAGCAGATTGTTCTAACAATAATTTAGAGGAAAAGTCATCTATTCTCTTGGCAGGCCGTCGCTCGCCTAATGCGTGTGCAAAGAGGTATGAGTCAACTTGGCTCGCTGGTGCCAATGAAATACGCGAACGAAATGCGTTACACTTGAAGGTTCTTATTTACGGCATAAGCTTTAAATAAGCAACTGCTGCATATGCATTTACGATGGCAATTTACAGTGTTTGAATACGAAACAGCGACAGACTGCATTGGATGACAAAAGAAGTGAAAATTTGGCTCGCAGGGCAAAATATTGCACCGTATAGCAGTAACTTGCTGCTGTATAGTGCTGCGTAATCATCTGTCCTTATTTAGGCATGAGTACCTGCGCCGCATATATGCAAGAATCCTGCCAGCGGCTGTTACAGGTGGACTGACCTACAAAACAAAAGCGTTTTGATCGGAAACACTGCCTTTTCCACATGCCACGATGATAGTAGAGAGATTTAGCATACAGGAGACGTACTAGCGGAGACGTATACAGGTTTCACGTACGTGAGCTGCGTATGCACAGTGCCAAGCGCGGCCGGGCAGGACCACTGCGCGCGCGGAAGACGCGTATGTGAAACCGGTACACGTCCCCGGTATGATAAATCTCTAGTGACTCAACACCGTTTCCAACTGGCGTTTTACTTTAATACAACTGCAATGAGAGCGTCGAAGTGCACAAGATTTTCTTGAAGAAAACAAAATAGAATGCCACGGTTATTGCGGGGTTCTCAACATCATGGCTCTTAAATTGAAAATGATCGCGAGAAATTTAGCGTTGCATCGCGAAAAGCTGCAGTTAGAGTGGCGCTTTCTGGACGAAATGCGGCCGCATTCAGATTTTGCGTCACTGTATTCTGTTATTAGCATACCTTTAGCAAAGCGTACACCGCGATCGCTACCAGTTTCCGCGTAGCGCGCTCCGCTAATTCGTATGTGCAGATTGCTCCGACAGGCCGGCACCTGCCGCGTCGGAACTATCTGGCATGCGCAATGATGGCTCGTGGTAGCGGTGGCGGTGGCAAACATGCTGAAAGTTCAGTTCAACGGTTCAAGAAGTTGGGTACTTGCCTTAAGATTCTTTGTGGGATGATGGGTAACTTGGTGTGTGGCGAGAGTTCCTGGTTGTTTCACCGATGCTCTCGTTGAAGGAACGGCATTTTTAAATGGTAAGTAAAACCAAAAGATGACTTTTAAAGGCAAACACTGAGGCGATAGAACTATAGTAATTTCGCATGCAAAAATGATGCTGAAGCGTCGTCTTACTCACACTCGGTGTGATCCCTACCTCTGGGCATCAGTTTTTATACCCTGGCCCTTCATTGTTCCGGTGGAAGAGGAGGAGGGGGTGAGCATGAACCACCAGTGGTGCATGCATGTAGAAAAAAAAGAGGTGCAATAAAAATGAAACGCGCCATTGTTAAGCCCCCTAGGCTAGCGTAATTTTTTTTTCTCTTTAGTCCCGCGCCTCCTCTCCAGTGCGGGCGTTCTACACTGTGCGCGCGCACACGTGAGCGTAAAGGAACAAACAACCACAAACAGAAAGCGCAACCGCGTGGAAGCGTAGCGTGCTGGCACTGCTGGCCTCTGTGTCCAGGCTACATTCCAACCAGCATTCAATCAGAATGAACAACCAAAATTGTTGGTTACTACGTGTTTTCAACCCTTTCTCAAGGTAAAAAAAAAATAGAAGAACAAAACTCCTTTTTTACGCCCGGGGCGCGTCTCTGCGCCTACACGCACGTGCGCTTCCCACGTTCGAGTCAACGGAAAGAGGAGGGGGGAGAGGGGCGCAAAGCCAGCAGACCCCACCCCTGTCAACCACGCTCCATGGTAATTGCATCCCCACTTGGTCAAAGTGCAGATATGGCGGCTATCTGAGGTTGTACGCTCCTCGTAGAGCATCTGTCGACGGCTGCGTATTGGCATGGCGGTGCGGCGCCCCTGACCCTCGCGAGCTGATCTCTTCGTACACTCTTCGTTGTTACTCGCTCGTCTGGTGGAGACATTGCGGTCGGGTGTGATGAATGACATCGGACCTTGTCTCTACAACCTCATCTTCTCCCTTGCGTCCTTTCCGTCCCCCTGTTCCCAGAAGAGCACGTCCCGCCACCACCGTAGGGTCAACAACCTGTTTTGTCCCCAAGAATGGGTCTCCCTGGCTAGCCGACGGAACAGCGGCGCTCGCCGCTCCGTCTAATGGTACGCACACACTGGCGGCAAGACGCGCGCGGCACGCCGCCGGTGGCAAGAACGCCGCGCGGCAGAGAGGCCACATTGGTTGTGCGCGCGGCGGCCGCCGCGGAGTCACGTGACAGCGCTGATCTCGCCTTGTCTCGAACTGCGCGAGCATAGGCGCGATTTCGCGGTTCTCGCGCGCTTTTTCCTTGCTCGGTAAACAGACCACATACCAGCTCCTCGTCCCTCATCAACCGCGCTGATCGCGTTGACTTCTGCAATGGCAGGTGCAGACGACGATGTTCTGACGACGATGAGCGTTTTGGTCATTGTGTGTTCCCTGCTGCTGCGACGGCGGCGCGCGCAAAAGGCACGCAGACGAAGGTTTTGGGTGCACCCCTGCTGGCGCTACCGAGACGTTGAAGGGCAAGCGAATGCTTTGCTTCCCCGGCTGCGCGCCCGAGATGAAGGCTTCTTCCGAGAGTGAGTGATTACAACCTTTTCAAACGCGTAGTGTGCCGTGTGTGTGACGTGATAGTGATGTCTTTGATTCTTGATTATAGCTTCCTTCGGATGCCGCCGAGCTCGTTCGACACATTGCTCCACCTAGTTCGGCCTGTGATTGAGCGGCAGGACACTCCGTTCAGGCGGTCGATATCCGCACACGATCGACTTGCCATGACAGTAAGGTAAGTCCGAAAGTCCGTGACCCGGTACTGTCCCGTCACAGTGCCTGATCAGCGGTCCCTCGGAAAATATTGTGTAAAACATACCGCATGAGCACCGTGATGCAACTCATCCCCCCCCCCTCCTCATTTATCCTTTGAGACGTATGTGATGAGAATACGCTTTTCAGATTTCTCGCAAACGGCGACACAATGAGAAGTTTGTCGTTCAACTTCCTGACAGGACGATCAACGGCTGGAATGATCGTAAGGGAAACTTGTGCTGCATTATGGGAAATACTTCAGCCAACCTATGTAAGATTTCCACAAACAGCAGAAGAATGGAAAAAAGTAAGTGCACTGCAGTCCGTTTTGTTACTGCGGAGAGGGTTTATAGTGTTGACAAGCGTCCAGCTTGCCTTTCTTTACCTCATTTGTTATGCTACTGACTTTCCCAATGCCGCCTGCGTACCGACTTTTCAAATGTGTTGAACTCCTGCATCTCATAATGCATAAGACAACTAAAGGTTGCCTTATGCATTACTACGCTATTGTTTTGTCACAGTCTCATATTATATTGCCTCCCGATCACTCTTTCAGATTGCCACAGACATGCTTGTCGAGTGGAATTTTCCCAACTGCATTGGATGTATTGATGGCAAGCATGTGAGCATTGAATGTCCTGCAAATTCAGGGTCACGAAACTTTAATTACAAAAAGTCATTCAGCACAGTCCTCATGGCAACATGCGATGCACATTATAGGTATGGTGCATTTTTCTTGTGAATCATTCAAACAGTGTATTATATTCATTGAAAGAGAGTGCTATTGTATGCACTGAAAGAAAAGAGGACAGTTCAGTGGTATAAGTTACATGACGAATTAAGGAGCATAGCGTAGACAGGTGTATGATTGCAATGGTTTGCTCATGCAGGTTGACAGTAAACATATTTGATTCTGCACAAATAGCAGCAGATGTTAAAATGGCAATCTCTGAATTGTGATTGTGTGTGGCATGTATATTTAGTCAAACTATAATGCAGCACAGAAATGACTTTACAAGACTTGAACGCAGTAGTGACTTCAGAAGGAGCAAGGAGAAAGTCATGTTCTACATCAGATGCTAAATGGGCTACACTGAAACCTCTTGCTTTATTTCAGATTTGTGTATGTGGTCGTTGGCCACAACGGGGGAGAAAGCGATGGAGGAGTTTTGTTAAGAACGAAGCTGATGCATATATTGGGCGAGCGCAGATTTGGAATCCCCCCAGCAGCAACAGTGGGCTCAGCGGGACTGATACCATACTTGATGGTGGGCGACGAGGCCTTTCCATTGAAGCCTTACCTCATGCGGCCTTATCCTCGACGTGGCAAGTTGCTTCAATTACTTTTAATGCTGACATCTTCCTCTGATTGCCGAGATGAAATATCAATGCAGCTGTACTGTGTTACTGCTGCCGCTGTTTGCCATAGCAGATACAGTTTCGTGCAATGCATACATACGGCAAAAATGGCCAAACAATTTCTACAAAAAATTTACAAATCCAGTCTAGCCTGCATGCATGTATATAGCAAGTCTTACAAGGAAAGGTTTAGTTTCTGCATGGAAAAAAAATGGTTCAGAGGACTAAATTTCGTGTATGCAGTGCAATATGAGTGTATTAAAATAGTTTTATTACTGATAATTTACATGTTATGTTGCATTTTGTGTGAAAGCAATAACATGATGCAGTAATAAAATGTAATGTTGACATATATGGTTTAGTTGAATGATCGCAAGCAAATGCATGAGCACTATTTAACCTGTTTTACTGACTGGATAATATACGAAAATCTCAAGTTGTGCAATGCAGCCAAAGGGGGCCCTATGTAGCATTTCTTTAGCACAACTTAAGCATGCAAAAAATGAATAAAAACCCTTATAATATCAGTTTATGTAGCATTTCAAATTGTCCGCACCAGAAACAGGCACCCAGAGGACATAAGATGTAGGAACAGTTTTTTTCTTTTCAAGTTGTATTCAGTGGGTGCGCAGAGCTGCCAATTATTTCAATGATTTGAAATTAGTGCCATTGCCTTCTTCATCTAAGTATGTACATGTTTGCTGCAATTTTAATGCCCTGACCTTTTGTTTTTTCTAGCTCTTCATGCCTACAGGGTCAGCCAGTACAGCGAGTACTTGAAGAGGGCAGTGTTTAATTACCGGCTGAGTCGTGCAAGGAGGCTCATAGAAAACAGTTTTGGTATCCTGGCTAGTAGGTGGCGAATACTGAAGAGACCCTTTCGAGCGACAGAAGAAACCACCGAAAACATTGTAAGGGCATGTGTGGCGCTCCACAATTTTCTAATGAAAGATTCGGTGTTTTCCAGGACAACGTACAACCCTCCTGGATTTGTTGACCATGAAGACTGGGAGGGAAATGTCACAAATGGGGCATGGAGGAACGACAGTAGTGCCCTTCCTGGATGGAAAGACCAGGGGTACCACTCTGCTCGGTAACTATTATTTCCATGACGGCATGAAATCAATAATAGTTTGCATTTCCTGCTTTATTTACATTAAAGCAATTGAAGCTCATCGATAACAAACAGCGAAACATTCAAAACATTTGATTTAACTTGATCATTTAACACGACTTAAGATCTTGTTCATTAGAGTTTGCGTTAAGAATTGTAGCAGTGCAAAAATACATGCGTATTTCATGTTTTCAACAAAGTCAGTGGGTACAGCTAACGACGAGGAGTAAAACACGCCCATTAGAACTGTGACCTCAGACAGACAGGCAGAATAAGCTGAAGGAAAAGGTTGAACATCTTGTGCATTTCTGTGTTACAGGGCTGCATTGGAGATAAGGGATAGGCTGGCATCCTACTTCATGAGCGACGGCCAGGTGCCATGGCAGGAAAGTGTCGTGACCCGTGCAGGACGGCAGGTAATTTCCAATAACAGGCAACTACTTGTCAGCATGCACAAACACTATCATGTCAAAAGAAAGCCGAAATTGCCTGCTTTCATAGAAAAATATTATCGATTGCTTGCACTTTACATTTCATTTATTCATACTGCTCCATTTCGGCTTCATACAGCAGCTTGTGGATTTGGAATGTTACCTCACATCTTTTTTTGTGTGGTAGCATCCTCAGTTTAGCAGCTATCCAGTGTGCTGCCTCTTGACTGTCATCTTTCGGTGCAGGCATTTCATTTTTCTTTTTTAGTTCTAACAGCGTAGCAGAGCAGCTCCCCAAGACATCTTTTACCGCATCGTCGAAGCTGTCAGACTGCCTTCTTTTGGTCCTGCATATAAATATATCCGCACAATGTTTTCTTGCAATCACTGATTATCATTCAAATACCGCAGGAAATGTGAACCATGCCAGTACCGAGAGGAAGGTACACCGGATGCTCGCCTTTTGGCAGACCTGCAGGACAGGCCACATCGTTAGACTCAAGAGAAATGCACTGGAAAAGTATGTCTGCTTCCAATAAAAGAAAGTGCACACAGCTTTCTTACCCTGGATCTGGGGCAGCGGCTCCTGCTTGTGAAGTTGACAACCTGCCTCAAAAAAATGTTTGTTATGGTGTCATATTCCGACACAAGAAAGTGAACACCAACTTACCCTGAAGAGCCAGCAGCAGATGCCGTACCTTCTGATGTGCTGGGGAGCCTATAGAAAAAATAAAAATGCTGCCATTTATGTCGTGCAAAAAACATGTTTTCTACTTGCAATGCTATGAAAAGGAGCAAGACATATCACACTCATCTAGTACCCGAAAGCTTGGTTTCACACCTTGTTGCAGTTTTTAGACGTGCAGTCATTAAATGGAACACAAGTTTTTCCCCATGCATTGCAGTGTTGAGTGTGTGATTCACTTGAAACTGCAGACCAGCGACGAGTCATGACAGCAACTAAGCCAAGATCTGTATGCACATAAAACTAATCCATTTCTATGGGAGTGCAGCATAACAGCGCATAATAGAGTGGACACACTCTTAAACGTGAAAGGCTGGTGAAAAGGGTGTATTGACATGGAACCTGGGGTGCACCACAGCTAGGAAAACTGAAAATCACCACTCACCTCAAATCGTCCTCATCGGTAAAGTCATTGGGGCTGTCAGAGTACCTGCATTATATAAAGACATAGGATGTTGTTACTATTGGTGGATAATGACACCACAATTAGTACAGCTTACATTTCTTGAAAAAGCGCAGCAGCCGGGCTTGATATACAGCTGCACAGGTGAATGAAATGACAATGTTGTACATAAACTGTTTCGCTGCAGTAACCGTTATGGTAAGCAAACTACGAGGTGCACACCTGGCCACCAGTCTAGGACTGGAAGGGCTGTTGGATGACAGTGGAGATGTCAGAATGGAGCTGCACAAAAGCACAGATGCATAACAAGTTAAATCACTTGAAGCTTTATAAACTGAAGTTATACTTATGAAAACAAGACTTAACGTACATGTCCTCTTCTGGGGGCACATTTGATGAAGACCTGAAATGTAAAATTTGAGGTGTTTTGATGCAAAGCCTGCAGATTTCTTGCCAGGAAAAAGGTAATGTGAAAATATCAATAGCGAAGCTATCAGCGCAGCTGAAGAGAAGATAAATTGTTAAAAACACAGACGCTTGGGCAGTCAAATTACGTAAAAAGATATTAAACACGAAGAAAGCAGCTTAAAAAGAATGGTAGGACAGGTGACAGTAGTGAAGTTATCAATGCCAGGCTTGAGTTGGCGCAGATGGCTACGCAACTAAGTTGCCTTTTTTTTTTTACCTTTCGGCATAATGTGGTGTGCTCCTGAGCATGCCATCCACGATGTCAAAAAGTGTCCACTTCGTGTGGACCTTTCCGGCCTCTCCTCCGGCGCCACTTTTCCGGCTCCCCTCCGACGCCGACACAATTTTCAGCCAACGATCCTTCACGTTTTTAAATTTTGCGGCTGCTTGCGGTCCTACAGAAATGCCACTGTTTATCACCAAGAAAGGTCGAAAAATGAAAAGATGAGCAACTTGTTTGAGTGCTCAAGCGGCGCTGTACGAAGCGCGCAGCCCGATACGACATGCGAACCGCTCAGGCAAAATCACCATGCCCGTAGGAAACCGAGATTCCACATCATTTGCTCCGCAGCACACCGCTAGAGCACTCTAAACAAGTGTGCTCACCCCCGCACATTCCTGCCGACGTGAACATTCAGCGGAAACTCAGATAAATAATGAAAACAACTCACCAGTCAGATCGAATGTTCTGCCGATGATCGCCCACCGGTTCATTTTGGCGTCCTTATCTTTGTACTCCGGGTGAGTTTTGTCGTACAAAAAAGGGAACACGCGAACAGTCTCCAGAAATTGTTCCATCATGTTCTCCCGGCTGAAATTCATTTTGCCACGTGGATGTACACGAGAAGAAAGCACTAGCGCTGTTTGTCGCGGCTGGCTCGGAGCGCTTGGTCGTCGATCGTGGTTCTGCCGCCGCCGCTGGAAGTTAACTTTGGCAGTAGCCAAGAGGTGGCGCTAGGAGAAAGCCTGGACGTTTCTCATTGGTTCGCGGCTCGCGGCAAGCCGCCGAAAATGGCTCCTCGACCCATCCTCTGCGCGGCAGACCAAACCGCCTCCGCGGCAGGTTTCGCGGCACGCGGCGCGCCGCCGGCGGCGTGCCGCGCGCGTCTTGCCGCCAGTGTGTCCGTACCTTAAAGCGCGTCGCCTGGCGCCCGCAAAAACTGGCGCCACGTGCATTCCAATGCCCACGTAGCGAACTTAAAATAGCCTCTCAAGGTCCTTCGGTATCATCAACAAATATAGAAATCTTTTACCTGTCTGGCTTAAAACATTCCTGTACTATTTGCTTATAGAATCTCGACTCCAGTATTGTTTGTTAGTTTGGTGCACCACGACAAAACAGAATACTACTTCATTCCTCTTTGTAAAAAAAGAAAAGGGCGATTCGTGCCATTTAGTGTTTAAGAACTGAAGATCACACGTTGCATTACTTAGTAGATTCCAAAATACTTCGTTTAGAAGACATAATTTTACTTCGAACTGCTGTGTTTGTTTCCAAAGAAATAGTCAAACTTGAATTATTTCAATACAAAATTCATTAAACATGACGCATACTCCCTCAGACTCACACGCCCTCATACTCATACTCAGACTCATACTCCCTCAGTTTTTAATCAAACTCCCGTTCATTACACCTTATCTCAGGATTTTAAAACTATTCGTTCCTTTAAAAGTATTATTAGACTTCACCTTCTTTCAACTGTTTGTACTTGACATTTGTTTTAATAATTCCTATTTGCTCGATGCATTATGTTTGATATACCTGGCACTATGGTTCTTTGTTATTTTTTGCATTATTCAAGAAAAATTTCCCTTTTAATAAATGCCTTGGTTTCTATTTTAAATTGATACATGTATCTTTCTTTTAAACATTGCCCGCAGTGCTGCTGCTGCTGCAGTAAACGTATCTCTGCACTTGATATTTCCACCGGGTGGTGCACGAAAGCACCCGATGTCAGAAGCCCCGTGTCAAATGCCCCGCGCCGAATGCCCCGCTGCATTTGCCCCGTTTTCAAAAGCCCCAAGTTCAGAAGCCCCTGGCACGATTGCCCCTTTTCAAATGCCCCTTTTAGTGTTGAGAGGCTGTCGGCGAGGATGGTGTTTTGATTGGGAAGTGGTGGCTTTTGTGTATTCAATGGCTTTGATGATGGCCACAGCCTCGGCCTCAAAGTTAGAGCTGTATTCAGAAAGTTTAAATAGTTTATACTGTGTGATTCGATTCTTTTTTTGTGAGAACGTTATATGCCAGGCCACAGCATGCCTCTGTTTTAGATCCGTCGGTGTAAATATGCAGGTCTGATGGTGTAAGAGGCCCGGAAGAGTAGTTGATTTTGATGCGTTGCGTTGGGTGGGTGAGGTGGAGGTCCGTTTTCGTGGTGATGACTGAAGGGTGTCGTTTGTAAAGAAAGGGTTGTTATTAAGGGCGTTGAAAAGTGCGTTTTATCTTTCGAATATTGTGAATGGTGGGTACGTTTGCAAGTATTGGGAGGGCTATGTTAGGTGTTATTCTGAAGGCTTTGGTGATTCTGAGGGAAGCGTTGGATAGTTTGTAGTTTCCTGCGCACTTGTGATGTTTGTTTGTACCAGACTTGTAGTACAGAATGAAGCGTTCAGTCGCCCTGGCGTAAACGTCCTTTAGGTGTTTTGGTGCCATACCTCAAGTGTGTCCTGTGAATCGGCTGAGGTTAATTGTTAGTGTTGAGATTTTTTCTTGGATTCGTTGTGAGATAGGAAAGGGGAGTTTAGTATACTTAACTTTTTCAATATATCGAGGATATATTGGTTTTTTCGGGGGGGGGGATGGTTACATTTGTTTCCTATGATGGGAATTTGGCATTTGTGTGTGCTGAATGATATTTGTTTGTTTGTTGGCCATCTCTGTACTATGTCAATATTCTTTAAAATTATAAAGCACTAGAACTTCAGCACTTATCGAAAATTCGATTTCAGCGTAAGCGGTCGGAAAGTGAGGAGGGGGGGGCGGCGCCCCCCTGGATAAATGTTGGGGGGGGGCGACCGCCCCCCCTGCCCCCCCCTGTTCCGGAGTCCCTGCTCCTCTCCATCTTTTACTTTCCTATTTTCTTTTTCACAACTCTCCTGCCTCCTCCTCTCCTCTCGTTTTTTTTCTTACAGTTTTCATAGGCGGCTAGGGTTAACCTTGTGTGGCGTAACAACCCTGAGTTCCCCATATTTGGTTATAGCAGTGGTGTACAGCTGGTGGAGGCAGGACTTACTTTCAAGCTCCTGTCCCATCCCCTTGTTGGGCTCCATGGTGGGTGGCTGGCACCATGACCGAAGAACACACTTTTTTTATGGCTGCTTCGCTCCTTTCAACTGACCGCCCTCTGAAAGGAGGGCGGACCGATGTCACCTTTCAGTTTCTCAACTAAAAGAAAAGTACGTTCCCAAAGTATCACATCGTTCATAGTGAACAAAAAGAAAAGCCAGCCTGGCTAATATCCCTGTTTCTAGTATCAAAAGTTCTCACAGATCCCCTGTGTCCTAAGTATAAAGTAACAAAACAAGCTAGTGGTGACCTTTTGCTCGAACTGATCGATATCATTCAGATATCAAAGCTGGCAAACATCGAACCCTTTGGTGATATTCCTGTCTCCGCGACCCCACACAGATCTCTAAACACAGTACGCGGTGTAATTTCTGACAATGACTTTCTGCAACAGACCGAAGAAGAAATGCTCGAAGGATTGCTAGATAAGAATGTGACTAATGTACACTGAACCGAAATCCATTAAGAAGACAAAGCACATGGTTTTGACCTTCGCCTCCTTAACTCTGCTCGAGTCAATCTAACCCTCGACGCTGCTTCGAATGCCAAGGGTTTGGCCACGACTCCCAAAGCTGTCGCGGCCGCGATACCTGCGCCAAATCTGCCTCCAATGATCATCAATCAAACGACTGCGATGCTGCGCCGCGCTGCGCACACTGCGAAGGCGACCACGCCAATTATTCAAGCTCGTGCCCTGCATGGAAAAAGAAAAGGAAATAATTACCATAAAGACCAAAGAAAATATAACATTTAAAGAGGCAAGACAGCGTTACGCAACCACTCAGGGCACATTCTCTTTCACTGCACGTACAAACTTCGCCGATGTGGTGCGTGGGCGCGGCACACCACAGCGGCCTTCGGCACCTGCCCAGCTCACACCTAGTGAGGATGAGGCAGGGCCATCCGCGCCCCTGGCAGATGCAGCGGAAGCTGCTATGCCATCCCCGAGAAAGGGCCCGCCAGCCACCAAGTCGGCATCCCGCAAGGCTTCCCCTTTCGGGAGAAGAAGAAGAGAGCAAAAGCACGTTACTTACGTCGCAATGCTGAGAAAACTTCATGGCAAAATTATGTGTCGTTCATAAATAGTTCAGTTCAATCGAAAAAAATGGGGGAACAAGTCCGCACATTTAATGGCAGCTTTACTCCTTTTACAATTCCTTTCCTAACAGCTCCGGATACAAAGACAAGCAATAGCGAACAGGCCGAGAAACTAGGGGAACACTTCGCCACAGTTTCAAGTTCCTCACACTACACAATCATTTATAAAGAACAAGAACACAACAGAAAATTAGACTGCCGGCAAGTGGCAGTGCAAATAAACATAACAATAAATTAATCACACTACAAGAAATCCGTACAGTACTGTCGGCGGGCAAACAGACAGCACAAGGCTCAGATGAAATCTATCATGAAATGCTTGCTCATCTCTCCGAAGACGCTGTACAAGCTCTTCTGAAATTCTCCAATAAAATATGGCAGTCTGGAAAAAATGGCTGAGGCGTGGAAAAAGGCCGTGGTTGTGCCATTCCTGAAATCTGAAAACCGCCAACTTCGGCTGGCAGTTACAGGCCAATAGCACTTACGAGTTGTCTTGCTAAAGGTTTTGAAAGTGTGCTAAATATTAGATTAATGTTCATCTATGAATCGCGCAAACTTCTTGATATCCACCAATGTGGATTTAGATAAGCATGGTGTACAAATGACCATCTCGTCCGTCTTGAAAACATGGTCCGTGAAGCATTCATACAGAAACAGCATTGTTTCTCAGTATTTTTTGACCTGGAAAAAGCTTATATACCACCTGGAGGTTTGGGATTCTTTGTGACCTCGCGGACTGAGTATCTGTGGCAGGATGCTGTACTGTTTAAAATACTTTCTTTCTGACAGCTCATTTCGTGTACGTATAGGTTGCACGCTTTCGAAAAAATTCATCCAGGAAAATGGCGTACCGCAGGGCTGCATTCCAAATACAACACTGTTTTTTGTAAAAATAAATTCAATATCACAAATGATTCCAAAATCCATCATGTATTCCGTATATGTTGACGACCTTCAACTTTCATGCACATCTTGCAGCTTACCAAGAGGCGAAAGATAGATACAGCTTACACTGAACAAACTAGCGACTTGGGCAGAACAAAGTGTATTTATGTTCTCTCCACAAAAAACAGTTGCCGTCCTTTTCTCACTGAAAAGGGACATGCAAATTCATTCCACCCTGCTCTTGAATGAAATTGTTTTACCAGTAAAACAAGAGCATAAATTCCTAGGCATAACTTTTGACAGAAAGCTCACATTTTTACCCCAAATAAACACCTTCAAGAAGAAAGCTTCCCGGTCTCTAAATATACTGAAGGTACTCTCACGGAAACACTGGGAGTCTGATAACTTATGTCTTTTGCAGATCTACCGCTCCGTAGTACGGTCCATTTTGGACTATGGATGTATTGTGTATGGGTCTGCAAGACCATCATGCCTAAACAAACTGGATCCCGTACATAACCTGTGTCTTCGTCAATCAACTGGTGCATACAGAACATCCCCCTTATACAGTCTGTATGCAGAAACAAATGAACCATCTCTTGCAAACAGAAGAGCAACGTTTACCTGTGCATATGTACTGAAAATAAGATCCTTACCAAAACACCTTTGTTACCCCATTGTTACCAAGTGCACATCTAGAAGGCTATTCGATAATAAACCGCAATCAATCAGACCTTTGTTATTACGCATTGAAGATGCATGTCATGAACTGGGAATACTAGATGTTCTACCAAAAATTGCCCCGAGACACGATCCATTGCCACCATGGCACTGCCTTCCCATTGCGTGGGACTTGACTCTACCACAGTCTCGTAAAAAACAAACACCACGTCAACACCTACTACAGCAATACTTGGCTTTGAAAGAGAAATATTCAAGCTACATGAAGTTTTACACAGATAACTCGAAAACAGCGATGTACGTTGGAAGTGCCGTAGTACAGGGGAAATGGGAAAAATATTAAGATTGCGAAGTTATGTATCAATTTTTACTGTCGAATGTTATGCAGTGTGTATGGCTGTGGACAAAATAGTACATGAGAACTTTGAAAACGGTATAAAATACACAGATTCCCTGAGCCTACTCACAGCGCTGCAGTCAAGCAATGCAGTTGAACCCTTAGTAGGCAGCATCATATACAACATAGAAAATTTCACAACACAAGTATATATGATGAGGTTCTGCTGGGTCCCCAGCCACGTCGGCATAGAGGGTAATGAGAGAGCAGACTCAGCAGCAGTACGTGCTCAAAATTGTGAAATCAAAACTGTGGACATACTTTTTAAAGACTGCACGAAGTTGATACATAACAAATTAAAGAACAAATGGGAGAAAGAGTGGGATAATAAACGAAACAACAAACTATACTTCATAAAACCCACCTTGGGGGAATGGGAGTCAAGCAGACAACGAGAACGTTTCACTGAAGTAATCTTATGTCGTCTTCGCATAGGACACACACAATTGACACACAACTACTTACGAAAGAAGCCAAACCTGTTTGTGAAAGATGCGGAGACGAGCTCACACTAAACCATATCTTAGTTACATGTTAAAACCTAGAAAAGCTAAGAAAGAAGTATTTTAGTCAATTTTATAATCAATGCATTATATTTCACCCAGCGCTGCTCTTTAGTAATAATGCAACTGTTGACATTTTCGATAATTTTAACTTTTTTCGAGAGGCTAGTTGCCTTAATAAACTGTGAATGCCTCACTTTTCATAGGTATACCTCAGCCACTTTCTCACTCCTGAGAAGAAGGCTGAGGCGTCTATTTCATTGGTTGGGGGCCTCGACATCCTTGCCTTGCAAAGGACGGTCGCTGAGGTTACCTGACCTTCTTTAACGCTTTTACCATTAGCCATTTTAAAACTTTTTCTGCCTTTACCTTCACTAGGCGATATGAAATAACATTTGAGGTCCTTTGCACCACCGTTTTGTGTTTTTTTTTGTATAAAATTCAGCACAAGGAAATTTTCTATACCTTGCGTTTGGCGCATGATGGGCTTAGCCGCCTATGTGCCATAAAACCCAACACAACACGTTTTTCATGTTCCACTGTCGATATGAGGTCGATTACACTGTCCATCGAAGAACGTCCCCGCCGGAACACGATCATCATGTCCGGTAGAGAGCCTTCTGCTCTAAAAACCATTCGAGCCACGCCAGCACCATTCCCTCCATAAACTTACCGACGCAGCTTGGTAGTGCAACCGGCTGGTATGAGGTAAGCTCGAAAGGAGGCTTTCCAGGCTTCAAAAGAGCATACAGGCGGCTGATCTTCCAGTGTTCTGGAACGATTCCGCAAGCCCATGTATCATTGTAGTAACTGAGCACCACAGTCTGGCCTTCCATGCCAAAGTGTGAGAGAGACGCCTACGAAATCCCACCAGGACCAGGTGTAGATGCACGCCTACACGAGGAAAGAGCCGCTTCTAGTTCGGGCATCCTCAATAGCATGTCGTAGTGGTCGTCTGGTGAATGCGGCACAAAAGACTCCATACTGTTTGATGCTGCCGGAGTTGTGCCCACAACCATTGTGCAGAATTCTTCTGCAATTCTTTTGCATGTAGGTGAACCATCGTTGATATTGACGGAATTCTGGGAGTGCATAAATCAAACAGGTTCCTGACTCGGTTATTCATAACAGCACCGCCCCCATTGAGGGTGACGAGCATGAAATTAGCCGACTATTAAATGACGAGCTGTGCAACTCTGGATAGCTGAATACAGGTGCGAGGTATCAATGGCACCTCTAGGTGGAATGTAGGCACCGATTATCGAGAAGACCCATCCTTTTAGCGTGACTGTCAAGCAGATGTAATTGTTTGGGTTGTGCGGCTGTAGTACTTGGTTGACGTGCGCAATGTCTTGGCGTATGCAAACTAACACTTTGCTTGTTTCGTCTTCTTCGCGAGACCACAGCGGCGCGTATCCAGAAAGGCGGAAAGGAGAAGGCATGTTGGGCTCACATATAACAAAAAAAGAGAAGCGGTACTTGTGGAAGCATTGCGGAAGTCACTCAGACAACCGCGTAGGCCTCGGGCATTCCATTGCATCACTACACTACGGTGCACGTGCATTGTCACAGAGGAGGTGGGTTTTGGTAGTACCATAATGAATTACTGCAATGCCGCCAAGAGCGGCTCAAGTGCATCCAAGAACTGCACTACAACCTTTGCTTTTCGCGTGTTAATGCCTGAAAGCAGCACGCGCATTCAACACACTGCTCACAACCTGACCTTCGAGCTTGCCAGCAGTGTCAGCTGGAGTGGCAACCAGTCTTGGTCTCGCCGTGGCGATGTCCTTGGATGGCAGAGCAGCGTATTCAGCATCAGAGAAAGTTGATAACACAAACGAATCAGACTGAGCCACTGCGGTAACATGGGACACTGCCGCAGGCGTCTTGTTATCGTTTTTAGGCTCATGCTGCTGTGCCGGCTGAGCTGATACATCCTGCGAGATTGGTCCAGCTGGAGAAGTTGAATTGTGTGAATCCGGATGACGCCGCCTTATGCGAAAATAGCGGAAGACATCTATAGCGACTGCACAGCTTCCATAGTCCTCCATAAAGTCGGCAATAAAATACTAATTAGGGAGGGCGTCAAGCAGGGAGACACGATCTCGACAGATATTCAGCGCCTGTTTACAGGAGGTCTTCGAATGCTTAAATTGCAACAGTTTGGGATAAGAGTTAATGGAAAATGCCAAAACAATTTGCGATCCGCTGATGACTTTGCCTTGTCGAGTCAGTTAGGAGATGAACTACGAGGCATGATCAATGAGTTAGGCAGGAGAGCAGAACGGTGGGCCTAAAAATTAACGTGCAGGAAACTAAAATAATGTTCAACAGCCTAGCAACGCAACAACAGTTCAAAAGTGGAAGCGAGGGGATGAAAGTGGTAAAGGTATACGTCTTCTTAGGGCAGGTAGTGACAGCTGATGCGAATCATGAGAGGGGAATAACTAGAAGGATAAGTTTGGTTTAAGGTTTAAGGGAGTTTAACGCCTCAAAGCGATTCAGGCTATGAGAGACGCAGAAGGATAAGTATTGGGTGGAGCGGATGTGGCAGGTTCTTTCAGATCATGAATGGCAGTTTACCAATATATCCAGGAGAAATGTATGCAACAGCTGTATCTTACCGGTACTCACCTATGGGGAAGAAACGTGGAGGCTAACGAAAAGACTGTTTTCGAGACCGGCCGTGGGTGGTGGGAAAGTGAAGAGAGGAAAATGTACCCCTCCTCTCAAAGAAATATGAGGGCAGGGATGGTGTGTCACGTCGGCCTCTTCACTTTTCCGCCTCTGTCGCCCCGAAGGCTGCCTGCGGGTCTCCAGAGCGGGGATCCAGCGTTGGCTTCGTGTGGCCCGGGGAAAGACTGGTGCGCCACGGACTAGGGTACCTCGATGGGCCAGCGCCGCTTTCAGGGTGAAGACACCGCTCCTGGCGGGGGCATGTTCGGTCCCACTCTCTCGTTCGGCTGCACTGAGCGCAGTGCAGCGGCGCGCCGGTTCGAAGAGAAAACTGCAGCTGACGCGAGGAATTCAGGAAATGTGGTGTTCCGCACAGACAGAGTGGTACCAGAGATTGTTTGAACAGTGCATTAGAGGCAGTTACTCTATATTTCACTATTTTTCGCAGCTAATCTGCCAAGAAAGTGGGCGCCTAATGAACAGTGTTGGTTCTCTACTGTAGCGTTCGTTTTGCGCTGTGTTCCTTCATAATCGCATTCTTAAAACTTGCGTAGCATATTCCACTGCATACTCTTGACCCGGATACTCTACATTTCAATTATTTTTCCAACAATCAGGATTACTTATTTCGAGCCATGAAATCACTGCGAAAAGGTGCGTTTTATGGCTTCTAATTTAAATATTTATAAGTATGCACAGATAAGATGTGCATTATACCTACGTTCCCAGAAAAAAACTGTTCTGCAAATCAAGCGTTTCGCATGTCTTAAGTCTCAGACTTTGAGTTAACCCTTGGTCAGGCAGTCTGGTGTGGCCTGTGATTGACAATTTTTTCGGCGCATGCTGTCGCGAGCAAGGCCAAATACTCGGTGCACTTTAGTAGTGTAGGCAGAACACCCGGGAACACAAGTCCCTCATAACTTGGTCTCTTACTGCTGGATCACACACACTACGAGCTCACTTCAATCAAAGGGGGCGTAGCCTGTTTTCGCCACAGTTTTGCAAGATTTGTGCGTTCGCCGTCGCCTTCTACATCCGATTAGAGGCGCCTCGTTGTCGCTATGCGTCGTGGCCTTTTTTGTACCGATCACAGCCGCCTCGGTACACATTCTGCACCACGCTGTCAGAAGTCCCGTGTTCAGACTACTAGCGCTTGCACTAGGCCAAGGCCAGGAAAGCCACAAACGTAGGCCGAGAAAGTTGAAAGGCGAGTGTTAAAACCTGCAAGGCCACATCAAAATTTGCCGAGCGGCTTCTTCACAACCTGATCACAAAGGCGTTTCCCAGTAAGGCAGCCCTATTATTTAGGCGCTCTTGTGGGTAAGCGAGTATGGGACGGTCTCGTCACAGCGTTTTGTTCAGTTCATTATTTAATTTATCTTAATGCCACGAAGGCATTATTACCTCTTCCCTCTCTCTGCTTCTTTGCGCCAGCTCACTATGATTATCATGGCGCCCAACTTTTCTCTGCGTCAGTTAGCAAAGAAACCGCGGCTGCGTGACGCCAACAAAAGGAGGCTTTTTCCCCAGTTATGGTTTATTTCGTTCTTTTTCGTATTGCTTTCAAAGGAACCGCAACTGGGAACAAAAGGCTCATTCAACTCCCTTCATGCAGCCACGTCAGTTAAAATCGTCACGCGTGTATCTGGGCAACCATATTCTATAAATTCCTTTTTTTCCCTCTTTTGATGTCAGCAGCAGCAGAGATGAAAGCTGGTCAGTCGTGTTCACTAGCCCGCGTCTTCCTGCATACTTTACCTCCGGCGTGGTTTTCCAACAAGCCCAGCCTCATTCCTTGAAGATTGATCTACTGCCTTGCCCGACGACTATCGAGTGATACAGTAAGAAAGCGTCTTTTAGCAACTGGAGCAGACAGTCCCGCAGAAGCCAGTGGACGGCAGCCCATGTGAAAATCATGCTCTTTCCTTTCAGAGGCTGACTTTCTGGCAGAAAGCGGGCTGCTCGAGCGCGGTAAATCGAAGGGCCCAGTGTGATTGCTCAATTGGATCTGGCGAGTGGAGAGTTTTATCTGCAACACTTTCATTGTAGCGATAGCTACATTACGCTAGCACTTCGAGCCTTTAGCGTGGCACCTCTTGAGCTGCGTGGCCGCTGTTGAGCTCCGTGGCAGCACCGTGGCTGGTCACGTGGTGCGGAGCAGCTGCCGGCGAAACCGAGTGTGGGGGGGGAGGGGAGGTGGGAGAGAGGGAATCCTCGTCCAGGGACAAAGATGAAGAAGGAACGGCCAGAGAAACGTAGCGGCGAAAGACTGACTTTGCAGTTCTACTGCGCGAGTTGCACTTGGCCAGATGTAGCTATCGCGTCGTCCCAGGTTTAACCAGAGCTAAACCATAGCCATTTATTTTTTGCTAGATTATTTGAACCCCGCCACTCGCTCGCAAGGGCTCAACCCTTCAGCGGCAGCTTTTCCTCCGTCCGTGAGAAACAGTACTGCTAACATAACACAGGGAATAACGAAACATCACACAGGAAAAAGAAAACACACACGACAGCTAACTTCTAACGGTTTATAGCGAACCGCGAGGGATATACACGACGTGGTCATACATTGCGAAGGGCCCGGAGACGAACTGCTTAGTGATTTTTTAGACATTCTACTTCTTTGAGGGTTCTAGCCCTATAGATTGTTTAGCAATGCACGTGTCACTTTAGCCATGTATGACTTCGGCCTCAATGATTTTGTGCGTATGTTCGCAACCATTCTAAATGACGACAGTGCATTCTTCATAGATCTTATGTAGCTTTGCCCTTAGATATGCATTTGTTGCAATGCACATCAGTGAAACCACATTTCTTTTCTTTGACATTGCAACGATGTTCACGAAGGCGGTCTTTCAGGTGCCTTCCACTCTGACATATATATCTATTTCCGAAAGTGAGTGGTATGCTATGCACAATCCATTCCGTATACCCAGCGACATTGGTTTCATGCTTCTTTGTACAACCAGGCTTTTTAAGAACCATGAAGCCAAGTTCATTGAGTCTGCGAAATCGATTATGCAAACCTAGGTAGTGATTTTTGGGACCCTGTTCAGGCACTAGTACATTATCTCGACGGGAACACAACCGCATCCCGTAGCTAACTTGCAGCCCTACCAACGGCGTAAACCTCCTCAGCCAATCAGGAGAGCGCGTTAAATGTGTTCCTCTGCGCCTAATCGTATGCGTTCGTCTTCTCGCGGCGTACACAATTATGGTTGGAAAAGAGTATAATCCACGCTGTAGGCATACCATAAACGTATGCTCTTTTATGTACGCTAAACGCAGGCATTTTTCGACAAAGTATGCGATTTGTCACATTAGCACATTTAGTTCAGCGTCTACAAACGGATATGCAACGATAAGTTGAGCCTAGTGGTGCCATCTGGTTGTGAGAAATAGAATTTTTGTCAACAAATCGACACTGCTTTTTGAGACTAGAAGCGGCCTAATCATCACTATAAGTAAAGAATGAAAGCAAATTTATCGCTCATACGTTTTGTTATAGGCGAGATGAGACGAAGCGAAAACCCGGAGCCCCATTTATACCCAGGGAACGTACTGGAAACGACAGTGACAACGACGAATTCAGTCCTAGGCGAGGGTGCGAGGGGTCCTGCTTTAATTGGCGCCGTCATTTTGTAAAATGTGTTTTAGAGCACGCAAGGGTCGCGTGCGATAATCTTAAAAAATAGGGTACTCAAAGCAAGCGTAATGTAACGATCGTTTTTCTTCCGTATGCGCATGCGTCCTTGCGACCATCTGCACGGGCGCGCGAGGGCGCGTTGCGGACGAGGTGCTGTACGATCAAGTTTGCAGCATGCGACCGAGCGGACGACTCCGGCGTTCTGATTGGCGCGCTCGTCAGTGCCGCCCGGGCGGCAGCACAAGCATCTGCCGTAGCAAAACACGAAGATATCTTGTTGTACGAGTATACACACTTTGATATTGTGGCTCACCAGATCTCACCGAGCTGTGAGATTTTTCGCAGCAGGTAAAACCCCGATCGGCTGTGATAGCCGTGGATCTCGGCGCGGCCAATTCTGACGTCCGCGAAGGAAGTCGCAACAATTGCAACACCGCAGGCGAGGTTCTAAAACAGCGTCGCAGGAAACGATTAATGTTTGCGCTATTTCCACTTCAGAAAGTGGAAAAAGACATCACACCGCGATCGTGACACAACTTGTTCGAACGCTAGTCGACTAGACTCGATTGAAGACCACCGATATATGCACCGTTTTAACTACGACCTAAGATTTTTGCCTCCTAATATTTGAAGAGTGCCCCTATTGAAAGTTACGCTATACTCTAGCATGCAATAACGATTTCAGGATGACGACGCGATTCGTATCGCGAATTCTAGGAGCCAAGGATACGGGACTAGAACAAGTTATAGGTTAGCAGTACAGTCATATTCGATCGTTTGTAATTATAACAGGGAAATTTACGTAGCTGAGATCAGGCACAGGTTAAATAATCATTTATTCAAACTAGCACATTGCAGTCTTTTTACATGTATTATAATTGCCTTTATTTTGCAGCTTTTTTTCATTAATCAATGCACACTTTAGTTGTCATCTATAAACGTTGGTTGTCATTGTCAAGTAAACAGGCCTCCTTGCTGTCTGCCCACTTAACTGTTATTGCAAAAGAAAGACACTTATCAATTCATCGATATAAAAAGTGTGTGCTGAATTGTGCATGTATTAAAAATTCCATATTTTAGCACACTGCTGTCAAATACGAACCCAAATACATGACAAAATTATGACATTCCCAGTAATTTTGAACATGTAAAATCATTTGTAACTGCAGCAGTTGTGCATTTCTCAGAAGAGTGACCATGCAACACTACTGCTTTCTCTCTGTAATGTTAGAAAACCAAAGTTGAAATTGCACAGTGGGGTGACAATTAAAGGGGCCAAGCCATCTATCACTGTGCTGAAATGCAAAGCTTTCTTTTTTGCACAGTGACAGCGGGTGACCGGTTTTATTTTAGCAGTCATTCCTTAGCTCATAACGGATGAGAATTGCACCAGCTAGAATGCAGCAGTGCACACAAGCCTGGAGAGTTGTGCTCAGGGCCAGTCGATGGTGACACATGCAGAAACAAGCTGGCATGTTGGCTGTAAAAATCCGAAAAATTCTGAAAGTGCTCATGTTAATGAAAACAAAGTGTTTCCTTAGTACTCAGTAAAAGGCCATGCATGCCTTTTACCTTCCATGTAAACATAACATGGTGTAGGAGTTGGTAAACTGGCATACATCTGGACGGCTTCCGTTTGGGGTTGGGAAAGAATACTTCAAATATTTAGGAAAACAGGATTCACTGACCATGCATAGTGGTTATCTCAAGCAGAATTTGTAGAAATATATTTACAAGGTGAAAGCTGTGTTGTTGCAAAATACAATGAAATAAAAAAATAAGCGTATATGTGTGTGTAGGGCATACATGCATATATCTTCTCGTATAGCTTTACAGTAATGTTTGACTTTTTTCGGAGCAGAAAAAAATCAGCTGTAGTAACATTGATTCTGGTTCCCATAACAGCAGATAAAAGTGAGCATTGTCTGTACCACTTGTCATGTATACATTTTTAGAACGTGCCAGCTGTTATTAGCAACATCTGCAAAGTAAAGCTTATTTCATTGCCAGTTTGGTTTTCAAAATGCCAAATTTCATTTTAAGCATACCTTATGTTAAAATGATTTAGTTGTTAACCTAATTGCTTGAAGATCTTTGCCTAGGCTATGCCTACTTTTCGGCTTCATACAGGGAGTGTGTGAGAATTTAAACAGTCATAGGAGGGCTGTATGTATTAGGCAAACAAATTTCTTGTTTTGTGGCCTCCTTTTTCAAAATAATGCCCGAAAAGGATAATTCTGCTCAGGGCCTTATATGAAAGCTCGTGTTACTAATGTAAGGAAAACAGCAACTCTATAAATAAATTAATATTGAGTACAGGTTTGTGTCTTTCCATGCATTGCACTGCCTTCAATGTAAGAAATCATATTCA
The DNA here is from genome assembly GCF_052857255.1 of Amblyomma americanum. Taxonomy (NCBI): domain Eukaryota; kingdom Metazoa; phylum Arthropoda; class Arachnida; order Ixodida; family Ixodidae; genus Amblyomma; species Amblyomma americanum. The sequence continues at coordinate 115,413,694 of NC_135500.1, read as the reverse complement.
CACACAAAATTCACAGCAGCTGTAATCTGACTCCATTCATGACGACAGAACTGTATGTGAAGTTTAGCTTTATTGTAGAGGCGAAGGGGGCACTCTTTTATAAACACTGTAAATACTGGCCCCATAACATACCTGGCTGGCCATTTCAGGTGAGGATAAGGATAAAATGACACACGCACATAACAGTCACATGCGTAAACCCACGCACCTAGCATTTTAGCCACATCCCATAACGGAAGTCTCTGTGTTGCTTTGCTTGATACAGGGTAGGATAAAAGCACGAAGAAAATACTGACACATATCAGCTCGTAATGGACATGGGTGTGGCTGACAACAAAAACTATTAGTGCTGTCCTATTACATTTTCAAATAGACCATTCCTGAGCACAGAGACGGTTCTTCTGGAGTGTTGGAATGTTGATATTGATAGTGGGATGGCAGACCATATAGCAATCAATGAAGACTAGTTAAATGAAATAGTGAAGGGAAGCAAAGCACAAATGTGGGCTAGTTGGTTTTACATTTGACGGGAATAACGCGCTACACACGGACAAAAATCGACAACTGAAGCGAGGGACACAGGACAAGCGCGCACTAACAACTAAAATTTATTCTGGTATGAGGGCACATAAATACATTTCGTGCACATGCTCAAAACAACAAATTCATTGCCACCGGCTGTGTCAAACGCTCCTTCGTGGGTGTGCTTGCGCACCGTGGGTGTGCTTGCGCACTCGTCTTCACCGGCCTCCCATATCTGAAAGACTTCTTTTATTTTCTTTCTTGTCCTTTGCACGAGCTAAAATTGTAGCCCGTTCAAAGTAAGGTAAACATTTCTGATTTGCACAATGGGGTGCTTGTCCCGTGTCCGTCGTTTCAGTCGCCGGTTTTTGTCCGTGCGTAGAGCGTTATTCTCATGAAGTGAAATGAAGGTCATTAATGAATGTAAGAAAAAGGGAAGGGCCACGTACAATACCCTTCGGGTTGCCCGAGCTTCCAAAAAAAGAAAGGCAGGATGAGCAAGATTTAGCATGAGCCAATTGTTGTTAACTGGCTAGGATCACTTAAATCCCACTCAGAAAAGTACGATGCAAGACATTATTTTATAAAAGATTTTATCGCATGCTTTCTCAGAGACTAAGGTGCAAGTGTATGTCACGAAGAACGAAAAGTTGGCTATCACAGGTATACTTCTCAAAAAGCGTACCAATTTGGAAGGAACAATTTAATGGGCCACAACAATTTAGCAGTGTGAGAGTACTTAGTGTTTTTCACAATTAGGAACCCATGCTAGTCATAGAAATGGTGCAATGATTTGGTGCTTGTGACATTATCAGAAGTAAAAAAATTCATCAGATTCTGCCGTATGCAGCCATGCCTCGTTAATATCCACCATGTGATATGCAGCTTGAATTATGAAACATTTTTTCTGGGATGAAACTTTATCAAAGCATGCATGCCTTAACATGGAAACTTGCTGTTTAGACAAATGATAGGGTTTAAATGCACAAAGCCAATTGGGACCCGCTTATTTTTGTCGTGTAATGTGGACTGCAATGCGAACGTCTGAACTGTGGTAACCAGATACTATAACATAGCGCAAGGACTGTTAGAAGTATATAGCTTGCAGTTTTTGCTAAACATTGAACTTTCAGGCACGCCGACTCTCTCCGCTTGCACTTTCTGACTGACAAAGCACTTCTCTTTCTGGGGTCAAAATCATTGACACTGAAAGGCTCGGCGACTCATTTCCTGGCGCACTTTGTTCACTGCACAAATTAATTAATTAAGCCGCTCGCTGCCTGTATAACCTTTATTGTTATATTCTTACAGATGTTTACTTGTAACACTAATTTAATGTTTTTTAAACAGAGCACACGGCAAGAAGAAAAAAAAAACCGCTCAAGTTAAAGCATGTCGGGCACGAGGAGAACTTGGCGCAGGTGCAAAGCAGGGGATCTGCAAATACAATGCAATCAGTAAGGAAATGGGTTGAAATTAATTTGATCTCAGCCTAGACACGTCGATGGCTGCACCGGTACTGTAGGACTTTCAGAAACGGCTCAACGTCCGCACTGCAGGGCTAACCACAGTGCAATAGCGCAGAGCACATTTTGAAAAATAAAAATAAACCTTGTTAACGTTGTTTTGCCAATATGCACAAATATGGCCCTTTCACGGCAATACGACAAATATGAACAGATGCGCGTCCACAGAAACCTACAGCTGAGCATTGTGGAAGGTGCAAACAAGCATCTACATTCATATTTGAACAGCGCAACAAACTGCAGGACAAAACTTGTGGCGTCCTTTCTTCGTTGTGTCCCGTAGTTTCATTGCGCTGTTCAAATATGAATCAGCACCAACTCGCCCAGTTCGCAGCCTTAATGCATCTACATTCAAGCACACAAATTTAGAAATGCAGCAAATACAAAGAAGGCGAAAAAAATCTAGGAAGCATTCTGTATCTCTGATAAATACATTCTCATATGCCCACCATCACCTTCTTCTAGAAGGCAAATAATGTTCATTGCAGGCAGTCTCAGGTAAATGAACAAGGCAGATGCTTGTGCATTGATAGCATATGCTTCTAAAGGCTTCGAGAATGTTTCACACAAGCTGGTGCTGCTTGCCTAGGAAGCGATAGTTAACAACTGTTCGACAGCAATAAAGCTGAGTTGTTGAGCACCTCGGCGACAGCAGTGTAGTGAAAGCAACAATGAATATTAGATCAGGTGGTGATTCGAAAAGTACAGTTTCTATCTCGATTGCCATTGCTCACGGAGCACTCCGAGATTGCTGCATTTTACCAATACCCATGGCAACCACGATAATCAACTTAATATTGGTAGCATTTGTCGAAAATCTACCTTTACTCCACGCTGCCAAGCAAAAAATAATTTGTAATCAGAGCAGTTTACAGAAATGCTTTCTATTTTTAATCACAATTCGTTTTAAGGAAAATTCTTATGCACAGTTCTGATCCGTAACCAAAGTGCTCATATTAATAACGCACAATTGTATATGGGTTGTCTGCTTTCCGAAGCGTAAGCATCTTGTAATATACGTTGTGGGGCTAGTTGGTTCATACTCAGACTTCTTTTATGCGCACAGAAAGACGACACAAAAAGACAAAGTAGACAGGACGGAGCGCTAACGGCCAAACAAAATCGAGATGTCAGAAGGCACCAATCCCTTCCTTATGCAGAATCCGAGCAACCTCGCACGGCACGTAGTCAAGGAAATGTGAGCAACAAGGCTCGAATCTTGGAAAGGATGTGGCGAAACACTCACAAAAGGGCCCACTGTAGAAGAAAGGTAATCCAGTAATATACGTTGTGGGGCTAGTTGGTTCATACTCAGACTTCTTTTATGCGCACAGAAAGACGACACAAAAAGACGAGGTAGACAGGACAGAGCGCAAACGGCCAAACAAAATCTAGATGTCAGGAGGCACCAATCCATTCCTTATGCAGAAGAGTTTGGCCGTTTGCACTCCGTCCTGTCTACCTTGTCTTTTTTTGTCGTCTTTCTGTGCGCATAAAAGAAGTCTAAGCATCTGCTGCGGTCTTCTTTTTTTTGGCATCAGATAAAATGAAATGCTCATGAACAAGAGCTGCACTAGTGGGCCTATATTAGAGATTTCTGCATTGTGAAACACCGGTGAATAAGTTGCGAGAATGGTTTTTGTTCGTACATAAGTGTTCCTGATCTGGTGATATGTTACAACCCAAACTTAACACTACTGCTTTGGCTCAGACCATGATCACATGCAGGGGAAGCTGTATTCATTCAATTCTTTACGGAAATATTTATTGCAGGTATAGGCCCGCGCAGCCGACTGGAAATAAAAAAAAGACGCTCCAGATGTGAGATCTGCCATGCACAGCGATGTTTTCACACACATTTCACAGTGCCGCCGGCATACCATCGTAATCCGGCCACTCGTAGTCGCAAATTGCTCTTTATGGAGCACAACGCCGCAGAATGCTGGCAGCGCTTCTGGAGCCCCGGCAGAAAACAGCTCAACAGCCGTGCAGCCGAGGTCGTTTCGCATACGCAAAACACAAGTTTCAGAATGGTGTCGTCGCACTCACGGTTGTTGTCTAACACAGTACACACGAACTACGATCGATATCGGTGATGGCTACGCCGAAGCACAACGACTTGTGCTCGCGATCACTGCAACCACTTCAACGAATGCGAATCGCTGCAGAGCACGAAGTTCATTTCGTCACGTCGCACTCACGGCAGTTCTCAAACTAAGTACACACGCATGCACCCGATCCAGGATCTGCTGTAGCATGCAAAGGTCTAAGTTCATTTCAGCGCTCTTACGTTTCGCCTACGACGCGCGGTATAGCCGGCGCGGATGCAACGGACGCCGGGGCTTCGTTCAAAGTGGCGGTCATTTTGGGCCCGTTCAGTGCTGCCGCAACGCCTCCCGCCAAGCGCGTCCAGGCAGGTTTCAATACCACGTGTCTTCGTGTGTGCGTGTGTGTGTGTGCATGTTGGTGCCCACGCTTGTCAAAGCGCGGCAGCCGGGGAGAGGAGCTCCCCAACTGGGAGGCGAGGAGGTCTGACCGGCGCCGGCCCGGCGGACGCGCATGTCACGTCTGAACATGTCCGAGCGTCGCCGTCTCGTGCGCCTCATCCCGGGCCGTTCCTTCTTGCCCTCGACTCCGAGGGTATAAAGGCAGCTGCCCCGGACGCCAAGAAGAGACTTCGATTTCTTCCGTCGAGTAACGTGGTCGCCCTGACCGGCTGCTCTTTTGCGATGCTAGAATAAACAAGTTGTTCTGTTGGCAGTCGACTCATCCTTTGCCAGGACCTTCGGATGTTTCCAGCTGTGCCCCAGGCCGCCAGGCCAACGCTACCCTTGGGGCTTGCGACCCATTTGCAACAACTGGTTGCCAGCGGTGAGATCCCGACAACGGAGGCCAGCATCGAAGATATGCGGTCGACTGTATGCTGAGCAGCACAACGACCATCCGGGAGCAGTGCAACGAGCCCTGCGTGATGACTGGTTGCCTGCAGTGGAACAACTGCGCTGAATTCTTGGCTGCGAGGTTTGGTGAGTGCGGGACTTTCTTCTTCTGAGTTTTGCCAGGCTTTTGTTAGTGTCAGAAACAGAGCTGGTAATTGTGGTTGTCGTTGCTGCCGGGTTAGTTTGCGGCAAGACAATAGTAGGCAGTAGAGAAAGCAGCATTCGGAGCAGCCATGGATTTGAAGTCGTTGCGCAAACCGAAATTGCTGGAGCTTGCAAGAGAGTTGGGTCTGGATGTCTCAGACAAACTCAGATAACCAGAACTGCTAAGGGCTATTCTTGAGTTGGAGGCTGAGGATGACGAGCTGTCGGAATGCCTTGAGACCACTGAGGAGAGGGTGCAAAAAGAGAAATACGAGCGCGAACGTAAAGAACAAAAAGAGAAAGAGAAAGAAGAGCGCGACCGTCAACACGCTTTGGAAATGAAGCGTCTCGAGGTAGAGATGGAACGCGCTCGTAATGGAAGTCAGGCACACGGTGCAGGAGAACGAGTATCGTTCAAAATGACTGACCTGATGCGGCCGTTTAAGCTTGGAGAGGACATTGGTTTGTTCCTGGTTAACCTGGAGCGAACGTGCGAGAAGCAGGGGTTCTCTCGGGAAACGTGGCCACAGCGCTTGCTCACTTTGTTACCCGGCGAGGCGGCCGACGTAGTCGCTCGCTTGAAGAGGGAGGAGGCAGAGGATTTCGACCAAGTGAAATCGAGTCTGCTAAAAAAGTACAGGCTGTCAGCGGAGGCGTTCCGTCGGAAGTTTCGGGAAAATGAAAAAGGCAGAAGTGAGTCATATACAGAGTTTGCCTACAGGCTTATGTCAAACATGCAGGAGTGGCTCAAAGAAGAGAAAGCGTTTGGTGACCACGAGAATGTTTCGGGCTGGAACAGTTTTATAGTCGGTTACCTGAGAACGTGCGGTACTGGGTCTTGGATAGGCCAGACGTTTGTACAGTGGCTAAAGCCGCCGAGCTAGCCGAGGAGTTTGTGATGCGTCGGGCTCGCGGAGCTAAGGACGGTCAAAAGGGTGAATTTGGCTCCAAGTCTGAGAGGCCGAAGTTCACACCCATGAGAGCAAGGGGGGACACACGTAGTGCGGATGCGAGTGAAAGCAGTCCGACCGAACGTAAGGAGACGGCGGCAGCCGAAGCCGAACGCAGAAAGCGGTTCGAGACGAGGCAAGCGCGCGTGTGTTATACGTGCCAGAAGCCGGGTCACTTTTCGGCGCAGTGTCCAGAAACAAAAACAAAAGTCGTGTTTTTGTCATTATGCAGCACTGACGAGAACATGAAGCTTCTCGAGCCTTACATGCGAGACTTCCTCGTGAACGGGAAAGAGTGCCGAGTGCTTCGTGATTCCGCAGCTACAATGGATGTAGTTCACCCCTCTTACGTAGAACCCGATATGTTCACGGGCGAGTGCGCATGGATCAAGCAAGCCGTAGAAGCTCATAGCGTGTGTCTGCCCGTAGCAAAAGTGCTTATTGAAGGACCTTTCGGAGCAATTGAGACGGAGGCCGCAGTGTCATCTATGCCGCCCCCCCCCCCCCCCAGTACCCGTACCTATTTTCGAACAGGTCCGATCACCTCCTGCGCGAGAAGGGGTTTTTGTTTGGTGAGGCTAGCGTTCAGGCCTTAACCAGATCGAGAGTTCGGGAGCTCGCTGCAAAGGCGGTAGTTGCGGGGCCGACGTTGTCGAACAATGAGAAAGGGTCGGAGGCGCAGCAAGCTGATATTCAGAGCACGTCCGAACTGAATAAAATTGAGCCTGTAGCGTTGAAGGCACCAGGTTCTGGAGAGGAAAGGCCCGACACGGGAAAGTTAGAAGAGCTATCTGCAGATTTGCTCATCGCGCCTACGGCAGATGGACTTAATAGGTTGCTAAAAGTCTGCCGGTCGGCTTTGATAGCCGAGCAAAAAAAGGATGGCAGCCTAGAAAACATGCGCTGCAATGTCAAGGAAGGTATCGCCAAGAAAAATGCTCGTTTTGTGGAAAGAGGTGGGGTCCTGTACCGGAAGTATCTAGACCGCAGGGGAGTGGAGTTCGATCAGCTGATCGTGCCTCAGTGCTACCGTCAGGATCTGTTGCGCTTGTCGCATGGGGGTTCGTGGTCCGGACACCTCGGAGTTAAGAAGACTAAGGACCGTCTCTTGCAAGAGTACTATTGGCCAGGGTGTTTTCGTGACGCAGAACACTTTGTGAGGACATGTGAGACCTGCCAGCGGGTTGGCAAACCAGGGGACAAATCGAGGGCGCCGTTGAAGTTGGTACCTATCATTACGGAGCCTTTTAGACGGCTCGTTATGGATACAGTGGGACCACTGCCGGTAACAGCCACGGGGTACAGACACATTTTGACTGTGATCTGCCCAGCGACAACGTTCCCTGAAGCAGTGCCGCTTAAAGAACTCAGCTCAGTTGAGATAGTCAATGCACTACTGTCGATATTTGCGCGAGTTGGTCTTCCTGCGGAAATCCAGTCAGATCAGGGCACAGTGTTTACTAGCGCTTTGACGACAGCCTTTCTCGAAAGGTGTGGGGTAAAGCTGTTACACAGCTCAGTGTACCACCCACAGTCGAATAACGTTGAGAAGCTCCAATCCGTCATGAAGCGCGTGTTGAGAGCATTGTGTTTTGAACAACAAAGTGATTGGGAGCTGTGTCTGCTTGGGGTGATGTTTGCATTAAGCCTGGACTCCATGTACGCGAAAACTCACGCGAACGCGAAGGCGACGGCGGCGGCGACGGCTGGCGTTCGCTCTGTCGCTTGTGGGCAACCTCCATGCAAGCGAAGGCGGCAGGGGACGCGAACCCGCGACGTGCGCAGCGGATTCCGTGCTTTGCGCACTCAAGCTTAGAAACACGCCCGTAACCTGTTCTCTCTCTTAAAATTTTGTGAGTGTGCCTCATAGTCAGAGCCAAAGGAATATTTCCTCTACGGCAGCGGTGTAGCGGCAGTGGAGATAGCCAAAGGCGTGCTTGCGGAGACGAAGTCACATCACGGCTTCACGGGGGAGGTGTGCTTTCGTTCGGTGCCTGTGCACTCCGGCTTAGTAAAAACACTCCCATAAACTGTCACCGCAACCTGACTGTAATTGAGCAAACTATAATATACCACTGAGAATGCGCGCCGCGAGTGTTTCTGCACAGGTGGAGCGCAGCGGCACGGTGGATCGAGCGCCGGTACCCGCGGCTCGACACGCATCTCTCCCTGCAGTACGCCCGCTCGCGCAGCCCGCTCCAAATGCTGTTAGCCCTCCGCACCCAACAAGTAGATTGTTTTAATTATTTAAATCGTGCGGGTCTGCCTCTCAGCTACAAAACCAAATATTTTCTCGACGGTGGCGATGACCAAGACGACGGGCTGGTTTCGTGAGATGTGCCCGTGAGAAACCGTGGACAAACCGGAAACGGCTTTGGGGGGCTCTGATTGGCCAGTCGCGTGGGGGACTTCCGGGCGACGAGCGAAATTTTCTGTGGGTGCAGATCCGAGCGACACGGCAAGCGACACATGCATTTTGCTTCGCGCGACGGCGTCGCTCGTCGCTTGCCGCCGTCGCCTTCGCGTTCGCGTGAGTTTTCGCGTACATGGAGTCCAGGCTTTAAGGACCGCGCCGCATGCGGCTACGGGGTTTTCGCCAGCTGAGCTGGTGTACGGTCGCTCGCTGCGGTCTCCGCTTCGCATGCTTCGAGATTCGTGGGAAGGCAGGGGCGACGACCCAGTCGTGGTCGAGTACGTGCTCAGGCTCCTCGAACGCTTAAGAAGGGCACAGGAGTTGTCAGGTGAAGCAATGGCAAAGGCCCAGCAGAGGGCCAAGGTTTATTATGATCGGACAGCCAGGGCCCGTCGTTTTGAGGTGGGCGATGAGGTAATGATATTGCGCCCATCGCTAAAAAAACAAACTCGACGTGCAGTGGGAGGGCCCAGCACGGATTGTTCAAAAACTGACGGACGTTAACTACGTGGTGAGTCTGCCAGGAAAACGGAAAGCACAGCAAGTTTACCACTGTAATCTGCTCGAACCCTATAGACAACGGGAAGCAGTGGTGTGTATGATAGTAAACGTTCCCGAAGAGCTTCCGGTCGAGCTTCCAGGACTAGGCTCAGTGACGAACAGGGAAGACACCGATCAGGTCATTAGTGACTTAGTAAAGCACCGCTGTCGCCTGAGCAGAAAACCGAACTACACCAACTCTTACAAGAGTTTCAAGGTCCGTTCTCTGAGAGGCCTGGTAGGACTTCTGTCCTTACTCATGAAATAGAACTTACCTCCCCAGAGCCAGTACGATCCAAGGCGTACCGGGTGTCGCCCCGCCAGCGCGATATTATGGAGGCTGAGGTAAAGAAAATGCTACAGCTCAGTGTTATTGAGGCGGGTGAGAGCGATTATACCTCCCCTTTGATTTTAGTTGAGGTACCGGGCAAAGAACCTCGTCCTTGCGTCGACTACCGCAGGCTTAATTCCATCACTAAGGATCAAATTTATCCGATCCCTAACATCGAGGAGCGCCTTGAGAAAGTTAGTAGCGCTCAGTTTATTTCCACCCTAGATCTTGTCAGGGGTTATTGGCAGGTTCCACTTACAGAAGAGGCTAGTAGGTATGCGGCGTTCATTTCACCAATGGGAATATTCCGTCCTAAAGTTTTGAGTTGGTTTGAAGAACGCACCATACTGCTTTTCAAGCCTCATGGACAAAGTGTTGCGGGGACAGGAAGAATTCGCTTTACCGTATTTAGACGACGTAGCGATATTCTCCGCATCCTGGTCTGAGCATATGGCACACTTGCGGGCAGTGCTAACCCGCCTGCGCGAAGCGGGCTTGACAGTCAAGGCTCCCAAGTGCCAATTAGCACACGCCGAGGTTGTCTACCTCGGTCACGTGATTGGACAGGGTCGTCGCCGCCCCTCTGAAATAAAGGTGGCCGCTGTGCGAGACTTCCCGCAACCGCGCACGAAGACCGATATTCGGTCGTTCTTAGGTGTCGCCGGCTACTATCAGAGGTACATCCCCAGGTACTCCGATATCGGGCTCCCCTGACGGATGCTCTAAGAAAAACAGAGCCCCAAACAGTCGTCTGGGACGAGACAAAGGAAAGAGCTTTTAGCGCCCTAAAGAGCGCCCTAACAAGCCAGCCTGTGCTACGATCGCCAGACTACACAAAAGGGTTCGTTGTTCAGTGCGATGCTAGTGAGCGAGGCATGGGCGTTGTACTGTGCCAACGGGAAAATGGAGAAGTGGAACACCCCGTCCTGTATGCTAGTCGTAAGCTGACCTGTCGTGAGCAGGCGTACAGCGCCACCGAGAAAGAGTGTGCGTGTCTCGTGTGGGCCGTTCAGAAATTGTCATGCTACCTAGCCGGCTCGAGGTTTATCATTGAGACGGATCACTGCCCTCTCCAATGGCTGCAGACCATCTCACCCAAAAATGGCCGCCTCCTGCGCTGGAGCCTCGCTTTGCAACAATATTCCTTTGAGGTGCGTTACAAAAAGGGGAGTCTCAACGGTAACGCCGATGGCTTAAGTCGAGGCCCCTAACGTAGGAATCCGCCTCAAAGTTGTTTGCTACTGATGTTTTCTTCCTGAGGCAGGATTTTTAACATATTGCTTTTGTTTAGTGTTTCAAAGTGATGACGTGCTTTCTAGTGCAATTTTCCCATTTGTGGACGCGTTCTGAGTGCTGCTTGACTACTGTAAGGAACTAGGCAGTAGTATAAAAGGGGAAAGAGCCTGGCAGAGCTTAGTGAGGGTTGTCTCGTGCTTGCTGACTGAGCGGTTACGTTTCAGCGTAGTTCTAACGCTTGCTGGGAACGAGAACAAAAATGGCAACTCTCCCGAAGTCACTTTGCAGTGTCCTGTGTGAACCTGAACCTGAGAACGAGGCCTTCTCTGTGCGCTGCGCTCAAGCAACGCCGAGGGACGACCGATTTCGATTACGAGCATCATCGAGCGACATCCCTCCGGTCAGCGGATGCAGTCCCCTGACCATCGGGATCTCCTTCTCCCGGCGGGGCGGTCTGTTACGTTTCGCCTACGACGCGCGGTATAGCCGGCGCGGATGCAACGGACGCCGGGGCTTCGTTCAAAGTGGCGGCCATTTTGGGCCCGTTCAGTGCTGCCGCAGCGCCTCCCGCCAAGCGCGTCCAGGCAGGTTTCAATGCCACGTGTCTTCGTGTGTGCGTGTGTGTGTGTGCATGTTGGTGCCCACGCTTATCAAAGCGCGGCAGCCGGGGAGAGGAGCTCCCCAACTGGGAGGCGAGGAGGTCTGACCGGCGCCGGCCCGGCGGACGCGTCACGTCTCAACATGTCCGTGCGTCGCCGTCTCGTGCGCCTCATCCCAGGCCGTTCCTTCTTGCCCTCGACTCCGAGGGTATAAAGGCAGCTGCCCCGGACGCCAAGAAGAGACTTCGATTTCTTCCGTCGAGTAACGTGGTCGTTCTGACCGGCTGCTCTTTTGCGATGCTAGAATAAACAAGTTGTTCTGTTGGCAGTCGACTCATCCTTTGCCAGGACTTTCGGATGTTTCCAGCTGTGCGCCAGGCCAACGCTACCCTTAGGGCTTGCGACCCATTTGCAACAGCACTCAGAAAACAAGGCTTGCACAGTAAGCTTTTCAAACGTAATTATACTTGCAGGCAATATCACTGACTGACACAAAAGCACTTGTTCCGACAGCATTCACTGTCACTACACTGACACTAATCACTGCGCTGTGAAGCTTGCTGTATGCACAGGAAATTCACCCTGGGGAGTTGCTTGTCGCTGCTGTTCGTGAATACCGTCGCGCGAATAAACAAACACCTGAAACTATCACAAACGGCTCCAAATAAACACATCCCGAAAACCGGCACCGTTACGTCTGGCGTAGACAGATTAGGTTTGCCGCTCGGTCCACTCGGTGTACGCGACGACAAAACAACGTGGGGGAAACTGCCGCTTGCCGCTGTTGCACAAGATGAAGCTCGAAGTCACTGTCAATACTCGTAATAGTCACATGCGGCCAATATTATGTGTTTCTCGGCACAGCTGCCACCTACTAGGCCTGGTTCCTCACTCTGTTTTGCGGGCGGCCATCTTGCTGAGGAGGCGTGGCCTGACACCGCTGTGCTGGCACGTCACGGGACAGCAGCCAATAGAGTGATGCGACCATCCGCTCGTGCGGACCCCTGTCCTTCCGTCTTCCAGTCTATCAGACTACATACTATTACCACTCCTTTTCCCGTCAAACCTTTCCTGTATCCAGCAATTAACCGCCTGTCTTGGCCACTCCTCCGTAGTGGGTATGTGCCAGCAATGTCTGTGGCCTGCCTTCCTTCCTTCCCTCAGGTGGATGCGTTCATGCGCTTCATTGTTCGGCCCTTGCGCAGCCCTTGCGCACTGTCGCCACGACGCGTGCGCCTGCGGAAAAAAAGTGATCGTACAGCGCCCTTAAGGCTCGATATGAAATAGCGTTGGGCGCGCGCATACCTTAAAGCACGCTATCCCTCATGCCTATCTGATTTTAATATATTAAATTGCTGGGCTAGTTTGTTCATAAAGCACAGGTTTTTGTGAGTACGGTGTAGTGTGTGTGCCTTTTTGTCTTATCCTGCGTCAGTTTCGCTGGTTTCACCATATGTGAGTAATTTATACTGGCACTACATCCGCAGCGTCACAATGTTGCCATTGCGCTCATCGCAGGTGCGTTCGCAAGTATGTCTCGGGGCGGCAGGCCGCGACTTTTCTTGCTCCGAGGCGGTCAAGAGTGTGTCACGTGTTTTCGGAACTGATCGCAATGTCGTCGCCCGAGTCTTGCACTCCGACTTCTCCGAATAGTTGGGGTCATGAAGGAAGGAATCAATGCAGGAGAGGCTGTTACGCCTCATTTTTTGAAGCCGGATGCAAATGCTGCCCCCGCTACAACGCCAATAATTGGTAACGATCTAAAGAAATATTTCTATATTATTGGCTCGCTTGCAGACTTGTACGCGATATGAGCACTCGTTGGCTTTCATTACTCACAAATCACCGACTTAATAAGTATTTTCAAAACAGCTCATTTGAACTTCAATTGAAGCTCGGGAAGTTATCTACAATGGTCCACTTTGCTAAGTAGTTGTCATTCAAGTTGCGAGCCAAGTTTGAACATTTTGCTACCATCCAATATAATTTCTTGTAAGCAAATCTATCCTGGTAAGAAGATAAAGATGCGTTTTGAAGTAAATGAACTTGAATTAACCCTCGCCCCCTCGCGTTAACTCAGAATAAGAAAAGGGGAGTGGATTGAGTGGTGTTAGGAAATGAAGGTGAGATGAATACTTATTCACTGCGCTCTTTGTCACCCTACCCAAAATCATGCTTTAATTAAAGTGCAGGTAGAGTTGTCGTTTGTAGGAGCAGCAGTATAGGGAAAATTCACCCGAGCCACAATGACCCCATGTTGGTGTACATGGGGCACAGTGAAAAGCAGATTGGTGTGTTTGCCGCTGAAGCTGCGCGCTGTACCACAAAATGGCGCCCCTGAAGTCACATGAATATTTCCCAAGGATGAGCCGTCATAATTAGTTTGCAAGAAAGCATCCAGTGAAATGAAGTTTTCATTCGATTCTTCAAACAAAGGAAAACAGAGGTTCTTACAGACTACTTCACCTGTTTGGTTGCCGTGCGTTTCCGATGGGCGTTTCTGATGACCAGAGAAAGGGCAGTGCTAAAATGAAAGGGTCTCAATTATTCGGTGTCTGCCAACACATCGCTCTCTACTCTGATCTCTTTTCAGAGGGTGAAAACACTAAGTCTGCTCCAGTTCCGGCCTTCCCCTGCGTCACATGCGGCGACCTGTTCTCCGCACAAGAGCTTCTGGAGAAGCATCGGCAGAGCGACCACTCGCAGAAGCCGGAAGGGAGGTACAGCTGTAGATACTGCCCCTATACCAGCGATTACAAGTAAGCCAAGTTGTGCTTTGCTGCCGTTGTTTAGACACGGTAAAAAAAAATCTTCAGAGAATATTTACTATGGTGAAATCGCTGCGCCATCAGGGATTTCTACTACGTAGAAGACGACGACGAGTTGGTTGTGCCACGGGACGGAGCGCTTTGTTTCCTCGATTTTCATTCCGATTTCTTCAAGACCTCTCAAAATTCGTGATTTCTTTTTTTTCTCATATTCCTCTCTATATATTTATAATATGCTTGAGATAAACCTCGATGAGTTTTTCCTGTTTGGATCTGCACCAAACCCTGGCCAATCCCCTACCATGGGTATGCGCCATTGGTTTTGAGGCAACAACAACCCTCGAGATGGGGCGGCGGCGAACACAAACGGAACAGACAACGGACGATTCTGCTCAGCGTTGGTACCCATCGAATTAGTGCCTAGGTACTAAAAGGGCGCCCTGGACGGGACACAGAAGCGTAGGAAGGCACTTCACGCGGAGAAGGCGGCGCGCCTGCATGGGGTAACTTCCTTTTCTTGTGTGCCCCGCCGAGTTCGAACAGTTTATTCACGTGTGTTTTTGAACCTTCGGCGGTTCAGTGCTCTATCTCAGTCGCGTCAGCCAATATAGAATATAGAATATTACTGAGAAAGTGGAAGTGCCCAGTTAACACCGCTGATTGCGTTTATTCTGTGACGCCGTCAATTAGAGCACAGCTTTAGAACGTGTAAGATACCAGGTCGGGCGCAATCTTTGCATGAACACTTTTTTATTCATTTCCTTTTTGTTCAGAATTTAACGACGGAAGCCATTTCTCATTTTGCTCTGGAGGTTTTGTAGCCTGTCAGGTCGCATTCTGAAATCCAAGGCAAAATTTCTGCTTAAGCCTCTGAAAACAAGCCAATTTCGCTTCTTTATTTGAAAAAGCAATTGCCGCATCCCGCAAATAGTTTAATATTCGTCGTCGTGATGTGTCTTACCTTGTATTCAGGGTTCATTATGACGGACTTTGCAGCAAAAAGCGCCGTATAAAAAACCTTTCAGTTCCGCCACTAGACAAAAGGCCAGGAGTTGGTGCGCTGTATCGTTGAGGGTTTGGAAATGCACCACCGTGAGTAGTGATTCTGCTGGTTATTCTATGCTCAGCATGATAAACCGTTTGGCATTCTTTACCGGCATTATTCATTTGCAGCCCAGAATAAACGTATTTGGAGACTATCAATACTTTGTTTTTACTACATGAAACGGAGCAGAGTCATGCAGTTGCATTCGGGGAAGAAAGCTCAATTATTTATGCTTAATTCTTTATAGGTGTAATGCTAAGAGACCGGAACAGGAAGAGAGGGTGAGGTAAAGAAAAATGGCTGTGGCTTAGCTCTGGTTCAGATCAGTTCCGTTTATTACCTTCAAAGTCCCCCGGAGGTTAAACCTCGAGTGACGCGAGAGCTACATTTGGCCGAGTGGAACTCGAATCGCAAAGTCAGTCTTTCGCCGCTCCGTTTCAATGGGGGTACCTTCTTCATCTCCGTCCCTTGACGTGGATTCACTCTCCCCCTCTCCACTCCCTTCGCCTCGGTTTCACCGGAGCGCCGCGCCGCCAGCAGCGGCAGCTGCTCTGCACCACGCGACCAACCACGTGACCAGCCACGGCGCCTCCAGGGAGCTCAAGGGGTGCCACGCTGAAGGCTCGGAAGTGCTAGCGTAGAGTAGGTCTTGCTAAAAAAGGCGGGTTAATGACATCCTAGTCGAAATCAAGAGGAAGAAATTGGCTTGTGCAGGGCATGTGATGTGAAGGCAAGATAACCGCTGGTCCTTAAGTGTAACGGAGTGGATTCGAAGAGAGGGCAAGCGTAGCAGGGGCGGCAGAAGATTATGTGGGCGGACGGGATTAGGAAGTTTGCAGGCATAGGGCGGGCACAACACGCAAAGGACAGGGTTAATTGGAGAGATGGGGGACAGCCGTTTGACCGGCAATGGGTGCAGTCAGCCCGATGATGGATAGCCGCAGGTTGTTTATGTATTGTGCATGAAATATTCCTGTTTTTCTGATAATCGCCGTGAACTATGCCTGTGAAAATATGTCCTCTCCCCTCATCTTTTCAATTGCTTTCACATAGATGCAACGTCAACAGACACCAGCGGAACCACACGGGCGAGCGGCCCTTCGTGTGCAAGGAATGTGGAAAGGCTTTCGTACAGCGGCAGCACCTCATCAACCACCTGCTGATCCATTCAAAGCAAAGGCCTCACGAGTGCACCGACTGCGGACAGCGCTTCAAACTCCCCTCTGAAATGGCGCGTCACCGCAAAGTGCAGCACTCTTCCGGCGGCAGGCTTGCGTCACTCCTGTGTCGCTTCTGTGGAAAAGGTTTCTTAGACCTCGCCGGCCTCAAACTGCACTTACTGACCCACACGGGAGAGAAGCCCCATGCCTGCTCGCATTGTGGGCGGAGGTTCACGACGCGCAGCAATACCAGAAGACATGAGAGAGTTGTTCATAGCCGCCAGTACGCGCTGCACTGCCCGCACTGCGGTAAGGGCCTTGGGGACATGGATCATCTGAGAACCCACGTGCGCAGACACCACTCTTCCGCTGAGAAAGAGGAACCGCAGTTCAGCGAGGACTGAGCGAGCTCTATTATGCGCCCACACGCGAGGGAAGGGGTGCGTGCTTCTGTCGTAATGCCGACATGAACGATAGATAAAACGCACAGTGAATTGTGAACCGAAGCAAGTTAAGCTCGTGCGACAGAGAGGATAGATAGAGGACGGCCAAGAGGCATGACAAAGCCTAACGGAGTTGAAAACCTTTGGAAGAGCCTAGTTACTATCGTGGGCATATGTCTGTTTTGACAAAAACCTTTGGTCGGCGTCCGCCTTTTTTTCTGTTGAAATGAGTCACTACCCGACCAGACGAGATTTCGTCAGACCTTAGATTTCAAAGTAGCAGACCACCCCTCCAAGTTGCGACCTGTGCCACTCTGCGTGGGGGCGCCACTTGACAAAGCACTTCTGGCTTCGAGAAGCTATCTAGTACACTATAGTGAAGGGCACACTGTGCCGGTCTCGACAGCAGAAGTACTTTGCCAGGCGGCGCCCCCCCGCAGACTGTCAGGTGTCGGAACTTGAATGACGGAGTGTGTTACTTTTATCCGAGATGGCCCGGGAAAACGTCCCATCTCAGCAAAGTTGGTCCAGAAAGTTTTCAATAAAAAAAAAACTCACGTGAATAGCATCTAGAGAAACACAAAAACACTAAAAGAGAAAAAAAAATCATAATGGTTGCCTTGGGTGGAGCCGTCTATATATGGTTAGTACTTTCCCAGCGAAAGGAAAAAAGAAGCAGGGATTTTTCTTCACTGTAAATCCTCAGACAATAATGTGTTGATAAGTTTGGATTCGTCCCTCTTGTGTAATTGAGTTTTTCAGGATAACGCCGCAGAAGTCAGCGTGGTATTCGCAGATGATTTGGCCATCCAAAATTGCCGACTGACGCTGCTCTGTTCGCACTCGTCCTGTTGATGTTCTTCTGCTCGGCTATCGATGCTTGGCGCCGCTTTCAGCGTTCTCTAAAACGGCGCAGATCTGAAAGAACTCGAAATAAAGAATGTAAATAAGCGGCGGGGTAACTTTTCGCCGCCAACTGGAAAGCTCACTGCTTTTTTTCCCTCCCGCATGTCATCGGAAAGTTTCTATCACATGCTACATTGGCTTCATTTCACTGCGGTTTTATTTCTCTCTCGCCTCAGCACAAAACCTATACGTGGCAGTCACTGGCTGTTGAATGTACTTTCAGTTCATTTGCACCTGCAAGCCGTATTCCACAATTCAACTTAGATGCGACAAGTTCGCCATATCGCTTAGTTTAATTTCCTAAATATGAACATTTGCAGCTTGCCGTTACCAGCACTTGCTGAACTGCATTACAGCTCCTAAAAGGATCCTGTTTAGCCCAAAACTTATCTCGAATTGACTGGCCGGCATGTGCGCAAGTTGAGTATATATACAGGATGTTTAAGCGAAGGTAAAGCGCAGTTTTTAAAAATCTCCTGAGATATTGAAGAGCCTTCTGCAGTGTTGTGTTCGCGGACATCTTAAAACGCGCAAAACTTGCTAAATGGTGAGGTTCTTAAGTGGGCTGTGGCGCGGTTGTTCGAAGTATCGCAGTTTTGAACTTCACTGAAAAATACAAGAGGCTCTGATTATCTTTCCAAAGTTTAGAGTGCCCATGCTATCAATATTGGGATCCGACAGCGACCGTCATATTGAAATTTTGACGAGACGTCTCAATGACATGCAGGCCGCAGAGTCGTCTGCAATGCGGGCTGCGGTTTCAGTGGACATGCCTCCTTTCGTCTACGATCGAGCTTGCAGTCACACCTCGATGCAGATATTCCTGCTGACGACCGGAATAGCTGCGCTTGTCGCAGCCTTATGCTTTTTAGAAAAACCGAAACGATGGGCTAAATTTTATATAATCATACATGAACACTTGCAAGTGATGAGCCTCTCGAAATATTATTCGGTGCCGTTAGGCCGACTTCTCCCTTCAAGAGTAAGCCTAGCAAGTCCGCAGATTCGTGTGTGCGATTTAGGCGAATGAAGAGAGTGAATTCACAAGTTTCAGCTAATGAAAATGACCATCTCGTGTAGTTCTGTCAACAGCGACCTAAATAGAACACTACTTATGGCGGAGGAAGCGCATACATTAAGCAGGAAGTACTGCAGTGATTCGGTGTGATGGGAAAACCTACAGGATGCTAGGAGCAGCTGTTGGCGCCGCCTGTGGGTAAGAAACTTGAGTGTTTTATTAAATGCAAGAATGCTAGTGCATAGAGCCGTTTAAAATAGAGTATCTTTCACATCGGAGAAAGAAGATGCAGTCTGCGAGAAGCACTGGTCCTTAGCGGTGTCAACAAAACCGTCCATCAAGCTTCATTTTCCAGGCAGGTGATCGCGTCGTCGGCGCTTCATGCAGCGTTATTGTAATGTTTAGACAAATAAAAGTACAACCTGTGCGCATGAGCATATTTCAGATAATGAGAGCTTATCTTGAGTTATATGCAGTAAAAACAAGTAGTACATGACTGCTTGTATATGCAGTTATGTAAAGAATAGCAAAGCGTTGCATGGGCGTAGTCGTAGTAACCGGTGCATTCCTGGCGGAATTTTGATCCCAACTGCGAGTGCTCAACGGTGTACCAGTTTCTTGACGTATTCATTTATTTAATACTGAAATTCGCATGAAATTGTATCAGGGTCAGGGTTTTTGATAGAGGTAACTAACAAATTGCTAGTTCTACCTCGCGAACAAGCTGCTAATAAAGGAGCAATAGTGTTCTGATAAAGCCTCACAAGGTGGTGAAATGCAGCGGATTGTGGGAATATGTATATGAGAACGAGCTCTACAGAATGCAGGGTAACAATTCACAAACGAGGATTCATATATTTCGCTTGTACTGCTCAATTGAGTGTCATCAGACATCCTTCCCAGATTCACCTTTGCACTCAATGACAGTGCTCGTCGAGTCTGTCATGTTGGGAGTTCACAATGCTTTGCACGCTTCGTACGATATCGAACTGAGCCGGTTCTATATCGTTGGGCTTTGTGTTTTTGAAATTCATACTTCCCACTAGAAATTTCATCCACATAAGAGACAGTTTCTTGGCATGTTCATTTATTTTAACTTTACAAATTTTATGAACAGCCGAATTTTACCATTTCCAACGAAAGAACAGAAAAACCAAGTTCGAAAATCTTTCGCACGTACTCCCTTCTTGAATAATTCCCAAGCGGGAAACAGCGGCATACAACAAGAAACGTAGTATAGGACTTACAATTGCATATGAATGAAAAACGTTTGGTTCCAAAGCGCCTATTGTGGATTAAATTTTGAACAATTAATGCTTCCGAGCTGAGCAACCATCATTTTGTTGCCACAAAGTGGAACCAGTGGTTTCACATAAGAGCCTGTACGTGAAATGAGTGCGGAACGTGCTTAAATTCTATCGATGCGAGCGCGAGAATGCCCCCGAATGAGCGTGAACGAGGGAGAAGGAGGGCGAGATGCTCCCGTATTGATCAGCCCAGCGACGCCTGCAACACGTGAGAATACTTCGCTCTTGTCCCTGGGAGCATCAAAAGTAGCACGACCTGGCGGATGACGCACGCAAATGAGGCCACCCATTAGCACGACACGCCGGTCATAGTCTAGCAAAGCCGCCATGGTTTGAAATAGACCAATGCGTTCTGCTGTGGTTTTAACAACAGAAACATCAATCAGTTGTCATGGCTCCTATCCCACTGGAGCGCCGCCAGTTTTTACGCAGCTCGGCCTGCTTAAGGCCCTAAGGTATGCGCGGTAGGTAAGCAGCGACATCCAGGTTGCTTTCATCGGTAGCGCTCGGCTTGCCTGCTGTGGACGAGCTTGAATAGCAATGTTCAGGTGGCCGCCTGCAGGGTGCTGTTGTAGGCTGCTGTTGTACATATGTACATATGTAGGCGAAGACGTACATGTACATATGTTCCTTGAACATATGTACATGGAAGCCATGCTAGCGATGGCCTTGTTCTACACCTGCTTAAGTAAACTGGTCTAAAGATACTAGGAAGGTGTTCTCCAGTGGCTTGTCGTACTCTATTGCAAATTGGCTTGGATCTTCTAAGCAGCGATCACTGCTCTTATTTATTTTTAATATTTATTTAAGCATACTGTAAGGCTAATTAAGCTCTTGCATGAGTGGGCAAAATAAAGGGACAGTTACACAAAAGAATAGCATATCCACTATAACATAAACAAGATACAAAACATGCGCACTGCAGTAGGATAGACCATAGCAAGTAGGTTGGTAACAAATATGCAGTGCGTTAAGAGACCATCGACTGTGAAAGAACATGCGCATTGCCATACACGTTCATTTCGATGCATCTAAAACACTGGAAAGAAGAACGAAGAAACCTCGTAGAGATACAATCAGGTGAACACGATGGTCAAAAGGCACAAGTAAGAAAAAAATACTAAATTGAATACTCGCGGTGAATAACTCGAGACATCGTTGGAGTGTTTTTTTTAGCATAATTT
The DNA here is from genome assembly GCF_052857255.1 of Amblyomma americanum. Classification (NCBI taxonomy): domain Eukaryota; kingdom Metazoa; phylum Arthropoda; class Arachnida; order Ixodida; family Ixodidae; genus Amblyomma; species Amblyomma americanum. Next base: position 115,392,663 of record NC_135500.1, on the reverse strand, counting down.
TTGTTTTTCAAAGAGTGACTCTACGTTTTCCAAAAAGATATCAAGAGAGACGTTATCCATGAATTCGTGAGGCAGATTATTCCATTCTTGAATGGCTAACGGAAAAAAATGAGAATTTATATGTGCTGCATTGCGCTGGGATGCGTCTGATGCACGGTTTAATCGCTTTTAACGATGAAAAGGGAGCTTGATGTACTGATTTTTATCGATTCTTATACCATCCTTGTAAAAAATAAAAATAAATTTCATGGAAGCTGCGCGTCGCCGACAAGCAAGGGTAGGGATGCGCGCTTTACCTCGCAGGGAAGATACGCTGTCATGGCGTGAGTAGCAGGAATAAAAAAACCGAAGGGCCTTATTTTGAATTTTTTCTAGTTGTTCGCTGAGGTATAACTGATGAGAGCTCCAAATGATGGTGCCGTACTCAATAATGGGCCTTATGAGTATGTTATAGGCTGTTAGCTTTACATGAGGAGGAGCGGTCTACAGTTTTCTACAGAGAAAGCCGAGCTGTTTGAATGCTTTTGCACGCGTGTTGGTTATACGTGTGTTCCAAACTTAGCTTATCGGTAGATGTAACGCCTAAATATTTCACCGTATCCACCCTCATTATGTTAGATCCTTATGAATTGTAAAGATATACAAGAGACACTTTTTTATGGGTAAATGAGATGGAAGACGTTTTGTTGATGTTAATTTCTATTCCCCATGTTTCGCACCACGTGGCAATGTTATTTACAGAAGAATTTTATTTTAACTCGTCGTCCGGTGTACGTATCGTAGTATACAGAATGCAGTCGTCAGCCAAGAGTCTCAGCGCTATTCGAGGTTCCGCGCTGGCATGGATATCTTTTATATATATTAGGAAAAGGATCGGTCCCAAGACGGATTCCTGTGGGACCCCGGAGAAAAGGTTCAGTCGTTCGGATTGTGCATTATTCATTTCATCATATTGCGTGCGACCTGTGAGGGAACATTTTATCCAGGTTATCACTTTGGAGTTAATGCCAATAGTACGGAGCTTGTCGATTAATATAGAATGTAGAACACGATCAAATGCTTTCCTAAAGTCAATCAGAATGGCATCTACTTGAAGCTGGGAATCGATCACAAGTGCAAAATCATTTGTTATTTGTAGTAGCTGAATGATTGTGGACAGTCCTTTTTTGAAGCCATGTTGTCTGCTGAAAATAAGTTATTTTTTTTGAAATTCGTTGTGATGGATTATTGATTATATGCTCCATTAGCTTGCAGCGCAGCTTGTTAATGACATTGGTCTATAAATATCTACGCATAGTCTGCTGCAGCTTTTGTGAATTGGGTAAACCTTTGCACATAGCCAGTTTGACAGAAGAGCGCCTGTTTCCAGGGAAAGTGTAAAAATTGTGTGCAAAAACGAGGCCAATTGTTCAACGTATCGCTTCCGAAATGCATTTGAGATGTTGTGTAGACCAGGACACTTTTTGACGACAATCTTCAAAAGCAAGTTCAGTATACCTGTCTCGGAATTCAGGATATCCGGCATTAGTGATTGTGGCTCACTTACGGTAGCGCTTGTATTAGGCTCACGAATAAATGCAGACTGAAAATATTAATTTAAAGAATTTGCGAATATATGGGGGTCTGTAGCTGCCACACCGTCTATTTCCATTTGTGATACACGGGGCTCAGGGCTCTATAAATACCGCCAGAAGTTTCCTAGATCGCGAGTAATAAAATGAGATAAAGTTGTTGAAGAGAACGTTTCCCGCGCGGTCTTAATTTCCAATTATAGTTTACTCGCCAGTTCGCTTATCTGAAAGCTATTTCCTTTTCTTCGGCGCATTCAATGTATAGTCTCCATTTCAGATGAACGATGTTACGTGTAATCAACGGGGTTTTCCTTTTTGTTCGTTTTATCCTTGTAGGTACAAACCTTCTTTCGCACCCTGTTATCACTGCTTTTACTTGATGCCTTAGGTTATTTACAGTTCGGGAATCTGCAGAAGAAAAACTGTCGAGCATTGTTTCTACATGATCTATATTGCCTACATCATCTGTCCTGCTGTAGTCTTTCATAGCGACGAAAGTGTTACTGTCATTACGGTCAGCATGGCGTCGCAGGTGAAAGTGAGAAAAAAAAATTATGGTCCGAAATCCCGTTTTACACACTAATTTCAGGACAGCAAAAACTAGACACAAAGGCTAGATCTAGTACGGAAAAAGCTTTTCCTTGGACAAGCGTTGTCTTATTCACTACTTGAGATAGCGAAAAACTAAACATTACATTTAAAAGCTTTTCGCAGTTTTTTATTTTGTTCCTTTCGATTCCTAAGTTTGCCCAGTCAATACCTGGAGAATTGAAATCGCTTGTGACGATGAATTTTGCGCGAGCGTTAAATTTGCAATGAAGGAAGTCGTGCACCTGAAGAGGATAATCAAATGGTGCATTCGGACTTCTGTGTATACCGACCCCTAGTACCTAGTTGCTCTGAATGTTGACAGTGCACCAGACACTTTCTTGGTTTGGTATGCCGCATTCTCTATGCAAAAGGAGGTCCTGTTTTATTGCAATGGCTACACCGCCTCTTCGCTCATCGCGGTCTGAGCAGATCAAGGTTTCGTAAATGGCAACTATTTCTGAGTCGTGTATATCGGAATGTAGCCAGATTCCTGTTATTACAACTACATCCGGCGAGTACAGCAACAACAGTTCTTCAATTTTTTCGGTTTTGTTAACGATCCTTCCAGCACTGAAACAGCAGAATAAATGGTGCTGAAGCCTGTGGTCAGTCGATGCTACCGGCGGCACTTTTATCTGGTGCACGCTCGGCATACTTTAACAGCGCTCGCTGGTTTTCGCTTTTATCCCACATGTACAAGTCGTCGTTAATCTTCAGTTTAGTAAAGATAATAGCCACCCTATCACCGTTGTCTCGATTCGTCTTGGACGATTGTGATAGCTTCTTGTGTACTTCATGAACAGGTACGGAATAGTCCTCGGCGATTGACCAGTCGCTATCTTTCAGTCTGAATCAGTTTTGAAGGATTTTTATTTTTTCCGAGAACTCGTGTAATTTGAGTACGACAGACCGTGCACATTCTGCGTTAATTTTTCCCAGCCGGTGGATACGCTCGCTAGATCTAACATCAACGGCTAGAGTGCCTTTGAATACGTCATTCTTGACCCGTTTTCAATGTTCCTCGGTATTTTCGCCTTCGTGTTCTTCTATGTCAAAAGTGGTAATATTGTTCCCGCGACTTCTGTTTTCAAAATCATCAAGTTTGCTGTTCATTCTTCTAACTGCTTGCGCATAACACTCGAGGCTTCCTCGCATTTTTGTACATTTTCATTGTCCAGCTGAAGGGTGGCAAGACTATTTTCTCTTTCTGTAAGATGGTCTTGCACACTTTGCAGACCTGTTTCTAAGAGATTCTTGGAAGCCTTTATGGATGTGACAGTATGAAGAATTTGTTCTATTTTATCGGCATCATGACCAGGGTTTTCCTCAACGTTGCCACTGAGTTTTAACAGCAAATAACGCGCTACGATTCTGTCACGCCTTCACAACCAAGGCCAGAGCTCGGCAGCAAAGCCAGACGAACGCAACTGCTTCTTAGAGAATCATGACAACGTCGTTTTTCACCAACCTGTACGAAGCAAAGCACGAAGTTTAGCATCATGCTCCGGGCGATGCTCCCAAGCCCACTGGAAGGCGCCGAGGAATGGACCGGGATATTATAGTGCTCAGATGATGTCACTGGGGTCGCTGTAGAGCCGAAGGAACGCTCCGATGTGTACGTCACATAGCAGTTCTCCACGTGTGGTAGCCATATCAGGTGCAGCGCGTCTGTTGGAAAATCAGGCACGTGCTACAGCGGTATTGCTCATGTCCCCCTGCAGGCATAACCGTCGATCGGTGAAGGATTGTCGCCGCGGTGTTTCCGAGCAGTCCCCGCAATAACTGTGCGAAGCAAAACACGAAGTTCAACATCGTGCTTCAGTTGATGCTGCCAAGCCCACTATGATGGACATTGATGATGGCTTATGATGGCTATTGGAGGATGCATTCCATGAAAAAATACAGTACCTGAACTGCTCTGTCGCTTTACAGGAATTTATTTCGGCTTATCGGATGAGTTGGTCTCCAGCGACTATTATCCACTTGTTTTCAGACGTCGAAAACTGGAAAAGACCTAGCAGGCCCACATCCATTTCCTGGAATTGCCTCTTGATTGGTGAAATTAGTGTAGAAGTCTTCCAGGCTATTTCATTTGTGCCTTCTGTTGGTGGCAGTTTCCGTAGGCTCCACCCATTGTGAGAATGAGAGCAGGAGGGAAGGAAGAAATAGGTGCCGTAGTGGAGGGCTCCGGAATAATTTCGACCACCTGGGGATCTTTAATGTGCGCTGACATCGCCCAACACACGGGCGTCTTAGCCTTTCTCCTCCATTGAAGCGCAGCCGCCGCGGTCAGGTTAATAATTAAAATTTGTTTTTCGGGGAAAAAAAATGGCGCAGTATCTGTCTCATATATCGTTGGACACCTGAACCGCGCCTTAAGAGAAGGGATAAAGGAGGGAGTGAAGGAAGGAATGGAGAAAGGTGCCGTAGTGGAGGGCTCCGGAATAATTTCGACCACCTGGGGATCTTTAACGTGCACTGATATCGCACAACACACAGGCGCCTTAGCGTTTTTCGACCTCGGGTACTCCGGATCAGTAGCCGAGCGCACTATCCACTGATCCACCGCGGCGGTAAATCCTTCGTCCTTTTTTCCAGTACAGAACAAAGTTCTTAGATTATATAAGCATTGGTAATCTCAAGTCAGAGTAAGTCCATTTTGTGATGTAATTCTCTGAGAGTTGATAATGACAACAGTGAATCCGCGCATGAAACAGAAAACATCCATGGGCTAGTTACCTTCCGGCTAATCACGAATTATCGTGCGTTAGCATGGTTAGCCCCGGTTTTACATGTTTATCTCGCCTTTCTGTGGAGTCATGTGTGTTCATGTAAATTTTTATGTTAATCAGTAGAATTGGTCATCCTGTATGATCGTGATGTATGAGTGGTATGGGAGTCCTCATACCACTCCTGGTGCAGTGCTGCAGTGGTTAAGCAATGTGCCACTGAACTTCGATGGCAGGTGCTACCATCGGTGGGGCTTGCGAAACGCAAGTTTCTCTTCCCGAGCAAACTCTTCCGACCAGTCAATAATTGAACTGCCACCTGCCACGGTGTTGTACACCTGACATTTTGTACACACACCGATGGGCAAGTCAGCAACCTGCCACAAGAGCAGGGACCGCACAGCAAACTGGCAGTGTGTTTTCGGCTCAGTGGAAGCCTCAGTGCTTGCGGTCTAGAACTACGTACATTCCGAAAATCCGCGTTTCTTTTTCCCATGTTCCCTGGTAGGTGTGGTATACAGACACAAGTGCGCTCACCAACCCGGAGCTTTCGTTTGTCCACTGGGGCCAGCTAGCTTGATTCGAGAGATTAGACCTGGGTCAGCCGCGAAAAACGTAAAAAAAAATGGTGGCTCCAATATAGACCTCCTGCATGTTTGTAAACAAACGAGGTGGCGCTGCAGTCGCTAGCGGGCTCGTGGTAGGCAAAAGGCCAGGGAGTGTCGTTGCGGAGAGGCGTTGAGCGCGGGTTTTCAAGGCTTGTAGGCGCGTTTTCAGTTTCTGCGAACCACAGCAATGGTTGTTGTTTACAGCTTAGTAATTTCTTGAAGTACACCAGCTCGCGTTGGCCACGTGCGGCGGATTCAGAAAAATAGTTCGCCACTGTGTATTCTATATATGGTTAGTAGTAAACAGAAAGCGTTTCTGGCGTGGATTTCTACGCTAGGCATTGAATAAAATAGGAAGTTTTTGACACTCTGCTGTAGCCAGAATAATTTTACTTCGGGACAGTAGTGAGAGGATGTGCTGGCGTTCTTTCGGCGGAGCAGACGTGCGCTCACCGTCTGCTGGCACACGTAGGTGTCGTGCTGTGCGAAAAGTGGGGACAGCGTCGTGTCCCCATTCTCCTCTAGCTGTCCCGCTTAAGCGCTGTTTTTATCCTCAGGATCACGCACCAGCCAGGCTGACTTCTCCCCTCGTTAAACTGGTCGATTTGGTGAAAATTTTTGATTTCAGGAAATATTTTCTTTCTTAGCCCTGGGGTGTTTTGTTTCGTCACGAAAAATTATAGCTTAATGTTCAGTAGAAATTTATAAAGTACGCTTTCGAGATGCGTGGTCGTCGAAAATTGTGAGGTAATTTCTTTGAGGCTTTGTTTAAGTTCAGGACCGCATTTCTTTGATCAAAGCGCAAGCGAACAGGCCAAAAACGAGGAAGTAAAAGTTAAGGTTCGTTTTCTGACCTTTCACATTTTCTGCGATTGGCATCACTCACACCTTCGTAATTTCGTAACGCATGAAAATAGAATGATTCTATTTGTCGCAAACGATACCTGAGACGTTGAGGAGTGTAATTTATCTCTAGATTTTTTTCCTACACGTGCAGTATTATGTTCGTTATTTTTGTAAGAAACGTTTTTACGTAACTATGCATGCATAAGTACATGATCATCTAAAAAAAGAAGTAATACCGTCATATGCAGAACAGGGCTTTGTGAACATGCTGGCATAAAAAATTTGCGCACTTTCTACTCAGTTATTTAAGACCTTGAGGTGACTTGACGAGGGTGTTAATTATAATTACCCAAGAACTGCACCACCTATAGCTAAAGATAAAAGGCATTTCTGAAAATAGCGCAGCAATTTCATATTTGCACAAAATTTAGTTTCATATCGCGTGCATAAATAACGAAAACACTGCATCATGAACTGCATCATGAAACATGACACATGCATGATGCAATTAAAAAGCATGTGGCTTTTAGCAAATTTAAGGTACGCTATTCTAAGCACGCCAACCTGACCGCGCATGAACTTGCCAGATTTCTTTCTACTCGAATCAAATAATTACGTCTGTCATATTAAGAAACACTTTTAAGTAAATATCAAATGCCATAAAACGTGCCATTAAAACATGCTGTGCTATTAACAAACGAACGCATTCCTTGGGGGCGAGTGAACCTGCCGGCGGGGGCCCCGTGCACACCGACCCAAGGTGATAAATGCGTGCGCAGCTACATACATGCTTTTTTTCCTTGCGCAGTTATAAGCGTACTATGCTGATGTTCAGGTGAATGAACGTAGTAACTTACATGCTGTTAAGTACATTGAGTGGCAGTGCCGATCAAATCCCAGACTTCGCACTTTAGTACCGCGGCCCATTCCCCGTTAGCCAGTTTACTAATGCGGTATTTATCGCGAGAAGCCTATCGGGGCTAATTTAAATTTCCTTTTATGCTACTACGTGGATCGAACAGTGACGCAGCTTATCAATAAATGCTGCTTCTGCAGTGCTCAGGCATGATGCAGCCGCCGGTAGCTGCAGCAGCTGCGGTAGGCAGCGGCTGGCGGTAGCTGTTTCGCCTACCATGCGAAAGTCGCTGCTGACATCAGCGCCACCGCATCTTCGTGACGTCGCGGGGTGAAGGAGGTCCATACGCTCTGAAGGTGGTTGGACTGTGAAGCTGTTAAACGACACCCATTTACCCATTGCGATGTCAGTTGAAAATCCACACACAGGGCTCTACAAAGACTAAAACCAGAAACAAATGAAATGCACTTATATTACCGTTTATTCATTAACAACGACATTCACGACTGCTTTATGATCAGTATGATATACACTGAGATTTTCAATTCTAAATGTAGAGATATTAGCTGCTCAGGGTAAACCAGTCCATGAACCATCAATGATGCCTGGTTGAGTTGGATTGGCGAAACGGGGTTCCCATTGTTCACACGCGCCGTATCATCCATAATGTGGTTTTGATGCTTGCTTTATGTTTTTTCTTAATGAACACGAGTACTGATCTGTATGCTGTGTGCCTGTTTTCAAAACAGGTTTACGATTTATATATAGTTTTATATTTTTCTTGGTTTTTGTTTTTGAAATTGCAATTCTTTAATTTTGATTTTTTCAATTTAAACCTTTTTCAGTTTTATTTTTTGTATGTGTTCTTTATTATTTTTATTTTTTACATTACGACTGCTTTATGATCAGTATGATATACGATTGCTATGCTCTCGGGTACTTTTGCACTCGGAGTAATAACAATAATTGGTTTTTGGCGAAAGAAAATGGAGCAGTATCTGTCTCATATTTCATTCGACACCTGAACCGGGCCGTAAGAGAAAGGATAAAGGAAGGAGTGAAATAATAATGGAAGAAAGAGGTGCTGTAGTGGAGGGCCCGGAAGAATAATAATAATGAGTAATCTTTGGGGAAAAGGGAATGGCGCACTCTCTGTCTCATAAATTGGTGGACACCTGAATCGCACCGTAAGGGAAGAGATAAAGGAGGGAGTGAAAGAAGAAAAAAAGGAAGAGGCACCGTAGTGGAGGGCTCCGGAATAATTTCGACCACCTGGGGTTCCTTAACGTGCACTGACATCGCACAGCACACGGGTGCATTAGCGTTTTCCCTCCATAAAATCGCAGCCGCCGCGGTCGGGTTCGAACCCGGGAACTCCGGATCAGTAGTCGAGCGCCCTAACCACTGAGCCACCGCGGCGGGTTTGCACTCGGAGTAGCATTCAATTTTTAGCCCGGCGTTTTTTGCTGACAACGCCGACGACACGGAAATCTCATTGGACGGTAGAGGTATACCGCAATTTGCTGAACAAGTGTTTCTGCAAGGCGTATCAAGGAAAACGCAGGCACTTGACAAAGTCCCAGATGATAAGTCCATACAAAGCGAACGTGTGCTCGTTAATAGAACCTAAAGATGAACTCAGTTACAATTTTATCAGGATGCTGAGGTCCCATGCGTGGAAACCTGCCACTAAACATCCATTTTCTCATGAGGTAGGGGTGCTGACACTTTGCCGTCCACTCGGAACAGTGCCGAACATCTGTGCCATAAAACGTTGTCTAAAGTTCTGGTTTTTGTGGCACCCAAGCACAGAAGTTGAATAATCTAACGGCGTTACCCCAAGCTGGATACATTGCGTGGGCGAAGTTTTCATTGCTCTCGACAATAGATTGCTTAATTTTATTTAAGTGTTTTTTAACGTGATTCTTTATTTATTATGCCCATGAAGAGCAACAGTCCTATATAGGCATGCAAACGCTCAATTCCAGCCACTAGCCGATAAAGTTGTGGGATAGCAGGCGTGACTCCAAACCCATTCTACAAAAGCGGCGATACACCTACAAAACTATGCGAAAACTTCCCGAACTGCCTCACGGGTCCTATTCATCTCATGCGCATGGAAGACCGCCAGGTGGCTGCCGGAGCACACGGACGCGCCTCACGTCGGCTTCGTAGTTTTCTACTGTTTTGAGCGCTTATTCGACGGTTTATAGACTGAAAATGCTGCAAACGGTTCGTGAAGGTGTTGTGCGCCATTTTCGTCCACTTTTCGGGACTTCCGAGTACGAAATTTGTGCTTGACACGGAGAGAGAGACGCTTCGCTGGACCTCGCAGTAGGCCTCCTAGCAGGAACCTGCCGCGCCTGGGCTAGGCTAGGCCTAGCTTCACAGTGCGCACATTGCTTCACCAAGCGCCTAGCCTGCCTGCAGCAGCAGGGTATACCAAATCGGCGAAGAAGCAATCTCGCCTTGAGAATTCGCCACGTACCCTAAATAGACCAGGACCCTCACAGCCCGTGAACTGGCTCACTCAGCACCGCTCCACGAGCCCGCCACCTGGAGCTCGCCTCTCAAGCCACCGGACGAACCTGCCACACCGCCCAGCCCAAGGAAGGCAAGTCTCCTCCACCAACTATAAAGCGTCAGGCTCCGCTACCCAAGCTACCCGCCTCAGACCTGAAAATCATCTACCGCCCGAGTGGGCGCCTAGATCTCCGCAAACACAATGGTCCCTAGTAGAGGTCCCTGCGATCTCTGACACTTCGAGGTGGCAGTCGGATTGTTATCGCCGTCAACTTGCTTTTGTCGCGAACATTGCCACGGGCAGTTATCGCCTGTCTCATACGTTGAAAATTGAAAACTGGTTGTTGGGGGAACGAAATGGCGCAATATCTGTCTCACATCTCGGTGGACACCTGAAACGTGCATTAAGCGAAGGGATAAAGGAGGAACTGAGAGAAGAAAGAGGTGCCATAGTGGAGGGCTCCGGAATAATTTTGACCACCTGGGGCTCATTAACGTGCACTGACATCGCACAGCACACGGGTGCCTGTGCATTTCGCCTCCATCGAAACGCGGCCGCTGCGGTCGGGTTCGAACCCGGAGACTCCGGATCCGTAGACGAGCTCTCTAACCACTGAGCCACCGCGGCGGGTCTCATACGTTATTCATTCGCCGTTTCGTCACTTGGATTTCTCCGACCGCGTCGACCGAGTGGCGCTCCGTCTTCACGAAGTTACATCCGTTCGCCATTTTGTGATTGCGTTCGGCAGTTCCACTGCTTTGAACGAAAAGTTCCTTGTCTTTGCGTGTGTTTGACGAGCGATGTGGTGCATACTTGGGCTGTGGATAACATGGCACCGCCGGTGGCGCCGGGTCCGTCAAAGAAGTGCGGGAAGTATTCAGCTAAACGCCGTGACCTTGCTGTCTAGCGTGGACAGTGAAAGCACAGCTTTGGCGCAAATACAGGGGCAAATCGTCAGCAGCAAGAAAAATTTTCCGCTTAGCTTCTCTTTCGCTGCGAAACGCTGCCACTTAGTCGCACTCATGACGCCAAAACAAAGCAGGGAAACACTGCAAACTGGGGTGTAGTATATGAAAGAGCGCCCGACACTAGGCTCAACAACGCTGGCTGAAGAAAACGTGGCCAATGACGGGGGAAGAATAAACAGACTATGAATGTGGATTTCGCTAAGCCTTTCGTTGGCCCCTCATCGACTTGACAAGCGTTGATGACAATGAGGATGGCAGACTACACGCGGAAGGCCGCCGTCGCGCATTGCTGTGAAGCTGACCCCCCCCCCCCCCCCCCCTTAAAAAATAGCAGATAACCCACACCCACACTTATTAAAGGCGTTTTTTCGAATTTTGGTGCAGGTTATACGCGAGTAAATACAGTACGTGCCAGCGCTTTGTCATGGTGCAGCGCGTTTTTAAGGTATGCATTGGGTGACTGATAAAATATGTCGGCCTATTTGCCCACACACTTAAGCCGGCCACGCAATCACCTCCACTCATGTGGTCTCTCCACTTTCGCACATGACTGTACATTCCAGGTTTGGTGTTTTCATCATACCATGTGGGCTAAGATATCTGCCAGCACACATTTATGGTAGAAATAATATAATAAACTACCATGAGAAGTGTGAGCACAAGGCGGTTTGCGGTCTGCGGAATTTTTGGACCTTGTAGTCCTCACCTGTGGAAAGGTGTTTATGTAGACGTAGAAGAGGTGGGCGTCAAAATATGGCATGAAAGCACAGTGCTTTCGCCAAGAGTGCAACCAATGCACGCACACTTGCAAATGCTGTCGTGCTGTGGAGTGTTATGTTAATCTGGGGCTAGAAAAATTAGCCCTCTAGGCTGAAGCCATTACAGTACGGCCCATGAAAGAAGTGCACCCAATTTCTGAGCAGCGAGCCAGTGGAGTGTTGGAAGGGACTGCTCTTAGGACTTGCAAGCAGCCGGGTCTTTCTGATAAATTAAAACGCAAACTTAACTACATGGCCTATACTTTTCCTTCTTCAATGCTTTGCTATATTTTGGGTCCTTAATTTTTAAGCAAGCAAGCAAGCAGAGAAGAGGTGGAACACTCCCCTATCACGGCAGACAGCCGAACAGGGTCGATCACAGGAAGGCCCTTTTGTACATTTTTTTATCCCATTTTTTTATCCCTTTAACTCCTCCTCTGTAAATGCGTTCCGTAGGAGCGCCCTGGCGAATTTCCCAGGGCTACTCTGGCACTGCCGCTCCAACATCTGAAGGATGGTGCGGTCAACAAGGATACCACTCCCAATGTCAACGTGCAAACAGCACAGCAATCAAAGATAAAGGCAAGCAAGCGAATTCAGCTGTCTCTATGGAAAATTTAGATTGCCCATTATCCTCTGTGCAGCTGGGATGTCAGCAGTTGTTTAATGCGAGGAAATTACATAAGTGTATTGCAACGTACGGCAAAAACATGATTCGAAAAAGATCCTGCATTAATGGGTTCAATGCGAATTGTAGTGCGGTAGTAGCCTAGACTAGATGAAGTGCCTGCAAGGAAAACATGGGCTGTTTCACGTTACCTGAGCATATTTCACTATATGACCATCTATGTCAGGGTTTCTAAAATTGGATCCATGGTACACCGAGGTACGCTGGAGGACATTTTGGAGTTTCCTGAGCATCTATTTGCATGCACGCCTCTGCAATAACCTTTTCAATCGCCCATTTTTTTTATAGAGCTGATCGCTCTGCAATTGTTCACTGCACAGCCAGTCGTAACTGAATTTGGTCATTTCTTCAATAGGTGTTTAATAACCTGTTAGTACTTCTGCTCACCACTTCGCGGCAAAGATTTTAGGAATTTGTGGTTGTAGACGGCTCAGTAGGCATGCTAAGGCACCAATGCGTGTCTGATTTAGCATTTCGTCTGCATGCCTTGTGGAAGCAACAAGGATGATTGCACGCGGCTGGCTAAGCGAGAAACATGCATGTGCTGCCGATCGCCCGCAGTGTCCTCTTTCTGGCGTTTCTCCCTCTCACTGTCCGGTGAGGCGACGCTCTGCGGAGATGCAGGTATACATTTTAGGACATGCCCCTAATGTGCTCCCGCATGAATTCAACAAGCCGTGATAACTTCTCTATCGAATGGCCTAGAAAATTCCAAACGCTGAAGAGTACTTCACCTGTATATTCAAGAGTATGTGCACCAATCATATTTCAGCTCACATACCTTTGCGCATGGCACAACAGACTGATCTGGATCCTTTTTAGACTCCAGCATGCTCTCCAGCTGTTTCACCATTTTGGCCGGCATTGCAACGGACAGTGAAAGAAAATTGTTAGCATTCTATTAAAACAAGAAGACTGGGAACACACCACTCAAATCCCAGGCAGCGATCCGCAAGTAAGTAGTCTATTTTCCAGTTGTAAACAAAAAACACCTATAAACATCCACCATTTTAAAAAGTATGGAATCGGTTAAAAGGGCCCTGAAATGATTTCGATGAGCTTATTCTAGTGCAACATATCTGTAGGCGGTCTTTGTAAGTATTCGATTCATATTTGAAAGCTCTGCATGGACATTATAACTTAGAAATAATTAAAAAAATCTGATCGCAGCAGCTCGCAATCTATTAAGGAGACACACCTCATCGTGCGTCCCCTACCCCGATGACATCAGTGGGCAGAGGTGGTGTGGTGTGTCTCCGTAATCGGTTGGGAGCTACTGCGAGCAGAGATTTTTTTAATTATTTCCAAATTATAGGTTCCATGCAGAGCTTTCAAATATGACTCGAATGCCCGCAAAGACCACCTCTACGAATATGGTCCACTAGAATAAGCCCATCAAAACGATATCAGGACCCCTTTAAAACCAAAAACACAGGGTTCTGTGCATGTTGAGGGTAGCCAAAGCATGTTTCGCAGAGTAGGTTTCGTAAATTTTCCTTTCCAGAATACACAAATACTAAAGAGGCATCCCTGTCGCAGACCATTTTTTAAATTTACATGAACAAAAATACTGCCACAATGTTTCGTTTCCTCCTTCAAATAGGGCAATGGGCCTAGCATCTGAGCTGTAGCAGCCGCATGTATTCTAAGAAAGCTTTTATCATTAGCAGCGAATATTTCTCGGCAATAAGTGGAACCAAAGGTTTAAAGCTACGGAGAATAAAGCTGGAATTAAACCTAGTTCATGTACAAAATGATGAGCCATCTCAGTGGAGTGTACTGTATCAAAGCTCTCTCAAAGATTTTCCAGAAACTGGGCGTTAGGTTATACGCTGTCTGTCATCTACACAACTGGCCGATAAACACATTTTTTTTTAAATGAAGAAACAGCGCAAAGTGCACAACCTATCCACAAGCTATCAACTGAGGAACTTTTTGCAAACGTTTTCACAGAGATTATCTGATGGGTCTTGCTTGAGTCCATGAGATTAGCCTAGAGTATATTGCGTATAAATAAAATCTCAATTGTAACATACGTCAGAGATGTCGCTCTCCTTAAAAAAAAAACACTGACGTCTTGCATTAAAATTGAATATTGCATTCTTAACCAGCCTGATTAGAAAGCTCATACCTGTAAAGAACACCAAGAAAAAAGATTGTTACGACTTGTGCTTACCAGCAAGGAGAAGGAAAAGGAAAGACATGGAAGGTTAACCAGAACAAACCATTTTGCTGCGCTATACTGTGAGAAAGGAGTGTCGGGGCAATGGTGAAACAGGAAAAGAAGCAAGAGGAAAATGAAATCAATAAACAATGTCAGCATACACATAAGTCTGAAAACTCAAGCAGGCAAATATTTGTGTTAAGCAATAGAAATGGCAATGCTAAAAATGCTCCACGGTGCGTGCTTATAAAGAGACCATCTTGATCTGAAAGCGTTGACAGTTGAAGGAAAAGAATAAACATTGCTGTAGAAGAGGAAACATTACAGCAACTGAGCACGAACACAGTACAAATGTATGCTTCGGGCATAGAACAGTTGTATTCGTGAAGTGGTGATCAAGAACCAGCAGACTGCACACAGTTATGCTAAGTATTCAGACATGTATGACGTAATGCCTCCAAGCAGAAAACCACTGAAAGTACCTTCAAGTAAAAATGCACGCATCTTAATGATTTATTGCAAGAACAGGTTTCTTTCCAAAACTAAAATTTCAAGTGCAGCGAATGTGAAGCCATCCCAGAATTCTCACCGGCTAATTTCTCGGCCCCTTCCAGCTGCTCTTCAAACTTTCGTTTTCACTTCTAAGGCAGGCAATTTAATCTTGCTGCTCCTTGCGCTGCTGCGCAGCTGGTCTACAGCATGGGTGTTCCTGAAGAAACGGCATAACAGTTATTGAAAGGTAAAACGTTTTAAAAATTGAAGCATATCCTTGTGCAGTTTCAACCACTGCTGCTGTAGTATACATGCCAGATGTCTTCAGTATTAAAGAAAAGTTTTGTTTTTTGTAATGATTGCAGCAGTTTACTGCATGGCCACTTAAAACTGAATAGCACTCAGTGCAGCTGTTCTAATGTCCACATGATATGCGCTAATAACAAGAGCTACACATTTGTAACATATTGAAACAACATGCAGCACTGAAAAGTATGAGTATTTCAGAGTGCATTTCATTATGGGGGTAGAAAAACAGAATCCACAAGAAAAAAGCAATCACTATCAAGGACACAGGAGAACATGAACAATTTGCTCACGTGTGCACTTGTCACAAACAAACAAGCACTATGTGCAAAAAACTGCCTTCATAATTTAGAAGCCACTTCACTGCTGTTGCTTATTGTCATCAAGCACCACATGCATTAAATGAAAAACACTATCTTCAAACAAGACACCAATGCGTTAACATAATGCACCATCCCTTAGTTCATAATATGAACAGCCACAAATAATTAGCGTTTCAGGTATGGCCCTTATTTGGTTTGAGAAGAAAAGAAAAAAGGAGCACACACTCTGCAATTTGTACGCAAAGGCATGCTTTGGCAGGAGGATACCTAAAGTTCCGCCATGTTTGTGCACACATATGTAACCCTCACTTGACTCCAAAACAAAGGCCAAATATACCAACAAAAATGTAAGGACTATTTCAGCCGTTTGACTGTCACTCTTAGAGGCCGTGACCACTGGCAGCACCCTTATCAATTATTAGAATGGCAGCAAATAACTTGCGAGTCCATGCTTTAGCGACAGTTTCCTTGTTGATTATTAAATAATTCAGACATATGTAATCTGAAACTAAAAGAAGAACAAATTGATCTGCTTTACTTTGGAGGTAATGCGTACACAGCTCTTATTTTTCTATCAAATGGGAGTTTCAGGACGAAGCGAAAATCTGCTAGTGGTTTTATGCCGTTATACAATACAACTGCCATCTACTCAGCCAGGGTGGCTCAGTAGTGATGGTGCTCGGCTCCTGACCCTAGAGACTAGATATACCGTATGACCTCTCCCGCTGCGATGCTATGCTGTTTTCCACGAGTGGCTCTGGCATTTACAAATGCCTCTTCCAAACTCATCACAATGGCAGACTCTCCTGCACGTTAGAACTACGGGTTTGATGAGCGGATTGGGCACCTACTGAGCGACTGCCTAAATAATGCACGGAATGTATGTTTAATACATTTTCATGTATTATTTATTAAAAAATTTGGTTGGGAGTCGTTTATTCGTCATAGGGAAGCGGCGAGGGGATTTGTTGGCGCCGTGCGAAGGCCGCCGGCCGTACGAGGGCCAAAGACGAATCCAACTCTAGTCGCCAGCCTGGCAGTGAAACGCCACTGCTGGCAGTGAAACGCAAGCAGGCCAAACTCAGATTTCTGACAATAAAACTGTGTTTTGCTGGAGTTATTGCCTTGCATATTTGGTTAATTTCTCGACAGCGAAATTTCGCGACAACGAAATTTCCCGCGCGTCCCGTCGATTTCGTTGTAGCGGGATTCAACTGTAGTACGTCCGGCCGCCGATTTGAGTAGTCGCGGTGGCCGGCGGCCGAGCCGAACATTATTCGAGCGCGCGCCGCCGCTGCCGCCACCGCCGCTGAGGGCGCTAAGGCCGCGTCGTGTGCATACCTTTTCCTGTTCAAGATCACGACGTCGTGCGCACAGACCGAGTCTTCCACAAAACGCTAACAATTGCGCTATTCATTTTTTTTTTATCGCGCCTTCTTCCGTTAAAAGCCGGATGCCGATGGCAGGGTCCGCGAGGGATTTAACAGGATAAACATCCCACTTCGACTCCTCCACCCATTTGATCAAAATGTGGCGCATTGTTCCGGACTGAGCAGGAACACGAGGACAGAGACCTTTCCGTAGCACCTGCTGAACCGACTGGATTCGACATATGGCTTGGTGGCTTGGCTTGGATGGTTTGGATTACCGGGAGGCAGTGAGAGTGAAGAAATCATTTATACTAGCGTTGCACTTCAAACGTCGTTCCAAAATTGCATACGCGAATGCCAGCAGCGCCGTCATACATAGCAGACGATGACAACACCCGAGCGCCTATGAGAGCGCCCCTACTTTGCTGCTAGTAAAAGCGACCAACGATCCTTTCCTGTCCAATATAATCTCCAGTCAACTTGGTACTGTGCCTGCTGCCACCATGCCTCCGAAAAGGCAGTACAGTAAATACTTATGGGACTCGTCGGCCGAGGTTCCGCATCGTTCAAAGTGCAGGTTCAAGCAGCGGGAGTTACTTGCCGCGCCATAAGCTTCTCGAGCTGATAGTGACTCGGATGAATCGGGTGATGAAAGCAGCTCCTATGCAAGTAATGAAGAACAGAACACAGCCGGCGTTACAGATTCCAGCTCTGGTGCCTGTGCTGGGGAGACTGCGCACAGCCGCCCATGTTCTTGTGAATCTTTGTAAGGCGCTTTTCCCGACGATGTCTCATCGGACGAAATCGACTCATCGGACGAAGTTGACGTCTCATCCGATGAAAGCGAACCTGAACCGCCTGAACCCGAGAGTCACGAGGCCTCACCGGATGAGCGGACTGGTGAATTGGTAACAGCCCTTGCCATTTGTTTCTGCATGTACGGTGAACTGCTGAAGGGAACACTCGATCGCGTGGCCTCCGAGTTTCGCGACGTGCTGCCGCGAGAGCTGGCGAGAAAAGACTTCAGGAGAAGAAGCATTCGCCGTTAGTACGCTTGGTTGCTTTTTCCGGGCATGCGTCTGGTGCTGCTTTCGCCATCAGTCGGCTGCAGAATTTCACGAAGCGTGCAGGCCACGCAGTCGTGTATATTCTTTAGCCGCTGTGGTGGATCAGTGGTTATGACGCTCGGCTCCTGACCCAAAATACGCGAGTTAGACCTCGCCACGGCGGTCGAGTTTCGATGGAGGCGAAGTTCTAGAGGCTCGTGTACTGCGCGATGTAAGTGCCCATTAAAGTAAACCAGGTGGTCGAAATTTTCGGAGCCCTCCACTATGGCGTCCCTCATAGCCGAATTCACTTTGGGATGTTATACCCCTATAGACCAGATCATTTAACAGTAGACCGTACTGTACTGCAGTATGTAAAGAGATAATGGATTATGTTGCTTGACAGGAGCTTATAGCAGAACCTTATAGTTAGGTTATTTTCAGTTTAAGAGCTGTTTCTTTTTAAGAGCCCCCATGTACTGTTGACAGGAGAATATAGCTGTTCCTTGTTTAAGAGATGAAGAGCCCACAGAGAGGTTATCCCTTTGTAAGAGCTTACATGTGTTGCACTTGCTTCAAGTGTCGGCAAACGGACAATTGTGCACCTATGTACTGTCGGGAAGAAAGGTCTCCAGGACAAGCGAGTGACAACAGAAATGGAAAAATTATTATTTTTCGGTTGCTTGAGACCACACTTCTACATGTTAAAGTCTGGCTTACGTGATCTTATATGCAGTATGATGTGGCACTCATAACAGGCTCCTGTGTGACTAGATTGCACATAAAGTTGTGTCTCGACAGGACCATATTTTTGCATGCAGAAAACTTCCAAACAACATAACATCACTTAGCATGTTTCTATCGGTCACTAATAGGCACCCTTTGTTATCTGTGCATTTACACGTGCAGGTGCACCATTCCTCATATCCCATTAAGACGGAAATTCAAAAGCTTTTGAGCCTCTTCCATCAGTGAGCTGCATTACAATACTTTCTGACATAATTTGCAGTCCTAATGCAGGTGTTTTTTATGTCGAGAGGACTGCGGTATGGCCGCAGAGCACACTTGAGGTCTCTTCACATAGTCATTGCCACAAATGTGTACCAATATTTTTCTATACACAATTGGTTGAAATGCTTTAAAGTGATGTCATCTATTTTCTAGTCATTCTGGGTGCAATTTTATCATTTTTCCTCTAAGACGCATACATTCTAGCAACGAGATGCGTTGGAATGTCATGAAGACGATTGGTAATGCAGTAATGTACCGTTACAAGAGCATCTTCCACGCACAGCGTTTTTCTTGAAACCTTGCTCGTTTGCTAAAAACACCCTCGCATTGCACTTCAAATGTTTTGTACTGTTCTTTATTTTTTGGGATGACTTGCTGTTTCCAGGAGCAAATATAACGCAAGCAGAAAGCTCGCTTATGGTGATGGCTCATAGCTTGCGACATGGATGCTCCAAGGAGGCGCCAGAGAGCCTAGTACGACTTATTGGTGCCCTCTTGCCCTCATGGGTGACATACCCAGGATCGAAATATGCCTTTTTTAGGCATTTTATTGCCTGTGAAAAGCAATGCAAAAACACTTTTACTGTACTGTTGTACTGAGTACACAGGTGAGGTGGTGGCAGAAGATATTTCATGTCCTAAATGCATTTTGGTGCACACACATGAGAGTCTTACCAAATCTTCTTCCTTTTTCCTTGTCATGGACCTCAAAAGCCAGCTCTGAGAGGTGCTAGAGTCTACAGTGGCTAAAAGAGAGGGAATCTTGGTTGGATACGAACTGGCTGACATTACACAAAGCATTCATTATCATAAATTGCCTTTGTCTGCCGGTGATATCACACTCACTTTCAACACTGATGGTGTGCCTCTCTTTGAGAGTTTAAATCTGAGTATGTGGCCACTGCTGGTAATGGTGAAAGAACTGCCTTACAAGCACCGGAGAGAGAAGCTTCTTATGACAGGCTTGTGGGTAGGGTCTGGGAAGCCAGTAATGAAAACACTTTTTTATTCCATTTGTGAAGGCCATGAATGAATTGTCTGCTGAGAGAGTCACATGGCAGGACAGAGATTGAAATACACCCTTGTCTAAGGCATTTCCTAGACTTTGTTCAGTGAACAGCGTCGCAAGGTGTGATGTAATAAATATGACCCAATTTAATCGGGCAAATGGTTGTGCTTGTTGTGAGCACCCTGTCAAGTTGTAGCTAAAGGTAATGGCTTTTGCCGTGTGTATCCACCAGCCACACCATTGCCCATGCCGAGGACACAAGATTCTTTTGCTGAGCATGCCAGTAAGGCAAGGCTCAGTCAGCAGGCAAGCTGTGGCATTAAGGGTCCAAGTGTTTTCACAATGCTTGCGTTTTTCACATTTGAAGGCGGGTTCGCAGTTGACCATATGCCCGCGGTGTGCTTAGGCTTCGTTCGAAGCACCTTGTTTATGTGGCTCAAATCACACCGCTGTCGGAAGTTCAGGCTGCGCAAGCACCTTGAGGATGCAAATATGTTGCTACTAAGCCTGACTCCTCTATGGGAGATATTGCGACTTTCAAGGTAACTATCAGAGATCAAAGAATGGAAGGCATCAGAGTGGAAGAACTGGATGTTGTTCTATTCGGCTGCTGTGCTCAAGGATTTTGTTCCAAAAAAAACTACAAGCACTGGTTAAGGCTTGTTGCCATGATGCACTATCTGCTTGGTCCGTCACTACACATAGAAGAACTTCTCCGAAATAAAAAAGAAATGGTAAATTTTCCCACGGATTAACAAACCTTACACGGCACAGAATATATGACATATAACTCCCATCTCCTGCTTCACCTCGTGGAAAGTGTGAAAAACTGGGGGCCATTGTGGGGTTATTCCCATATTCATTTTGGGGCAATGAACGGAACACCATGTAGATTTGTGAAAGGAACCCGGTACCCTCATTTCCAAATGGTTCACAAGTTTTGTATTCTACAGGCATTTTCAACACTATGGTCAACACACTCACTGAACCGAAAAGGGCGCCACAATCTAGAATCCGACTTCAGATGTCTGATGTACGGGTATGCGCTGAGAAAGAACTTCACTAAAGTGGGGTGCGCTTTGCTTTTGGGCGAAGGTGAACGTGTGGAGGGTGGTACAGTGTTCCAAAAAATGGTGTTTGGGCCTTTCAAATTCTGCACTGCAGGCCTCGACAAATCTCGCAGAAGAAATTCTTATGTATTCATGAACGGGCTTTTTGGTCGCATTGTCAAAAACCTTTTACCTTGCAGTCATTC
This sequence comes from Amblyomma americanum, assembly GCF_052857255.1. NCBI lineage: Eukaryota > Metazoa > Arthropoda > Arachnida > Ixodida > Ixodidae > Amblyomma > Amblyomma americanum. The sequence goes on along the minus strand of NC_135500.1, from coordinate 115,371,548 downwards.
CTTAAGCAGAAGTGACCATGTTAAACTGTACGTTGATGTCCTGAGTGTAAAGCAAGCAGTGTTCAGTAGTGTCCCCCTGGATGAGAATTTGCAGTTTGTGAAGACAGAGTGTACATCACAAAGTTGCATCGTTGACGCAGAGTCTTTAAAAATGATCATATGTCTGAATGACACTGAATCTCTCTACTTGTGTGTACTGAATGAAAATGAAATGCTTGAGTCTGTATGAGTTCATATTTACCTTTTGTTCTCTCATAGGTAGCAGCTGTTGTAGATGTGCCACACCATTGGCACCTCTCCTTGATAGACATAGACATTGTCCATTATCTTGATGCCGAAATGTCCGTGTGTTTGAGAGCCTTAGTGAAAGGGCCCACACCATTAGTTGTCTACCAGGCATGTCACGTCAAGTCACAGTTTGCAATGTATATAATATGCACTGCCCATTTTATGTGATAGCATAAGGATCCCATTGCTGCGTTTTATTGGCGGTGTTTTGTCGCTGTCACACTCAGTGAGGCGGCAGTTTCTGGAGAAAAGACTGTGGGCCCCTAATTGTTGCACCAGCGCAGGGCTGACTGTGTTAAAATCTGTGTGACATCTAGCACAGAACTGCTAATCATAGCTTGCACCAGCCGTCGGTCGGCCGTCGAACTGTCAACCAACATAAGCAAGGGCATCTGTAGTACGGATGTTCATGAATACCAGCTATGCTATCATTTTGTCACACGTAATTAGCAATTATGTGTCCCCTTTGGGGGTAAATTTCATATGAAAACCTGTGAGACCTTTGGTTGTGGCACAAGCTGCTATGTTTTCGAAACATTTAGGGTGTTGAATGCATTCTTCAAGGCTGCTTCTTTCTCTTCATGTGATGCAGATAGCGGTTCATGCACTTCTTCATGATCTTTCCAACTTTGCTTAGCTATGCGGTAGCCATTGTGTTCATTTGATTTTGAATGCGTATACTTGTTTGCCATCCTCACTGGGTGCCCAGTACCCAAGTGCTGTCTGTCTGAGGCGACGCCTGTTGTTGGAGCCTATCATCTTCATTCGAAGATGAGTCAACTTCTTCAAAGTTGTGATCATCATCACTACAGTCTGGTCAGCCCATATTCATCGTCACCTGAGCGGTCCGTCGCTTCAGCACTTTGCACGTTGACACTTGGGTCATGCCCAGTAAACAGTAAAAGAACACGTGCGTTTTGCACCAGCTGCCATGAGGTGCACGTGCATTGAGGCTCGTTTATGGCAAAATTCACATGGTTCAAGATATTGCCAGCCATTTACGTGTGTGGCAAGCACCTGGGTGCAGTTTGTTGTTGACCTGGCCTGCACTTGATCATTCTTTTTTTTTTTTGAACAGCCAGTGCCAAGTTGCATTTCCACTACCAGAAGAGGCACTGCACGCTTATAGTTCCACTGAAAAAATTTAAGGAACTGGTGCAGAGAGTGTACTTGAATCAAACAGACCTAGCGTGAGCAGAATGCGAAATATACATGTGAAAATTGCCATTTAAATGCAGCCCTGAGAGTGTAAATATGTTGGGAGCAATTGGAAAATTGTCATGTGAGCATTTCTTACAAATGTGAGGTATAAATAGCAGGGAAAGGGGGGTTACACACTGTGCACAAACTTTTATTTTGCAAGTGTTCTGTTGTGCTTGTAAATAGCTCATTGGTATTGCCTGTACAGTTGTGTAAATAGTGACTAAAGGCGTAGTGTTGTGTAGACGTTATGTGTTGAAGTCTGGCCATGAATATTGTTGAACAATATTGATGAGCAAAGAAACACCTGGGTTTTTTTCTTGATTTTTTCAAGGCATTTGACTGCGTACAGCATACCATTCTCCTCAATAAGTGTCATGCCTATGGTGTGCGCGGAATAATCCTGGATCTCCTCACAAGCTATTTATAAAACCACTTACAGTATGTTCGAATAAATGAGAATTGTTCCGACAGGCTAACCATAACCCAAGGTGTTCCGCAAGGTTCTATATTAGGACCTTTAATATTCTCAGTTTACAATAATTATACATCCCATACATTAAATTCACCTGATCTTGTAATGTACGCAGACGACACAAACCGTTTTTTCTCTGCCCCTTCACTGCCTGCGCTTGAAAGTATGACCAACATTTACCTAACTAGATTACATGTGTGGTTGCAGGCAAATAGTCTTAACTTAAACCTGAAGAAAACTACCTGCATTATATTTAGGCGCATCAATGTTGTTGAACGCTATGCAGTCAATATTCATTACGGGAACACAGTAATTGATTTGAGTCAGCAGTCTCAAATTCCACGGTGTCTGGTTTTCCGGAACTCTTTCTTGGAATATTCACGTTACTATTCTTATATCTGAGCTATGTAAAACAGTTGGTTGCTTTTGTAGAATCTCCCATCTCCTATCTAAATGGTTGAAGTTATCTATGTACTATGCACTTTTTATTCCAAATTGTTGTATTGTTGTCTCGTCTAGGGGCACTACGACTGAAAGCAATTACAATAAACTGACACTTGTACAAAAGAAGGCATTACGAGCAATCAAAGGGTATCACGGTAAACCTCAATATTTGACTAAAGCAGCCCTCTTTCTCAAACACAGTTTGCTTAAAGACGATCAGGTATATTTTTATCGTTTGTTCCAACCCATCTACAAAATCCGGCTGTATAATACCATTCCAGACAATTCCTCATAACAATATAGCATCCGAGCACATAGGAAACAGTCCCTAGGACGCGTACCAACTACGGCAAACAGCAAATGATCTACCAAGCACCTACCGCCCTAAACAATTTTTCAGGAGATCTTGATTTTAGTGTTTCTCTCAAACATTTTAATGCAATAGCCAAGCGCTACTTAACGCAGAATGACATGTTAAATCCTTAAAATTTTATACACCGACGTTCTGACACAATCTTAGCTTACCTAATAAATACAGCTCCTTTTTGTGCGTACAATTGAAAAGTCGTGTATTTCACCTATTTGTTCCCTGTGCGCAAGCGAAGCCTGGTTTTATGTCATTTTTGTTGCTCCGCCGTGATCACGTTTCATGCAATGTGTGAGCCTCCTTCCCTTTGCTTTGTTCTGTAATGCGTTGAATGTTTGTTTGATTTCTACATGTTCAATTCTTTTTACCTCTGCACTGTACTGCAAACTGTACAAGCAAGCTGAGGTCTCCTCAGGTGCTACAGGCCTTTTGCCTCGGCTTCTTTTCTCTTCGTGAAGAAGAAATAAAGTCTTTGAAGTTTTTTTTTAAAATGTATTCCGACTTGAATATTACGTTTGAAAAAATAGCTTGTGTGCAATAAACTGCCCGCTTTACAACCTTGTATTTTTGTATTATTTTTTTGTCGGAATCCCATCTTCACTCTGCTGAACTGAATTCCTGCCCCTAAATATCAATGCAGAGGCACATTACAATCATTCTTGTGTTCCGCCTACTATGCAGCAATATTGTTAATAAAGAATATTGTGTAAAGCATGTATTTATTGCTACAGTGTGATGAAACAAAAGAATGAAGTAACACGTACACTTTAAAGCAGGCCCTTCAGCCAATAGTGACAACCAATTGTTATACCATCACGATTAATCCCCTTGCATGTTTTAGCATGACATATCACAGGCGGCTGGCAGTTGCACAGACATTAATCCTGGATAAACCAGAACATCATGACAATCGGTCGGGGCCATATGTCATATGAAGGGCATCGGCTGCTTTGTTCCTGAGTTTTATCCGTCTATAGCTACTGATAACACCCAGTATTTATACACACAGCTATTCAAAGGACCAGCTTCTGTTTTTAATACTTCTTACCTTGACATCTTGAGAAAGCAAAAAGTATAGGAACGTTACAAGCAATGAATAAGCATTTCACACACTTTAGTTTTTGTCATTCTCTATCATATCTGTAAGAGCATTTGATGAATGTCATCTTGTCGATCCACTGCAATTGCTCGTAACCCAGTGGTGGTTGGGTATAAGATAACTTTACCAAAACAAGAAAGGGCGGCATTACCCTGCCAGGATGCAGACACACTGCACGCTCTCGAGTGGTTAATGTGAAGTTCATTAGTGCTAATCATGTGGGAGTTTTTTCTTTTACTCAACGCATTTGGGAGGTGTTGGGTTCGATCTCTAGTGCCACCGGGTACCCACCGCTTTTTTAATGGGTACAAGATTTCACCTGCCTTGGTGCTCGGCTCTTTTAGGGTGTGATGCTTGAGAAAAGGGTCTCGGACCAAATAGTTGTCTTGACGGATCAGAGATAAGTTCCGCGGTCAAGCAACCCTAAGTCCGCCTCGTGCGGTAGAAGTCCATTTGCAGCCAACGGATCAAGGTTCAGCGAGAGGTGTGTGCGTTCTTTCGAAAGAACTGCAGGCGACAGCGTGTGCTTCTCGCGAGAGGGGAGGCGACGTCACGGACACACCGCGGCGCTGGTCTGTCGTGTATGTTTCTCTTTTGTCCCCACATTTCGCGCTGTTTTGTTTGTGCATGAATCAAGAGTAGCAGCCTATTTCTAACATTGCATTGCATTCTCCTATCAGAACAGCTCAAGAAGTCGCAGAGAGTGCTACGGATGGTTGCAAAGCACTTACTGTTGAACATTTTAACAAAACAACAGAAATTCAACAGAAATTATGCACCATATTTGTGTTGAGTTTTTGGGCACAGAAATTCTTTTGGGTGAGTGTTGTGTAAACTCAACACAAGTTGAATTTCCATTGCATTTCTGCTGGCTCAACACATGCTCAACATTGCGTACACAAAATTCAAGGCTCATATTTATAAGGAAGCTGACACGGTAGTTTTCAAGCAGTAATGGGCATGATTGTACTTAGCACAATGCGAACCTGTCGCACATCGGGAACCTCTGGCGGACATCTGGACTTCGTCTGCGAGTCTCCCAGCGTATATACACAGCAAAAAATCTTTTAGCTCATCCTTTTTATTTATTTGCTGCAGAAAAATGAGTGAACCTAAAAGCGGCATATCCCGGTTCTTGCAGTGCTTGCATAAAAGGAATGAAAAAGTTCTTAGGACGGTTACAATGCTCCCTACTTCGAACTTGAGCGCAGCTCTGTCTGTTTCGTAGGGGCGAACGGCAGGTTCCTCTCGATAGCGGCGTGAACGGCAGGGTCTTCTCGTCCGTGGCGCGAACTGCAGGGTCCTCTCGGCAGTGGTAGCGGCGAAGAGCTTGTGCTCCTGCGGCGCGAACTTCCTTCTACCTTTGGCTTGTCGACTTCGCTCGACGAAGCCTGTCCAAGAACAGCATAACACAACGCGGCACGCTCCATCGAACCATCACGAATCGTAGGTCAGCGCGCGCCGCTTTCCCAAGGCCGCTGGAAGAAGAGGATCAAGGCCATGAGCTGAGACGCGCTAGCGCGAGCTCGAGCCTTCGAGCGTGGTCCTGAAGAATCTTTTCCTTCCTTCTCTTTGCCGCAGGTTGCGCTGTGTGACCTGCCTTCACGCTACCGATTTGCGCCACGAGCTCTCGAATTCGCTCTTCCCATCTTTCTTCCTCCCATGCGCTCGTTTGCTCAGTTAAGCCCAGGCCGGCTTCCCAGGTGGTCGAAACTATTACGCAGTCTCCTACTACAGCACTTCTTTCTCTCTTCTTTCTTTCACTCCCAGATTTATGCCTTCCCTTACGGCGCGGTTCGAGTGTCTGGCGATATATGGGACAACTGCGGCGCCATTTCCTTAAAAAAAAAAACAATTTTAAATAATCTGCTTGAGAAACAGGCTAGAACATTTTTAGGGAACCAAAGCAAGAATATAGCGCTTTTTTTGCCTGCCTTTAGCAAGCTCACCCACTGATTTCTAAGCATGCGAGTGAGTGACAAACATTACTGTCACGAAACGATTCTCTCGGCGAAGGTGAGACTATGTCGCGATAATTGGTGGCGCGTCCCCGCCTTTCCGCAGGGGAACGCTATTGTGTGCAGATTCGAACAAGACAAGAGAAAAAAGAGATCAAACAAAGCAAAAGGAAGCCGTATTTATAATTTAGAAAAAAAGGGGCCAATAAGAAATGAACACGAAAACAAGAAAAACACGCACTGAACACGCGTGCAACACTACAGAATAAAAGGAAAGAGTTCACCAGGTACTGAGCGTCCCAGGTGAAGCGGGGATATCTTGCAGACAGGGCGAACGAGGGTCGATGTAGGGCGACGCGTCGCTGGCGATCTGTTGAAGGAAGCGGCGGAAGGGAGCCAGGTGGCATTAGGAGCGGAGAGGAACACTGGGAGACGCCGGTGGACTTCCGTCAGCAACCCGAAGAACTTGGCAGCAGCAGAAAAACCGTAGCCAGGTCTTGTCTACGGCGTTACGAAACGCCGGAGGCTTCAAGTAGGCTATCCAAGAGTGCATTTTGGCAGCACGCACCCTCAGTTCATCGGCTGCCACCTCTACTCTCGCAAAGAACGCAGTAAGCTTACGTCGGTGATCCAAGGGAGGACCACGGCAGCACCGACCCAACGTGCAACAGCTGCCACCGCCACGCTTGAATGACACGATCTCCGCTGCGCTGTCTTCCTTAACACCTCGGTTTTCTGACACGTCAGCTCTCCGTTCCTCGTGCTCTCCACGCTCTTTGTCGCCGTCGTCTCGCACACAGCCTTCGCACGCGCACACGCGGCCCGCTGGGCTGGCACGCGTAGCTTTTTTTTTCTTTATTGCCTGGCTTTAACACAGAAAATTGCACATAACAAACAATCAACAAAAGACAAACGCTATGTACACCCGACTCGAAGTCAGCCAGCATGAGTCTGGCTTCGTCAACTTAAAATTCACGCAGTGTACAGAGTGGCTCTAGTCTTGAGAGCCACTCCGGAGGCTCCGCTGCGGCCTTCTGAATGGCCAGAAACATGTCCATACTTTCTCGAAAGTAGATTCGGGCAGGTCTTGCGTCTCTGTCACAGTGAAAGCCTGCCATTCTCGAGCGCCATATACAGTGGAGGCCTGTCAGCATTATTAAATCATAAGGCACCCCATCCTCATTTTCAACACATAAGTAACGGATGCCATACGGGTCTAGTGGAAATTCTTTCTTTAAGGTTCGCTGTAATACATCCCAAAAATAAACCCCTTCCGAACAGTGTAAAAATACATGGTCTATTGTTTCAGGCTTTCTGCAAATTAAACAGTGAGAACCCCAGGGTAAAAATAATTCCTTTCCCTCTAAAAATTTTTTAACCGGTAAGGTTCCGGTGTGCAGCTTAAAAAAGAAGGTTTTGGTTCCTGATGGCACCTGCATGTTTTTAACTCTCTTTAAAACATCTTTGCCTTGGCCTCCACTGTAGAAGGCCCTGTACAAGGGCACCGGGAAAACTACATCGCACAAAGCACGGTACAGTTTCTTTCGTTTCACAGTCGACAGAAAGTCATTTGAAAACCGCGCAGAAAGAAACCTTACACTGGCTACGATTTCCCGGTAAAAACCGGTGACCCTACTGTAAACGTCAGCAGTTCCGACTATGTACTCTGGAAGCAGATGCCGCAGCCTAACTTGGCATACGGTACGCAAAAACGGGTCTCTTGTGTCCCGAAGAAACAAAAAAACGATTGACCAGCTGTCTCAAAAACAAATGGCCCAGTCCCAGCCCGCCGTCTTGAACCCGTCGGAACAGGTTGGTCCGGCTGCAGCGCTCCCATTCAGACGACCAGACAAAGATGGCGAAAATTTGGTGTAGCTTTTGAATACTTAACCGTGAACAGTGCAACACCTGCATGACGTAACAGAGCCTGCTGATAAAGAACAAGTTGCAAACAGTGGCTCTGGCGAAAATGGACAAGGTCGTTCCTTTTCACTTATCAGCTCTTTCCCGTATCTCTTTAATCTGTCCTGTCCAATACTGTTCACTGTCACGGTAAGCAGCGAGTGGAACGCCCAAATATTTATCTGGCGTCGTCGTCCAAGGCACGCTGGCAAACCGCTCCGGCGTAGATGCCCACCTTCCGTGCCAAAGTCCGAGGCACTTCGACCAGTTAACCCTGCTTCCAGTAGCTTGGCTGAAATCTCGTACACATTGAACGGCCTCGCTTATGCCTCCCTCGTCAACGGCAAACACAGCAATGTCATCAGCGTACGCCAGAACCTTTACTTCGGCTGCTTGTAAACTGAATCCGGTAATACTTCTGTTTTTCAGTAGCTTCAAACAAAGGGTCTCCACATAAATACAAAATAAAAGGGGGCTGAGGGGACAGCCCTGGCGCACCGAACGCTGCACGCTAATGGGGGCCCCCAGACTCTTGTTAACGATCAATAGCGCTCCGCGGTCCGACGCACCACTGTCGATGCACCGCGTTCGAAAATCCACGATGATTTGGTGCGCAACTCACATATGCCACCCCTTAGAAAAAGTTTTTTTCGCAGAAAAAACTGCCGTCGGTGCACACAACAGGAATGTTCACGTGGGAACCAGACAAATCCTGTTGATGCACGAACAGCATTGTTCACGTGATAAACTGTCAATTTAGACGCCGTTGAAGTCACCCAAGGCACATTAAACAGTGACACATGGAGGAACATAGTGACGCACACAGAGAACATTCAAAGCCTTAAACATGTGACAAAAGGCAAAATAAAAACTGCACAAAATATCAAACAAAAATTTAGACATGTCTGCATCATGAAAATGAATATGTACACACTGAACAATTGAAACCCGGAGAACGAAGGAAAAAAAATAGCGTACAAACAGTACCAGGCTACATTTGCACAGGTAACAATTGCAAACATCGGATAGTAGCACTGTACATTGGACATCACCCTTCGGCGCATTACAAATGACTTTTGCAAACAGCACATACATCGTTCGAAACTGAGTAACCATATCCGATTACAACAAAAGATGACACCTGCCCAGTCTCTTGGGGCGCACGCTCTTCGTATCGCTTAAGCATATTGATGTGGAAGAGCGTCTTAGTGTGGCCCAAGTCGATCCAATAATTCACATCGTTCTTTTTGCCACCAACCACGAATGCACCTTTCCACTGCATTAGCGGCTGATTGTGGCAGCTCGGCAAAAGAATGAGGCCACGATCTCCAACCCTTAAATGCCGCTTCTTGCTGTTCCTGTCATAATATTCCTTGTGAGACTTGTGGGCACACAACAAATTCTGGTCTGCCGCTCTCACAGTTTGCTCGAGACGTTCTCTTAAATCGAGAACGTAACCAGATGTCGTCTTCGTGTCTTCTGCCAGCTCTTTCCTTGTCCAGAGCTCTCTCAGGACTACGAGCGGTCCTCGCATATGTCGTCCAAAGATCAACTCTAACGGAGAAAACCACAGACTCGCCTGCGGTACCCCTCTGTATGAGAACAGAAGCGGAGCGATATAATGATTACAATTTTTGGGCTGCTCCTTACTGACTTTCCACAGCATCTGCTTGAGTGTGCCGTTAAATTTCTCCACCATCCCTTTGCACATTGAATGGTAACAGGTCGTGCAGAGATGTATCACTGCGAAGAGATCATTGAGGTCTCTCATCATTTCGGAAGTGAAACAGGAGCCCTGGTCACAAAGGATCTCTCTCGGCAAACCTATACGTAAGAACATCTCCACGAAACCTTCAGCCACGGTTGCTTAATCTGCCTTTGGCAGAGCCACGGCGTCGGGATACCGTGTCTCAAAATCGACGAGAGTGAGAATATATCTGTTCCCTTTCACCGATGTGCGAGAGAGCGGACCGACAATATCTATCAACAGCGACCCGATCAAATGGAGTGTCGATAAGAGTCATGCGCCCCAACGGACCTTCCCCAACTTTGCCTTTCGGGCACGTCCTTTGACAGGTGCCGCACTACCTGACATACCTCTTAATCTCCTCCTGCACTCCCTGCCAGTAGAATTCTTCCAGATTTCGATCTGTAGTCTTCTTAATACCCTGATGCCCCGCCAACGGGCTATCGTGGGCAAGCCTTGACACCTGCAGTTGAGTTTCTTCTGTTCAGACTGCGCCAGTTGCAATACTATTCAGGTGGCGATGAGAGGAAACACCTTGTTGGTGATGAAATCGGGGTTTCTTGATGACCCGGTGGTTCTAACTCGCAAACATTCACGTTACTCGAGAAAAGGAGAAGGTTAACTATTTGTTTACAACACAAATAGAACAAGAAGCAACAAAGTAAGGAGAAAACTATTTACATGACTAAACCGTTGATCAGAAGAATTCCGTCTTGGTTCAACCCAGAGCGCCTACTCTTAAACCCTCTGTCTCCGCCCTTAGAGGGGACAGCAACCAAATCAAATCAAATTTAAATCAAATCAAATTTTATTTCAGTATTGCAGATACTGAGGGAAACGCAGACAAAAAGCCATAGTTGGCTTCACGAGGTCTGCGCTCCCTTTCAAGGCATACAGTGCAAAGGTGATACCCAGCAAAGGTGATACCCATTCACAAATCAGGAGACAAGCTTTGCGTGAAGAATTACAGGCCAATTTCTTTGTTATGTACGTCCAGTAAGGTGTTAGAACATTTTATTTTCAAGAACATAAGTTCATTCCTAGAGGGAAGCGGTTTTTTTATTGAAAGCCAGCACGGGTTTCGGCAAGGCTTGTCGACAGTGACGCAGCTTATTCATATCACAAATGAAATTATGATGTCACTAGACAATAATGGACAGGTAGATTTAATTTTCATTGACTTCGAAAAAGCGTTTGACCGGGTATCGCATGGCAATCTTTTGTTAAAAATAAGGTGGTGGTTAAATAATCGGCAAGTAGTACAATGGTTAGATTCCTACCTTACACAGCGGCATCAGTTTGTTCAGATATCTGAATCTCACTCCACAAAAGCGCCGGTACTTTCAGGAGTTCCCCAGGGCTCAGTCCTTGGGCCGCTTCTCTTCCTTATTTATTTGAACGACCTGTTCTTCAACTCACACATACGCTGTCGGTTCTTCGCCGACGACTGTGTTATATACCATAGTATCACATCAGTCGAAGACCAGACACTGCTAGCCGAATACTTTACAGCAGTTTCCAGCTGGTGTTGTACTTGGCAAATGGGTATAAACAGTTCAAAATGCGGAAAAATGACAGTAACACGAAAGAAACAACCGCTCCAATGCACATACAAAATCAATGGCCTTCCGACCAACTCAGTGACTCAGGTGAAATATCTTGGGGTAACCATGACATCCAACCTGAACTGGAGCGTACACATCCAGTCCATTGTCTCAGCAGCGTCCAAAAAACTTCGATTATTAAAGCACCGCCTAAAGCATTGCACGAGCAAAATTAAACTGACAGCATACACATCACTTGTGCGTCCAGTGCTCGAATACGCCGACGCTGTATGGGATCCGCACACAAAAACGGATATAAAAAATCTTGAAGTCGTCCAGAGGAAAGCACTCCGGTTTATTTACCACGCTTATGGTCGGCAGGTCTCGGTGTCTGATTTGCTCAACAGATCTGGGCTTCCCACTCTTGAATCCCGTCGCAAGCAGCACCGACTAAAAATGTTGTTCAATATCATACATAATAAAACAAAACGGAATTTTCAGAGTTACATGCAATACAAAACAACACGCCCCACCCGTAACAAACACGAAAGGACTATCTTGATGCCACGATGCCGAACAAAAGCATATTCTTGTTCCTTCTTTCCACGCACCATTTCCGAATGGAACCGACTGCCAAGCGATATCACCAACCTGGTATCTTCAGAACCCTTCTTGTCTGCTGTTTCGGCTCATGTATCGCAGTAGCGTGTCTAGTACACAGTGTATTTCGGTTTCCTTGTTTTTATTCTGTTCAATTAGTCTGTTTGACGTCCGATGATTTGCCTGCACTTTTTTTTTGCTTCCCGTTGGTCTTATTGAATTTTGTCCTCGTACTGTAATCGCCCTTTGTCGCTGTTATTTTGTTGTTACCACTTTGTAATTTTTTTCCTTTGTGCACTCCTGCCTTGACCGCCAAAGGGCAGTCGGCAGTATTTATGAAATAAATAAATAATAAATGAGTACATTTGGTCATCACAATTCACAGACGGTTCACAGAGAAGATCATTGCAGTTGACAAATATCCGCAGCGCTAAATATATACTAACATTTATCGTACAATGCAAACATGAAAACCGTTACACAGCAGGAGAGTTCAGCAGTGTTGGTAGTATGTAGGACAGCATTTGGTGCCCATAATTTGTGCGAACTCTTGGAAATTGCCAGTGTACACTCATTCGCAAAAAGCGGACATGTTCTTTCGCACTTAAGCCTGAAATATGCTGTAGGAATGTGTCGTTGTGCTTAAGAGACACCTGATAACGGTTTAACAACATACTGTCGTTCGGGTGCCAGATTTAATGATTTGAAAATGGGTTCAGTGTGTGCGTCGTAGGGTTTATTGCACACAATACGTACCGCTTTCTTTTGCAGCTTGTATAGTTTGCCTTTGTTTGTGCCATGGTACACCACACCAGAAAACAATAACTCAGCTATGACAAAAGCAGGCTTGTAAATTAACAGTTTGATGTGCTGCGGCAGAAATGAACGTAACCTGCAAAATAGTTCAACTGTTTTAGGAAGGTTACTTAGTACAGCTTCTATTTGTTTGTTCCATGACATGCGTTGTTCAAAAAGTATTCGAAGGCTTTTATATGTGGGAATAAACCCCATATCTGTAGAACCAAGTTTCAAATGCAGGTTGCTGTCAATGATACGTTGCTTTGGCCGGAATAGTGCAGCCTTTGTTTTAACAGTATTTATTTTTAAAGAGTTAGTACAACTCCAGGTATGCAGTTTTTCTAATATCGAATTTCCTCTTCCTGCTAACTCAGGCAGGTTTTCCCCTTTCATAAATAGGCTCATATCATCAGCATAGATCACAAATTTAGGTGTACTGTAAATTTTCACGCCATCATTAATATGTTAGCAGTATAACAAAGGACCTAATATCCTCTCCTGTGGTACGACCGCACGTATAGCTTTTATTTCAGAGAGAACCATGTATTGCTCCTATATGGCAGCGATGTTCAAAATACGATGCCAAAAGGTCCAAGAATGTTAGTCGAGAACCATAGAATTTCATTTTTTGTTAATAAAGTGTTACGGCTCAGGCAATCGAATGCCTTTGAATAGTCAACAAATATACCTAAAGCATTTGATTCTTTTTCGAAGGAGTCTAGAATGTATTCTTTCAGGGTTAGGATTGCAGTTTCGGTAGATCACCTCTTTCTAAAGCCAAATTGACTCGGAATAATTTAATTGTGTATGCTGGAAAAACTGGTCATGCGAATAGGAGCAGCTTTTCGACACATTTCGAAAAAACAGGCAAAATAGAGGTAGGTCGGTAATTCGATAAGTTATTTCTGTCGCCACTTTTGAACAGAACGGTCCCTTTCGCTACCTGGAGCCGTCTAGGAAAGGTTGCTTGTGAAAAATTAGGTTTATAATAAGTTCTATGTGGGACAAATTATATTTACAATATTCTTAATTGGCAGGATTTGAAGGTCACCAATGTCAACGCTTTTGCGGTTACTTAATGACGGTACAGTGGCAATGATTTCGTGTGACATGGCGGGCCTGAAAAATCCGCTGTCCGAAAGCAGGTCTAAATATTCTGTGCCTTGGCGTCGTAAGCGCTTTTGCCAAAGAAGTAAAATGGTCATTAAAGGCATTAGCTAATTCTGTCCGATATAATATCTTCCATTCAAAAGAAACAGAGATCGGAGGTGCAGAGGTGGAATATCTGCCAAGAACTGTGTTGAATCTTTTCCATAAAAGATTAGATCTTTTAAGTACCTCAGGAATAAATATATTATCGTAATATTTTCTCCTGGTAGCTCGAAGAGAATTATTTAGCTTGTTTCTGTGAGCCATAAAGCACCGTAATAAATCTATATTTCTTGTACTAATGAACCGGTGGTAAAGTCTGCTTTTCTAATCTTTAGCAATAATGTATGCTCTGGTTATCCACGGTTTTCTTGCTTTACGTGGCTACTTAGTGGCTTCGTATGAACAACATCGGTTCTATAATTTAAACATGTCTAAAAAGGTATCATAAGCATCTTCAGCCTGAGCAGCTCTAAAAACGCTCGCCCAATTTTCTCGACTACGTTCATTACTAAAAAGCGGCAGTGTGGTGGAATTTATTTTCTTGAAAGGTATTCTTGGAGAGGGCGCCTTCCTAGACTGTTTACCCGGACTATGACTGGTTGCGAAAAAAATGGGCAAATGATCGCTAATGATCGTATTGATGATGCCTGCTGTGAGCTGATCAGTAGAAAGGTTCGTGATAAAAACGTCAATTAGAGTCGCTGTTGAAATCTGAACGCGTGCACGCCAACATATAGCGTTGATGAAAGCACTTTCCTCAAGGATTCTACAAAGTTTGGTCTTTGCTCCTGACACTCGAAGGAAATTAATGTTCAGGCCACCTCCTAGGATTAATGTGTAACTTTAATAAATAATCAAGTTGAATACGTTTCACTATATGCAGAAAACTTAGAGAACGAGCTACTGGGAGTGCGGTACATTACGGAGCATAAGTTAACGCCCCATGTGACTGCTAATATTTCGTAGTCTGTTGTTGACTAATAAAATTGTTCAAGGACCGAGCACTGTAGGCTATCATTTATCAGCATCATCACGCCGCCACCTCTATTGTCGTGCCGGTTTAAAAAGTAGCTGTGCGTTCGCCTGCCGCTGCTGCTGCCAATTGGTCGCCGCAGGGGAGGTGAGCGGCCTTTTGAAACGTTGTCCCTTGTGGCGAGTGCTTTTTCTTGAGCTGACGTCACGATGCAGTAAAGGTACGCCTTTGATGAGCCGCATCACTGACGCAGATCGAAAAGTAGGCGCGTATGTACACAGTCGGTGTGATCTGCAAGTAGTAGACAGGTCGGCGTTAGCTGTGCGTTCGCCTGGTGCTGCTGCTGCCAAATGGTCGCCGCAGGGGAGGTGAACGGCCTTTGAAAAGTTGTACCTTTTTCTTGAGGTGACGTCACGATGCAGTTAAGGTACGCCTTTGATGAGCCGCATCACTGACGCTGCTCGAAAAGTAGGCGTGTATGTACACAGCCGGTGTGATCTGCAAGTAGTAGACAGGTCGGCGTTAGCTGTGCGTTCGCCTGCCGCTGCTGCTGCCAAGTGGTCGCCGCAGGGGAGGTGAGCGGCCTTTTGAAAAGTTGTACCTTGTGGCGAGTGCTTTTTCTTGAGGTGACGTCACGATGCAGTTAAGGTACGCCTTTGATGAGCCGCATCACTGACGCAGTTCGAAAAGTAGGCGTGTATGTACACCGCCGGTGTGATCTGCAAGTAGTACACAGGTCGGCGTTAGCTGTGCGTTCGCCTGCCGCTGCTGCTAGGTAACTAGCGACCCTCCTCACCAATCAGTGGTTAGGGAAAAGAAATAATTTTTCCGGCAACTAATCACAGATTGCGGAAAGAATATTCATTAAACAATGGTCGGGGATAGACAAGCCAATACTCTGCAATTCCCTCGACTAGCCAAAAATTTGGGAAAGGTGAGGTTGCATCCAAACAGACAAATAGCACAAACACCACTACCA
Organism: Amblyomma americanum; assembly: GCF_052857255.1. Lineage (NCBI taxonomy): Eukaryota > Metazoa > Arthropoda > Arachnida > Ixodida > Ixodidae > Amblyomma > Amblyomma americanum. The sequence goes on along the minus strand of NC_135500.1, from coordinate 115,356,022 downwards.
TTTCCCACCGCAGTGAAGTTACTACATTCCTAATTTGTTTCTCTTTCGGACACGTGCATGCGAGACAAACGTATGCCGAAGAGACGATCACTCAAGTTATTTACAGAAAAAAAAGAAGACAGCTGCCAAGGGAAGAATGGGTTTCTTGGTCTCTTGATCATACCGAGACATATCTCTTGCAGGCCCGAAGTCTCGGCAACCCCTTGACGCCGCACACATGTTGACAGCTATACCTGCCTAAGCCTCTTCAATACGGGTTATGGCCGTGACCGCGCGAAGAAAACAAAGACATTGGCTGCACGAAGAGAAGGCGGGGATGGTACGGGCACATTTGTTGGCGACGTGCTGATCACAATACAGCCGCCGCCGAGTCCTCATCTGGCGTCCTTCTGAGTCTATCCGCCGTATTCACAAACCCTCCACTCGACGCTGCGCCTCCACTCCTGGGAGTGGAGGAGCAGTCGCGCTTCTTGAACACACCACAGACATTCCTCCATCGAGGAGCTGGCCGAGTAGCCCTCCTCCACTCCAGTGCTTTCGAGGACGAGAAAGAAACTGCTGATGACGAGAGTATTGTAAATTCATGCAAATAGAACACCACCTGTTTGATAATATAGAAGTCATTTGTCTATTTTATTGGTAAACTGCAAGTTAAAAGCAAATAAAATGCTTATTTTTGGTTTTCTCCATAAAAACACGTGTACTTTAGAAGAAATAACCAGACTTCTTTACCTGTCTGGCAACCGCACCAGTCGCAGCTGGCCGCCGCGGCATTTTTGTTACGGTGGTGGTGGTGGTGGTGGTGAAAAGCATTTATTGGGCTATATGTACAGAGAGTTGCTCGGGGAGAGGCCCCTAGTGAGCATCGCCCCTTACAATAGAAGGCGGAGTCCCTCATTCCGGGACCCCGTTGGTCCTGACCGCTGCGCAGGTCCGCCGAACCAGGGCCTGTTGGGCCGATGGTTCCTTGCAGCCGAGCAGAGCCGCTTCCCAGTCCTCTCGGGTAGGGGAAGGGGTGATGGGGGGCAGAGAAGGATTTTGCCTGCATGCCCAAACCATGTGAAAGGTGTCTGCCACCTCCCTACAGAATGAGCAGCGGCCGTCAAATGAAGTCAAAGTGCTTGAGAACCGCCGGGAACAGCAGGGTGTTTGTAAAGAGCCTAAGGAGAGTTCGTTCGCCAGCTTTACCCAATCCCTTCATAGGAACCGGGCAGCGCCGGTGTTCGGCACGATAGTGCTCTGTGATATCTTTAAAAGAAAGAAGAGGGATTTGATCCGGGTTAAGGTCCTCCCAAAGAAGGCCGGGTGCCCGGTAAGTAAGTGAGCGGACTGCCTCATGGGCGGCTTCGTTACCTGGCATGCCTTGGTGGCCGGGGACCTATATGATTGAGCGGTGAGTTGGATCGCAGTCGCGAGTACTGCGATGAATAATTTGGTGAGCAAGTGGAGTGATCCTACTGAACTCAAAGTTACTACAGGCTCCGCGAGTGTCTGCGATCGCTACCTCCTCCGCATGAGTTGAGCTGGGCGCCCTGAACGAGAGGCCGTCCACCTGTCTTCCCTCGTGTACGACTGCAGCCGCGTACCATTCCCCCACTGGAATGGTGGTAGGGCCCTGCAATGTCGACGTAGAAGACGTGTTTCTTTGAGCCATAGTGGCGGTGCAGGGCATCCGTCCGCGCCTGGTGCCGGTCATTATGGTTCCCCTTGTTCATCTTAGTCGGAACGGGCCGAACGTAGAGGGCGCGTCTCCACAGTTCGGGCACTCGAACCCGTTCCATTGTATGATGGTCATGTTGATGTGTAACCGGTCCAAGAGGCGGCGACCGGACACGGTCTGAGCGAGACGCGTGTATTGGTTAACGAGATGCGCCTCGCGAAGTTCCCTAAAGGTGTTCACCATCCCCAACGCGAGCAGTCGCGCGTTGGAAGTGGAGATCGGGAGGTCGAGGGCTCTCTTGAAAACAAGAATAAAAGCGCAATAACACGACACAAAGAAGGAGGAAACCGACAGGGCAGGCGGTTTCCTCCTTCTTTGTGTCGTGTTATTGCGCTTTTATTCTTGTTAGCTATGAACCAACATGCCCCGGAGAGTGTTTTACTGAAGTAGCTCTCTTGAAAATTTTGCGGAGGACAACCTCCAAGTAATCTTCGTCATGTTTCCGTGCACACTGTTATAGTGCACGTAACGCGGTACTCTACGCCCCACGAAGGTGAGCAGGGCAATCGTCGACTTCCCCAGTTTGCGGATGAAGGCAATCTCTCCTCCGCGCCACTGGACTTTAGATTTCAAGGTGGTAGAAGTTTCCTGCTCATGGACCGTAATAATCCCCCTGCAGACTTCACCGTTGACTTTGGCGTGGCCGACCATCGGAATGGAGCCATTGGAAGATTACAGGGTAAACTCGCGAGCAAGCGCATTCACCGCACTGACGTCTTGAGTGGTGGCGATGATGATATTCTGGTCCCAGATGGGCCAGGTACTAAGCGTGTCCACCGAAGAGGCGTTTACATAGGCTGAGAGCAAAGCACCAAGCTCACCGTTCTGCAGGACTGTCTTCAGAGAGATCGTCACTCTGGGCTTGATGACGATTGTGAAATCTTCATTGCGGAGTCGAGGCATAGCGGTGGGCCGCCATTTCTTCGATACCACTGTTTGAGAGAGCTGAGGGTTGGAGCTTGCAGTGTTCGGATGCGCAGAAACAGCGGCACTCACGGTGGGTCCGTTGACCGCCGACGTGTTCAGGCGTTGCTGGCGTTTACGAAGTGCCACCGACGAGAAGAGACCTTCGTCTACTATCTCCTGCGTTGGAGTGGAAGTTTCAGGCGGAGACAATGCGCCTGTGACTTGTGTCCATGCCATCGTCTCGGGATCGTACCCGCGGCGAGCGGACTTGGCTTTAGGCCTAGCTAAAGCTCCCACAGGTTGAAGTCAGAAATGAGCCTAAAAGGCCCAAAAATTTGCCCACCTGGTCGAGAGCGGTATTTTCGGGTGCCGGGAGATGTTATCCGTCTAGAAGAAGCAAAATTTACGCGGTCGTATGGAATTTTGCGGTCCCTCTTTCCTTTTTCCGCTTGCTCGCCGCGTGTTCTCGTCCGTTTGCTGTGCTCCTGACTCGCTTCGTGCAGCTTCGTTGCAGTGTCTGTGCTTGCGGGTGTTCGACTGTTCGTGTTTTTGTGTCTGCCCTTCTTCTTCTTTTTGGTTGCACAATGTCCGATCTCGGCATTTCGGACTTCAGCACGACACCATCGGCATCCGCTTCGCACGCTTCCCAGCGCGCCAAGGAACGACCCGCAGGCCCGCGGTTCATCTTCATCGAAGATGAACGCCACGTGTTAAGAAACATTATGGTGAAGTATCGTGACGTGATAGAAAACAAAAGAACAGACCATACCTCGAAAAAAGGCAAAGGACGAAGCCTGGTCTCAGCTTTGCGAAGATTACAATAGCTTGGCCGGCACACGCACTGTGTGTGTAGCACAGTTACGAAAACTGTGGGACAATATGAAGTCCCAGTGGAAAAAGAAGAAGTCTGAAGAAACGAGGGAAATCTTTCGGACAGGTGAGCGAAACAGTTTTACATTCAAAAACTGTCCCATACATTTTCCTGCATGTTCGCACGTTTCATCTTCTGACATCATTTTGATCCTAACAATTTGGCATTATTTCTTATTAATGCGAAAAAATTATATGGTTACTTCGCGTCAGCAAAACGTGTCCGCAAATTCTGTCCGCACGGTTATGTCGTTCTGTGGAGATAAATATGCAAAAGTTTGAGTGAGGCAGTGCGTGAGTAGATCTTGAAGTGCGAAAAGTTTGGTTGATGAATTGTAATTAGTTAATTAAATTGAAATAATGAAATAAAAATTGCTGTTTCAAGCAGCTTTTGTGTGACCGATTCGGTGAAAAACGATGTACATGCACGACAAGGCTTACTTAGTATAAAAAACTGAAATTTAAAAATGAAAAACAAGCAATAACAAAATTAATTAAATTAAATAAAAGTTTCAAATAACAAAAAAAAGGAACGGACGGAGAATGAGAGAAAAAGGGAAGGCTTTCGCATTTCCTTCCTTAAGCATAAGTACAATCTTTTTTATTATTGTGAATTTTTGTGAAAAATTGTAAAAAATCTCCGTACTACTTTTGAGCAAAACATTACTGGTGTGTGCTGTACTGGTTAGCGATTTTGTTTGTTTTTCTTTTCAAGTATTGCGCGCTGCGCACAGAATGCGCTTCACCTCAGTATGTTTCACTGCATGTACGGTGCTGTGGGAGATACACAATTAAGAATTTTGGTGCAGGTGGCGGTACACTTGAATGATGGTCAATGAGTCCGGCAACAGAACTGGTTGGTGCAGTCGCTGGCCATATAGCGACAAGACTGCCAAATATATTTGACAGCGACGGGGCCCATATCAGCAAGGCAGTGCTGTCCCTGCCACCTGGTGCACTATTGGAGGCGATGGTAAACGGCAACGAACCAAGCCAAGGCGACTTTTCCAGTATGAAAGCCTGCCCTCTTTAAATACTAGTTACGTTTGTCACGGTTTGTTTTCCTCGTGCATGAAGTCCAAAACCGGCGCCTGGGCTGAGAAAGACGTTGTTGGGGAGGGCTATGGATTAATTTCAACTGCAAGGGATTCTTTAACGCCCGCTTACATGCCGCAGTACACGGGCGTTTACACAACTCCTCGCGCCTGTCGATATGTGGGCGCAGCATCCCAAATGCAATCCGCGACTGGTGCTCTGCTATCGAGCGGCACTGCAGCAGACGTTAGTTATTTTCTGCTCGTTGTATGTGCACGTGCTCAAGCAGGCGGGCCACATATTTATCAGTACTTCTTGGCGGGCTCGTACTGGGTTCATTTTTCACCATGTCGCATATATTTTGAGAAGTTTGTTTTTAGATGTCTACACTAGTCGTGACCATGTAAAGCATTTGTTCTTGATTCCCTGTTATGGTCTGAATAGCGTCTGTTTATGGTCTTATTTGTTTTTTGCATGTCATATCACTGTAGTATGTATGTAAGCATAAGAGCCCACCAATTTTGTCACATCATTGCAGAGTTTTCGTGAAGGTATTGTATGTGTGTGCATGTTTTTGCAGGCTAGGTTCCTGCACCCATATCAAGGCAGGCAGCACGGTCACCATGGCTGAACAGCCGACCAATACCTGACCATGCACTTCTTGTTCAGGAAGAGTGCCTCAGTGCAGGCAGACCAACAGTGGTCGTGCAAAGTCAGTGCGTGTCTGAGGACATCGCACCAGCACAAATTGCTCGCACGAGGGCAGGTGGCCCCCGTGTTGCTGCGGTGGAGCAGACACTGGCTCCTGAAGTAGCAGCCAGAATCAAGGCTATTGAAGCTGACGACCGGCGCAAGGAAGAGTTGCACCAACTGGACCTACAACTCCGCAGGATTCAGATGGCCGACCAGCGGCTCAAAAACAAAATGCAGCGCAAGCTGCTTTCTCAGGATATTGAGATCAGGAAACGGAAGTTGGAAGCAATGAAGCGCTAAATGGAGAAATAAAATTAACTTGCAGATATTTGTCTCGGAATATTTCTGTGTACAATTACAACACTGTCGTCATTATGATGCAGTCGTACAGTATTTGCTTGTTCCTTCAGTTTCTTAAAAACAATGTTCTTTATTTAACACACTGCACGTGTATAATCAGCACAAGCAAATAGAAACAGCACAAGGAGCAGTACTGCAACAAAAGGAGATGACACTCGTACATTTGTGCTGCCTTCAATCAAAGAAGCTATGGTGCTACGTTCCTTCTTGTACTTACCTGCCCTCTGGGGTATTTGGCGGGTTAGCATCTGCCGGAGGTGTCATTAAAAATGACATGCAGGGATAACCTGCGTCTCCCAGCAGCAACCCGGGAACTCGCTTTGTCTCGTGGAGGACTCGTGCACGGCTGTTGTCGAAAATCCTGCTGTCATGAACTGATCCAGGCCAACCGACGACCAAGACATAAAATTCAAGCCTTGGCCCCGTGATTGCCTGAGGATAAGATATTATGTCTCTATCGTGAAGATATTCTCAGGAAATGAAAATAAATTTTTGTGCCTACATGTCAGATCATTCTACTCTTCAGCAATTAATATATATTCATAAATCTTAGGTTATATGTTTTACAGGCAACAAGAGCCTCAAAAATTAGCACTTTCATTGAAATGGTGCAAGTTGTTTACTTGCACTGCGAGTGAAACTTTGGTGCATCATGTAACACAAACGCTAGGTAGCATTCTTGGTATTTCTTTGTTTTTACCCTCGGGGTCATACAGCCATTTCAGAAGGGTGCAGGAAGAATGAAATGTAAAACAAGCAATTCGAAAAACAAACTGTTGCTCCTATATGTACAATGTTAGCCATGAAATAGAGAATAAATGTATTAGTGGATATAGATGTGCTGGTGTTTATACAACGCAAGCCAAAATATTGAGGCATAACAAAAATATTCTACAAAAATCCCTACATCACTGATGAATTGATAGCAGTCGCTTTGGACATAAAATGAGTTTGCGTATACGTACACGCGATAATTAAACCGGACCCTCCAATCTTGAAAAGTGATGCAGTGCAGGTTCAGCAATGCAAGAGATCGATTCTTTTTTTTGCTCAATATTCACATGAACATTATTTGAATAAGACGACAGCTATGATGGGCAATGTGAAGGAATGTGGCCTTCAAGTTTGTTCTAAATATCAGCACGCGTTAGTACAATATAATGCCACCTAGATCGCGATAAAGTTTTGCAAAAAGAAAAATGGGCTCACCTGCGCATTGATCGAAAAGTAGCCTTTCCGGTTGCGGTATACCTCTCCGAGCTGCCCGCCAGGACACTTGATTCTAATGTGGGTACAGTCTATGCACCCAGTCACCCCAGGGAAACGGCCAAGGTGGTATACGTCTGTCGTGTCCGCTTGAAACTCGGCCGCAGTTGCGGGGAACTTCACAGTTCTAGGGAACAGATGTGCCGCGATCAGCGTGGATACTCGTTCCACTGCACGGCACACCGTCGGTTGCGAAACATTTACCAAGTCACCGGTGACGACTTGGAACGTTCCACTTCACCGGTGACTTGGTAAATGTTTCGCAACCGACGGTGTGCCGTGCAGTGGAACGAGTATCCACGCTGATCGCGGCACATCTGTTCCCTAGAACTGTGAAGTTCCCCGCTACCAAGTCACCGGTGACGACTTGGAACGTTCCACTTCTACCCGCCGTGGTGGCTCAGTGGTTAGGGCGCTCGACTACTGATCCGGAGTTCACGGGTTCGAACCCAACCGCGGCGGCTGCGATTTTATGGAGGAAAAACGCTAAGGCGCCCGTGTGCTGTGCGATGTCAGTGCACGTTAAAGATCCCCAGGTGGTCGAAATTATTCCGGAGCCCTCCACTACGGCACCTCTTCTTCGTTTCCTCTTTCACTCCCTCCTTTATCCCTTCCCTTACGGCGCGGTTCCGGTGTCCAACGATATATGAGACAGATACTGCGCCATTTCCTTTCCCCAAAAAACCAATTATTGTTGTTATTATTAACGTTCCACTTCCATAAAATCGAAGCGCAATGGCCAGCTGAAGCATCGGTGGTAGCGGGTGACCGCGATTGCTAAGACGCTTTCTTCCATGGGCAGGCACTTCAGGAGCTCTTGCACGGTGTCCTTCGAAAACCGGTACGGGGATAGGAACTCCCCATTGCTGAAATGCTCCAGCGGGTTTATTCTGTCCCGCAACGCCCGTCGTGACACAACTACAGGTTCACTATCCTCGGCGCCGTCGTGGAACAGTTCGTTCACACGTAATACATGTTCGGCGAACTCGGCGAGCGTGACGGCAGTCATCTTAACCAAAGCCACCTAGACAACTTCAAGGCCTCCGCACGGCGGCGTGACGTCACGCCAGTGCGATGGGCCTGCAAGTCGGCTTCGCCCATTCGCAACGCCTAGCCTTGTGCCACGAACGCTGGGACTGGCGCAGGCAATTTTTTAAAACCATAATCATTGCGCACAGGCACAGCCAGTGCGCGTCGTACTGATTATGGTTTAAAACAATTGCCACTTTTCATTAATAGCAACCTAGCCAAATCAATATTTTACTTCTACAGAAGAACACTTAGAAGTGGCACAGAAATGACTGGTGCTTCGTGGTTCTTTGCAGTCAAAAACCACTTGTTTTTTTAGTTTTGCCAAGCTGCTCAAGAATTCAAGCTGAGGGCATGAGGATGATGTTATTGGGCCTTGCAACTCATCTCGAAGCCGTTCTCCTTTTTTTGGCGTTTTGACATTTATTACATTCTACCAAGTCAATATGGTGTCAATGTATTTGGACGTTTCCTGTGCATGCCGGAATGAAGCTGTGTTAAGAGCAGCAACAGTTGAAAAGTTAAAAATCTTCAGGGCCAGTTTAACATTTTGGCGCTCCATGTTTGACGGGTTCAATGCCTTTAAGGTAAGCGTTGGCGCTACCTGTAAAAGGTCATTTTTCTCGGCTTCGTGAAGCTGACACAACACTTTAAAGGGTGCTGTAAGTATCTTTGGTTGGGCATCAGTACTTTTTGGGTCAGGAAAGTACATGCACTTCCCAATGTTGCGCTGATTCAGCCAGTTATTCCTAATGCACTTAATCAAGTGAACCGGATCTATGACGAAAAATAGGGGGCGTGATGGATCAGCAGGATGCTGGTACACAATGTTGAGCCTTGCGGGCTTAGCAAAGAATGACATAGCTTTCCTGTTTATGGAGTTGTTGTCTGATATCAGTGCTACGATTTTAAAACCAGATGCCTCCAGATCAATAATAAGTTTCCGAAGAAAGTCATGCAGCACCCTGGCATCAATTTGTGCAACAGGTAGAATGTGTACAACATCTTTGTTTGAAGAAAGCAGGTTCTGGATCATGCATACATGGGCTGTTTTTGCAGGGCTTGAGGAGTTAACAGCAGCACCTGTCACGAAACCAGCCTTGTAATCAAAATATGCTTGAAGGTGCACTTCGTCTATCATTAAAGTCACTGTCTGTTCATGCTCTTTGTATGTGTTCACAACCCGCTTCGCATAAGAAAGAAAGTTAGATTCCTGTTGCTCTGTTGCAGGACTTACATCATATGATGAACAAAGCCTTCTGACTGTGTCAGGGTGCGGCAACTTAAGTTTCATTGAGCTTCTCAAAAACTTGTAAGCGTGAGGTGAAATCGTGAACAAAAGGCTTGCAAAAACTAAAAAATCTGGGGGATATCGGTTAGCATTGTTTAAAACAAGATCTACTTGGCTTTTGAAGAATTTCAGTACCTCGAAATGCCATTCTTGCAACTTGCATGCAGAATGTTCATCACTCACTTCATCCAGTAAAGTTGCTACCAATTGAAGAAGATGACAAATCTTCACAGAAGGCTCAGTGGAGATATTCCTTTGACTGTCTTCAATCATCTGTAGCACTCTTTTCAAATCTCTTAGATTACAAAGCTTTTCAGGCACAAGCACCTCACCACATTTGCTCAGGCGAGTTTCACCAAAAAACACTTCTACGCGAAGGTCCGATGACACAATCACCTACGAACGGACTGCAGGAGCAGAATCAAGGGTCAGATCCAAGAAGAAAACCTTCCCATCCTTGTTGGTAATAGTCCAGAAGTCGGAATTTTGAAGGCTTGGCAAAGCGTCGAGCAAATCGGAGAAACCATTTATCCTGTTTTTGGCCTCCTCTTCAGCTTGAGTCTGCTTCGAAAGCAGTATTGCCTCTTGCATTGAAGCATCTTCCAAGCGTATTCTTTTCTGTTCTGGTGCTTCTCGAACCGACGCTTGTGGTCGAGATAAATATGCGGGGCACTTCGGAGACAAACTTGGAATTGCAGTTTGTTTCAGACGAATGGTTTTCAGCGGAACTTCCACAGCTTTTCCAGTTATGATATCTGTGTAGGCAGTTGTTTTCAAGTAGTCCGTTGGCAAAAAATGCTTTTCACACAGCTGAAATAAAATAATACAATCAAATGAGCATGTAACTGGACAAGAGATGGCACTAACGAACGCGCCGACAAGTTCAGAGACCCTTTGTCTCTGCTGCGGAAGCAATAAAGATCGTCAACACGTGCGTTACGATGGTACCGTGCGTAACCGAAATCATGCATTAGCAACCGTCAGCGGATAAAGCGCACGACGATAGCTTTTCGTCTCAGAACACCATATAACAACACAAAAAGCAATGCTTACCACTGTGTACTTTGTTGGCAAGAAGTCTTTCCGGGGAACAGCTCTGGTCCATGCTGCCCGCATCGTCGGGTCAGCAGGAAACCTGTGCACTCGGACACTTGGGCCGCCGTCATAATTTGACTTGCAGTTGGGTGTACAGCATGAGCCAGGCATTCTTGCATTCGAACCTGTGAAGAGTAGCACACAAACGACCAGCAGCAACTTCGTAAGCTTGACTTACGATCACTTACGACGCGCCATGCTTACCGATGCTGTGATGCTGTAAAAAACATGGTAAAAACGTGGTTCTCGCCGCCTGCCGCCTGAATAAGTGTTGCCAGCAACTGACACAACTTCGCTCAAACCAGCGGGCGGCCCAAATATTAGGATTATATATACATATATTCTTCGCTCTATACTCCAATATTATTGTCAGTTAAAGGTTTATGTGTTTTGATTTGTATTCATAATTACAAAACTGTCTAAAATTGAACGGGAAACATAAAGACTGCGTTACTATGCACGACCCTGCAATATTTTTTTTGCGAGCCGTAGAGTCACGCTCAGCCAAGCCAAGCCAAGAAGGATAAGCATGTTTGCGGCGCAGGCGCGCGCCGCCGGCTGGGCTTCTCCCATCCGAAACAGCCATCCTCCTATCGTGACGTAGTGGTCAAAGAGAGGAGGTCGCTCGGGGGCCTTCTTCCTCTTCTAGGTGGCTTTGTCTTAACACGTTTGAGGGGGGACGCTTCGCTCGAGGAGGCGTTCAAGCTAGCAGCAGCGCCACCTAGAGATTTTGGAGGAAAGCGTGGAGGATTTCCTCAGTTCGAGGGCCGCTAGGACTGGAGGAGGGTTTAGAAGCACGAAACGGGCTTCGAGGAGCAACTCGAGTGAAATTTCAAGTGGAGGTCTGTTTAAGAATACGGGGGTATGTGACTCTACAGCTGCTGCATTCCTCGCGAACACAAGACCGACTAGGGCCACGGAAAGTTCATCGAACTTCACACCTCCCAACCAAAAATATCGCGCGGACACTTGCTGTCAGTGTGACATGAAAGTTTAGTCGCAGTTTCCTGGAACAGCAAAATTACACACACGCGCAAATGTATGCTCGGGGTGTTCTATCAGTCTACAAACACGCACACATGTGCCCACATTGCGGCTAATTCAGTCCGCACACAAGGTTAGGAAACCAATCTGCACATTCCAGAATACACCAGGTCATGTCGGTGCATCAAACCGGCAGAAATAATTTCTATCCGCCTAAATCTCGATGCAGAGGTTCATGTTTCCTTTTATCATTGTCCACAGGATTGGACCTACATTTTGAATTATCAGGCACATCGCCGGTTGTAAAGGCTGCCTCCGCTTCCGGGTCTACATTGTCACCCTCGTCAAGATAGACATAGCTCACCAGCTCCCTGCGCTCTGCAAAGATTGCTGCTGCCGTCGCATCTGTATGCTTCCTTACTATGAATATTACAGTCGAGTTAGGCCTTTCATCGACAACTTTGCCTGCAGTTTGACATCGTTTTTCAGGCAATGCTAGCTGTTTGCAGCGTTGGCGGCCGGCGTTCTCAGAGAAAAACCTGCCCTCCCTCATTAGCTCTCTACGACAACCTTCTCCGCCTTGCTCCCGCACTTTTATTAATAAAGCGTCTTGCCCATTGCCGAAACATACAGCAATGAATTCATTGTCCGAATCCCCCCGTCCCGTTCCCTACCTGCTGCGAAACACGTTGCAGCGGTCCCTCTTGCTCCCAATCAGCTGCAGAAACTTTTGCAGCTTCCGGATCTGCCTGAAAGTCGACTGGGGCCTCAGGTTTGTCTCGAAAAGGTTCGTGGAGAATTTTGAAATGCCCTTCAAAATGAGCGTTCACATTTTCTTGATGTAGCCGCTCTCTCTCTCTGGCCACAAGTCGCGAGTGCGTTTCAGGTGTTGCCAACTTTCCTACAGCTTCACCTGGATCTGCTGTCACTGCGCACAGTGACACCACCAGCTGGCTAACCCCTTCATCTCTGGCAACTAGCTTACCATCGCCCACAAAGAGTGTTCCCGCTATCAGAACCAGCTCTTCCTCTTCCTCGGGTGTCACTGCTGCTTCAACCTGCTCTTGCGAGATGCTGAAACCTTGTTCGAGAACAGTACACTCCTGTGCCTCCTGTGTCAGCTCTATATCTGTTCGCTCTGACAGAGAGTGCAACACAGGCGTGGCTAACTCCCCTATGCCCAGGGGCATAGCCAGGGGGGGGGGGGGGGGGGTGGCTTATGGGGCTTCAGCCCTCCTCGAAATTTTTTCGTACTGTTATGCACCGCCGACGAAAACAACCAAAGGCACTGGAAATCACGCTGGATGAACTCTGGATGAATGCCTGGAGCACCATCCGATCACAAAGTTACAAGGGCGTTTCGATGAGGAGCAGGCTCGTCGCGGCATCTCGTGGCGGCCGTGGAATCTACGGAGCACATAGATTTCAATTCCGAAACTTTATGGATATAACCTTCTCATAAACTTTTCCCTTTATTTAGCGAAGCAGCAAAACCAATGCAAGTAAAAAGCTATTTTTCTTCAGGTCAATAAACGCGTAATTAGGGAAACGTATGACTATTCACTACCTTTTAAAACAGCAGAAATTTTTGCCGTTTATTGTAACAGTTAGCATCATGGTCAAAGTTCTCATGCGAATACGAAAACTACGAGGACATCACAAACCAATCTGACCAAGATTGCTCATTGAAAGTCTGACCCACACGGCTTTTCCCAGCAAACACTCTCGGATGTTGGGTAGAGAAGCTTGTCCCAACATGTGTGGCCTTAATTTGTCTTTTTCCTTCCTTTTTTCAGCTACCTGCTTTTACTTCCTTCTTGTGCTGACCAATACCCTTAATTAATTTTCTGTGCGGAATTATTGCAGCCAATTTGCAGGCATCTATAATACACAATTTGGTATTGATTTCTGTATTCTTTCCATATTATTCTATATATATGGTGCTGTCGCGACAGCAGCATGACCCAAATACATATAAGGATTTCAGCGATCATAGTTTTATTTTTGTAGGATAGCCTGTGTTTCTATGCGTAAAGGTTACTATCTATGATTGCGCAACATGTTTATTTGGCTTTTTTGGCATATTATATACAACAACTTTAACTTAAGTATGAAGATTTATTAAACAGTATACGTATATTTAAATATCATCCTTTCTTGTTTTCTGTATACATGCAGTTAACTTTATTTCCAGCGCCGCTTTTTTGCCCTTTCTCAAGCTTCATCTCCGTATTTATGATATTCTATTGTATGTTTGCATTTCTATTGTGTATTTTGCAGAACTCCTGCTTTCTATATGTGCTATCTGTTGCGACTACAATTTCGGTGCAATTACTTGCTATACCGGACCGATGATAATTTCAGCTGCGCAATGATCTGAACAAAGGACAGCTTCACTGAGATTTTCTCCCTGGCCATTGCATATGTAGAAAACTGTAAACAAGGTTCTTCAATGACAAATATTTGTAAAAATGTTTTTCCTGAACTTGATTATTCATATCAGCGATATGCACTGCTTTGCTGGTTTCGAACTTATATAGTTCTAAAATTCATACACATTTTCTTTACTTACTAAATACACGAAAAAGATGGAAGCACTGATATTAGTTATTTCTGCCGCAGTTTTTGGGAGATGCGAATATATTCTTTTATGAAAAATACATATTTTACTTGTCTTGACAGTGCGTAGCATTCAATAATTTCTTTGCTGCATCTAATACTCAATATCATTGGCGATGGCACTGCAGTTATGATTAATGCATTTGATCCCTCTACATTTCTATAAGGAGGAGGCCTAGCTGCAACCTGAGTCCCCCTCGAACAAAATTTCTGGCTACGCCACTGCCTATGCCCTGAGCACTCTCTTTTCGCTCGGGACACAACGTTAGATCAGCTTCTGCTATGCGGAGAACCACACCTTCCTCCTTTGTTTCATCGGAGCATGCGCCCCTCGAAAGTGAATGAACCGGTTCTCCTGTTAGCGTTATTTCGGATCCTGAATCCGCAGAGGCTTCAGTATGACCTCCGACATGAAAGTAGCCGCATGACCGATCCTCCCTCCGATCTGGTTGACTGACCTTATTAGCAGCCATCTCCAACTGGGATGGTAGCTTATCTGGCGCCAGAATCTCCACATGAGCTACTAGCTCGCACACATCTCCCCTCACCGCGGGAACATGTTGCCCTTGCTTTTTCAGACCGTAAATCATCTAATGCCCAAATTTCATGCAGTTAAAACATTGAACAGCTGCGAATAAGACCTTGCTATCAGATTTTGTCCCCTGCCTTAATTTCAACTGCATCTGTGCAAGTTTTCTTTTTTCCAGCACAATTTGGAGTTTCAACTTTTCAATTTCACTCGCTTTTCTGCCTCCTCCTGCTAAACACGTCGCATCATGCCCTCCCGATTACACCACGCAGCAAGCATCTCCGTTTTCTTTGCTACCGTTTCTAGCACGTAAGCCTACACCGATATGGCGAATTCGGAAAAAGCCGAAAGGTCTCATACCCCACTCGTTGCTCTCTGCCACGGTGATCTCGTCGCCCCCAGTGATGACGAAAGGCTCCTCGACGCGGACAACTTGAGCCCTGGATCTCTCAGCAGCTCGCTGACTTCAACCTCAGCAGTTTTCTGATTTTTGTCTCGTTTGAATTGGTCGCCTGGTTCGCTTTCTCAAACTTTTCGATGTGGACGCCTGGTTGTTTTCATCTGCTTGCCGACTCGAACCCTTGAAGGCTTGTCGTGGCCCGACTCCTTCAGCTCCTCGCTGACTTGAGCCTCCGTTGTACAGTCGAACACGGCCAGTGTTCCTGAATCTCGCGACGTCAGTATTTCGACGCAGCTTCACGTTTTCTCAATTAGGACAAACTGCTCTTTAGCTTGTCCGCCGACTTGTCTTGCTCTTTTCACCTTCCGTCCAAAGGCTCGAGTACAAAGACGTTTTGATCCTGTGTCGACTGCACCAGTTGAGTTTCCTTTTCAAAATGACTGCACCCGTTGCAATCTTGTCTCGACTGCGCCAGTTGGGTTCCACTTCAGATTGCGCCAGTTTTGCAATCCTGACTCGACTTCGCCAGTTGCAATCCCCTTCAGATGGCCATGAGAGGAGACACCTTGTTGAAGATGAAATCGGCGTGTGTTGATGTCCCGGTGGTTCTAACTCGCAAACATTCACGTTACTCTAGGAAAGGAGAACGTTAACTATTTATTTATAACTTAAATAAAACAAGAAGAAGCGAGCAAGGAGAAAACTATTTACAACATGACTAAACCGTTGATCAGACGAATTCAGTTTTGGTTCAACCCAGGGCGCTTACTTTTAAACACTCTGTCTCCGCGCTTAGCGGGAACAGCAACCAATAAGGTAGCAAGCGACCCTCCTCACCAATCAGTGATTAGGAAAAGGAAACTATGGTTTCGCCTAGATTTCAGAAAGAATATTGATTAAACAATGGTCGAGGAAAGGCAAGCCAAAACTCTGCAATGGGCCTTCTTCCAATGCGGCGTCCCTCTAGCGGCCGCCGATTGCAAACCGAGTTGGGGGCAAGCCTAGCAACGCCTTTCTTTCCTGTGTGTTCAGCTTGCAAAGCCATTGGATGTGTTCTCTCGGCTAGTGAAATTGTTTTTGAGTTCGCGCCGAGTTCCGCCTATTTTTTTTCGTCATAGGCGAAGTCTCGCTGCAATTGCGCGATGCTCTTCACACGCCACCAACAATTCGCCGTTTTTCTATCCAGTTTTTGCTACGTCGTATGTGGCCGCGCTTGCCGCATAGAGGCACCGACGAGCCGGACTTTTTTCAGCATTTTCAACGAAAAAAATTGGAGGTCAGACTTCAGAGATGCGCCCGCACTTAGCCAAGAAGGTATTCAACAACATTTCAAGGCTGCGGGCGCCGGGTGGTGCGAACGGCAAATGCGCTGTGGCTGGAACTTCCTGCAGGACAAATATATAGCGCATGTGCAGTGGCTAAGTACAGAGGAGGCGGAGTATCACAAAAGTACTTGTCCCCTTCATTGAAGAGCAGGCATTACAAACAGCTGGTTATGCTGAGCGGTGAGCCAATGCAAATCGTGCAAGCTTTTTGCGAGTCTACCACAGGGTAAGTATTTTCCTTCAACTACTGTAATGTAGTGTGCACGATGACGCTTGCGCTAGGCCACTGCGTTACGATCTCAGTCCTCGCGGAAAGCTGGCGAGTACAGGCGCAAGTGAACACCTTTTTACATTGAAGCTGTTCTGCCCGCACGCATGTGAACGTGTTTCCAAGAGGACATCCTGCCGCGCGACGACCGGCGAGCAGCAGCCGCTGGCTTCTGTACTACAGCGAGGAAACTAACTCGTGCTGCTGCTATAACAAAAACCTATTAAATGCATCACTTGGGCTTATAAAACATGTTCTGCTTTAAACCTTGTGTGCGCCGTGCATGTGTCCCTTGCAATTTGATAATATGTCAATAGAACAATTATGTTGGCTCATTCTCTAAGCTGTTTATCGATCCATATTCAGGCAAAGACGTTCCTTGCAGCGAGCGCGTTTTGAACTGATTTGCGGTTGCCACTTTGGAGTCATGTACTGTATGCAATATTTCTGTTACTTCCCCTTCTCAAACAGGTTGAGCGCGACATGTCAACACTTAGCTGCATTGCTGTTTGCCGTTGTGGATTTGAAAACACCATCAACTACAGACCAGCAGTGTGCATGGGTTGTGCCATATGGAGGTGTCTTTCATGCTCATATTGATCGCAGTTAGTGAATTTGAGACAAGAAATCACAAAATGAATGTGTGAGATTTTTATTTATTTTTTATTCGAGAAGCGTGCCATGAGGCATAAGTTGAAAAAGGAAGGGGGGGGGAAGGAATTTCACGGGATTGAAAGTTAAAAGAAGGAGTGAAGAACCGTTGCGCTGAGGTAGTCGCACAGGTTGCTAATGAAACGGTTGTCCATAGTCCACTTCACGTAGTCACTTCCGCGGTTCCACCGCAGGCCCACCTCCCTGAGGAGCCGTTTTCTGATAGCAGCCGTCGCTGGGCACGTCCACAACAAGTGCCGCACTTCACAAATGGCCGGTGCAGCGCTACAGTGAGGGCACCTGTCAGGTGCTGGCAGATCTTTGGCACGCCACCAATGACGGACAGATAGTGTCAGAGCCGCCCCTGCCCGAATCCGGCGCACGCACAGATACCTCCTCCTGCCGAGTAAGACTATGGGGGAGAAGGTGCGAACACGGAGGAATTACAGCGCGTGTTCGCTGGCGCAGAACTTCGGAATCGGAAACATGGGACAGGAACGGATCTGGGGGAAGGTGGGAAGGTGGCGGATCGTCTAATGTATGAAGATGAGTCATAGCACCCGCTTGAATGTTATGTGGATCCTGGGCATGGCCGCGAATCCAGTGTATGCGCACAGGACATGGATACTTTGCGCAGAGCACATGAATTGATTGTGAAATCTGGAACGTTCGTCGAACAGCCTTAAGCTGCTTAAGGGCGATGCGGGAGTCGGTGTAAATATGAACTGTATTGAATGTTGGAACGAGCGGAATGGAAGCAATGGCATTATAAATGACTTGAAGTTCCAATGCCAGGGGAGTGCACGTATCCGCAGAATACGTCGCGCGAGAGTTGAGATGCGGATGAGATGGACAATACACAGCAGTAACTCCCCTCTCTAAAGAATGTGATGCATGCGTGTATAATATGCACCCTTCAGGCAGATACGCTGCTGATACCGACGGAGAAACAGTGGGGCGATTATCAGTGAGCTGGCAATAGGACCACGGTGGAAGTGTATTTAAACTATGAAGTTTGAGAGACTATTTTCGAGCTCTATTTGCCACCCGTTGGTCGATGATTTCACTGAGTGTATTAAGTTGGGCGAACTCCTGTAGCACAGGTATAGGTGTTAAACGAGGCAGATATGTTATGACGCGCATAGCCTCACGATTGATAGCTTCAACGGAATCCCACTGTCTGCGGGTGAGACGTTGAAATTGTGTCTGATATACTATCCGTGGCTGAAGGATAGAGCGCACAAGCTGGCGGGCCGTATGAGCGCGTGCGCCACCAGAGCGCATAGCTATGCGACGAATCAGACCTAGAGTAGCGTGAGCCAATTTACGGGTGGCTGTCAGCCACGGAGTGCCAGTCCCAGATGTATGGAGGAGAAGACAAAGAATACGATCAGTTTCTACCTGAGAAATCAGAGAATTATGTACCGAAAAATTTAAAGGGGGAGCTTTCCGTAAGCCGGCTTTATTTCCAATTCGAATGAAACATGATTTAGTAGGAGAGAGTGTTAGACCCAGAGGTGGGAGGCAAGATGTCAATATATCCAGCGCGTGTTGAAGGACCACCTGATGAATAGACGAATCTGGATGACAGCAGCACAAGGTTATATAATCGGCATACGCAAGCACGTGGAAAGAAGGGATGCACTCAAGGGCTCGAACAAGAGGAATTAAAGCCACATTAAATAATGTGGGGGCGAGAACGGAGCCCTGCGGCACTCCTCTATTGGAAGTGAAGTCACCAAAGGGCTTTCCGTGGACACGCACACTGAAGGTTCGATTTGCTAAAAAGGCGTGAATAGAGAGGAGGAACCGGTGAGAGAGACCAAGAGTTTGAAGGGAGGCAAGAATGGCAGAGTGAAGGATGTTATCATATGCCTTTGTTATGTCTGTAGCGATTACGGTTCGTACAAGGTGACTCTGCGGGGAGTGGTCAAGCACATCAGCAGCAAAAGTAGCAAGGCCGTCCTCCGTTCCAATTTGTGGGCGGAAACCAATTTGGGAATCTGGGTAACAATCATAGGATTCCAGCCACCGCGACAAGCGTGCGGCTAGAATGTGTTCATAAAGCTTGCAGATGGTAGGCGTAAGGGAAATTGGACGAAGGGCCGAGAGAGATACTGAAGGCTGACCTGACTTGGGTATTGGAACCACAATAGAATGCTTCCAGTCTCCCGGCATGACGCCAGAAAGCCACACTTCATTAAAAGTATAAAGTAGGGTTTGCAAAGGCCTCCCTTTCAAGTTACGGAATAAGGAGTTAGGTATGCCGTCGTGCCCAGGAGTAGTAGTAGTTTTTAAACGTTCAATGGAGGCCAGCAGCTCTGCAATGGTGAGGTCAGAAGTAATCCTATCGGAGGGCTCTGTAACCGATAAGTCAGGTGGAGACGTAGCGGTGCAGTCATGGTTTGGAAAAAATTGACGGGCCGCTTGTTGTGCAAATGTGTCCTAATCCACATTTAGCGCGAGGCGAATGCTCTCTGTGTAATCTGCTACCTGAGAAGGGCGCTCCATGGCGTGAAACGCTCTCCAAAGATGTCGATTGCCCTGCGTAGAGGACAGGCGGGCACACCATGCAGCCCAGCGTTGCCTGCCTAGCCGCTTTGCATAGCGCCGCGCCCGTGCGGTAGCGCGATGAAGAGTAGGAAGAGCCGATGGGTCATCGTGGTGACGAGTAGCGTCAAGATTGGCGACGAAGAGCCCACAGATTCAAGAGATGTATGTCCAGGTTTGGGTCGTCTTCTTTTACAGTAGTGGTAATAGTGTGAGTAGCGAGAACAGCAGAGAGAGTAGACAGTGCTGAAGAGGGGTTGAATGTAGATAAATGATTGTCTGCGCGTACTAAGTCCCATGACGTTATTCGTACAGTGCGGCGTATTTTCCGTAGACGCGTAAGCGTGAGGGGGATAAAAATAGGGCTGTGATCGCTACCCCAAGTATCAGAATCAACAGCCCAACGAGGGCCTAGCCACCAAGTCAAATAGGTGAATACTGGCCACCTCGTGGGCGGGTAGAAGTATTCGGGGGGTTTAAAAGTTGAAAGGAATGATCCGAAAAGCTCCCTTGGATGTGTGCACCCCTTGAGGAACCCGATGGGTAACCCCACGCAGTGTGTGCGCCGTTGAAGTCACCACCAACTAGAATAGGGATACCCGAGTTGGTAGAACGTAGAAAACGAACCCATCCCTGATTGGGAGATGCGGAGCCAGGACGACTGTAAAAAGAAACTAGGACAAAGGGTGTGCGTGCAGGTTTTACGAGAAGTGCGACAACCTCTTGACGTGTGTTGCACCACCGTGAAAGGTCGAGCGGTGTGTGCGGAACTGAACTGTGAATATAAATTGCAGATTTACCTGGGCTGAGAGAGGAGGCGGTGCAACGGCGATCAGGGATAGAGGGTGAATGGTATGCGCAGAAACCTGAAAGGCGTGGGAGTGTATTATGCTCTTGCAGTAGGAACGCCCAGTCCTCAGCTTTTCGTCGCGAAGGCGGATGTTCACTTCAGAGGCCTTATTAGCGAATCCTCGACAGTTCCAATGCACCACCGCCGATGATGAAGCGCTATCCATGACGAGACCGAAGAGCTTCCACGATGAGGGATGCCACCTGCTTCATCAGCGCTAATATCTTATCTACTGTCGGGGTTGTCACGGCTAACAGGTGGTCGGCACCTGATTGTGGGCCAGTGCTTACCCTAGGTGATTCCTCTGATGATTGCTCCCGAGTTATTAGAATTCTTCGAGAGGATTGAGAACGATGCTGTTCCCGGCTCTGGGTGAGTTCGTCTAGTCGGCGGCGAGCCTCCGCGATTGCATTGTCTAAATCTGTGTCTTCATCTGTGGTATCCACATGTGATGGATGCACTGGACGTTTTGGCGTACCATTTGATCCGGGAAGGTGAGCAGCTTGTGCATATATATGTACGCTGGTGAGGAGACGTATGGTGAGCAGCGGGCTCAGATAAAGGAAGTTCAGGGAAGTTGTTGTCGTCACATGCGAGAGCAGCAAAGCGATTACTTGTAGGAACATCCATTTTTGCAGGCGACTTGTGAAACTTCTTCGCTTGCTTCTTCTTTGGACAAGCGGGGGAGCGAATGTCATCGTCCGGCGATTTGCACAGGACACAAGGAACTGTTGGTTCATTCATGTCGGCCACAGCTGCTGGATTAGGGCAGGTATTCAGCATGTCTTTCTTTGTGGCAGTCATAACAAAAAATACGACGAGGTCGGAAGGGCTGTGGTTTGACGATCACAACGTAGTAGGTAAGGTACTTCGGGAGAGTCAACGGGCCTTGCAGGATGAGCAGGTATGAGCCCCGGCGACCCATAGGCCGTGCTTGCAATACAGCGTGAGTTGAGCAGCGAATATTTGCGCGCACCTCCTAGGGAGGGCTCGTGCTGACGACATGATAAACCATGCAGCGGAGTGTGTCAGGACCAGATGCAAAATATATTTGCACCGGGACATGCTTGCTGTCATCCAGGGGGATCCGCGTAACTGCGCAAACTTTCTGGGCGTCCATCAAGGATAACAAGTTTACCATGATGGTGTTCGATGGGCGATGGACGAGAAACCCGCAATAGTTCGAAGAGCCAAGAGCGTGGTGAATTGTGGCTTGAACATTCCGGGCAGGGATGGCAGTCATATCAAAGCGCAATGTAGGCTTGATGGTAACGCGGAACGAGTTCGCAGCAGGCGGAAGAGAGCCTTGACTCACGGGAGGCACCTGTGGAGGAGGCTCAGACGCTGGTGACGGCCCTTGGTGGGAATACTGAACTGGCGCGACGGGCAGTTTCTTGAGGGAGTGCCACGGGCACGGAGGCGGTGGAGCAGTCCATGTTACAGGCCAAAGTCGTAGCATCGGAAGACGGCGCAGGCTGGATGCCCAGAGGCGCTGACGATTGCGTGGACGTGGAGGCTGCGTCAGGTGGCAACACAGCGGGCATCCACGTAGCTGTCGTCGACAACGCAGAATCCATGCAGACGCGTAGCGCGGCCTCGCTCGGCAGCGCCGAGCTAAGCCTAGCTTGCCCCTGAGGGTTCCGGTTGGGTTTTCTCACTTGAGAATGCGCCCACCTTGCCGGGAATTTCTCCACAGGGGCGTCGTCAGCATTCGGTCTCACGGAGGGCACTGTCCGACCCACGCCACACGCGAGAAGACATCGAAAAGCGAAAACACAGACCTAGAAGCAGACACGTAGCCACCCACTAGGTCTTCGTCTTCTTCCCTGATTTTTATTTACATTCCATAGAAAAGATTGAGGAGTACGAGCGAAGTATATAAAGCGGCGGTCGTGCATTGTTACACTACATTGTGTAGAGCTCCTTCTCATATACATATTCCTACATTCCGTCACATTTCACCTCCTTGTGAGGCTTTATCAGAATATTATTACTCCCTTATTAGCTGCTCGTTCGCGAGGTACAAGTAGTAATTTATTAGTTACCTCAATTAAAAACCTTGACCCTGATAGAATTTCATGCGAATTTCACTCGTGTATTAAATAAATGAACACTTCAAGAAACTAGTACACCTTTGATCACTCGCTGTGGGAGCGCAAAACTCCTCCAGGAATGCACCGGTTACTACGATGCGGCCATGCAACGCTATGCTATTGTTTACATAACTGCATATACAAACAGCCATGTACTGCTTGTTTTCATGCATATAACGCAAGCTAAACTCACATTATCAAAAATATTTTCTTGCGCGCCGGTTTTATTTTAAGTTGTTTAGACACTGCAATAACGCTGCAAGAAGCGCCAATGATGCGATCGCCGGCCAGGGAAACAAAGCTTGATGGACGGTTTTGTTGACACCGCTAATGACTAGCGCTTCTCGCTGACTGCATCTTCTTTTTCAGATGTGAAAAATACTTGATTTTAAACTGCTCTATGCACTAGCATTCTTGGGGAAAGTTTGGATTTAATAATGCACTCAAGTTTGTTACCCACAGGTGGCACCAAAAACTTGCCCTGGCAGCCTGTAGGTTTTGTCATCGCACCGAATCACTGCAGCACTCCTTGCTTATTGTACGCGCTTCCTACGACGTACAAAATGTTCCATTTAAGTCACTATTGACAGAACTACACTAGATGATCATTTGTCTTAGATGAAACTTGTGAATTCGCTTTCTTCAGTCGTCTAAATCTCACACACGAATCTGCGGACTTGCTAGGCTTACTCGTCGAGGGAGAATTCGTCCTGGGCGGCACCGAATAAGATTTGAGGAGAGCCTCATCACTAGCAAGTGTTCATGTCTGATTATATAACATTCAGCCAAGCGTTTCGTTTTTTCCAAAAAGCTTAAGGCTGTGACAAGCGCAGCTTTTCAGGTCGTCAGCAGGAGTATCTTCATCGACCTGCGAATGCAACCTCGATCGTAGAAGAAAGGAGGCATGTCCACTGAAACCACAGGCCGCATTGCAGACGACCCTGGGGCCTGCATGTCCTTGCGACGTACCGTGAGGATTTCAATATGGCGGTCGCTGTCGGTGCGAGGAGTTTCCCGATCCCAGTATCGATCGCATGGACACTGAAAATTTGGGAATATAATCACAGCCTTTTGTATTTTTCAGTGAAGTACAAAACAGCAATACTTCGAAGAAACATGCAATAACCATGTCATGATCTGCGCGTTTTCAGATGTCCGCCAAAACAACGCTGCAGAAGCCGCTTCACTATCTCAGAAAGCAGATATTTAAAAATTGCGCTTTACCTTGGCGTAAAACCTGTATATATGCTCAGCTTGATGCTTGATGTTTAGCAGCTTAGATGCGATGCGCGAGCTTAGATGCGATAAGCAGCTTAGCAGCTTATAGCTTAGATGCGATGTTTACCAGCTTGAACCCGGTATTTCGTTTTATTACGCTATCTGAATCTTGGTATGACCACAGCAGTCCTCCCCGCGACCCCCAAATTATGACTGTTTTAGTCGAATCAGAAGTTTTTCACGTTGCGGCGGTGTCAGCATGCTAGTGCGAAAGAATTTCCACGTGCAATGTCTCTAAAATTCTTATGTGTTTCCGATGATTATGAAGTGTTGCCTGTTTTGCACGCCCGTACGGTTTACTCTGTTTTTTATCGACCACCACAAGGAAATTGATTGTCTTTTTCTCTTCCCACAAGGGGTTTTCGAATACATCTCTAATTTTCAGTACATCCTATGTGGTGATGACTTCAACATTGATTTCTGTGCTGATACTGCCGTGGGGCGTGAATCTGAACTGCTGCTACGGTCTTAAGGTTGTTTTAACGTCATAAGTGGCTCTAGCAGAGTTACCTGTGAGACTTCAACGTGCCTTGATCTCTTCAACACGAATTCTTGCTAGGCTGATATCAGGTCTGGTGTTCTTTCATAACACGTCAGCAACCACATGCCAATTTTTTTTTTAGCGTTCTCCTACATTTCGTTCAATCACACGTAAAAACCTTGACCACTTTCAGGGGGAACTGCACAAAGTTGACTGGAGTACTGTTTATGCCTCTCAATGTGCGTATACCGCGTTTGAACTCTTCATTGATAATTTTACCTCATGTTATAAGAAACACTTTCCTCTTTTTAAGAAGGCCTAGATCCTCACAAAGTCGTAAGCCGTGAATCACGAATGACCTATTTAAATAATTAAAAGAAAGAAAACAGAGCTTTTTAATAAGTTTATTAGGTCTAAAGATCCTGGCGATCTGCGGATTTTTAAGTCCTTTCGTAACCGGCTTACAAAAGAACTACATCAGGCAAGAGCCTAATATTTTGAAGCACCCAGCAAGGGGGTGTCTGCAGCTTGCAGGCGTTAGTGAGTGGCGACACCACGGGTTCCCGAGCGTCCGCGGGGGGATGATGGTGAACAGTGCATCACGCCGTGCGTGGCATCGCCGTGTCCGGGGAAAAGGGGATCCTGGTGGTTGAGCTGATGCCGAGCGTTTGGACCTTTAAGGCCTCTCGGCGGAGGCAACACACCACTTTGGCGCCAGCTTCTTCTCGACGGCGCCTACGGCCTTACCCCTCCAGGGGAAATCGGCAGTCGCCTTTTCCTATCCTCCCCTCCGTCTTTCCCTTTCCTATCTTCTTTCTTACAACTCTCCTGTCTCCTCCTCTCTTCTCGTTTTTTTCAATACATACAGTCGAACCCCGGTGCAACGAAATTCATGGGGTGCGCGAAAAATCTCGTTGAAGCGGAAATTTCGTTGTGGCGAAATCAACCCAAAAAAGTTCAGATCTGGCTGCACTGTCCAAAAATATCATTTATTTCCAAGAAATTCGATCATCTTCGCTTGCGTGTTTTTAGTGTATGTGAGCGTCGTGGTGCGAGTTTCCGCACTGGGCCAACAACTGCATCGCGATGTCGTCGTCATGCGCACCAATGAAAGCGCGAATGGTGTCAAATGCGTCCGTCACATGCAATGCAGACAGCAGGGCTGGAGCATCTTGCACGCCGCTCTCATCTTCCGACGAGGCGTCGTTGTGGCGGGCCTCTTCAATTATTCCTTTATCGGTTAGCTCCTCGCGTGCTACCATGTATGGCGCCACCCATTCGCACTCGACGGACTATGGGGCACACATCAATTCCAGGAACCATTTTCGGTGAAGTTAAATGCCATGAACGTACTGACGGGTAACGTTATGCTTGTTTTGTCGCAAAATAAGTGTTAAGCCCATCTTCACTCAACAAAAATTTCGTTGAATCGTAAAAGGGCCTGAAAAATAATTCGTTGTGGCGAGAGCCAGCATGCCTTGTTTTCTATGGCTAGCTGACAGGGAATCTGAAATATTTCCTTGAAGTGAAAATTTCGTTGAAGCGTCGTTCGTTGTAGCCAGGTTCGACTGTATTTCTTAGGCGGCTAGGGTTAACCTTGTGTGGCGTAACTACCCTGAGTTGCCCATATTTGGTTAAAGCAGTGGTGTAGAGCTGGTGGAGGCAGGACTTGCTTTCAAGGTCCTGTCCTATCCCCTTGTTAGGCTCCATGTTGGGTGGCTGGCACCATGACCGAAGAACACACTTTTTTATGGCTGCTTCTCTCCTTTCAAATGAACGCCCGCTGAAAAGAGGGAGGACCGATGTCACCTCTCAGTTTTTCAACAAAAAGGAAACTATAATTCCAAAGTATCACATCGTTCATAGCGAACAAAAAGAAAAGCCAGCCATCCCTGTTTCTAGTATCAAAAGTTCTCACAGATTTCCTGGGTCCTAAGTATAAAGTAACAAAACTAGCTAGTGATCCCCTTTTGCGCGAACTGATCGATATCATTCAGATCTCAAAGCTGGCAAACATCGAAACTTTTGGTGATATTCCTGTCTCCGTGACCCCACACAGATCTCTAAACACAGTACGCTGTGTTATTTCTGACAGTGACTTTCCGCAACTAACCGAAGAAGAAATTCTCGAAGGAATGCTAGATCAGAATGTGACTAATGTACACAGAATCAAAATCCGTAAAAGAAGACAGAAATTCCGACAAAGCACCTGGTTTTACCTTCGCCTCCTGCCCCCTGCCCGAGTCAATCGAGGTAGGATATGCAAAAATCTCCGTCCGTCCGTAAATACCTAACCCTCGACGCTGCTTCAAGTGCCAGACGTTTGGCCACGGCTCCCGAAGCTGCCGTGGCCGTGATACCTGCGCCAAATGCGCCTCCAATGATTATCAATCAAACGACTGCGATGCTGCGCTGCACTGCGCAAACTGCGAAGGCGATCACGCCGCTTATTCAAGGTCGTGCCCTGAATGGAAAAAAGAAATGTAAATAATTACCACAAACACCAAAGAAAATATAACATATAAAGAGGCAAGACAGTGTTACGCAACCACTCAGGGCACGTTCTCTTTCACTGCACGTACAAATTTCGCCGATATGGTGCGTGGGCGCGGCACACCACAGCGGCCTTCGGCACCTGCCCAGCTCACACCTAGTGAGGCTGAGGCAGGGCCATCCGCGCACCTGGCAGATGCAGCGAAAGCTGCTATGCCACCCTCGAAAACGGGCCCGCCAGCCACCCAGTCGGCATGCCGCAAGGCTTGCCCCGCTCGGGAGAAGCCCAAAACCTCCTTGCCCCCGGGCTCCCCGCGGAACTCCAACGCCTCCAGTGAGGCAATGGACACAATTCTGAGCTCACCTCCGCCGCTGCGGAGGCGGAGCTCTCTTGATCGCAAAAAATAAAAACCCTTAATAACAGGCCCTCAGCAAGGGGGGACCTAAGGTCTCTATACATCCCCCCCCCCAAATAATGATGGCGTTTTGTATCCACTGGAACTGCCCTGGAATTCTAAATAACTATCGTGACGCAATAGGTATCAAATTCTCTATCCCCTGTAGCACTGTGTCTGCAGGAGACCAACTTGGGACCGTCGCATAAAAATATTTTTAAAAAGAATAAAGTTCATCGCAGCGACCGTGAGCAAATAAATAGACTCTCTGGAGGCGTTGCTGTTGTAGTTCAGAGCTGCGTTGCAACCCATTAAATAAAGCTCCAGATGAATTATGAAGCCGTTGCAGTCACCGTCCTAAGCTTTAAAACAATTGCCGTATCCTCTACATATCTTCCAACACATCTCACTGTAACACTACAAGATCTAGTGGAGCTTTTTAGGCAGCTACCAGAGCCATATCTGGTAGTCGGGGATTTTAACGCGCACTCCTCGTTTTCGGGGAGTGAACAGACAGACACTAGAGGTCGGGTTTTAAAAGATTTTATTCTGTGCAACAATGTCTGCGTGCTCAATACCGGCAAACCCACATAAAGCTCTTCATCCTCAAGTAAGACGAGTTGCATAGACTCGTCTTTTAGCTCTGCATCCGTCTTTCCTTATTTTAAGTGCGATATTCTTGATAACCCTTACGGAAGTGATCACTTTCAGCACCACCAATAATCCGAACAAAACCGCGCCGTTGGAAGCTGCACTTAGCGGTCTGGCCACTATTTCAAGAAAAGGCCTGTATAGTGAAAAATTTTTCTGATAATCTCAGCGTTGACGAACTAAATGAAATTTTTGCATGTATCATTGCGGCTGCACGTCTAGCAATTCCTGAATCGTCAGGAGTTGTACGAAAAAATAATAAGCTCTGGTGCACACAACAGTGCAGAAAGCAAAAAAAGAAACAAAAAAAGCCTGGGGAACTTTCCGAAGATATCCCATCCACGGCAACCTCATAAATTTCAGAAAAGGCGAGAGCAAAAGCACGGTACATACGTCGCAACGCTGAGAAAACTTCATGGCAATATTATGTGTCGTTCATAAATAGTTCAGTTCCAGCGAAACAAATGTGGGAACAAGTCCGCAAATTCATTGGCAGCTTTACCTTTTTACAATTCTTTTCCTAACAGCCCCGGACTCACAGACAAGCATTAGCGAACAGGCCGACAAACTAGGGGAACACTTCGCCACAGTTTCTAGTTCCTCACACTACACACAATTATCTATACAGTACAAGAACACAACAAAAAAACGACTGCCGAGAAGTTGCAGTGCAAATAAACATTACAATAAATTAATCACACAAGAAATTCGTACAATGCTGTCGGCGGGCAAACAGACAGCACCAGACCCAGATGAAATACATTATGAAATGCTTGTTCACGTCTCCGAAGACGCTGTAGAAGCTCTTCTGAAATTATTCAATAAATTTTGGCAGTCTGGAAAAATGCCGTGGTTGTGCCATTCCGGAAATCTGGATAACCGCCAACTTCGGCTGGCAGTTACGTTACAGGCCAATAGCACTTACGAGTTGTCTTGCTAAATGTTTTGAAAATGTGCTAAATATTAGATTAATGCTCATCCTTGAATCGCGCAAACTTCTTGATATCCACCAATGTGGATTTAGAAAAGCATGCAGTACAAATGACCATCTCATCCGTCTTGAAAACACAGTCCGTGAAGCATTCATACACAAACAGCACTGCTTGGCAGCATTTTTTGACCTGGAAAAAGCTTATGGTACCACCTGGAGGTCGGAGATTCTTCGTGACCTCGCGGATCTAGTTATCCGTGGCAGGATTCTGAACTCTTTAAAAGACTTTCTTTCTGACCGCTCATTTCGTGTACGTCTATGTTGCACGCTTTCAAAAAAAAAATTCATCCAGGAAAATGGCTTACCGCAGGGGTGCATTATAAGTACCACACTGTTAATTGCGTATATCGCAAATAATTTCCAAATCCACCATGTATTCCGTATATGTTGACGACCTTCAAATTTCATGGCATCTTTCAGCTTACCAACATGCGAAAGGCAGAGACAGCTTACACTGAACAAACTAGCGACTTGGGCAGACCAAAATGAATTTAAGTTCTCTCCACAAAACACAGTTGCCGTGCTTTTCTCACTGACACCGGGCTTGCAGACGGATCCCACCTGCAATTGAATAAAATTATTCTACAAGTAAAACAAGAGCATAAATGCCTAGTTTAACGACCCCCCATAATGCGCAGGTCCACACGGGACGGAGAGGCAAAGAGACACCGTATGGCTCAGTTTAAACAAACAGATATATTCAATAATTATACATGGTTATGATTATACATCAGAGGCTGGGGTGTCCGAGCTTACGTGCCGACGACTTCATGGGGACGATAGAGGGGCTCCGGAGTTGAGCTCGAACGGTTGCTGGCAGAAGCTGCACGCCGTCGGGCTTCGGCGCAGAAGGCCCCCTTGGCGAACGATGTCGTCCTGAGCATTCCTTCTTCCGTACTCCTTGTCGATTTTTATATCCTTCTTATTCCCCACATTCCCTAGGTTGAGGACGCCCACGCCGGAGTGGGAGGGGCCTAGGGCTTTCACTTGGGCGCACAAACACACCACCGCACTTATGGTCTCGCCCCCGTCACGTGTTGAGTCCGAGGGAAAGAAGGTTGTCGTCGAGGTAGCGTCGGCTGTGGTAGACGGTCTCTGGCCCGCTGACGGTTCCCGCGGGTCACCGACCTCCGTTCTCCATCAAATGACACTCGCCACTCAAGGCCGGAACGCGAGGTCACTAAAAGGCCGGGAAAGTGGTCCCTTGTCCTAGGATGTGCTCGGGAGTTTTGGTGATGATGCCCGCCATCTTGTCACGGGGCCAGGCCCGTCGAAACGAGGCCCTTTGTCCCCGGCACGGTCACGGCAAATGGGGAAGACAACGCCCGTCTCCCCGCGGCGACGGCGTTCGACACGTGCCGACACTATGGAAAGGTTGTCCGGTTGTGCTTAAACCTCTTCGTTTTGGTCGTTCACTCTCGACGAGTATGGCTCGGTAATTGGACGCAGCTGTCACCTGGGTCTTCTCCGTGCGGTCCATGGCGGCAGGCCCGAAAGCAATCCCACTCAAGTTGCTTGCAGCCATATACAGTAGAAACATGTGTGCTGGCTGCTTCCAAAACGAGACCGGCTGTCGCCGATCTCCTCTCTTCCAGCTGAATTGCTTTCCCTTGAGTGCTTTTGCCACCACTGGCGGCTCCGTCTACGCCGCGCCGTCGAACGCGGACCCTCGTAGCACACACAAGGAACGTCACACTCGCTCACCCTCCAAAAGAATGTTCTCCGAACATTTGAGTCCATGCAGCTCCCCTTCGCTTTCTGAATCGCCTCGCACAATGCGTCCGACAATACATTTTTCGCTGCACTCAACACCACTGCACAACACCAAATGCTTCAGCTGTCATAACTGGCGTCTCCAGGGGCAGCACTGATCTTCTTTTACAGATAAACATGAAACTCAGCACCCAAGCCTCTCCTTTCTAGTCCAAACTGGACTAAATAAATTTACCACAGTTACAAAGGAGCTCCCTCTTCTAGCACGATAACGGCACAGACAAAAATATAGATAACGAAAGGAAGTAGGGCAGGTTCTGCATGGGCTCCGCATGCTCTCCTGTGAAGGTGTTACTTAATGACAGAAAGGTTTAACTACCAACTCCGATATCTTAACACATAAGCACATAGCAATGTTATGAGCTGCGGCATTACACAATTCTAACCAGTTCACAACTCCGCTCTGTTTACGCCATTAGTCCGACTTAGCTTTCCGATTTCGCAGCGGATATCGGCCTTCATGAGTCATACCAAGTAAGTCTGTGACCCTTTGTCTGCTTTGAGACTCGCGAGGGCTCGTGGCAGGAGCCTCTCCTGGCATTATTTGCGCGGCAACCTCGCGCGCTTCTTCTTCTAGCAATGCATGAAGTAAATCCGGTGGCATTCCGGCCGTCACCTCTGGCGCCTGCCGAAAAAATGCAGGAGAGGGCGTTTCTTGCGAACTATCTGGGCGCTCCGCTTCACTTCTGTCCCCATCAAAATCCGCGCTTTCCCTTTCCTCATTTCGTGAATACTGAACCGGTGCCGACTTGAGGCGATTTGCGTGTATCCTTATCAAGCGCCGGTTCACGTCTCGGACTCTGAAGTTTACCGGAGAAAGCTTCTCGACAACCTCGCACGGTCCTCTCCACTTCGTCTGGAACTTACGAGCTAGCCCAATCTGCCTTTGGCAGTTTTTAATGTACACACTGTCCCCCACATCAAACGGCGCGTCTCTAGCACTGCGATCGTGCACCTCCTTCCTGCGCTTCGCCGCTTTCTTTAAGGCCTCCTTTGCGATGTCCCTCGCCACTTGCAAGCGCGATTCTAGCTCAACCTTATAGTCGTCTAGTGAAGCGTATGGGACACGACGGGGGCCCTCTGGCACTTCACTAGGCTGGTCCGGGTCTCTGCCGTAGAGAAGAAAGAATGGCGATTCGCCCGTGCTCTCGTGTGCTGCGGAATTGTAGGCAAACATTGCATACGGGAGCCACATGTCCCAGTCCCGCTGGTCGCGCGAAACAAAATGCGACAGGAACCCGGCCACGGTTTGGTTCAGTCGCTCCACCGCGCCGTTGCAAGCCGGATGGTACGGTGTTGTCTGCTTCTTAGCGATCTTAAGCAGCTCGCAAACTCTCCTCATTAGCTGCGACACAAAGTTCGTTCCCCGATCTGTCAAGAGTTGCCTCGGGGGTCCATGTCGGAGCACGATCTGTTCGACAAATGCTCTTGCAACCGTGTCTGCCTTCTGATCTGGGAGTGCTACCGCTTCCGCGTATTTTGAAAGGTGATCGACAAATACTAAAATGTACTTGTTTCCGGAAGTGGTCGTGGGCAATGGCCCCATTATGTCCATACCTGTCCGCTCGAAGGGAGCCGAAACCTCAGGGAACGGCTGAATTGGAGCTGGTCTTCGTACCTTGGGTGTTTTTTTTTACAGGAATGACACTTCGCACAGTAGTCTCTAACATCCTGTCACATGTCACTCCAAAAGTACAAACGCTCCACACGCCTGCGTGTCTTCGCTACGCCAAAAATGACCGGCGCATGGCGCACCGTGAAACGCGCGAAGAACCCTTTCTGTCCACGACCGAGGTATGACGACTCTCTCCCAAGCGGTTTTCTCTGGTCTCCCTTTCCTGGTTGGCCCCGTAGGCCGACACAGGGTGCCGTCTTTGCCAATGAAATAACCTAGCTGTTCGGGGTGAGACGGTGCGCCCTCTAAGCTTTCGATTATTCGCTTCAGGTCAGGATCTTTGCACTGCTCTGTGCGTAATTTGGCGGGGTCGACTACGGGGACAAACTCATCTATAGCTGCCACGGCAGCTGTGCGGCTGTGTGCATCAGCATTAAGATGTGTCTTTCCTGACTTGTGCTCCACTTCAAAGCAGTATTCCTGCAGGTGTAGATTCCATCTAGCGAGTCGCGAGCTAGGGTCCCTGACACTCATCACCCATTTCAGAGGATGGCAGTCTGTGACTAGCTTGAATTTGCGGCCGTAAAGGTAGCATCTGAAGTGCTTTACTGCCCAGACAACGGCGAGGCACTCCCTTTCCGTGGCTCCGTAGTTTTGCTCTGTGGGGCTCAGCTGTCGGCTAGCAAAAGCAACGGGATGTTCTTTGCCCTCGATAACCTGAGATAGCACGGCACCAACTGCGAACTTTGACGCATCTGTGGCCATAACGAAGGGCAAATTAAAATCCGGGTGGCGCAACAGCGGTGCACTCATTAGCTTCCTTTTCAGGGCCCCAAAAGCATCCTCCGCGTTTTCGTCCCAGCGAAAGGCGACATTTTTGGCTGCTAAGGCGGTGAGCGGCTTAGCGAGCTTGGCGAACTCCTCTATGTGCCTTCGGTAGTAACCGATCAGGCCGAGAAACTGCCGGACCTGGCGGACGCTAGTCGGGGATGGAAAATCCGAGACACACCTTAGTTTCTCAGGGTCCGGTCGCACGCCGTCAGCTGAAACAACGTGCCCGAGGTATTTCACCTCGTTTTTGAGGAATTGGCCCTTAGAGGGCTTCAGCTTGAGACCCGCTCCTCTTAGTCGCACCAAAACCTGCTCAATATCGCGCAAATGGTTCTCAAAACTGTCACTATATATGATTATGTCATCCATATACACGAAGCACAGCCTCCCCAGAAGACCTGCCAGGATAACATCAGCGGTTCTCTGCCAGACAGCAGGGCTGTTGGCCAGACCCATCGGCATTCTTTTCCATTCATAGGGCCCTGAGGGCGTGTTGAATGCCGTTTTCTCGGCATCTGCCGGATCCATTGCTATCTGCCAGAATCCCGCCGCCATGTCCACTACCGTGAAGTACCTGGCAGAGCCCAGCTGAGAAAGCGTCTCCTGTATATTGGGGATGGGGTATGGATCGATGCGAGTTACGGCATTTAGTTTGCGGTAGTCCACTACCAATCGATACGAGCCATCTGGCTTTTCCACCAATAGTGCTGGTGCTCCCCAGGGTGACTTTGAGTGTTCGACAATGCCGCGATCAATCAGGTCCTGCACCTGCCACGCCATCTCCTCACGTTGGGAGTAAGGAATCCTGTACGCGCGCTGGTAAACGGGCGATGAAGTGCCGGTTTCTATCCTGTGCTTTATAACGCCACAGCAGCCCAAATCCAGGTTGGACGCGGCGAATACCTCCGAGTAGTCGTTCAGCAAACCAGCCAGAGCCTCCCTCTCCCTGGATTTTACGTGAGAAAGATCGAACGACTCCTTTGGAGCAGCCAAAGGACTAGCATGCTCTACAGTTGCGAGTACCGTATCGGTGAGCTCACGTTTCTCTATCGCGGAGGTGAAGAAAGCCAATGTTTTGTTCTTGGGAAGGCTCAGTGGCTGCTGGCTACAGTTAACCACCCGTAGGGGCACTCTGTGGGCGTCATTAACTGTCACGAGGCACGCGGCTGCCTTCAGGCCATTGCTGAGAGAGTCGACCGGCTCAAGCACTCCCACGGCGCCGCTCTCTACATCTGAAGGCACACACGCGTACAAAATGTTCTCCGACCAAGGAAGGACGGCCGCCTCATCGACCAGCCTGACGGCAACCCGCGAATATAATACCTTCTCCAATGATCCCACTGTTTGACGGGTGTCAATATCGGTAATGCGAATCTCAGCCCCTCTCCTGTTCAAAAACGAAACTTTTGAGCCGCCCGCATTAACCTCTTCCTCAGAGAATGAGACTACTACCTTCCCCTTTCTCAAAAAATCCTGCCCTAATATACCTGACACTCCGTTTGGCAGACACCGTGTCCGGGAATACGTAGCAGTGGTGCTCCAATGCAATTCCGCCGAGAGAGAAGTGTAACCGGTAGAGTCCACTTATGCCAAGAGGATCCCCCGTTATGCCTACAAATTTGGTTGCCATACCACCAGACGCTTCCAACACCTCACGGTCCCCCTTCCTTCGAAGCGCGTTAAAACTGCTCTCCTTAAGCAATGTCACCTTTGACCCCGTATCTATCAACAATTCCATGCAACAACCATTTAACTTGCAACGTACAACAGGGCATGCCTCGTCGGCCACACAAACCACCACCACCTCATCACCCACTGCTCCCTCCCCACGCTCCTCAGGATGGGGAGGACTATCTAGTTTTTTGTCTCGGTATCTGGAGCCCCGCTATAGGCTTGCTTAGGGCGTGTCTCGCCTGCTTGTCTTTGTGGCTCCCCACGGCGCACGTTTTGGCAGAACCTAGCGATGTGTCCGCGACCCTGGCAAGCGAAGCATACGATTTCTTCAAAATCTCGCATACCGCGCCTGTAGCTTTGTGGCGGTCTCCGGTTTCCAGCGAATGGGCGCGGTTGAGCGTGCGCTTCAACCTGGCGTTCCACCTGCTGAGATAGCAGCTGTTCTAAGCGATCTAACCGCTCTGTCAAGAGAGCAACCTCAGGGTTGAGCACCGCTCTCTCTATGACGCGTACTCTCGCTGCGGCTGTCGTTAACGCCTCATTTCGTTCCTCATCCAATGCGGCCGCCACGGCTTGGTCGAAATTGCTCGGCTTGCGCGAGAGCACGAGCCGGCGCACGGGGTCTTGCAGACCAGCCACGAACAAAGCGGTCATTTCCTCTTTAAGTAGATCCTCCGCGTATTTCTTCTTTAGCTGGTATTCTTCCTCCTCCTTGCTTAACGTATCACGTGCTAGGCGCTGAAGCCGCGACGCAAACGTTCGCACGTCCTCCCCTACCATCTGTCCGGCGTCACGGAACCTCTGTACCCGCACGTGACGTGGTTCAGTGTCGAAATTCTCAAACGCGAGCTTCTTAAATTCCGCAAATTATTTTGTGGATTTTACTTTTTCGTCTCGCCATGCAATATCATGAGCAGCTCCTGCCATCATACACCTCGCCATTCCCAGCATTTGAGCATCGGACCATCCCGCCATTTTCCCAATCTCTTCTAGCATGGAAAAGAAATCGCAGATTGGAACCCCTGTCTTATCTCCCGTAAACGTCGGAATGACGCTTCCTAATGCCAGCATGCTTGCTCCGAGCGACGGCTGTAGAGTGGGAGCTCCCTCAGATACAGACATTTTTTTTTCGCTCAAGCCCTCCGGTGCCTCAAGCCTCTCAAATGGGGGTAAAAGTCCCACAATCAGTCCCGTGATTCCCTTTTGATTACAGTTTTGAAGTCATGAATGTCGCAGCATTCAGAGGACATTTGCTTTTGAGACCCCACTTCTGACACCAGTGTGACGACCTCCATAATGCGCAGGTCCACACGGGACGGATAGGCAAAGAGACACCGTATGGCTCAGTTTAAACAAACAGATATATTCAATAATTATACTTGATTATGAATATACATCAGAGGCTGGGGTGTCCGAGCTTACGTGCCGACGACTTCATGGGGACGATGGAGGGGCTCCGGAGTTGAGCTCGAACGGTTGCTGGCAGAAGCTGCACGCCGTCGGGCTTCGGCGCTGAAGGCCCCCTTGGCGA
Organism: Amblyomma americanum; assembly: GCF_052857255.1. Lineage (NCBI taxonomy): Eukaryota > Metazoa > Arthropoda > Arachnida > Ixodida > Ixodidae > Amblyomma > Amblyomma americanum. The sequence goes on along the minus strand of NC_135500.1, from coordinate 115,319,775 downwards.
ACGATGTCGTCCTGAGCGTTCCTTCTTCCGTACTCCTTGTCGATTTTTATATCCTTCTTATTCCCCACATTCCCTAGGTTGAGGACGCCCACGCCGGAGTGGGAGGGGCCTAGGGCTTTCACTTGGGCGCTCAAACACACCACCGCACTTATGGTCTCGCCCCCGTCACGTGTTGAGTCCGAGGGAAAGAAGGTTGTCGTCGAGGTAGCGTCGGCTGTGGTAGACGGTCTCTGGCCCGCTGACGGTTCCCGCGGGTCACCGACCTCCGTTCTCCATCAAATGACACTCGCCACTCAAGGCCGGAACGCGAGGTCACTAAAAGGCCGGGAAAGTGGTCCCTTGTCCTAGGATGTGCTCGGGAGTGTTGGTGATGATGCCCGCCGTCTTGTCACGTGGCCAGGCCCGCCGAAACGAGGCCCTTTGTCCCCGGCACGGTCACGGCAATTGGGGAAGATAACGCCCGTCTCCCCGCGGCGGCGGCAGCGGCGTTCGACACGTGCCGACACTATGGAAAGGGGGTCCGGTTGTGCTTAAACCCCTTCGTTTTGGTCGTTCACTCTCAACGAGTATGGCTCGGTAATTGGACGCAGCTGTCACCTGGGTCTTCTCCGTGCGGTCCATGGCGGCAGGTCCGAAAGCAATCGCACTCAAGTTGCTTGCAGCCATATACAGTAGAAACATGTGTGCTGGCTGCTTCCAAAACGAGACCGGCTGTCGCCGATCCCCTCTCTTCCAGCTGAATTGCTTTCCCTTGAGTGCTTTTGCCGCCACTGGGGGCTCCGTCTATGCCGCGCCGTCGAACGCGGGCCCTCGTAGCACACACAAGGAACGTCACACTAGGCATACCTTTTGACAGAAAGCGCACACTCATACCCCAAATAAACAGCCTCAAAAAGAAAGCTTAACGATCTTTAAATATACTGAATGCAATCTGACGGATAGGTTATGTCTTTTACAGATCTACCGCTCCGTAGTACAGTCCACTTTGGACTATGGATGCACTGTGTACGGGTCTGCAAGACCATCATACCTAAAAAAGCTGGATCCCGTACAAAACCTGGGTCTTCGTCTAACAACTGGTGCATACAGAACGTCCCCGATAAACAGTCTGTATGTAGAAACAAATGAACCATCTCTTGCAAACAGAAGAGCAATGCTTACCAGTGCATATGTACTGAAAATAAAATCCTTACCAAAACACCTTTTTTACGCCCATAGTTACCAAGTGCACATCTAGAAGACTGTTCAATATTAAACCACAGTCAATCAGACCTTTGTTATTACGCTTTGAAGATGCATGTCATGAACTGGGAATACTAGATGCTCTACCTAAATTTTCCGCGAGACACGATCCATTGCCGGTATGGTACTGCCTTCCCGCTGCTTGTGACTTGGCTCTAAAAAACAAACACCGCCTAGACACCAAGTCCAAGAATACTTGGCTGTGAAAGAGAAATATTCAAGCTACATGGAGTTTTACACAGATGGCTCGAAAACAGCGATGTACATTGGAAGTGCCGTGGTACAGGAGAAATGGGAAAAAATAGTAAGATTGCCAAGTTATGTATCAATTTTTCCTGCCGAATGTTATGCAGTGTGTATGGCTGTCGACAAAATATTTCATGAGAAAATTGAAAACAGTATAATATACACCGATACCCTGAGCCTATTCACAGCGCTGCAGTCAAGAAATGCATTTGAACCCTTGGTAGGCAGCATCATGCACAACTTAGAAAATTTCACAACGCAAGGACATGCGATAAGTTTCGGCTGGATCCCGAGCCACGTCGGCATAGAGGGTAACGAGAGAGCAGACGCAGCAGCATTACGAGCTCAAAACGGTGAAATCAAAACTGTGGACTTGCCTTTTAAAGACTGCATGAAGTTGATACATAAAAAATTAAAAAAATGACATAAAGAGTGGGATAATGAACTGAACAACGAACTACACTTCATAAAACCCACTTTACGGGATTGAAGTTATGCAGACACAAAGAACGTTTCACTGAAATAATCTTATGTCGCCTTCGTTTAGGACACACACACTTGACACGCAACTACTCACTTACGAAAGAAGCCAAACCTGCTTGTGAAAGATGCGGCGACGAGCTCACACTAAACAATATCTCATTTACATGTTCAAGCCTAGAAAAGCTAAGAAAGAAGTATTTCAGTCAAATTTATAATCAATGCATTCCATTTCACCCAGCGCTGCTCTTGAGTGATAATGCAACTGTTGACATTTTCGATTTTTTAACTTTTTACGAGAGGCTGGTTGTCTTAAAAAAAACTGTGAATGCCTCACATTTCTTAGATAAACCTCAGCCACTTTCTCACTTCTGAGAAGAAGGCTTAGGTGTCTTTTTCATTGGTTGGGGGCCTCGACATCCTTGCCCTGGAAAGGGTGGCCGCTAAGGTTACCTTACCTTTTAAATACTGTTACTATTAGCCATTTTAAAACTTTGTCTGCCTTTTACCTTCACTAGGTGATATGAAATAACCTTTTAGGTTCTTTACATCACCTTTTTTTTCTTTTTTGCATAAAGCCAGCATAAGGCAATTTTCTATACCTTGCGTTTGGCGCATGATGGATTTAGCCGCCTACGTGCCATAAAACCCAACACAACAGAACATATTTTGAAGCGAACTTTCTCGTGTACCTAAAAGATAGCCGCAAATTATGGCACAGTCTAAATGTTTTAAGAGATCGGGACTCGAGGGCAGCACCCGAAATCTATTGTGGTGAACGGCGCAGATTTCATTGCTGATGCACTACACCGGTTGTCTTAATGGCCATTTCAGCACTAATGGTCGCCAAACTGCTAGTGTGAATCCATGCCGTTATATTAATGCACACTGCACAGAATAGATCTTTCTTCACCCTACAAACGAAGGTGAATTAACAATGATTTTCATAGAACTTCGCAACAGTACTGCCTGTGATGTAGATGACCTGAAGATCGGGCCCGTGAGGTATGTCCATGACCTAATTTCACCTGTTCTTGTTCATGTTTACAATATTTGTCTTTCATTAGGCCAATTTCCAAAAAGAATGCTGTTTGCAAAGGCGCTAGCTCTTTTCAGAAAAGGTGACAAAGCTCAAATTTCTAACTTTAGGCCCATCTCCATACTTCCAATTTTTTCCAAAGGACTTGAGAATATCATATTTTGCAGGCTATGTAGCCTTCTCGATAAGCATAAGTTAATAACCCCGCATCAACATGCCTTCCGCAAAGGCATGTCGACCGAACTAGTTCTCCTTAAACAGAAAGAGCTAATCCTATAGAATTTTGAGGAACGCTTATTAACCTTAGGCGTTTTTGCCGACATGTCCAAAGCCTTCGATTCCATTGACCAGAAACCTCTTCCTTGCAGACTATCTTACTACGGCATTTGTGGCATCGCCCTTAGCTTAATTGATTCATAACTAAGTCATACAAGGCAGTTTGTGCATGTGAATGTCATATCAAGTAATGTCCTTCCTGTTGTTGTAGGTGTCCCGCATGGAGGCATTTTGGGTCCTCTGTTGTTTAACATTTTCGTTAACGATCTCACTAACATTAATCCCAATACGGCATTCATTATGTATGCTGATGATACAACACTTCTCTTCTCCAAATCTCCACGACCTAACCCTACATGCTAACGACGTGCTTTCTAAGTTACATCTGTGGAATATTAAGAACGGCCTCTTAATAAGCAGTGTTACACTTTCAACCGAAAAACATGAACACTGCGTTACCTAGTGATATACTGCTAAATACTTTTAAAATCTAAGTTGTAGGAACATTCAAATGTTTTGGCGTGCACTTTGATCATAATGTGTCCTGGCATTCTCATATAAATTTCCTCACCGGTAAATTGTCTCAGGCGCTGGGTCTTGTCCGTTCTGTCAGATGTCTTCCTTTTTTCGTATATAACGCGCATTTCCTCTGTCATCTTAATTACTGCTGTCTTGTATGGGGGACAACAACTTGCACAAACATTCACAGACTGCTTGTCATTAAGAAAAACTTTCTCCGCGTCATATGCAATAAGCGTCACGACTTTCATTTTGCTCCCCTTTTCCGTGATCTTACAACCCTGACACTTCCCTTCTTTTGGATCACCGCCTAGTTTTGTCCTACCGTAACGACACAAAGAATAAAATAGGTAATATTTGCTCTCTCGCTAATCTGTCCAAACGCGTTGCCTCCTATACTACTCGAGCTCCTGAGACTTGCTGTATTCCTCATGAGCGAACTAATTATGGTCAGCAAATGTTAAACTACAGTTTGCCGAAGTTACTAATTGACATAACTCAATGTAACTTCGACGTCCACGCTTGTTCTTTAAGAAACCTGCTTGAAACATTTTTTCTAGCATTTTTGTACGCATGTTTGTGTTTCTGTAATAAGGTGTGTACGGCGTTGGTTTGTTTTGTTTTATTTTCTCTTTTACTGTTTCAATTGCATCTCTTTGTGTTTCTTGTTTTGCCTTTGTTTAAACTCTGGTCTATTAATAAGCCATCTCTCCGCCCTGCTGCATCCGCTTTAACGGTACTTGGGGCCGGTCAAGCTGCCTCTGAGCAGCTTTTTCCCTTTGTATCCCCATCAACCGCTGCATATCCTTGTTTGTGGAAACAAACTCAAACATGCGCACATGCCAGCCAGGCAATTCGACATAAATTTTGGGCGGAACAGGATTCTTTTAGGCCCTGTAATGCAGTTGAGCCAGTGCTGGTAACGGCAAGCAGCAAATGCTCATATCTAGGTAATTAAACTAAGGGTTATGGCGAACTTTCTTTAACTAAGTCGAATTGTGAAATACGGCTTGGAGGTGCATATAGAGTGAAAACCCATTCAACAGCTAGTGACTGCCACGCATAGGATCAGTGCTGAGGCGTGATAGAAAAGAAACAGCAGTGGAATGAAGTTACAGAAGAGGGCTGTAGCACGTAATAGAAACTTTCCGATGACATACGGGAAGGAAATAAAAAGAATTGAGCTTTCCAGTTGGCGGCGGAAAACTAGCGTCCGCCTATTTCCATTATTTATTTTCAGCTCTTTCAGATCTGCGCCATTTTAGAGAACGCTGAAAGCGGCGCCGAGCATCGATAGCCGAGCAGGTGAACATCAACAGGACGAGTGCGAACAGGGTTGCGTTAGTTGACAATTTTGGATGGCCGAATCATCTGCGAACACCAGGCTGACTTCTGCGGCGTTATCCTGCCAAATTCAAACACAAAAGCGGGACAAATCTAAGCTTATCAACACATGAATGTCTGAGCATTTACAGTAAAGGAAAATCTCTGCTTCTTTTTCCTTTTCGCAGAAAAGGTACTAGCCGAAGGTAGACTGCTCCACGCAAGAAAAATGTTTTGATTTTTTTTGTTTTAGTATTTCTGTGCTTCAAAAGATGCTGTTCACGTGATTTTTTTTTATTGAACACTTTCTTGAACAACTTTGTTAAGATGGGACGTTTCCCTCGCGAACTGGTATAAATGTAACAGACCTTCTCATTCAAGTTGCGACACCTGCCGCTCAGCGTGGGGGCGCCGCCTGTCAAAGTACTTCTGCTGTCGAGACCGGCGCAGTGTGCCCTTACTAGATAGCTTCTCGAAGCCAGAAGTGTTTTGTCAAGTGGCGTCCCCACGCAGAGTGGCACGGGTCGCAACTTGGAGGGGTGGTCTGCTACTTTTGCCCACCATAGTAACTAGGCTCTTCCAAAGGTTTTCAACCCCGTTCGGCTTTGTCGTGCCTCTTGGCCGTCCTCGATCTTTCTTTTGTGTCGCACAACCTTAACTTGGCTTCAATCCACTATTCACTGTGCGTTTTATCTGTCTTTCACGTCGGCATTGCGACAGAAGCACGTACCCTTTCCCTCGCCTGTGGGCGCATAATAGAGCTCGCTCAGTCCTTGCTGTACTGCGGTTCCTCTTTCTCAGCGGAAGAGTGGTGTCTGCGCACGTGGATTCTCAAATGAGTCATGTCCGCAATGCCCTTACCGCAGTGCGGGCAGTGCAGCGCGTACTGGCGGCTATGAACTACTCTCTCATGCCTTTTGGTACTGGAGCCCGTGGCGAACCTCCGCCCACAATGGGAGCAGGCATGGGGCTTCTCTCCCGTGTGTGTCAGTATGTGCCGTCTGAGGACGCCGAGGCCTGAGAAACTGTTTCCGCAAAAGCGACACACGAGTGACGCAAGCCTGCCGCCGGAGGAGTGATGCAGTTTGCGGTGACCCGCCATTTGAAAGGTGCGTGCGAAACGCTGTCCGCAGTCGGTGCACTCGTGAGGCTTTTTCTTTGAATGGGTAAGCAGGTGGCTGGTGAGGTGATGCCTCAGTGCGACAGCCTTTCCGCACTCCTTGCACACGAAGGGCCGCTCGCCCGTGTGGCTCCGTTGGTGAGTGGTGACATGGTTTCTGTATGGAAGCAAATGAAAAGAGTAGGGGAGAGGGCATATTTTCACCGGCATAGTTGACAACGATTATCAGAACATCGTCAATATTCCCTGCATAATACATAAACAACCTGCGCCTACCCAACATAATCATCGTCATCATCAGCCTGACTGCACCTACTGCAAGGTCAAGGCCTCTTCCATGCCTCTCCAATTAACGCATTCCTTCGCCAGCTGCGCCGACACAATGCCTGGAAACTTAATCTCATCTGCCCACCAAACCTTCTGCCGCCCCTACTATGCTCGCCTTCTCTTGGAATCCAATTCGTTACTCTTAAGTACCAGCGGTTATCTTGCCTTCGCATTAGATGTCCTGCAAAGCCCATTTCTTCCTCTTGATTTCTACTAGGATGTCAATAACCCGCGTTTCTTCCCTCACCCACTCTCCCCGCTTCCGGTCTCTTAACGTTACACCTATAAAGAATTGAGGTTTTTTTCCCCCGAATGCAACTGCACAACTCGGCTCAGTTTCTTCTTGTAACAAAAAAACATTGATCCTCTCCGACTCCGTTTATTCCAGACTGAAAATAAAAAATTCCCGAAAAAAATAGCAGACGGTTGAGCAAGGCTGAGCATGGAATACCGTGCAGAAGCAATATAGCCAGGGTGCTGTGTTTCCATTCCGTCAACGGTACAGCGCACCAAGTCCTGCTCTTGCCTCTTGGCTGGTATCAAAGGTTTTTTTTATACGACGATTTTTGCTGCAAAGCCCGCATAATGCAAATAGCATAAAAGGTAACGCACAACGCAGCGAGGATTAGTCAAATATTTGTGAATGCGGTAATTGTTTTCCTAATAATTAAGAAGCCAAATTGAGTTTTACTCTGTTGCTTAAGCGAGAAATTTTCACTCGCATTTCAGAATGCGACCTAACAGGCAACACAATCTCCAGAGAAGTTGAGAAATGGCTTCAGTCGTGTAAATGATGTAAAAAAAGAAACGAAGAAAAAAAGTGTTCGTGCAAAAATTGGATTCTTACGCTTTCTAAAGCAGTGCTCTAATCAACTGCGTCACAGAAGAAACGGAAATCAGCGGTGTTAACTGTGCATTTACATGTTCTCAGTAATGTCCTATATTCCACGTGTGACGCAGCTGAGTTAGTGCGCTGTACCGTCGACGGTTCGAAAACACGCGTGAAAAAACTGTTCGAACTCGACAAGGCACAGAAGAGAAGGAAGACACAACAGGCGCGCCGCCTTCTCCGCGTCAAGTGCATTCTTTCTCTTCTGTGTCCCGTCCAATGCGAGCTATTATTGCCTAAGCGATAATTGGATGGGTGCCAACGCTCAGCGGAATCGTCTGTTTTCTGTTCCGTTTTTGTTCGCAGCCGGCCCATCTCGAGTGTTTCGTCCCGCGGCACTGCCCGCTCATCGTCGTCTTCTACGTGGAACTAACCCTGGGGTTCTAACCCCGGTGGAAGATGGTCTTCTGCCCGCTCGTGATCGTCTTCTACGTTGCAAAAATCCCTGCTAGCGCACTATTTACAATACAGAAAAAATTCTCTGTAATTCTTTTTTGCACCTTGTCTACACAACAGACAGCAAGACATATTTTGGCTTACTTGTGATTGCTGGTATAGGGGCAGTATCTACAGCAGTGTTTCCCTTCCGGCTTCTGCGAGTGGTTGCTCTGCCGATGCTTCTCCAGAAGCTCTTGTGCCGAGAACAGGTCACCGCATGTCTCGCAGGGGAAGGCCGGAACTGGAGCAGACTTGGTGTTTTCACCCTCTGAAAAGAGATCAGAGTAGAGAGCGATGTCGTGATGAGCACCGAATACTTGGGACGCTTTTCGTTTTAGCACTTCTCTTTCTCTAATCGTCAGAAACGCACATCGGTAACGCACGGCAACCAAACAGGTGAAGTAGTGTGTCAGAGCCTCTGTTTTCCTTTTTATTTTGAAGAAAGAATAGAACGAAAACTTCATGTCGCTGGAGTCTGTAAAATAATTACGACGGCTCATCTTTCGGAAATATTCACGTGACTTCGCGGGCGCCATTTTGCTCTACAGCGCGCAGCTTCAGCGGCAAACACACCGGGCTGTCTTTCACTGCTCCTACAAACGACAACCTTGCCCGCAGTTTAATTGAAGCATGATTTTTGATAGGGTGACAGAGAGCGCAGTGAATGAGCGTTCATTACACCTTTCTTTCCTAACACCACTCAATCCTCTCGCCTTTTCTTATTCAGAGTTGACTCGGGGGGGGGGGGGGGGGGGGGTTATTAACTTCAAAAGGCATTTTCATCTTCTGACCAGGATAAATTTGCTTACATGAGATTAAACAGGTTGGTAGCAAATTATTCAAACTTGGGTGGCAACTATGAATTACAACTACCTAGGAAGGTGGACCACTGTAGTTAACTTCCCGAGCTCGCAATTGAAGTTTAAATGAGCTGTTTAGAAAATACTTAAGTGGGTGATATGTGAGCAATGAAAGCCAACGAGTGTTCCTATCACGTAGAAGTCTGCAAGCGAGCCAATAATGCAGAAATATTTCTTTACAGCGTTACCACTTATTCGTGAGGTAGTGGGGTCAGCGTTTGCATCCGGCTTCAAAAAATGAGGCGTAACAGCCTCTCCTACATTGATTCCTTCCTTCATGACCCAACCTATACGGAGAAGTCGAAGTGGGAGAACAGGGCGACGACATTGCCATCAGTTCCGGAAACACTGAGACACTCGTGACCGCCTCAGAGCAAGAAAAGTCGCGGCCAAAGTCGCGGCCTGCCGTCCGAAGACATGCTTCCGAACGCCGCTGCAGTGAGCGCAATGGCAACATTCTGACGCTGGGGATGAAATGCCAGTATAAATTAGGCACATATGGTGGAACCAGTGAAACTGACGCTGGAGAAGACAAAAAGGCACACACGCTACACCGTACTCACACAAACCTGTGCATTATGAACCAACTAGCCCAGCAATTTACTTTACCAAAATAAAATAGGCATATCGGATAGCGTGCTCTAAGGTATGCGTGCACCAAACGCTATTTCGCATCGAGCATTACATTACGCTTGCTTTGCGTACCCTATTTTCCCAATTTATCGCACGCGTGAATTGCGTGCTCTAAAACATCTTTTACAAAATGGCGGCGGCAATTGAAGCAGGACCCCTCCGACCCTCGCCTAGGACTAAATTCCTCGTTTGTACTGTCGTTTCCTGTGCGTTCACTGGCCATAAATGGGGCACCGGGCCTTTGATTCGTCTCATATCTCGCCGATAACAAAATATATGAGCAACAAATTTGCTTTAAGTTTTACTTCGACTGATGTTTATGCCGCCTGTAGCCTCAAAAGAACCGTCAATTTTTTGACAAAAATTCTTCCTATTCTAACAACCAGACGGCGCCACTGGGCTGAACTTATCGTTACAACGTTGCATACGCTCAACTAAACGTGTTAATGTGACAAATCGCGTAACGTGCCGCAAAATGCGTGCGTTTAGCTTACATAAACGGCCATACGCTTATGGCACATAGACAGCGTGAATCATACTCTTTTCTAACCATAGCTCTGTACGCCCGAGCAGAAGAGCACACACGAATAGGAGCAGAGGAGCACATTTAACCGGCTCTCCTGATTGGCTGAGGAGATCTCCGCCTTCGGGATACTAAGGGATGAGGTTGTGTTTCCGTCGAGATGATGTACTAGTGCCTGAACAGGGTCCCAAAAATCACCACATAGGTTTGCATAATCGATTTCGTAGACTCAACGAACTTGGTTTCATAGCTATTAAAAAGGCTGGTTGTGCGAAGAAGAATGAAAGTAAGTTCGCTGGGTATACGGAATGGATTGTGTATAGCATACAATTCACTTTCGTAAATAAATATATAGGTCAGATTGGAAGGCGCCTGAAAGACCGCCTTCGTGAACATCGTTACAATGTCACAGAAAAGAAAGGTGGTTTCACTGATGTGCATTGCAGCAAATGCATATCTAAGTGCAAAGCTACATAAAAACTATGAAGAACGCACTGCCGTAATTTGGAATGGTTGCGAACATACGCACAAAATTATTCAGGCAGAAGTCATAGGTACCTTAAGTGACACGTGCATCGGTAAACAATCTATCGGGCTAGAGCTCTCAAAGAAGTAGAATGTCTAAGATAATCACTAAGCAGCTCGTCTCCGGGTCTTTCGCAATGCATGGCCACGTCATGTATATCACTTGCGGTTCACTATGAACAGAAGTTAGCTCTCGTGGGTGTGCTTACTTTTTCCTGTGTGATGTTGAGTTATTCTCGGTGATGTTAGCAGTACTGTTCCTCACGGACGGCGGAGCAGGTTTGAGCCCTTGCGAGCGGGTGGCAGGGTTCAAATATTCTAGCAAAAATTAAATGGCTGTTGTTTAGCCCTGGTCAAACCTAGAATGACGTGATAGCTACATCTGGCCGAGTGGAACCCGCCCAGTAGAATTGCAAAGTAATCACCTGTGTTACACGGGCGTTTTCAACGGCAGTTCAGTTAATCGGCAGTTGAGGATTTCAACTGCCGTTGAACTCAACTGGAATCGCCAGCTGTTACTCGAGCACTTCGCGTTCAGTTCAGTTAGCACTTCAACCATATGACCTCGCGTCTAGAGCGAAGTGTAAATAAGAAAAAGGCAGGGTCTGCCTTTTTTTCTTGTTGTAAATGATCGTAGTGTATATATTCTTTACTATAGTGACAATTCTTTTTGTGTATTTTTTGCTTTGCGATAGAAATTTGTGGGTGCGAGGCACACTGCGCCAAGACAATCCAGTAAGAGGGCAAGTTTTTCGGTCCGTAGGTCGCCATCTTGTCAGTTGGCCGTTCAACTGAGATCCCCGATCTCAGTCGAACTCAACTGCCGTTGAGATTTGAACGGCAGTAAGCACTGCCGTGTAACACCGCTAACTGCCGTTCACTTTAACTGAGAGTCAACTGAACTGCCGTTGAAAACGCCCGTGTAACACGGGTATAAGTCTTCCACCGCTCCTTTTCGCTGGTCGTTCCTTCTTCATCTTCCTTCTTCTCCCCCTCTCCACTCCCCCCACTTCCTCACACTCTGTTTCGCCGGTGCACCGCGTCGCCGGCAGCTGCTCCACACCACGTGACCAACCACCTCGTGACAAGCCACGGCGCCGCCACGGAGCTCAAGGGGGCCCACGCAGCTCAAGGGGTGCAACGCTGAAGGCTCGAAGTGCTATCGTCATGTAGCTATCGCAACAATAACAGTGTTACAGATAGAACTCTCCACTCCCCAACCCAATCCAGCAATCACACCGGGCCTCTTCGATTTACCGCGCTCGGGCAGCCAGCTGGCTGCCAGCAAGTTCGCCCCTGACACGAAAGAGCATGATGACCACATGGGCTGGCGTCCACCAGAACCAGCCGGCCGGCAATCAGGGCGGCAACTCGACCACGAATCACGGAGGGCAAATGCTCTCCGTAGCTTTGCGCTCTGCTGCGTCTTGTTGCTACGCACGCGTACGGTAGAAACATGGTTTATGGTGTATGGGGGTTTAACGTCCCAAAGCGACTCAGGCTATGAGAGACGCCGTAGTGAAGGGCTCCGGAAATTTCGACCACGTGGGGTTCTTTAACGTGCACTGACGGTAGAAACAGGCTACCTGGGAACGAAAACAATGACCTGAAGTTATTGAGGGCTGCATTACAGTGCAGAACAAGCATCCCAAAGCACTCGCACCGGTATACATCTGCGGCGACGACGCGGTCGTGTGCTTTCGGTGCGCTGCGTGCTGTGATAGCTTCGAGAAATCCTCAAAAGCATTCGCTCGGCAATCACAATCTTACATCTTTCAGTCGATATCCAATCGGAGGGAAAACAGCCATTGCGTTGCTCATGCAACGACCCACCGCGCTATCGGATTATCGCGTGTTTGTTTCCTACGCAGTGAGAATGACTGGTAGCACCGCAGACGATCGACCCTGCATGGCGATTGACTCCGCGCTGTGGTCGTTGCGATTTCTACATTCGTGAACTGCTTCCTGTGGGCTGTAATCAGAAAAGAATCGGGATTCAGGATACGTTTCGTTCAACTGTAGTCTGTCGGCCACCAGATTTTGCGGCCGGTTAGGAATACACGCATAATCATTGATAAAAGCGCATATCAGCTGGTTGAATGTTCATCAGCAGCTAACGGATATCACGTACAAATTTAGCTGCGTATCTTATCCGCAATGCTACAGGTTTGCTGCAGAAGACTAGCCATCGAATGAAAGGCGTTACAATACGGCCTTGCGTGTTGGAGTCTCACGTACCGCTAGTGCTTACATGATGATATGCGCTGGGAAATTCTTCTCTTTATCTCTTTAATGAGCCGAACGCAAAGACGACGGATGCGCAGGTTACTTCACAGACATTTTAAGCACCTGCGGCAGAAGGCCTGAGCATCAAGCGGTACGGCAGTCGCAGACGACGGAATCAGCTCTCGTTTCGGCTGCCAAAAGTGCACTTTTGGGACCATATATATGCTCTCACAGATGCCTCGAGCAATGTGCTCGTCAGGACTTTTAATAAAGGGCCTTTTTTACTCAATAAAGCATTTCTCAAATCACATCAAGCCTTTCCACTGCGCAGAACGCCGTCAAGACCGTACGGTGCCGTATCGCGCTACACGTACCTCGCAAAACACATCCAGCACATTCGTATTTGCACGCATACTGGGAGCAGGAATCTGTGGCCTCTCTCGTGAAAGGCCTCGAACACCATCGCAATATCAGCCGGTTGCACGAAATAAACAGCCGAAATATTTTGGGAATAACTATGCGATCGTAACATGAAGCGACCTTTGTGCTTGCGAGGTGGTCAGACCATCGACTGCGATCACACACACATGAGAAAAAAAATGAACAGAGAGAACTACCGCAAAGGTGCCATTGCAGTAGAAAAAGATGATATGCACCGCGGTATAATCGACAAAAGTGCCTCCATCGCGCAAATCATCGCATGAAGGACCACTGTCCTCCTAGTTCTTATAAAAATGGCCGCGCGCGCTTCCCGCTACCATACCATTTAACCGTCGTCTGCTAGTGTCCCGAGTGCCCGTGACGTCATAAAAAGAGGCCCACAGTCACCGCCACTTAGCGTGGAGTTGGTGGAATCGCGGCTTGGATCACCTAGCAGAAATAAGCTTCCTTTGATCAATCCACCATTTTACTGCTGCCGAACGCTAGAATAAAAGCAGACATTTTACGGGGCATTTGTTTAGATGCAATAGCTTTTAATCAGCTTTGGAAAGGTTGTTTATAGGTACTAATATCAGCAACTGTGTCGCGTTCTCGTCTTTCTCAGTAAACGTTTACCTTTGTACATTACTTTAAATAATTTTACCTCGGTTTTAAAACCTTTACCTTCCTTATTTCTGTACTTACAATTTTATGGAGCGCAGCCATATTGAGAAATAAAACACGCTCAATTAGCTTCACTGCTGCGTCTGTAGTTTTAACGGGGTCACCTGTATTTATTATAATTTTTCTTTCAAGAAAAATATACACACTTCCGGTTTCCACCTAATTACAGTGTAGCAAACAGATGTCTTCGTTTGCGGATTTAAGACTTCAAGTGAGGTCGACGCCGCTGTTCTCAATGCTCACAAGTGGCTCCACCCCTGATTTGTTGCTGTTTTGATACAGATAGAATGTAGAAATTGGTGCCCATTTTTATTATCGGCGTCGTTACAAAGTAAACTGTCATGATAAAGTCAGCTTTTACTGCAACTGGATATTTGATGCGTGGAGCTTGGTCGTTAATATGTACAGCAAATAAGGCGCTCATTTCATTAGATAATATGCCAGAATATATCTTGCTGGTTACATATTACGTCAAGTTTAGAACCTTATCCACTTCGCGCGCTTGCGGAATAGTTCAGCAGATTTTTTAAGCGCATTTTTCAAAGCAGCAGACTCAAGACGTGCTCGCTTTGAGTCGAGGACATTCCTTGCGGCGCGTGGCTTAAAAAGATAAGGGGATTCTAGAAACTGTTGGGATTGTGCCTGTGCGAAAACGGCGCAGTTGTTGTCCTCTCTGTAAGCTCGTCGGTGTGGGAGGCCCCTCGCACGATGCCGGCCTAAAAAAAAAATGAAGTTCGCAAACCAAGAGGTACTTTCAATATTGTTTAAATAGCAGCTGTAACTTGACAAGGAAGCTATTTCTTGAAGTGCTGGTAACAAGTTTCCTAGTTTACAGACACTTTTCTATAATGCACCGTTAAGTCTATCCTATTTTTCAGTACAGACTATTATTTGGAGACGTTCCAAACATCTTACCAAGCATTTGCTCGTGGTATCGCCCTAATTCAGGCGTTCTGTTCTTCATCCCGGGGAAACTAGGAAACTTGCTCGTTGGGCTCCGGTTTCCAATTAATCCGGCAATTGGGCACGCAGCACTTGTTAACATAACCTAACAGGAGGGTAATCCACAATCCACTCCAATTAAAGCAGCAGCACATCACCTCGACGAAAAAACAACCGCAAGCGCAGCACAAGGCGCAGGCTATGCCTATATGGTCAACGTACAGAAAAAAAGTTCGTTCGGATTCCGGAAGATGTCGCGACGTGCAACGACTTTGCTTGCCCCGAGGCAATCAAAGGAGCGTCACGTGTTTGCGGAGCCGATCGCATTGTCGTCGACGTCGTGCCCCACTCCGACTCCTCTGAGTAGGTGGGATTAACCATTGTATACCTTCCTGGCCTCATATGCAACACGCGTGCATCGCTCGTAGCTTCGAAAAATGCTGCACGGAACTGTAAATGGTAGCGCTATTCTTTGCGCTGCCTTCATCCGCCACAAAATGTAGTGCGTTATTTGTGGCCATCGAAACTTGGTAAATGTTTTCACTGTAGGCTTACCACATGACACATTTGTCATTAACTTAATTAAATGCACCGGTATTGCTCACAACACTCAGTCGCTTTCTCCTGTTATAGACCACTCGAGCACAGAACAAGTGCGCAGTAACACGGCTCCTTTTATTAGACAGTTTTAGCTGTGCGTACGCAAAGCACTACGGCGCTGCGTGCGTTACGCTGCCCGCTCAAAGTATAGTTTTAGATGGCCGTGCTGTAGCGTCCCTCAAACGCACGAGCGTCCCTAATAGCCTAAGTTGCTTTCGGACGTTAAACCCCACCATAAGTCAATCGCACGCGTAAACAGTAGCGCCATCTAGTGACAGGACGTGAAAGCACATCAACGCTCGGTTGAAGAAAATTTGATCGGTGATTACTGATAACTAGGGTGAGTGTTGCCGAAGAGCAAGCGGAAGTCAAGTCCGCCTGCTCGATGAACTCACAGAGGCTCACCATTGTTCTGTCACGGGTGCGCTCACAGCCGTGCGGACTCAGGAGCGCCTCGAGACTGACGGGATGATTCCCAGTGCCCTGTAGGCCGCGAGCATCTCGCGAAGCAGCACTGGAGAAGCTGTGCAGCGAAGCAGCATGTGGTCCAGTTATAAGGCTGATGCCTTATTAAAATGAAAAACAAACTTTGTGCAATCATCCAGAATGCATTCCTGATGAATATGTGAAGTTATGATGTTTTTTTTTTTGCTTTTCTCATGTTTTGTACGCGTACTATTCTTTATGCCTGCTGAGAATCTGACTTTTATTTTATAAACGCAATTTGTCGGCTTCGTGTGCCGCACTTGTAATGTACAGTATTGTGATGGACCCGAAAGTAGCCTTGAGCTATGGGTCCAATATTATTGTGCATATTGTAACATTGCAAATTCATTTTTTTTATAAAAATATGACTCCACGATATTACTTTTGCACTAAACAAATCACCCCTTGACCAAAGAGCGGGAGCTTAGTCCCCTAATACCTCTTCCCCAGTGCAGGGTAGCCAACCGGAACCACTTTCTGGTTAACATCCCTGCCTTTCCTTCCTCCTCTTTATCTATCTATCAATCTATCAACCAATCATCTATTTATCAACCAACCAATCATCTATTTATCAATCAACCAATCATCTATTTATCAATCAACCAATCATCTATTTATCAATCAACCAATCATCTATTTATCAATCAACCAATCATCTATTTATCAATCAACCAATCATCTATTTATCAATCAACCAATCATCAATCAATCAATCAACCAATCATCAATCAATCAATCAACCAATCATCAATCAATCAATCAACCAATCATCAATCAATCAATCAACCAATCATCAATCGACCAATCAACCAATCATCAATCGACCAATCTATCTATCTATCTATCTATCTATCTATCTATCTATCTATCTATCTATCTATCTATCTATCTATCTATCTATCTATCTATCTATCTATCTATCTATCTATCTATCTATCTATCTATCTATCTATCTATCTATCTATCTATCTATCTATCTATCTATCTATCTATCTATCTATCTATCTATCTATCTATCTATCTATCTATCTATCTATCTATCTATCTATCTATCTATCTATCTATCTATCTATCTATCTATCTATCTATCTATCTATCTATCTATCTATCTATCTATCTATCTATCTATCTATCTATCTATCTATCTATCTATCTATCTATCTATCTATCTATCTATCTATCTATCTATCTATCTATCTATCTATCTATCTATCTATCTATCTATCTATCTATCTATCTATCTATCTATCTATCTATCTATCTATCTATCTATCTATCTATCTATCTATCTATCTATCTATCTATCTATCTATCTATCTATCTATCTATCTATCTATCTATCTATCTATCTATCTATCTATCTATCTATCTATCTATCTATCTATCTATCTATCTATCTATCTATCTATCTATCTATCTATCTATCTATCTATCTATCTATCTATCTATCTATCTATCTATCTATCTATCTATCTATCTATCTATCTATCTATCTATCTATCTATCTATCTATCTATCTATCTATCTATCTATCTATCTATCTATCTATCTATCTATCTATCTATCTATCTATCTATCTATCTATCTATCTATCTATCTATCTATCTATCTATCTATCTATCTATCTATCTATCTATCTATCTATCTATCTATCTATCTATCTATCTATCTATCTATCTATCTATCTATCTATCTATCTATCTATCTATCTATCTATCTATCTATCTATCTATCTATCTATCTATCTATCTATCTATCTATCTATCTATCTATCTATCTATCTATCTATCTATCTATCTATCTATCTATCTATCTATCTATCTATCTATCTATCTATCTATCTATCTATCTATCTATCTATCTATCTATCTATCTATCTATCTATCTATCTATCTATCTATCTATCTATCTATCTATCTATCTATCTATCTATCTATCTATCTATCTATCTATCTATCTATCTATCTATCTATCTATCTATCTATCTATCTATCTATCTATCTATCTATCTATCTATCTATCTATCTATCTATCTATCTATCTATCTATCTATCTATCTATCTATCTATCTATCTATCTATCTATCTATCTATCTATCTATCTATCTATCTATCTATCTATCTATCTATCTATCTATCTATCTATCTATCTATCTATCTATCTATCTATCTATCTATCTATCTATCTATCTATCTATCTATCTATCTATCTATCTATCTATCTATCTATCTATCTATCTATCTATCTATCTATCTATCTATCTATCTATCTATCTATCTATCTATCTATCTATCTATCTATCTATCTATCTATCTATCTATCTATCTATCTATCTATCTATCTATCTATCTATCTATCTATCTATCTATCTATCTATCTATCCATCCATCCATCCATCCATCCATCCATCCATCCATCCATCCATCCATCCATCCATCCATCCATCCATCCATCCATCCATCCATCCATCCATCCATCCATCCATCCATCCATCCATCCATCCATCCATCCATCCATCTATCTATCTATACAACCAGCGTATTTCAGTTCGAGACTGACCCCTTCTCGTCGTTATACGTTCGGGCACCACACATCTGAGATAAACTTAGCGACCCATATCCTGCACGAGAGTGGCAAAATTCACTACCCAACATGCGTCAATAGTAAACTGAAGTTTTATCATCATTATCATCAGCCTCACTACCCCCCCCCCCCCCTGCAGGCTACGCCCACAACGCCCACTGCCTCTTCCATGTCTCTCCAGTTAACCCAGTGCTCTGCCAGCTGCACCCACCGTATACCAGCGAACTTCCTATTCTCATCCGCTCACCTAACCTTCTGCCGCCCCCCGCTACTTTGCATTCTATTGCAGTCCACTCCGTTACCCTTAAGGACGAGCGGCTATTTTTCCTTAGCATTACTGCCCTGCCCAAGCCCATTTATTCCTTTTGATTTCGAATAGGAATGTATTTAACCCGGGATTGTTCATTCAACCACTCCACCCGCTTCCGGTCTCCTAAGTTACACCTCTCATTTTTTTCTTACCATAGCTCGCTGCTTTTTCTTTAACTTAAGCTGCACTCTTTTCGTTAGCCTCCACGTTTCTGCCCACTGGGTGAGTACCGGTAGGATACAGCTATTGCATACTTTTATCCTGAGTGATATTGGTAAATTGCTATTCATAATCTGAGAGAACCTGCCACATGCGCTCCACCCCATTCTCATGCTTCTAGTTATTTCCCTCTCATGATCCGGATCAGTTGTCACTACCTGCCCTAAGTAGACGTATTCCTTCAACACTTCCAGCACTTCGCTTCCACTTGTGAACTGGCTTTCCATTGCTAGGCTATTTAACATTACTTTAGTTTTCTGTATGCTAATTTTTAGACCCACTGTTCTGCTCTCCTGCCTAACTCATTGATCATGATTCGCAGTTCATCTCCTCACCGAATGAACAACGCAAAGTCATCAGTGATCTCGCAAATTCTTCCGGCATTCTCCATTACCTCTTATTCCCAACTGTTCCAATTTAAGCCTTGGTATACCTCCTGTAAACAGGCGGTGAATGGCTTTGGCGAGATCGTGTGTTCTTGTCTGCCTGACGTCCTTCCTAATTATAATTTTATTGCATACTTTATGGAGGAATCCGGGAGCTATGCAGTTGCTATATATATATATATATATATATATATATATATATATATATATATATATATATATATATATATATATATATATATATATATATATATATATATATATATATGTATATATATATATATCTTCCATTATTTTCGCATAAGGCTCTTCTACACTCACAGAGCTTGAACGGTAGCGCGCGAGCGGCGCGAACTTGATTGCATTATGTATTTTGTAAATACTGTACAAACTCTCGCCTGTCCTTTCTTGCTATCGCTCTCCTCTATACTTCCCCTCGCTATCCTCTCCCTTTGCCTTTCACCTCTGCAGGCACCTCCGCAGGCTCGGGTGCTTATAGGCGCACTAATGAGGAATCTGAACTCGCCTTTTTACCCCCGGGACTCTACCTACACGTTCCGGGAATTCTTAAAAACTTCGAATTATTGTCCTGTGCGGCCGATTGCCTTAATTAAATCGGGTTAAATGCGTTGGTTTCCGCACCCGCCCCCCCTTTTTTTTTTGAACTCAGAGCGGTAGGTAGGAGGAGTCAACCAACGCATCAGCCAGTCCCGTGGCGGCTTGCCGCTCTGCCATTGGCGAAGTGATACGTAAATCAAAGAGTCCCCGTGTATTTTTTTTTCGGTGGGCCTAATTCAGGGCTATTTTGTCTGTGACTGAATCTGTTTATTCAGAGAAACCTAAAAAATAAAATAAAGCGAAAGCGCAGCCTCCACTGGACTGCCTGAAAGGCACTGCACGCATTGGTTGACTCCGCCTTCCAACCGCGTTGAGCACAAAAAGAAGCGGGAGCCGGGACGTTTAATCTAAATTAATTAGGGCAATCGGCCGCACAGGACAATAATTTGCAGTTTCTAAGGATGCCGGGAACGTGTAGATAAAACACGAGTTCAGATTCCTCCTTAGTGCACCTTTAAGATATTAGATAGTAATTGCCGCGGCCGGCAGCATTCTTTTCTTTCCGCTTCTTTTATCTTTTTTTTTCTTTTACTGCTACTACTACTTCTACACTCTGCTTCCGCAATTCCTGCATGAATGCTGAGGTTTTCATTGAGTCAAATGCTTTCTCGTAATCAATGAAGGCTATATATAGGGGTAGGTTATATTCTGCGCATTTCTTTATCACCTGAATGATAGTGTGAATATTATCTGTTGTGTATTGTCTTTTACGAAACCCTGCCTGATCGTTTGATTAATTGAAATCTAAGGTTGCCCTGACTCTATTGGCGATTGCATTAGTAAATTCTTTTTAGGCAACGGACAGTAAGCTGATTGGTCTGTAATTTTTCAAGTCCTTGGCGTCGGCTTGCTAATGAATTAAGATAATGCTAGCGTTCTCTCAAGCTTCTGATACGCTCGAGGTCATAACTTAAGGTAGTCGCGCGTTTAAGCACGTCGCTAGGGCATTCTGTAGCCGCAGGCATCTTATTCCATGGGCAGAGCATTGATTTACCGTTGCGAGCCCGAGGTGATATAACCCTGCCGACCTGAAGTGAATCACATCCGCGAAAAGTGACGAACACCTCACCGTCCCCGGGTTGCCGCGAAGCCCTTGGCTTGGTGAGCAGTCCTCGCTCCCGGGCGCACGATGGACCACATGACACGAGGAGCTCCTCGCCCGTGCCGACAGCCTTGCACGTCCTGTAGTAGATGTTACCTTGGCGCATGTAGGCCACCAAGTTAGGTTCCCGGGGGCTGGCCGCACAGTTCACGTATCGCATCCAGTTGGAACTGTCGAGTGGACGACCGTCCACCAGGAACTCCTTGCCGTTCTTGCGAACCTGGGAACACGACGAAGAACCACGCCTGTGTGTCAGGCCATCAGCTCAATGTAAAAAGGCACCATGAAATTCTATGTGGTGACTGTGTAAATTCTGCCCATCCTTCTGCGCTGGACACCGCTATCCCGCTGGAAGCAACAATGGAAGACGTACGACTGTATATGGAGTGTCAAACGTAAACTCCTCCTGGGAAAGTTTTATCATGAGCACTTGAATCGTAGCGCGCGTGATATTATCCGCTGTTCGTACAGGTGTGATACACTCAGAGATTTCTCTTCCGTCATCAGATGGCGACAAAGCCACCAACTAGAAATTATTTCACCTTTAGAGCTATTATAGTAGAAGACCGAAGTTGCCGGCGCTCTAAACGCGGCCGCGGTGGTTCTAAACAGGCCTCGTAATAGACACACCTGCCAGGTATAGGCGTTGCAATCCCCGTTGTCTTCCACTCTTACACCCTCGTAGGGGCCGAAGAACACCCTCCTGGGCAGCGGCTTTAGCGTCAACACCCCGAACTCGGTGCGCTTGAGGGCAAAGCGGCGGATGCACAGACCTTCTGGGAGGCTCTTGTTGGCACGCAGCGGGTCCCCGGCTTCCACCTGCGAGCGGCACGCCCTCTCGTGGATCACTCCACTGCTCCTAACTTCTGTTTTTCAAAGCATTCACTAGAAAACCACACTCACTACAGCACTCAGCCTTAGTGGAGTTGCCATTGCATACACGAAAACTCCGTTCTTTGCAAATGAATGAACGCCGCACTAATAGGTATCTATGCTGTTAAGAGGTCTTCCTGATATGTGACATGTTAGCGGGTAATCATGATAAAACAAAGGGTGCAGTAATTCAACCAGTAACGGTTGTCCGCTGAATAACGTGGTCAGGGCATACCTCGTCACTATGAGATGTAGCTCAATCACATTCAGGGCCACTCACACTCACATCCACTCACTCACACTCATAACCACTCACACCTACGCCCACTCACACACACACACACACACACACGACCATTTACACTCACAACCCTTTCCTGACGCTCATGTCCACTCGCTCACATTCACGTTTACTCACTGTTTTCTTGTTTTCGGAAAACGGAAGGAATGAGAGATTTACTACCCCGGCCAACTACGCTCGTGGCTCTCCTTGCAGAGCCTGGTTCGCACAGATGCGTTGGTGAGCAGCTTGGGGCTCTGTCGGGTTCTTTAGCCAATTTTCGCAGTTTCGATGCTAGCAGGAAATTATCATAAATCACGCATATTCATGTCCCGAACCAATCTTATGCACGTGTGCTCCTGCGCTTGCAACTAAGATGATAAGCGCGTGTTTAGCGTCAGCTAAGATGCTTAGACACGTTTTTGAACGGTGTCCTTAAAGGAAAGCTGAAGCACTTTTCGAAAAAAAATGAGTTCTCTACGTCATTTTATAGTTTTTAGTCCACTGAAACACAATATATGATTCAAAAAGAGTGGAAATAAACGCAAAAACTTGTTTTTTAGAAGAAAACGCGCCCCATCGCCTCAGGGCGCCGAGCGAACGCCGCTCTTGCCCGCGATTGGTCGGGACCGTCGTGACGTCATTCACGGGGATCTCTGGCCAGCACCGACGGCGTCGCTGCGTAGCGCGTTGCTTCGGCGGGCTTTTAAGAACTACGTTCTGGAAATTATGGATAATTGAAGCAGTGTTGAACAGTTTGGACTTTCACCATGCATGTTCGAGCCATCAGCAGCTTCAGAAAACGGCGGAACCAACGACGCCGCTGAGTGCGCCGGCGGCGAATGTCAAGTCGCGACATTTTCACGCGTTGGAAATCTCGACTGGATGGATGGGTAGATGACAGCTTTTATTTCCAACGGAAATGGAGACCCCTTACTACTCACCACCCCCGGCATGCAGGCCTGGAGGGCGGGGGCCGGAGCCTCCGTGACTAAAGGCTAACGAAAAGAGTTTATCCCTTCGCGGCTGAGGCCGCCAGGCGGATTGGCTTGTTTCTGCCGAGCGGGTTCTTCGCTGCGCAGCAGGGCTTCCCAGCTTTCTTTGCTATCAATATCTTCGTCGACTCCGAGGTAGTCAGCGCATTCCCATATTCCTTGCTTCCGGGTAACCGTGGAACCACCGGACTGTCGGAATCTGGACGAGCGCGCGCAATGCTATTCCGAAATCGTTGAGAACTACAGACTAAACAGAAAACTGGGGCCACCGCCTGATAAGAAGGTAATAGAGAAGCGACCGCATGGCGGCGCCTGCAAGTCGGAAATTTCGTTAACCCAGTATGGGCCTTTCACGTGCTACCAGGGTTACACGAAAGCCAAATCTCGACTGATACGTATGTTTTGCGTAGGTGCCTATGTTTTGTGTAGATGCAAGTGGCAATAAAAAAAAGTAAATTGCGCCGAAACGTTTCTGTGTACCGCTGCTCCATAAAAGCCTGGCCACCAACTTCTTGCAACGCCTGTAAACATGATCTAAATCAGATCACCGGCACACTTACACGAGTCGCGCGAGGTAAAGCATTTGTTTGTTCATTTATTTATAGTTACTTTCCTAATTACCCCCGAAGGCCTTTTAGAACTACAAAATAATGCAAAACTACATGAGTGGAGTGGGTGCACTGCTGTACTACAGCGCGAAGAGACGAGGCGACCGGGAGGACCCGTGTGCGTTTTCCTTCTGTCGCATATTCGCATGAAACTTTTGCACTTACCCCCGTGCGCTGTTTTTTTTTTTCATGCTGAACACGCTTTTGAAAATAATTATGGCTGCGTTTCGGACCACGCAGTGCTGCTCATCAAAACAGTGTGCTGCGAGATATAGTTTCTGCTGTTGCGTATCGAGATAACGAGCAGAATTACTTGTGGCAGATATATGCGTACCGTTGCTCGACCACTTTGCCGTTCTGACTCAAGGACAAATTAGCATGAATTCTGGCGCCATTGTCTATCGTCAGCCATGACCAAGCGGTCATGAATGCAAATGTTTGCTTTGCTCAAGTATACTAGGCCTATATAATCGTTTTTTTTTTGTTCAGTTAGGTGCGGCTGCATGTGCTGCGCGCTGATGAAAGATTAAGAGAATTGCTTGTGCTGCCAGGAGGTTCAAGCAATATGGAAAAAAGCAAAAAGGCACACAGTGCGTAACGAGCTCAAAAAAGTTCAAGACTGTGTGCCTCAGTAAAGCATTGCTGGAAGTGGCTTTAGGTCAGCATGGATGTGAACCAGCTCGAAAAGCCAAAGAGTTTACAAACAGGTAAGAAAGTAATACATCGAAAAGAGAAATATTGCTGCACATATTTTGTGCAGGCAGTTTCGGCATGCTGCGTGCCACCAGATTGTCTGGTTAACGTGGAAGAGGCTGGGGGAGAAACACCGTCGGATTCTACCAAGCTGTGGGCTGAGCGCTGTTCGAAAGAAGTACCATGCCAAAACTCGTTAATATACAGGCTCCAAACATTACACGGAACGCCCGAACGAGAGAAAGTAAACGGCGATAGCAGAAGGTTGCGTTGATCTGTGGTTCGCCAAAGCGCGGGCCGCAGCGAAGCAAGCGCAGCCGGACGGCCGGCCGACTCTCCGTGAATGGCGTCACTTCCGCCAGTTCTCCCTCTCTGCCGTCCCCCCACCCGGCTCTTCCGGAAGCGACGAGGGCGTGCCGGCGGCGGGTTTTTAAGAAGCGATTGCAGCTCTGTTTGCGTACAGAATCGGGAAATAATTTACGCACATGATTTTCAAGGTCCTTTCTTCCCGACCACAGCGTTTCATGAGATTTGAAAACCGTTTCAGCTTCCCTTTAAGCGTGCGCAGGGTTCTTCATTAGAGGGTGAAAAGTTTCAGCGCGGCGGCCCCTACTTCCCAACCTCCTCTCACCTGGGGCCTTAGGATCAAAAATGAGCGCTAATATGAGGAATGATGCACTTTCAAGCTATACAAAATATAATTGAGCAGTAGTTCATTCTTTCATGTGTAACATACGCAGAGGAAAACAATCCCTGCGCAGCTGAGCATCGATTTAATAATGTGGTTCAGAAGGAATTTTCCAAATATCTAAGCCAAATAACATATAACTCATATTTGTTTTTTGTTAACTGCAAAAGAGAACCTGGAAAGATCGCCTCAAATTTAATTGGCAAGTAAACACTTCTTGGAACGCAATTTCATGGGACCTCGGCCGCCAGTATCGTCAAAAACCTGCATGTCCAGAATACTGTTCTATAAGCAATGAAGGAAAAGGTCTAACAGAAAAAAGGCATGGGGCCCCTTTAGATGATGAGGGTGCTAACATTGCACCTAATTATTCTCACCGTAGTCAGCCGCGTCGTTGGTCGAGGAAACGTCATTCGTGGAACGATGCGTACCTAGCTAAAGTTTTAGCCATTTTGCGATTCAAGCACGTTTGAAACGGCACGACGACACTGGGAAAAAGCTATATTAGGAATTTTTCTGAGAAAATCGCATTATCCGGCTCAAAGGATTCCTGATGCCGGCCAGATATCAGTGCAGCTAGAATTGGTGAAATCGGAGCCTGCAAACAGAAGCTATTACACTAACAGACACAATTTAAAACACAAAGGTAAAAATTTCAGAAGCCCATTCCACTCGACCAGTGCTGTTACTCTCGACGCCTACCGAAAGGTCGCCTATGGACCGGAAATGGGCTGCTTCCTCAAGCCAGCCTTGGTACAGTGGAAGAACTTCAGTAATGAATGGTCCCTCTCGGGTAAGGCCGACCAGCAGACAATGTGGCCCACGTGGCGGCGAGACGTGCTCTTGCGAGGGAAGCAGAGGGAGAGTTCGGAGGCACTGACGAGCCATCTGCACGCGGTGGTGGCATGCGCCCATTGGCGTGTCCTCGCGGGAGTCTGAAGGGATTAGCGCTGGTGTGGCTCAGTTCTGTGACCACACCTTCATGTATACCAGGAGGGAGCGTGGATAGAGTGTCATGCGTGAAGGCCGCTGGCTTGTCTGTTGTGCTACCTCCGGGTGGCCTCATGTGGCAGAAATTGGTGAAGACTTCAGCACTGATGTCCTTGCGTGGGTGCGATACGCAAAGCTTCGCGTCCGACTTTGGTGGAGACTGCAGCTGGGCCGCGGCGGTGATATGGAGAACGCCCAGCTGGGGATCAGATGTGCGATGGTGTCACCTAAGTGGCGAGACCCTGTATCCGGTGTTGGTTTGCCGCCGTCTCCGATGGGAAGAAGCAACATTGCCGCAGGACGGGTGTCTCCGCGCCAGGGCTGAACTTGAGCCTATTGGTGGGCATTGTGTCTGAAGGGTATTTAAAATAAAGTAGAAGGGTGGAGGAGGAACTTTTGACTCGAATGATGATGTGAGCGAATAAATTTCCATCTGTAACCCGAATGTTCTCAAGGAAGCTCATTCCATGTTCCGACAGAGAAAAAGAACATATGAAGAAATATAAATAGTGCCCATGATTCGGCGCGGCAAGACAGAACCACACCTTGCACACATGCAGCGGAAGCTCGCATGATGGTTTTGATTTCCTGGGCAGCTTCCAGCTGCCCAAATCGACAGCGGCGTATTTCCTCGTACATTGATGCTGACGGCAGTATTTTCATGACCTTGAATAAAAACGGTTTTGTATACTCTGGAGTGATTGTGCGAGAGCTTAATCCTCGGCTCGTTCCTGCTCTTTGAGTACAGTCCATTCGCTGCTATTGCTTTCTTCTGTAGCTTCTTTTTTCAAGAGTGAGAAGGTAACACTCAGAGACGTTATATTTTCTATCTCTCTCCCGAGTGTAGAAGAATTAAGTTTGAACTCTACGTCCAGCCAATCAAAGTGGGCGCGGCCAATTTGGCTCACATCTCATATCCCAGAAAATCACAGCAACGTTTCGTGTCCATCGGCAAGGAAATTCAGATATTGAGAAGATTAAAGCATTAACTATTACCACTTCGTCTATCTCCTTGGCATCAAGGCGTTACTATGTCTGGCCTAATGCATACAAATAAAAAAACATATATGCTTGATTTGCAATGAAGGGATCCTTCAAGTAAACAATAGAAACAATTAAGGAGCACTGGGGTTACCGAAAAGAGGCCTTGCTTTTCGCGCCGTTTCGGGGCTTGAGCCGAGCTTGTGCAGTTCAAGAGTAGGGCCAAATGCGCCAGGTTGTTCACGTGAGCCCGGATCAAAAAAAAAATCACGGCCAGAGCCGAGCTCTACAATGCCCACACCAGGGCACAGAAAAAATTACAGGGGACACTTCCCCTCTGCCAAGGATATGACGTGATAGCTTGAGTTAATTCAATGTATGCAGAATTGGTTGTTTTCTTCTATACGTTCTTAGAACTCCGGGCCCACTGGTGCACAGGTTAAGCGATGCGCCACAGCCCTGCTATGGCAGGCGCTGCCACAGGGCGTGCTTTATGTGCTCCAGGTTGCTCTTCCCGAGTGACCAATCATTTTAACTGCCAACCGCCATAACGTGCAGTTTACTCACAATCCGGCGGGTAGGTTGTGATGACAACAAGAGATCACGTGGACCTAGGTGGCCCACCTGCATCCTAGTTTGCTTTTCTTTTGATTCGTGGTGTTTTGCTGCACACGGTCAATGACGACGCCGGATTTTCAGCGACACCAGCTCCTTAACGCTCTCGCGTTTAAAACCTAAGCGTCCACTCCAGTACTGGAGATACCACCTTACACTAGTTATCGCAGATCATTTTCCCATCGTTGATTTAGTAGCACGCATTGAAACCCTTCGTATATGAGCTCAAGCAGCGTAGAAGGACTGACAAAAGACATCTACCTCTCTAGCAGTGCCAAGGCGAATTTCGATCAAAGGATCTGACACATTTCGTAGCGACTCATTGCACCCGCGAAGGGCGTGTGCCCACGCCAATTGCCAACTAGTAAGGCGAACAGTAACGAGAGACTGCCGCTCCTGCGCCAGCGAAATGCCCTGCTGCAGTCGTCCAAAAACACTAGCATGATGCCTTATGCTGCCTCGAGGCGCCCTCGTCAATGAATATTTGCTTCCCTCAGCTGTCAACAACACGAATAGCGGATACCTTCATCACGAAACACACGCGACAAACTTCGCTCTCGCGTCCACACGCCACTTCCATCCACTCACGACCACTCGCACCCATTCACGTAAGCTCACAGCCATCCATCACGTATGTCCATTCACCACTCATCACTACTCACACTCACATCCACTCACTCACACTCATCTCCACTCACGCTCATATCCCCTCACTCACAATCACACGCACATACACTCCCAGTCCCAATCAGTCACTGACACTCACACTCACAGGCGTGAGAGTGAGTGAGTGGGGCGATGTGAGTGCACTCATGAGCGATGTGCCGCCCTGTTGGTCGGGTAAGACACAAAGAGGCGGTGAAAGGAGAGAAACAGGAAGAGTGGCTGCAGTGGACAGTTCCCGTTATGCAAGCATGCTGTGCCAGGTGAAGGTAAATTCTGGATTCAAGGACTGCCCTCTCCACTCGGGACATTGACTGTCTTGTTTTGCGTCGGCTCGGTCTGTGCGGACTGAGAATAGCCAGATACGAATGGGACTCCAAGGCAGCGTTTCCCTCTCAGCATGCACGTGCTTCGCACTCACCTCGGTGTCCTTAATGTGTGTCAGCGGTCCGTGTACGGGGCAGTCGCCGGGGTGGTCGCTCCCGCAGTCGTCGCAAACTGCAAGCACAGTGTCCAGGGCGGGGTTTCGCTGAAGGCGCAACGAGAAGGCCTTCATGCAATGCTCGCTGGCTTAAGTCATGGGAGAGGCATAGGAATAGGAAGTAGTTTACACACACATGAAATATGTGTGTCTATAGGTGCCTAAGCCTCATTTGGTAATCAATTAAAAGGCAGTCTTAACCGAACTCCTTCAAAGTGTGAGACATGAACAGCATAAAGTAACTTTCCGAAAGCTGCTCCAGAACGTAATACAAACAGCCAGAAAGACCAGCTAGAAAGAGTCTTTTACGGAAGACTTCGCGGAGTTCTGTAGATGTCATCCTGCATTGCCAATGTCCACGCAGTTACTAAAGACTAGTATGCTTATTTAAGACGTGCGGTAGTTTCCTAAGGAAGCTAGGAGAATGTTTTTGTGCACAGCTCACACAGGTATTGTTCGTCGGAGCTCTCCTCGCTGTCCTTGGACTTGACTCTCTTTCGCTTTCTTCTCGGGTAGCGGGACTTGCCGGTATGCTCTGCGGAGGAAACTGCGATCAATCGCAGGAGAGTTGCCGTAAGAATGGTTTTGGCACCGAATCTTGCGAGAACTTGTAAACGCAAGCTGCAATTGTGTGCTAAGAACAAGAGTGGCGGCTTGAGCATAATGAATTGTCTATCAGTACAGATGAAGTTATGGGGGAAAAAATTGACAGCCCCTGTCTGACACAAACCCAAGTGGTTTATCAAAACTTAAGCTCACTTTATCCGCCTCCCCCCCCCAAAAAAAAAAAAAGGTTCCCTGTCTAAGAAGGGAAGAATAGATTATTTGATTGCTTCACTTCTCAGTGTCCTGTGAGAGATCACTTTAGTCCAATATACAGGAGGAGTCTGGCTGACCCTCTATGTATCAGGATCGAAATAATTGTTTTCACATTTCCGCGCAAAGTTCTATACGCAGCGCGAGCTTAATTTGTTGTGCAAGTGCATGTTCTGTGGCTTTTTGCGGCGTAGCGTTATATATGCGAACGCCATCTCTGCTAGAACCAAGGCTGGGCAACCTCGCCCTCTCCTCCCAGCTGCTATTTTTCTTCCTCTCACTCACGCTTGGTGAGAGAGGCCAGTTTGCTGTGCGCTGCGAGATCCCTTCCCCTAACACCGTCCATCTCACCTCAGACGCTTTCCGACACCCGAGAGAAAGCGGTTATGCTTCTTCAGCGCGGTTACCATTGCGTGTGCCATTACAAGGAGGCCGATGAAGACCTCACGCCGTAAGAATTATGGCGAAAAACTCATAATTTAAAAGCACTGTAGTGGCATATAACTCAATAATGCAGCGGTCAATAGATTTCAACAGACGCCCGCCAGCAAAGCCGTCAACAGGAGTGAGATAATGTCGCGAATATCTTTCTTGCGCCTGTCAGCTACCATAAGTGTCGCACTAGTAAGCAAGGGGATAATCCGCGACGTCATGACATTCAGTCGACGCCGTTGGCTGAAAGGCCTTCTTTGGCATGCACTTGCTGCTGCATTGCTATATATAGCGGGACCCACTGTTCCCAGTCAATCGCGTAGCTCGACTGCCGTCGCGTAATTTGTTGGAGCGAAGTGTCTCATTTGAGCGTGGACTTCAGAACCCAGCCCACTGCTGCGGAGCTCAGACACTACTGAGCTCTTCCGCTTGTGTAAGTGCTGCTCCGTTGCTTGAACCGCTGTACAAACCCATTGTTTTTTATTATAGTGTTGTTCCGTTACACACCAAAAAATTGTGTTGTCTGCTGCTCGTGGTGTGTCCCTCATCGGTCGATACCTTGGCTCGCTAACCCCCTGAGTTGGGGAGTCTCTCAAACTAGGGGTTCAACTTTCAGTTTTTGTTTCTTTATATGTCGGCGAGCTATTTTTGCAGCGTTATTTTAGAACGCCGTTTTCGTTGTTTTTTCTTTTCGGCGAATGAATTACTGGATTTTTTTTTCAAGTCTTTAAAGTGTAAATGCTGGGTTGTTAAAAGTCGCTCACACTATTTCGCCGTTTTTTGCGATCATTAAATGTTTATTTACCAATAATTAACATTCAAACGGCGGCACTTGGAGGTGTGCTTGTGGATGGAACTGCGATATTCATTATAAATGTAACCTATGTTAAATGAGATACACAGCAGACAAAACTCCAAGTGGAAGTTTGCTTCTAAGGACTAGGTTGGCGTATGTCATGGGTGGAGTGGTCCGCTGGGTCAAGCGAGAGGTCGGATTTAACGCATTCTGTGTGTTGATGTCAGTGACAGAACTGTCGGTCGGTCGGTCGGTCAGTCGTCAAGGTAGCCTCGACATACTTTCTCGTGACGCCCATACAACGTGCCGTGGCAATGTCCGACATGAAGTTGATAAAGGTACTTAAGCACCGAACAGGTTTAAGCAGGCGACAATAGTGAAGAAACAGTCCTTAGCTTATAAATGGCAAGGATGTGGTGTTCACCAGTTTGCATACACGTGCAAGCTAGCGACACTATGCATACAATCGCAAAACCGTGCTGCTTATTCAACACCAGCGTCTCATCCCGCTCCAGCTTCCCCACTTACTAAATTTTCATCTTTGAGTGTATATCGAACTCAAAAGCCACGTAGCAATACATTGCTTGCAATAATACTGACCTGTTTCTTTCACATCCAATTTCTAAAACTTAATTTGAGGCACTTTTATTGCTTTTTTTGTGGGGGGGGGGGGGGGTTCAACTGAAACTGTCATCCCCTAAATACAACAATATCAGGCTGCAATGGTCTGTTGTAGTCTCTATACTGCCGAGGTCGTAGCAGTCAAAGACTGAAAGTCCGTGCAGAACCACATCCGAAAAAAAACTTGCTTTTATTGTTTCCTTTCATTTGCCAATAGAACGTGAGAACCCTTAGTGTGCACTCTAGGGCGATTTAAAGCTCGGCTTTCCACGGCTGTCGCCCGAGCACAACCAGGCGATAACGCAATTCCCTTTGGCCTCACGTCATACGTAGGGAACCCGAACACTCACAGGAGGGATGGCCGGAAGCCCCTTGGCCGCTGTGATCTTCGTCCTCAGCGCAGCTGCCTTGCTTGGCGACACGCTTCGGGTAACGCTTGTCATCAGCTACGATGGCGCCACTTCCTAAGACGAATGAGTCGGGATATTAGGGATTACAACGTGCAGTTAATGCACACCGACCGCGAGACCTGCGAAGACGAAACTCCCTTTCTCTATGGTGACATAAGTCTAGCAGCACTCATGTTTCACGCATCTGGGAACAGCCGTAATGGTCACGTTATGTGCGTCATTCGATTGTTCGCCAGTAAATAGGAAGTCTATGAACAGAAATCAAAGGCACGATAAGCCTGAACGAAAGAATGCACACAAAAGCCAAAAAAGGGTAACGATATGCACGCAGAAGCAGGGGAAAGCAAAGCAAATCTCTAGAATGCGTAGGAACTGTATCCACTGTTTTCCAAGAGTCGTATTTTTAATTGTTAGGCACATCAGGACATGGACTTCAAGACCATCAGCGCGGAAAAGTGGAAGACATAGCTGCCTCCCCCCCCCCCTTTTTTTCCCTAGCGATGACGCTAATCTCTCAGCCCACGTAGATCCTAATACCACACATGTGCGCACGGCGCGTGCCCGTAGTCCTTCAGACATCTCGTAGTGTTTCTTGACTGCATGCAGTTGTTACAAGGCGGATTTATAGTGGTGGCGAAGGCTGGGCCGAAAAGTGGTTTAGCGCGACTGCAGCACAACCAGAGGATGGGGGGGCAAAACACTCATATAAATAAATGATAAAACTACAAAATTGGAATGTAATCTGCCAATAGAAAAGAAAAAATATATTAGCACCTTGTTTTATGAAAGAGGTAAGTCATTTTAATAAAACCTGGCAAATTTTGTATTTTTGCAACACTCTTGACCTGCCCCCTATTCATGAGTGTGCGGTGCATTACAGCGCGTCTTTGCAGGCCTTGTTTCGATACCCGGCTAACCCGGCCACAGTGGCGGGAGCTCACGAAGCGATTTCTTATCGCCAGCTGTCTGCGATGGCGCGCCTGGTAAAGCGTATAAATTTAGCTCGCCGGTCTCAAAATGCTCCTTTTGCGAAGTTTTCGTCGTCCTTGCACGTCGCTTCTTTGTCACCGTTCGGTAAGATTTGCACCCCGCTGCACCGCTGCGGCAGTTTTCTCGGTTTTGTCGTTTCCTTCGGCGTGCGGCCAGTGCGAAGTCTTTTTCCGTCTTTGCACGCTTCGCGCTCTTCTTTCCAAGCGCTTAGCGCTTCATTTCAAGATGAGCTTGCGGCATGTGAAGAAACGATGCTTCGTGGTACACTGCGACAGCGTGGATAGTACCATTGGTGTCACGCTACACCGATTCCCGCTGGACTTTCACAGGTGTGTCGTCTGCTCTAGGTATGCGCGATAGCTTCGATATGGTTTCGCCGGGCTGTTCGCTCGTGTTTCATAGCTGTAACCCGTTCGTGCGTACTTGGCTTCATGTTTTCGGGGATATTTATGTACTACACTGCAGGGCACACACTTTCAGTGCTGAGGTGTGCGAATGTCCTTGCCCCGCGAATGTCCTTGCACTTCACTGTACGCTGTACTTCATGTGTACTTTTGTTGACGTAAAATTACTTCAAATTGATCCGGCTAACGACTAGAAGTACTCTGGAGATGGTACGCCGGCTCAATGTATGGTATTTGCTCCTACGTTGAGCACGTTTGAGGGTGCTAAAGCTGGCTTTAACATTGCCTTGCAGATGTAAACGCACCTGCTATATTCTTTCAGCTGAAGAAATTAAATGTGAAGAATAATCCCAGTGTGCTCTATGGTCTGTGTTGATGCGCCTACTTATGTCATGTTATGTTTGCTTCAATTGAAGCTGTCGTAGCATTGTTTCCTATACTTTTCAATTTCCAAAACTGACAACGTTCGTGGCACTTCAGGGCTTTTTCCTATCTGCACTGTGACTATTGAGATGATTAGCCAACTTAAACAATACTGCTTGTGCTGCCTGTGACATGTATTTTTTGTTTGTGTGCCAAGGGTGTGCTTTGTGACTGTATTTGTTTGGTTGCTGCAATAAACAATGAATATGAAACTATGAAAACCATACTTGCCGTACACTCTATTGCGAACTGTGCACTTGAGCCAGTGTTTTGTGCATCATACCTTGCTGTACTCAAAAGCTCTCAAAAGTACTAGCACCAGTATTTGCACTACGAATCATGCATGCTTCGCCAGTGTCTGGAAGTGTTGCTGCCTTTCTATGCTGCCCCTCCTTTACCAGTCACTTTCATTGCGTTCCCAATTGCACATTAACAAGGCCATAACTAGCAGGAACTCGAGCACATTTGACTGGCAAAGGTTGGGGCGCGCTGAAAGGCAGCAACCTTCGAGAGATACGGGCTCGAAAACGCGGTTTCTACAGAAAGACCGCTTTATAATTCGCGCCAAAAGCATACGTATGCGTGACGTCATTCTACGTCACGTTTGCGTAGTTTGCCCCCCAAAATCCAGGGGGTGCTGGAGTGCCCATGAGCCGCCATTTTTTTGGACCAATGGGCGTCTATGGAGCCTTCGCTACCAGTATACATCTACCTTGGTTGTTATCTGTGCTCTGAGGCAGCCTGCTCCAACCAACCTCACGACACGCGAAGACCAGCATGTATCCCATCCCCCTCATCCCATCGACTTCTCTCACCCTCGGATAGAAGTCGTGAAGGGCAGCCAGGCGGTATCATTCCATTGCTCACCGCTGCTAGCAGCCTGGGGAGGAGGCAGCTTTGGGTGCAGAAAGTGCGGATTGGCAACCTGTCACAGCCGATGCTGATGTCGATGGTCGTGTTTTTGTGGCATTTTCAGGGAGATGACTTCTTTCTTCCACTTAAGAACTCGGCCCGATTATACCTTCCTTTGGCTTTAATTGAACGACTCGGGTGACAATCGCGGCTGGTCGCTGTAACTGCTGCCGCGGTGCAACGGTAATGCTCTCCAAATTGTACCCAGTCGTAACTGAAGGCGCAATTCAAGCGCCGGCATTTTATTCTTTTTCCTCTCCGCGTTCTATATTTTCGCATCGGTGTCTGTTCGTTCTAAACCCTCGTGTTTACCAGTCTGTAAAATAAACAAAAAGCCAAACCAAAGGGAACAGCCCTACTCGCGCCGTCCCTCCTTCGAGGGTGCGCCTCGACTCGATGGTGTCGTGCTCAGCACGCAAATGTACAGACGTGAACAGGTTGGTATGGTAGCGTTCAGGCGGTCGTCTGCACAGCAAACGGAGTGAAATTTTACAGCAGGCCGGTGCTGTGTTTTGTAGCCTGATCCCACGCTTACGCTAAGCTGCACAGAAATAAAAGCAAGGAACGGACAGCACTTGCGCGCTATGATTTGTTCCGCAGCACACCAATCCAGCGCTCTAATCAGGTCTTCTCACGAATGTTACATGTAAGCACGTTGCTTGCTCAACTGAAGTGTTCGCCACACGTAAATGCTACCGGGATTAAGCTTCCCGAATTGAAATCGAAGCAAGCGACAATGGAGAGCGAAACAATGGCGATCCGTTCTATAGCTTTCAGCATTATGCAGCGATTTCGCAAAGCCCTGCTTCCCTTATCAATGCAACGCAACAAAGCCGGGTAGGAACACTCAACGCTGGCGATCTTGACGTCACTAAAAACGTCCTGGAGTTGGGCGATGATAGTGCGCGGTCACTTTGCATGGTAGACGTTTGCAGGCACACGTCGACGATCGCCAGTTTGTAATCGGTTTTGCGTATTACGCCGACTATGCAAAGCGTTTAGCTAAACCTGTAGGCGCCGACCTTTAATGCAAAAACATGAGTTCATCGCTCAATGATGCAAACATGTTAAGGCGCTCAGCTGGTCACAGGTGAGTCCTCTTTACGATTGCCATTTTATATAGACTGCGATGCCGCATGGTCACTTGTCATTTGCACCATGGTATACGGGATGAAACTCTGCCCTTTGTATGCATACATTGGTCGGTGCCGGTCTCCGTCAGCGTTGCTGCAGTGTTCAGCTGATTTTTTGCTGTCTGGATCCACAATTTTCCTTTCTGTTCGCGGAAAATAATTCCTTATTCGCAAACACCTTTACAGAGAGTAGCGGCGAAGGATACATTATACTTAAAGAAATTCGAAAGCCCATGAACTATTTAGCGCCACTCTGGAACCTGCATAGCCAGCTCCTGAGCTGCAGTGCCCAAATTATTCAAATGATCGTGGCAGGGCGCGATAACCGCAATTAACTACGTCGTAAAGGAACGTTACTTGGTTTTTGCAGCTGCGCTTCTTAGCGCTGCTCGAGCCGGTCGAGGTA
The DNA here is from genome assembly GCF_052857255.1 of Amblyomma americanum. Classification (NCBI taxonomy): domain Eukaryota; kingdom Metazoa; phylum Arthropoda; class Arachnida; order Ixodida; family Ixodidae; genus Amblyomma; species Amblyomma americanum. Next base: position 115,283,549 of record NC_135500.1, on the reverse strand, counting down.
ACAGGCACAGCGACCAATGATGGCCGCGGGTTTGGTTGCCGTACATTCTGGGATCCAAGCTCGGATGATGGTCAATGACAGCAGCGCTTCCTTGAAACCAGAGAGCCGCATGTATAGTTCTGGCTCATTCACGGGGAAGAGATCGGTGACCCGGCCACTCGATATCTGCGGCGCGTCTGCGCTGCTCTATGCATAACTGTGGGTTGCGTAGCCTATATACGCGGACCCCTTGATTTCCCACCTCCACTACATACCTGACATTCATATAATGCTTCCAGTGTTACTCTTAGGATGAATCACTAAATTTACGACAAAGTGTGCCGCAAACAAGCGTAGGGCAGCCACCAAAGTTTGCTTCAGAGTTGAACTAAATTATGTGACCTAGTGCTGTCTTGGGCCTGGAAATAAATACTTGGGACATGCGCTTCTTTCTTCGGTGGAGTCGTCGCCACCCAGGCGGCATCTCTTTAACGTGGGCGATGCTAAGTCTGCGCTTGCTTCATAGCTACACTACAGGCTCGCGACTGGCGCAAGAGAACAGCACATAATTTCTGCACAGTGCTCAGTGCTGTGAGAAGCCAACACGAAAAAAACACACGAGACTGTAAAAGCGCCGGCTATCAAGTGACAGCTACCAGATACTCTAGTGTGGGATATTGTGAACACGGCGCAGAGTCGGCAAAAGTAAACAACTTCCTAGCCCACTTTGCGGTCTTTCTAGCAGCCGTTTTGACAAGCTAGGACCACCTTTGTGTAAAACAAAAGCGACTTCGCCAAAGTGATATAAAGGCTTCCCAAGTCTGGTCATATGTATGCGTTGCTTATAGAGGACTCCCACGTCAGACAGAATTGTCGTTTTTTAGAATTGTCGTGGTAAACGTCGCACGGCCCATTTCGGCCGCTTAATTACGGTTTCCAAAGCACTAGGAATACGCGGAGGGAGCGCAGCAAATCGACTTCAACGTGTCGCCCAGCCTCCACGACTTGAGAATGTGACTCCGCCTTTTCTGCGATATATAATGCTGTTTTGTTTTTGGGGAGTAGCGGCGGGGGTGATTAATGCCCAAAAGCTGCTCTGGCTATTATGGACGCCGTGGTGGTCTCCAGAAATTTCGACCACCTGGGGTTCCTTGATGTGCACTGACATCGCACTTCACACGGGCCTCTAGAATTTCCCTCTCATCAAAATTCTACTACCCTGGGCGGCATCGAACATATTTAAGGGTGGCTTATATGCAAGCGTCCGAGTGATTGAGCGGCGCGTCGCAGCAAAAATTTGCTACTTGTAGCATTCGCTAGCGTTTTCGCTTCCATGTGAAACAAGGATCACCAGGTGTGCTCATGGCCCGCACACGCTGTAGCGAGTGGCCAGACCACGGATCTCGTCTCTACAAATGTGCCTTAACTACCTGCGGCTCTCTCGCTTCACGGAAGCGCTGCTGTCATTGACCACTAAACGAGCTTTGATTTTCTCTCTATATGGAAAATATGTCATCATTCGACAGTCCGTTCATTTCCTGCTAGCAACCTCGCGCCGAAGAAATGCTCAGAATGTCAGTGCTTCATGGAAGTAGCCCACTAGATATGGCACGCCAGAATGGAAAGATTATACCCCTGACTCACGGGCATTTCGAAGGCCCCCGAATCGATAATGGAAGTAGCCCACTAGATATGCCACGCCAGAATGGAAAGAATATACCCCTGACTCACGGGCATTTCGAAGGCCCCCGAACCGATATTCTATCGACTCAGAGGCCATCGAGCGCTGCTACGCGGGCAGTTTCAATGGCCATCGAGTCAATAGCCAATCGAGTCAACGGAGCAGGGCAGAACTCCATAGAGATTTCGAGGGCATTCCTGTGCTGCCCAACGTGGCTAGCGTTGCTCCGAGCGACGCCAAGCGCACTTTCATACACGATACATTCACAGTACAAAAGCATGACATATCATTATTCAGCGAAACTGTAATGCAAGCAGTCTGTACAATCATTTTAAAATTGTATCAGTCTTCTTTTGAGCCCTTAAAGTGCGTTAATTTTTACGTTGCGGTCTTTGCGTTGCTTGCGTACGTAGAGTTGATAACATGGCGGCGCGCTGCCCGCCCGCTTCTAACAAATAACAGCTTCGTCGCTTATCCCTCAAAGCAATATCGTGTTCTAAACAGTTGTATTCGCCTTCGATTGGCCCAATCTTACCCTCGCATAAAGCTTCAAGAGGCAACTATTTTTTTTTTTCAGATATCGAGGCGATTTCTCAGGTGTTAAGCATGAACGAAGCAGTCCTCCCACGCAGTTCGACTGATTGGATTGGACTCGTCTGATATTAGAGTGGCTACAGTAGTGTCTGCATCTGTCACTAGATGGCGCTAGGAACAACTCGTGTCGTACGTCGCGTACGTGCAACTAAAAGGATTCTCAACAACATGCGCGTAGGAATGTGTTTCAACAAAATTGCAAAGTAGAGATTGTGGCGCCACAAAAGCTTGGCGTAAGACAGGAGAATCATTTAAATGGCCAGAGAGATTTGCCATGTAGCAGCGACACAGCCCCGTCGAGGTCGTTGGCGATTGTGAAGTTTGAAGAGCATCCCTTCTTAAAGGGGTCGTGAAGTGTTTTCCGAAAATTTTGGACGACGTGTATATTTGGAATTCTGACCCTTCATTCTATAGCGTACAGTGATTCGTTTCATCGTCCGGGTTGATCGAATAGCGAAAAAAAGTTAATTTCGATTTCCCGGCACGCGTCCTCCTCAACTCTACAGGAAACGTCATCATAAGTAGCCAATCCGAGGCTTCTGTCGCCGACACAACATGGCGGCTTAGCGAGGCCTGCTTGCCCATAGTTGACCGAGGTCAGAGCACTATATGTACTCAAATGTGGCGTCAAAATGACGTCACGCTGCATCACGTATTAAGCGCATGTAAACGGAGAGTCGTCGAGTTTGGCCGGCCTTGCTCAACTCGATGCCCTGACAGAACCACCCGCTATCGAGTTCATGTAAACGAAAGACCCCACGGAGGACGGAGAAGCGTAACCGAAACCGAAACTGATCCCAGGTCAATGACTGATCTATACTCCGTTTCATTCTTAGCTGTCTACGCAGCCAAGGCTACGGTGCCTGTTTGCGATCCTCGTCCGCATCATAATATAGTGCGTCAAAAATAAAAATAGAAATGAATTGACAAGCAAAGTGAACAGTAGTTAATATTATAGTAGACCGATGGAAGTGTTTTATTTTGCAAATAGATTGATTTTTCTTTTATGTTTTCCAGAACCGAGTGACGCAGATTTTTCGTTTTCTCAGGCGCCGGCTGTATCAGGTTTTCGCAGCTGAGCCGGCAGGTCTGTTTGTGAAAATGGCGTCGCTGTCACCTGCTCGCTTGTTTTCTTCCCCCGCTTCGACTTCGAAAACATCTCCTGTTCGCCTCTTTTCCAAGGTGAAGTCTCCAAAGTTTTCTAAAGAATGCAAGGCGGTGATAGTTAATGTCTACGCAAGCATAAGGAAGCTCCACCCCGAGAAGACTGTGCGTGACGTTCTCGCAATTGTGGGCGAGATGACCGGAGTGAGCCCTCGGACAGTTGTGAGGATTAAGAAAGAAGGTCTTTCTGGCGGAGTAAAATAATTGAAGTCACACTGAATTCTATCACCCCCCAATTAATGATTCATTGTGTGCAGCATGCGAAAAAATCCGTGAACACCGAAAAACAGCGCCTCTCAGCACGTCCGTTGCCAACTCTCACTTCACTTTCGTTTCCCTGCGGAAAAAGTTAACAGCACGCTTCTTATTAAAGAAGTCATTTCATTTTGATAACAAAAAAGGCCACTTATATATGGCTCGCATTTAGACTTTCTATCTAGAGATTCGCCGAAAAAAGATAAAAAAAAAGGACAAACCTACGCTGAGGATCGAACCTGGGCCCCCTCACAAAATGAACAAACATGCCCGCGCTTCGTACCACTCAGCCACGACGCGAGGCGGAGTGACACATTTTGTTAGTTTTTTTTTGACGGACTACTTCCGTACCTTTGGCTGTGTAGACAGCTATGTATGAAACGGAGTATAGGATCACGTGCTGTTCTTTGCCGAGTAAAGTTCCGTGTGCAAATAATTGTCACACTTTTTTTCGCTTTCTAACTTTCATACTAATCTATTATTTTGGGGTAAACGAAACTGAAAGATATATCAGTTTCTAAGCGTCTTAATGTGACGTATTTGGGTAGTACTTCTGTCAGCCGCCGGGGCCGCATGGTCGTTTCACGAGCGCAAAAAGGCAACGATTTCCAACGGGCTTTATTAAATGCAGACTCAATATTGCGCTGAAATATTTCGGAATCGGCATGTACAATATTTATTGAATCAATGTAAATTACAACCGGGCAGCTTCATTTTCTTTTCACAACCCCTTTAAGGAAAAAGCAGCGCGAGCCCCCCCCCCCCCCCCCCCTCGTTCTGTTCACAGAAACCATTAGGGGCTTCTTGAAGGGCACAATAGCGACAGCGGCTGAGTAGTCGGGCACACAAAGACGCTCAACCCTCACAACCGCATGGTCACTCTCGAGCAGAGTTGCGCCTGACACGTTGCAGGTAATTGATTGCTGCTATAATGTACATTTTCCTCTCAATTTGTAATTTTAATCGATTGCATTTTTTCAAGACGGCAACGTTTCCCGTAATTCAATTACTTAGTCTGTAATTGATTTCTGGTGCTAATCTACTTTTTCCAAAACAGAGTGTTAACGGCCGGTAGAGGTTGGAGAAACTAAACCTGATGGCAAACACAGGTGGTTACGGAGATAATTACGCCGAGACACAGCGAAAACCGACCGGCTGCGGAGGAGCATCTTGTGTAATCATGTCCGTAGCACATCACACTCCATGCCATCAGCGCCCGATTCTACGGCACTCCCCCGTCTCGAGAAATGTCATGTGACTGCTCTGAGCTACCTCCGTTCTGTCTGATAGCACCGCAGCTAACCTCTCACAATGCTCCAAACTCGGATGCTTCCACACAATACACGGAGCGACAATAAAGCATGGCGCTTCCTAGGGTACTTTGACACTAGCATCGCGGTACTGCCCAGCTACGACCTGTTGCGTAAGGTGTTCAAACGTTCTATTGCCGTCCTACGCTCCAGCGCATGCATTGAGAGGGGCGAGTGCAGCATTCGAAAATCAATTTGTATGGAGAATTAAACACGAGTAACACAATATAAATCAAGCCGCTGCAGTTCATTGTATTCTGAATAAATTGATGTAATGGCAACAAAGGTTGGAAGGAGAAGAACGCCATAGCAATCGATTATTTTTCTGGAATTTTACAGTTATTTTTCTGGGGAAGCAACTGACCTCTGTAATCACTAACATTTCAGATGGAGTTTTTGTAATTGGTGACCTATTTTTTGTAACGTGTACCAAGACTGCTCTGGAGTCTCCAACCAGAGCTACGCGGTGGTTACACGCGGCACAAAGCTGCTTGGCCTAGCATCCAACTGTGAGCAGCGGGACGACCACACATGCGGCTGGTATTTAAACTTCGGCCAGCCCGTGACACCACTACGGATAGCCCCGCTAACGCTGTCGGTTTCTTAAAGAAAAACGTGCAGCCTTACTTACTGCGGTAAGTAGGAGCAGGCTGAGCGACGCTTAAAGCCCTGGTAGTGTTCTCGAGACACTCCCGCATGAACATGCGTGACCAAAGTGCCTGCTGAACCTCATTGCTTTACGCGATAGCATAAAGAAACCGTTGAGCCATTTTGCGTTAACTCATGTTGCACATTGCGATTTTTTTAAATAAACAAAAACTACATAGCCGAAGCGCAATTTGATCCCGCGCCGATATGAGCAGATTCGTTCCGCTAGCCAGTGCTTTCGACCACTATGTATACGCCAATGCCACAGGCATAAAGCCCGTTTGTGAAACTGCTAGTCTCTGGCCCAGTAATCTGGATGCCGCAGTTTTCATCGAGTTATCGCGTTCTCGCCACTGACGGCACCGTAAAAACACCACACCGGGTTCCTTGTGCTATCGCAAACAAGGCTTGAGATTGAAGTTTTCACCTTTCTTTTTTTTTGTGCCGATCCAGGCCTAACCGTTGATCTCACTTTACAAAGGCAATGACATCAATATGGTCACCAATAAATGCTTCCAACCCTCAAACAAACTGACACGACAAACTGAGGATGCGTTCCGATACTCCCATGTAGGCATCTACTTAAGTGAATAGCTGTCTAGCGGGATAGCTGCCATCTTGAGACGCGTTATATTGGGCGCGATCCAGGCAGCGAAGACGTCGATGCAAGTAAGCTTCCTGTTTAACCATGGTCCAGCACTATGGTGGTGAGAACGCCGAGCAATGTGGGCGTATATAATTACGGTTAGGCAACTTCCATCAAGCGTGAGTCATAGCGTTAAGTAAATTACGTGAACTAGCGGCTAATTACACAACATTCGTGGACGTGCGTTTACGGCTGTGCATATTGAAATGTGGACAAGAGAATCATGCGTGTGAGAGCATCGCTAAATCAGTGGACGGCTTGAAACAAGGACTGAGACCAGTGGACGTTGCATGCTTGTTTATAATCAGACGATGCTGTCTTTTCGCACCTTGATTTTATAGCCGGTTACGGTTAAATCTTGCTGTCTTTGGTTCCTCGCCTGACAGAGACAGGTAGTGTAACGGCATGCACATGTTCCTTTTTCTGTAGTGTCTCTATGAAACCATCTTGTGCATATTCATTTTTATTTACAGTCTCGTAAGAAAAACACACCTGACGATGCCAGATTTCTGCACCTTAATTTTAGACAGTGCAAAGTTCAAACTGGTAGCTCTTTCTGAGTTTCCTGCCGTGTTACAGGGCAGACCGCAGGTGCAATGCAACTGCGTGCTTTGCTCGCTGCAGTAGCGGTATAATCTTTCGTGCTCATTGTTTTTATGCTTATCACCTGGACGTCGACGCTCGGCGTTTTATTTCCAAAACTGGAAGGCAGTGCTTACAAACTTTGATCGAAAAATAGAAATAATGGTGGCTCGAAGATGAGGGCCGCTATAGTGCACTGTACAACAAACGCAATGAAATTAAATTTTTATAAATTTAAATATTTTAGACTTGCCTCCTGCACACAACTAATTTTTAGCAAGGGCAGTACTTCGCGAATGCGGCTGAAGTCGATGGTTCCGAACACCTCGCAGGTAGTAAATTTTGCTATGCAGGCGGGACAGGCCTCGTAGTGCTCCCCCTGTCTCGGAACGCTTTCACGTGGTTGTATGCTGCGCGTGCCCGTACACTCTAGAGCATGCGTGATGAAGCCCTTTTAAAGCGGCATGTCTCAATCAAGTGTGCCGCGAACTGTAGGGGTGCAAGGACACTGGAGTAAGGAATATCGTGCGGTAGGCATTGGGAAATCAATGTTTTGAGCAGTTGTAAATTCATGGCTCAGAAAGTTCATTGTTCTCAAATACATTTTGAAGACGGGACCAACGAGCTCTTCTGAGAAAAATTTTAGATGAATCTGCGATTCCATCATATTGCTCAAATTATTTGCGATTTGCACGGATACATCAGGATTAGGTCCTCGCAAAAATTAATCGATTGACGTATGTCCAACCGAAATTAAGTTCCCGCGTTTTACCACCATATCTGAACGACCACAACGGAAAGCAAGGAAATGTTTGGCAGAAGCCTCGCGACGCAGTCGGCAGTAGGCTCTATCGGACAGCCGCCGCAGCGAGCACTGCGTCGACAAGCTCACCTGTTGCTGCGCTGCCGCAGTCGCGGAGGCCGGCACGTGTCCGACACTGAGGAGACGGACGTCGCCGCAATGAGCGAAGCTCCATGGCATCCGCCACTGGTTGCATCCACGAAGTCCTTCAGCACGCACCACCTCACTTCGCGCACAATCTGAAGCACGTACTGCACACCTCAGGAGAGGGGAACGTCTCAACTAAACAAAGATTAAGCGCGAGTGCTGAGCTCCTTGTGCATGCCAGCGCTGCAGAATGCCAGACGGATATAGGATGAAAAGATCGCCACAAACACAGGCCGCGGTTACATGGCAGCGACAAAGCCACAGCGGACCGAGTTGGCGCAGCGTCTGCTGCGATAAGGCAGTGCTTGTATGGCAGAGCATCGAAGCGTCCGCAATGGTGGCGCCGTCTGGTGTCGCAGCTGGGAGTTCACGCAGATTCCACAATGGCCAGTAGGTGGTGGTTGTTGCTATGAAGGGAGGAGGGGGATACTGGTCCCGACGTATGTTAGCCCTTTGGGCATCACTCTTGGGGAAGCAGTAGCAAACGACGCGCGACCGTATGGCTCCCGACGGACTACGAAAGCCGGGAGAGAGCGTAGCAAATACATTTCAACCTGTGGCCCGACTTCCAGGACTCGCCATTGTGAACCTGCCTTTAGGCTGCTGATGCTCATCTCCTGAAGCGATCCGACGCGCGGAAAACGGGTGTCGGTCGTTGAACCCCGCTGCGTTCTCTCCCCCCCCCCCCCCCCCGCACTTCCAAGGCCAGGGACTCCCAAATGTCCTGCGATACGCGACGAACGGTTGCTTCATCACACGTTCCGAAAGGCTTCCAACAAGCATGCTTCTCAGCGACTCCTCAGCAAGATTTTTCCCTCGTTCTGCGGATTCCTACTCGAAGATGCCATCTTTGGGACGGCTTACTGCAAATACACTTGCCTGCACTAGACAACGCGGAGGCGAACAGAGGCAGCCATGTTAGGCTGGCTAGAATGGCAACCACGCGGCAAGGCTCAGCACAGCGGAGGAGAGAATGCGGGCGGAGCGCAGAAAGAAAGCTTCGCACCCCTCTTCCCAGAAAAGGGAGACCCCGCACACAAGGGTGCATCGAGTCGCCTCTACGTCAATATTGGACCGTAATAACCTTGCGAAATAACCGCGACAAAGACACGCGTGTCGTACAGTCACGAAGCACTTGCTCATCTGCAGCACTCCACTGATCCCCGTCCTCTCCCTATTAATTTTATTTTCTCTGGCCGAAGCTCAGGTGCAGAGGTGGGCATTTGACCTCAAAAACCTGGACGTCCCCTCCACACCAAAAATAATTTGCCGACTTCACTCAACCTCAACCTCATCAGTTGAGGTTGAGGTCTCCTGAGACGTCCTCACCTCAATTTTCTTGAGGCCACTGCTGACCTCCCTAAACCTCACCTCAAGCTCAAGTTGTGAGGATGAGGTCGGCTGCTCGACCTCAGAAAACAAGTGAAAAACAAAACAAAAAGCGATTAAGAAGTTTTTCAGTTAAACACGATTCCGAGAATCCTTTGAGACAGGATAGAAATAATGATGATGGTATTATTTAATTAGGCGGGTACAGGCTCTATTGATGTGCACGCAATACGAGAAGCTTATAATCTGGGATGAACCCTCAGAGAGTATATGGCCTGTGGGCAGGGGTGTCCCATACGCGGTTACCACCAGCACGTCGTTGAGTACTTAATAATGTCAATATTCGGCAACCTGCTTCGCGTATACTTGTTCGTAGTGGAAGCCTCCCGCCCATTCACGCACGAACCGGCAATTCACAAACACCGCACTTCTACACCATCTACCAGAAACTGGGAGAAGGGGGAGGGGGGAGGTATTCACGATACTCTTTTCTGAATATAGAGTGACTGTTCCTCGATGTCCTTTCCAATGCGACTTTTAAGCAGACGCATATCGGTATATTTCGATTTTCTGGCTCCATCCGGCATTGCGAGAATGCTCTTTTCATACCTCTGTATGTTGCCTTCGAAAACACTTAACAAGCTGCGACTGTAGTACACCAACAGAGGCACGTTGTATTTATGTCTTGGTAGAAGCGAGCGGTTTTTTTCGTTAATGGGAAAGCATTAGATGGCTCACTTTCAAGGTCATATCCGCAAAAAAGTGTCCGCAAAAACGGCACCATGTGACGTCAAGAGACGACGAGTCACGCGACGAAGATGACGACGTCACATAATTAATACTAATTAATATAAACAGGTAACGCAAGGACTAATTAGCGTAATTAGTGATGACATCGTGTGCGTGACGTCATACCAGGTCACATGACAGCCATGTAATGTGCCATCAGACCTAGTCACGTGACGACGCTGTAATATGACATAACGCCTACTCACGTGACAACGATGTAATTCCTCGTCGTACCAGGCCCCCATCCACCCCACTTCCACCCACATTTCAAGATACATATGGATCCCACATGCGCGCATGACGGATTACAAAGAGTGTCACAACCCGGTACACATTAATGACATTCGAATTGTCCAGCAGCTAAATGCGCCATTTCTCATGTAAGACATACTGCAAAGATCATGCAACGACACAAGCCTTTGACTCTCCAGATGATGGCGATGATGATGATGCTACCAGTGTATCCTTATGAGCCCGGGGAAGTCTGATATACCGCTATCAAATTAAAGGTTGCCACAATATTGATTAAATATTGTACATTACCCAGCAACCGTAGAAAATTATTTTGCGGAGAAAATAGGAGCACCTGCAGCTAATAATTAAGGATGATGATATTGATGTTCCTGGGAGGTCAAGACCCTCCCCCGTTTCCGCCACTTCCCTCAAAGTGGCGATGGTAGTGGTTTCGAAATCTTGGTAACTCTCCGATGACTCGGTGAACCCGCGGCATTTTGAAAGTGCTAGGTTACGTCTTCGAACACTGCGCCAAGTATTAAAATCAGACGGGTCAAAACAACTGGCCTAGAGCGGGCAGCGTGAACCGCTCTCTGTGTAAAGAGCATCATTTCACTCAGCTCAAAATTCCCCGCAGTGAAATCTTATTTCGAGCCCCCCCTCCCGGAAAAAAAAAAACCCGCCCAAGTGCTTATACGCCTCAACAGAATTTTGGATACCATTTCGTCAACCAGTGAGACAAGCTGCTTTAAAGAAACAGTGAGGAAAACTATCAATTTTTTTTGTTAGCAAAATCTAATAGTCCGGCATTTCATGGCTTTGTTGCCGCTTGTCAGAGAGCGAAAGATGCACTTATTTAAAAAAAAAATTTGGATGCAAAGTTGAAAAAGTTTTTCCCGCCGCTCCGATTCAAACTCGAGAACTATTATGACCTCACGGCGAACTCTTATTACGTCATAGGACGGAGTGACGTGAAACGTGACGTAAACGCAGACTCCGTGATTTCTGACGGCTAGCAGTGTGGTCTAGCAGCTGCCGAAATTAAAGCTACCGCCGCCGCTCGTTGAAGGCATCTATCGGGGGTCGCTACCGTCGCTTCGTGTACGTTTGCACCAGCGTCTTGCCAGCTTTACGATGGATCCCGTTCCCGAACCCGACGACCAAGTTATCGCAAAAACTCCGGCCTGCATTTCAGCGACCTCAGCCCCACAGAGCGTGCGATGCTTTTGAGGGAGCACGGTTAGGTTAGGCGCATGCGGGTCGCTTCCTCCTTCCGCCGTGACCAGATGTTGCAAATTTAATATCATAACCCCAGTGCGGGGAGTCGCGAGGGGCCAGGACAAGGTCGGCGCGTTGCGCCCATCGGAGGCTGGACGGGGCTTTGGGGGCAACGGATTGTTATTGCTTCAACGGCGCGGTTGCACGGTGCAGCAGGCGGCGTCGAGGTCTCTCACGGTTGCAAGGGCAAGGTTATTATTTTTTTTTTCCACAAAAAACGAATGGGTGCTCAAGGGCGCTCGCGTTTAAAGTTGGCGGCTTGAAACTAAAGCCGACACACGACGCTTCAACGGCTTCTGCTGGATCCAACGGGTCCACTGGATCGGGCTATCTCGCCCACTTGCATGTACCCTCAGATGTGTACTGTGAATGAATTAAATTATTCGAGAGCTCGAAAAGAACAGCTCCGCCCAAGTGCCGGAGCTATTGAATTATGTCACAACGCGCGCCTCGCTGCGGAGCCGAATCGGTCTGGCTGGACCGGCGGCGGCTGGCGCACTCGACGCGAAATAGAGACATGCTCCAAGTCTCTGCCAGTGCGGTCGCAGTGCGCCGGAGCCGCCGAGCGCGTCGGCGGTCAAGCGCAGTTGGAGTATAGAGGGTCTCTAATTGGCCGACGTGACGTCGCCGAGCAGCGCGCGCGCGCACGCGCACGTTACGCCGGAGTACAAAAGTGCTTTAACAGAGCCTGCGCTTAACCGCTGACCAACGTATTCGGTGGCGGCATCAATGGAAGCCACTGAAACCGCCCGCCCACTGACTGAATGAAAAAAAAACCTGAGCCGAGGCTCGGAATCAAACCAGGGCCTTTGCTCTTTGAGGCGGAGACGCTACCACTCCGCCACGACGGCTGAAGGCACGTTCCTCAATAAAGTCGCATCTAGTGAATGCATTCTTCCGATCCTGAAGAGTCCGCGCTTTCGCTACGTATGTCGTAGCCTAACAGAGCTAGGCCATCAGCAATTTTTCTTAACTGCCTTGTACCTTGTTTCCCGTCCCTAATAAACGATTTCCGTTAAGTAGTTTCAAGTTGACTGGCACAGCCGGGAATGTTTCGCCGGGCGAGCGTGCGAAGACACAAGTGCTCTTTATACTGTGAACTACCTTGTACGATCACCGACCATCGTGCCATCATAGTTTTTCATCGACCGTGGCGATCATCTGACCAGCCCCTTCAAAGGCTAACTAGCACTTGAAGCGGCACTTGGAGTTCCTCTGCTGTTCGGCGCTTGTAAATCGAGGCGCGTCAAAAACAAAACCACGGGGCACGCAAAGCTCATAGACGCGAAGCGCCATAACAAATCAAAACTCTCCTGGCCGCCTGTGGCGCCGCCAAGCATCAGTTTTCTTTGCTTCCAACATTCAGGTTGTCTTTTGTCTGTCTTCCTTGCGCGATAAAAGTGCACTATCGGTTTTAAAACAAAACTTACGTCAATATTGAACCGCGCAACCTTCCTTAGTCAGCCTAAGAGATTCGCGGCCCTATGTAGAAAGGAAAATTCCTCCAAGGTAGCGTCTCTTGTCCTATGAAGTCATCACGCTGTACTTGCGAGATTAGGCTGTGGTGGCGATACCTGTATTATTGTTCTTGCTATTTTCTGTATTACAAGAGCTTTGTTTTCAGTGAGAGTGGCGTTTTTGAGATGAGGATCGAGCTGGTATTCTATCGATACAAGCCAACTTCAATTTCTCCTCACTGTCCTTTTAAGCGAATCACTTGTTTTCCTTGAAAACTGAACTAATCTATGGTACGCCAGCATCCTCGAAGTTTTTTTACCCGCCAGCATGGCGTAACCATTCTGCGAAGCCGTTCAAAGTGAACGATTGGTCTTTGCAAAATAGTTGAAGGAAAGATAACGTTCAGTGCTTGGTCGTCTACAAGGCAAGCCGCCAACCTAACTGATCCCATACGAGAAAAGAAAAAAACAGAGAAGGATTAGAAACATGCAAACAAAAATGGCACACTAAAAACTGAAACGAATAACACTGTGCCCCATTAATCGTCATAATAGAAGGTTTGAAACAGCGACTCAGCAGCACAGCGCCAGCGCGTAATCAGTTCTATTCACTCTTCTTCATTAAAAAAAAACAGGAAAAGGAATCAGCTACCACACCACCAAACATTCATTATAGTTCTGCATTTTTTCGCCGCTGCTACACCGCTATGCTGGTGCGTTCGCCTCGTGTTGTGGTGTTTCGGCGTAATAAGCGAATTTCCGAGAAGGAACAAGGAAAAGGAGACCAAAGAGAGGTTATTCGGAAAGATATAAAAGTGATTTTTTGTTTGCATCTGCTTGCATTACAGAACAGGAATATACAGAAGTAGTTTGAGATTCGAAAGGGGAAGTCACCAATTAAAAGCTTCGACGGTTTTATACAGGTTTTTCTGGCTTCGTACTTTTTTAATCACATCAGCAGGTCTCCTTGTTAGGAACCGCCTGGATCACATTCTCTCGCCTCTGCCGACTACTCCAGTTTCTGTTAAGTCGGCTTGTAATGTACAGCAGGATCCCTTTACTCGACTGCAAGGCAAAAGCCGTGACGTCAGCGCCGGCAACGAGCTTATATAGAAGTACCATGCAGCACGTTTCGAACCTACGAGCGATGTAGAGGTCTTGCAGATGAGGTCAGGAAGGTATACAATGGTTAACTCCAACTATTCGGAGAAGCAAGACAGCAATGTGGGCTAGTTGGTTGTACATTTGGTGTGAATAACGCGCTACACACTAACAAAACGACAACTGGAACGGGGACACAGGACAAGCGCGCACAAACAACTGAGATTTATTCTGGTACGAGGGTACATAAATACATTTCATGCACATGCTGAAACAATCAATTCATTGCAAACGGCTGTGTCGCACGCTCCTTCGTTTGTTGATGAGATGCACCTCCCCACTTGATGACATCACCGAGGGCGTGCTTACGCACTCGCCTTCACCGGCCTCCAATATCTCAAAGGCTTCTTTTATTTGTCTTTCTTTCTTTTCCTTTGCCCGAACTAAAATTGTTGTCCGATAAAAGTACTGTGAACATTTGTGATTTGCGCAACGGTAGGCGAGGTTTCCAGGATTCGTTATTTTTCCCAAGTTATTACTGTGCTCTTTCAACCTGGTGTTTAGACATATGCCTGATTGACCTATGTAGCTCATGCCGCGTGACAAGGGAACTTTGTAGACTATACCGGTGGCACATTCTACGAACTTTTCTTAGTGTGCAATACCACAAGTGTTAGCTAATTTTTTCTTTGATTGATTCATTTCATGACAAAGGCTCACTAATTTCCTAGGTGCGGTAAACACCAGGGGAACATCATATCTCTCTACTACTTTCTTTAAGCCGTGCGAAACATTATGTACATAAGGAATGACAACCACACCAGCACCCTGCTCTGCAGGCTATTTCTGCTGTATTTTTCTATCCAGTAGCTTTTGTAGATTCTTTGCAGCCACAGACGTTATTAGTGCGTCAGGGTACCCACTCATCCTTAGCCTATCAATTTGCCTCTTGATGCTACGCTCTACCTGATGAGACCACGATTTCTTAAGACACTGCGCCAAACTGTTACTTGCTTTAACTCCTTTTCACCAATTTAGAGTGCGCGGAATGATAACTTAAGAAGCTTTTTCCCGTTTTCGTCAGGTACATCCAACACGTGTGCTTGCCACCTTCTTTTATCTCTATGTCCAAGAACCTAATCACAGAGTTCTGTGGCAGCTCGAACGTGAATTCCAGTCCGGCAAAAACCTCCCGGAAAACATCGAATATGCTGCTTACTGACAATCGGTTCGCAATCGCAAAAGGGAAACAAAGCAGGAGACCATCCACAAAACGAAATGCCTCTAATAATTCAAACTGTGCCATTCTTGATCCCCGCTTTTTTTTTTTTTCGCTGAGAAAGTACTAGCCGAAGGTAGACTGCTCCACCCAAGAAAACTGTTTTGATTTTTTTTGCTTTAGTGTTTCTGTTTCTCAAGATGCTATTCACGTGGTTATTTTTGCTTCTATTGAACACATTCTTGACCAACTTTATTGAGATGGGACGTTTTCCTCGCCATCTCCGATAAAAGTAACATACCTCGTCATTGAAGTTCCGACATCTGCCACTCTGCGTGGGGGCGCCGCCTGACAAAGTACTTCTGCTGTTGAGCCCGGCGCAGTGTGCCCTTCACTATAGTGTACTAGATAGCTTTTCGAAGCCAGAAGTGCTTTGTTAAGTGGCGCCCCCAGGCAGAGTGGCAGGGGTCGCAACTTGGAGGGGTGGTCTGCTACTTATTCCCCCGATAGTAACTAGGCTCTTCCAAAAGTTTTCAACTCCGTTCGGCTTTGTTGTGCCTCTTGGCGGTCCTCGATCTTTCTTTTCTGTCGCACGAGCTTAACTTGGCTTCAATTCACTATTCACTGTGCGTTTTATCTGTCTTTCACGTCGGCATTACGACAGAAGCACATACCCCTTCCCTCGCGTGTGGGCGCATAATAGAGCTCGCTCAGTCCTCGCTGTACTGCGGTTCCTCTTTCTCAGCGGAAGGGTGGCGTTTGCGCACATGGATTCTCAGATGAGTCATGTCCGCATGGCCCTGACCGCAGTGCGGGCAGTGCAGCGTATACTGGCGGCTGTGAACTACTCTTTCATGCCTTTTGGTAGCGCTGCGTCTCGCGAACATCCGCCCACAATGCGAGCAGGCATGGGGTTTCTCTCCCGTGTGCGTCAGTATGTGCCGACTCAGGACGCAGAGGTCTGAGAAAGCGTTTCCGCAGAAGCGACACACGAGTGACGCAAGCCTGCCGCCGGAGGTGTGCTGCAGTCTGCAGTGACGCGCTATTTCATAGGTGCGTGCGAAGCGCTGTCCGCAGTCGGTGCACTCGTGAGGTCTCTTCTTTAAGTGGGTCAGCAGGTGGCTGGTGAGGTGATGCCGCCGTGCAAAAGCCTTTCCGCATTCCTTGCACACGAAGGGCCGCTCACCCGTGTGGGTCCGCTGGTGTGTGGTGACGTGGCTTCTGTATGGAAGGAAATGAAAGGATTAGGGGAGAGGGCATATTTTCACCGGCATAGTTGACAACGATTATCAGAACAACGTGAATATTCCCTGCATGATACATAAACAACCTGCGCCTACCCAACATTCATCATCATCATCATCATCATCAGCCGGACTACACCCACTGCAAGGTCAAGGCCTCTTCCATGTCTCTCCAATTAACCCTGTCCTTCGCCAGCTGCACCCACCATATGGCCGCAAAATTTTTAATCCCATCCGCCCGCCTAAACCTCTGCCACCGCCTGCTACGCTCGGCTTCTCTTGGAATCGACTCTGTTACTCTTAAGTACCAGCGGCTATCTTTCCTTCGAATTACCTGCCAAGCCCATTTCTTCCTCTTGATTTTTACTAGGATGTCATTACACCGCGTTTCTTCCCTCACCCACTCTCCTCGCTTCTGTTCTCTTAACGTTTCACCAATAAAGAATTGATCTTTTTGTTCCCTCGAATGCAAGTGCACGACTCTGCTCAGTTTCTTCTGGTAACAAGAAAGTATTGAGCCTCTCCAACTCCATTTATTCCAGACTGAAGATGAATAATTCCCGAACAAAATAGAAGACTGTTGAGGGAGGCTGAGCATAGAATACCGTGCAGAAGCAATATAATCAGGGCGCTGTATTTCTATTCCCTCAACGCTACAGCGTACCAACTCCTGGTCTTGCCTCCGGGCTGGTATGAAAGGCTTTTTAAAGACGATTTTTGCTGCAAAGCCCGTCATAATGCAAATTGCATACAAGGTAACGCACAACGCGACGTGGAATAGTAAATTATGTGTGGGGTGCGGAAATTGTTTTCCAAGTAAGTAAGAAGCCAAATTGAGTTGTACTCAGTTGCTTAAGCGAGAAATTTTCGCTCGGATTTCAGATTACGACTTAACAGGCAACACAATCTCCAGAGAAAATGAGAAATGGCTTCCGTCGTGTAAATTATGTAAAAAAAAGAAACGCATAAAAAGTGTTCTTGCAAAAATTGGACTCTTGCGGGTTCTAAAGCAGTGCTCTAATCAACTGCGTCACAGAAGAAACTGAAATCAGCGGTGTTAACTGTGCATTTAGACGTTCTCAGCAATATCCTATATTCCGCGTGCTAACGCAGCTGAGTTATTGCGCTGTACCGTCGACGGTTCAAAAACACGCGTGAATGAACAGTTCGAACTCCACGGGGCGCAGAAGAGAAGACACAACACGTGCGTCGCCTTTTTCGCGTGAATTAACTGCCTTCCTTCTCTTCTGTGTCCCGTCCAGTGCGCGCTATTAGTGCCTAGGCACTAATTCGAGGCGTACTAACGCTGAGCAGAATCATTCGTTTTCTGTTCCGTTTTTGTTTGCAGCCAGCCCATCTCGAGCGTTCCGTCGCGCGGCACTGACCGCTCATCGTCGTCTTCTACGTGGAACGAATCCCTTGGTTATGATGAAAAAACAGCGCAAGGAGCGAGACGAAAACACGAAGGAAGAAGACACAGACACGGGCGCTGACTAACAACTGAAATTTTTATTTCGATGCAGGACACATATATAAAGTACAAAGATGGGGGTGTGTCCAAGGCGATCCTGCGCAATCACCGAAACAGTGTGGTCACGTCCAAGGGTACCAAACAATAAAAAGGTGAAAAGGCCGAAAGAAAGACAAAAAGGCGATAAAACCACGGTGTAAGAGGCCGGGACGGAAGGTGAAAGCGATGAAAACGATGAAAACAGATATGCACGCGCCAAAAGGGAAAAAACAGCGTTAAACTAACGGTAAAAACGGGACTAAAATCGCGGCACAAGGTGATTAACAAAAAGACAGAGAGGGGCATTTAAGAACAGGAATAAACGTTTACCCTGCCTCTAAGAAATTCCAATTCTTTTTGCGACAAGCACAGGGAGGGTGTACTCACACATTGTTCCTTTGCGTGGTGGATTTCGAATGCTTCTACGATTTCCCTGGATATCCTATCCCGTCCTTTAGCAAGAATTGTGCAGCGATTGAAATCTGGGTAAAGGACGGGATAGGATATCCAGGGAAATCGTAGAAGCATTCGAAATCCACAACGCAAAGGAACAATGTGTGAGTACACCCTCCCTGTGCTAGTCGCAAAAAGAATTGGAATTTCTTAGAGGCAGGGTAAACGTTTAATTCTGTTCTTAAATGCCCCTCTCTGTCTTTTTGTTAATCACCTTGTGCCGCGATTTTAGTCCCGTTTTTACCGTTAGTTTAACGCTGTTTTTTTCCTTTTGGCGCGGGCATATCTGTTTTCATCGTTTTCATCGCTTTCACCTTCCGTCCCGGCCTCTTACACCGTGGTTTTATCGCCTTTTTGTCTTTCTTTCGGCCTTTTCACCTTTTTATCGTTTGGTACCCTTGGACGTGACCACACTGTTTTGGTGATTGTGCAGGATCGCCTTGGACACACCCCCATCTTTGTACTTTATATATGTGCCCTGCATCGAAATAAAAATTTCAGTTGTTAGTCAGCGCCCGTGTCTGTGTCTTCTTCCTTCGTGTTTTCGTCTCGTTCCTTGCGCTGTTTTTTCATCATGGATTACCAACTAGCCCGGCATCTTGCACTTCTGAACTTCATCCCTTGGTTATATCACCGGTGGAAGATATTCTTCTGCCCGATCATGATCGTCTTCTACATAGCGGAAATCCCTGCGTCAGCACTAATCACTATATAAGAAAATTCTCCGTAGTTCTTTTTTTGCACCATGTCTAAACAACGAAAGCAAGACATATTCTGGCTTACTTGTGATTGCTGGTATAGGGGCAGTATCTACAGCAGTGCCTCCCTTCCGGCTCCTGCGAGTGGTTGCTCTGCCGACGTTTCTCCAGAAGCTCTTGTGCGGAGAACAGGTCGCCGCATGTCCCGCAGGGGAAGGCCGGAACTGGAGCAGACTTGGTGTTTTCACCCTCTGAGAACAGATCAGAGTAGAGAGCGATGGACACCGAATACTTGGGACTCTTTTCATTTTAGCACTGCTCTTTCTCTAGTCGTCAGAAACGCACATCGGTAACGCATGGCAACGAAACAGGCGAAGTAGTGCGTCAGAACTTCTGTTTTTCTTGTTGGAGCAAGAATCGAATGAAAACTTCACGTCGCTTGATTCTGATTCTGTAAAATAATTACGACGGATCCCCCTTCGGAAATATTCACGTGACGTCGCTTGCGCCATTTTGTTGTACCGCACGCAGCTTCACATCTTGACAATACATTTCTCCACCGCGGTAAACGATCTGCCACTAAAACAGGTTTGGCCTGAATGGCAAAGATCCCTTCCGGTGTAAAGAGAAGCTGACTTTAAGAGTTTTGCAAATTAAGGGTCATGCCCACTCAGATTCCCGCGCCGTCCCAGCACGCCACGGCCCCAAGTGAGAACATGTATTCTCGTTCTTAAGACATATTGTGTAGGGATCAAACTTATTAGGTACATCGCTGCCAAAGTACTGTGTGAAAGGAATGTCCACAGGCCTGTCAAGCACACCTGTGGCTAGACACGAAGCCAACACCGACAATTCCCTCAAGCAAGCCCGAGAAGCTATTGCGGAGCGGCTGATAATGGCCACAACCAGCGCATTGATTTCCAGCATAGGAAATATATAGTTGAGACTGGCGGCCGCTACAGTGAAGAGGTCCAATGGTGTGCCAGCACTGCTCCTAATTATAAGTCCTGTCGCGCAAAAGGAATTTTCGCTCCCAATAGTAACCGGCTCCGAAAGAAACCGAAACTCCCGCCAGGTTCCACGGCAAAAAAAAAAGCAATCGAAGCCAATCAAGTCCAATCCCCAAAGTCGGCAGCTGCGGCAGGCTTAGGCGCCATGTTCTTTTTGTGACTGCATTGCATTTCGGGCGTTGTTTTTTGTCTAGTAACATTGCGTTTCGTGTTGCGCTTTACGTGGCCGTTTCGTGCTGCGGTTCTGTGAATGTGCTAATGAATATGTGTGCGACTTGTGCGCTTCGAAAGACCTTCTGAAGCGCCTGAAGTTGTTCTTAAGATATTGGAAGACGTCGTATTGCGCCTTGCACCACGCCGTGACAGCGGCGGCAACAACGTGGAAGAAAGAACGACCTGGCGGGATTGCTTAACAATGTGAGTAGAGACCTTGAAATTTTCTTTCAAGATGTTGTGGTGGGGTGCGTGAACTGCTTTAAATGCTGCTGGGTGTTCTCTGACAACTGCGGAGTGCAGTAGAAGTTCGAGTTCGACGCAACGGCTTCCGCAAGTGCGCTGTTTTAACGTGGCCGCGAGCCAGTCACAGAGCCATGGAAACGGTCGCTTCGCGCCAATAACTTCTCCGCAGCGAAGAAGTTGCGATATGGAGTATAGTTGCATGTTCTTATCTCATGGTATATTTGCCCTCACTGTTGTGATGAATGGGACCAACGCGTGGAAAGCACTGTGTTGGAACGACGTATGCTTCTCAGTGGCTCTGGTTCTCGGCGTTTAGTTTTTCGCGCGCGCGCGCGCGCGGGTGTGTGTGTGTGTGTGTGTGTGTGTGTGTGTGTGTGTGTGTGTGTGTGTGTGTGTGTGTGTGTGTGTGTGTGTGTGTGTGTGTGTGTGTGTGTGTGTGTGTGTGTGTGTGTGTGTGTGTGTGTGTGTGTGTGTGTGTGTGTGTGTGTGTGTGTGTGTGTGTGTGTGTGTGTGTGTGTGTGTGTGTGTGTGTGTGTGTGTGTGTGTGTGTGTGTGTGTGTGTGTGTGTGTGTGTGTGTGTGTGTGTGTGTGTGTGTGTGTGTGTGTGTGTGTGTGTGTGTGTGTGTGTGTGTGTGTGTGTGTGTGTGTGTGTGTGTGTGTGTGTGTGTGTGTGTGTGTGTGTGTGTGTGTGTGTGTGTGTGTGTGTGTGTGTGTGTGTGTGTGTGTGTGTGTGTGTGTGTGTGTGTGTGTGTGTGTGTGTGTGTGTGTGTGTGTGTGTGTGTGTGTGTGTGTGTGTGTGTGTGTGTGTGTGTGTGTGTGTGTGTGTGTGTGTGTGTGTGTGTGTGTGTGTGTGTGTGTGTGTGTGTGTGTGTGTGTGTGTGTGTGTGTGTGTGTGTGTGTGTGTGTGTGTGTGTGTGTGTGTGTGTGTGTGTGTGTGTGTGTGTGTGTGTGTGTGTGTGTGTGTGTGTGTGTGTGTGTGTGTGTGTGTGTGTGTGTGTGTGTGTGTGTGTGTGTGTGTGTGTGTGTGTGTGTGTGTGTGTGTGTGTGTGTGTGTGTGTGTGTGTGTGTGTGTGTGTGTGTGTGTGTGTGTGTGTGTGTGTGTGTGTGTGTGTGTGTGTGTGTGTGTGTGTGTGTGTGTGTGTGTGTGTGTGTGTGTGTGTGTGTGTGTGTGTGTGTGTGTGTGTGTGTGTGTGTGTGTGTGTGTGTGTGTGTGTGTGTGTGTGTGTGTGTGTGTGTGTGTGTGTGTGTGTGTGTGTGTGTGTGTGTGTGTGTGTGTGTGTGTGTGTGTGTGTGGTATAATTCCAAGCTCAACAAAACATGGCCTGCCTATTCCACGTTACAAATGCGCCGAGTGCGCAGCCGTTCAGTGCCTGGAAGTCGAATGACGATGTAGCTACAGCTCTGAGTTGCGTACTTCAAATGTACAAGAAATGTTGGCGATGTCTTTCGCTACGCAAATAACTTCTGAATTCCTTCCGGCTGTGTTCCCTCACAGAGAGCATTAACCATTTTGTGGACAGTGGATTTGGTTGATTGGTTTATTGTTGGCCTTTTAAGCATACTTCGAACTGCTGCAGTAATGAACCTCTACAAAGAAAAAAACATATTAACACACCTTTACACTTTCCAACATGTCGCTGCACTGTGCTGGGGATGCTTTCGTTTTTGTAATTGCACACATTCGGCTGTACCACCGCAAACTGCAGATATTTTTTCGAGTGTGCTTTTATGTAATTTTATTTCAAATGACTTAATGTGTGCAATGGTGACACGTGCAGTTTCGCCAGAGTTCTTCAATGAGAGAAGTACTGTCACTAAAATTTTGCCGAAATGTGTAATTGGAGCTTCCATTCGCGATTAGTGTCGTGCTGTAAAAAGCTTACTATTTTACATTGTCTTTTGTCATGTCTGTGGTATTGGCGCTGATTCATTCGCCTGGCTGTAATTTCACTGCTTTTCTGCAGCAACTGAAACAATTCTTTATTGATGTGGAGGCTGAGTGGTTATGGCGCTCGGATGCTGGCCCTAAAGACGCGGGTTCGATCCCGGCCGCGGCGGTCGAATTTCGATGGAGGCGAAATTCTAGAGGCCCGTGCGCTGTGTGATGTCAGTGCACGTTAAAGAACCCCAGGTGGTCGAAATTTCTGGAGCCCTTCACTACGGCGTCTCTCATAGCCTGAGTCACTTTGGGACGTTAAACCCCCATAAACCAAACCAAACCTTTATTGATGTCACTACAAGAGCGCTAGAATATCGTGAGTTTATAATCTGCCTGTAACTGAATGGAATCATTTAAATGTTGGCAAAGGATTATACGGGTGAGATGCTTGAAAAGTAATTTGACATTGTTAATACACCTACTATCTTTTTACAACTATTTCAGCAGTATCAACCTAGCGTTATTGGAGCAGGAAAGCGAGAAGTTTTCGGAATGGAGCAGGATCAGAATTGATGAAGTGCTCTCCTTCGTAACAAAAAGGGTCGACGGCACCACTGTCTTGTCAGATGTTTAGTAAGTGCAATTACTATGTTTGAAGCACCACTCTGAGAGACGCAGACGTAGATGCTCTGTGCTGCTCATCAGCTATTGAGGTTAAGTGACAGCTGTTCTCACAATTTTCACTGGCCCTAATTTTCTTACTGCAATTAACCGGCCACTTGTAAAACACAGAAGGTTAATTAATACACTAAAAACAAATGATGGGCAATGTCAAGCGCATTAATGACAATAAATATTTTGTGTATCAGAATAATATCATCACAGGCTAATGTAATAGTACTATTCATTGCAATGAAATAGTTCAATATGTCAGGGGTATCAGTCAGAGCTGGATGGTGTTTACAGTTCTTTTCTAAGGGTACATTGCATTTATTTTGAAGTCGTACTTTCTGTATTGGCATGTTAGCAACCTTTTCAAAGCTAGATGACCAGAGTGCTACTGCTTAAACATACTGATCTGATTGGGGCTTCTTTTTGCATTATTGTGAAAGCAGTTGTGTGCTAGATCTCACTGACAGATTTTAAAGCTACAGCTTTATTGGCCGGAAACTCGCGATTTCGCTGTGTCGGTGCTCCATGGAGGCCCGTGACGTCACAACGCGCGCCTCATCGCGGAAGGTTACTGTGCTTCCTGCGCTCGCCGCACCATCTGGCATGACGTCACACCACGCCGGTCACCGCCGCCGCCGTTTGGTAGGACGTGACACCGCGTTCCTCGTCGTTGCGCTCGCCTCCGCTCGCTTCGACAGCTGCGTCGCATGCGTGATAAGATGTCACAGGATTGAAAAAGAGAGCTGGCGTGCGCCGCAACCACAGCTGAGGCGACAGTATGGACGGCGACAATTCTGATAAGCAGGAGGAGGCCTGGGATCTACAGCGGAACGAGATGAAGAGGAAACGAATCGCCCAGAAAACAGACGAACAGCGCGCCGAACGACTGGCGAAACGCCGCCGTGAATATGCCGCCGCGAGACAGGCACGTTTAACGTCCGGTGTCTCGACCACTAGCAGCAGCGACAGCAGCCGGAGGAGAGACCTGAGTCCTGCTTCACTGAAGACAGCCCGGGATGAACAATGGAATGCGACCAAGAGACTTCAGCGGCTGGCTCAAGAAACCGAGGAACAACGTGCCGTTAGCTTAGAGAGTAGCCGTAAGAGTGACGCTACCCCTTCAGTCCTTGGATAGCCTCGGTCCTGAAATCAAACATGGACCTACCGGTCATACTGGACGTTTATGTGCTTCATACATTATGGAATATCTGAACAAGTTCATACGGGAGTTTCACACTTGCTTTCGCTTCATATATCCTGGCATAGCCGAGCTAAGCCACAGCCACTTTTTTTCTTTGGCCTATACGCAGTCATCTCGATACTTCAGGCTGGCAAGCATGGTTGGCGCCTACATGATAACTCCTCATCTCTGCACAGAAAACAATGACGCACCTCATAATCTGCCAGCCAGATCACATCACCGGCTTACTGCAAGTCATCAGCAGGTTATATGGTTGAAAATAGTGGTGTGTATGCAATTGAATTATTTTGCTGCGGAACATGCACAATGAAGATCACATCCAAAGAATAGCTGGAAGTGCCGGCATGAACTAACTGCCTCCTGTGGCCAATTTTTATTTTCAGAATTATGCAGTCAATGAAAGGATCTGAATTACAAACGAAATATGTTTACACCAGCAAGGCTAGAAAGGCAAACCTCATATCAGGCGTTCGCATATTTTAAGTGTGTGCTTTGAGTTGGTTGTTAATATCCCAGCACATTTATCCTCCTAACTATTTACTCTAAAAGAATGCAACGAACATGAAACAGGATTGGTTTTCGAAATATTTGTTTTGTTTCTCCTCTAAACCAGATGTGGCTTTTCTTCTCATTTTTACATTTGTTCACATAGTTACTGCAGCACATCATACATTTCTTGGGAAATGTATTTGGCAGCCTGCTTCTGATGATCTCTTAGATTGTTAGAAGCAACCTGCCTATTGTGAATCCAGGCAACGCTTAAACACAGCTCATGAAAGCATGTGCATAGGTGTAAAATTGTTTGGATGTTGGCAGCAGCAGGTGAGTGAAGAAAAGGGGCTATAACATATGACATTCACCGCTCATGTTGAAAAATACGGAGGATTGTCGAAAATCCAACTCTAAAGCGTCCTATTCTGACCGCTCTGTATTCCCTATGGGTGGACCAAGCTGTACATGCAAAGCAGTGATGGAAAAGAGAAGTGTAATGAAAGAAACCAGAAAAAATATATACGTAATGAAAGAAACCAGTCCTTTTGTTGGGCAGAGTCACGGATTTTGTGTAGTTTTTTGTGGTTAACAGCAGGCAGTGAAAACCGGTCAGAACTGAAATGCCAACCAATGCGCACCCTTTTGTAAACAGTAATATGAGTGATGGTTAACTGGCTCATTACTGCTCAGTAACAGATATTAAGTACTCCTTGAAGTTTGCATTCTTATGAAATGATTTTTAGTCACGCATTGTAGAAATTAATATTGTACTCTTTCTTTTGCTCATTCTTGAATTTTGTGTCTTGCTCTTATTCCTGCTTCTTAATGGTGTATGGCCACATAAGGTATGTGGGAATGTTTTCTGCTTTCTAATGATGCATAAGGCATTATTCATAGATACAATAATTACATGTATAATACCATGTGGTATTCTGGTACGACCACTGAATAATTTATAATCGAATTTCTTTCCCAGTCTGTTTCGGTTTCAACAGCCAAACGATGACTGTGACATCAAGGTGTGCTTATAGGTGACGGGAGACATGAGGAAACTGCGACATAATCGCTTCTTTTTATTTTAATGCGCTGCGATACTAAAGGCAGCCGGTCTCAACAGCCGTAATGACAACGAATGCCAGCGATATGCTATTTTCTCATTCCTCATGTGACCTATAAGCAGTTTATTGTCACATTCATTGTTCAGCGGTCGAAACGGAAACATCATGAAAAGAAAAATCACTTATAAAGTATACCATCTGGTGATTCATGCATAGTAGTGTCTTCTGCATCTTTGTAGAGGAGAAAACATGCCACCAAATTCGGTGTCTATACTCTTTCAATAACCGGTCAGTTTAATACTGCACAGATCTCGCATTTGCTCTTCAAAACGATTTTGATCCATTGATAATGTTCTCTTTTTTATTATGCTCACAGTCCTTGGACAGCTGTAAATGATATAGTTTCAGAATGCTACATAAAGGCACATAGTGCTTTCTAACTTAATTTTCGTAGAATGAACATGCAGCTAGCCTTTTGCTGTGGCTCCAGCTAGCATTTTGCACCTTATGTAAGACATCAAATTAAGGCAGGCTCATAGTAAGAGGTATTCAAGGGTGAAGGCAAGGTAGTATTTGAGTCTGTACTCCGCTGTTTTTTTTTTCGTGAAAACACTGCTCTCTTTCATATGTGATCTTTACTGTACTTGTGGCGTGGAAAATAATTTTAATCTGAAATTAATTGTCCCAAAGTAAAATGTCTGATACTGCTCACGTGCCACACCTCCTACCAATTGTCATAATTGCTGCAAGTTACTAAGGCTCGCTAGGGGCTGCAAACATTTAATTCCATAAGGTACTGTAAAAGTTGCTACGTGAAATAAAGTTACTCGATTGCGTATGGTGTCCAGTTGCTCCGTATTTCTTGCATGCTTACAGCATTAACAGTTGTTACATCATGTACTTACGGGCTGTTTTCTTTCCCACCAGGAAATAGAGATCAATGTGTAAGCCTATTCCATAGCAATGCTGTGGCCAAATGACATACAGAATTTTTTGCATATTCAAAAGCAACACGCTGCAACAAAAAGAGTGTGAGAAAGCATTCCTAAATAACTCCCGAAGAGCTTTCTGAAAATAGTCATTACAGTGTGTCTCTTCAAAGCCACTAGCTGATCTCTGTAGGAATGTGGCGGCCATTTCGTTGTTGGAACTCATAACTCAAATCTTATACACAAACAAAGATCACGTTGCAATGAAATGAATGCATTCAAATGTATTTCTATAAAATTCCTTTAAGTAGTTTCAAAGTAGAGTTTTAAGTGTTTCTTTTAAAGAGCATTAGCCTTGTGCCTGTAACAATGCGGTGTCCAATTAGTCATTGAAACACTGTACCCAAATTATATACACATTCAAAAGCAGCACATTACAATGAAACGAGTGCACTCAAAAAGGTTTCTAAACAAACTCCTTGGGAAATTTGTAAAGCAAGTCATAACAGTGTTTCCTTTAAAGGACGTTAAAGGGGCCATGACATGATCGTTCTTCATATTGCAGTTTTCTGTTTCAGTAACTAATGCAAGAGCTTATAATTCAATTTCCGAAACTTGGCTGCCCTGGACGTGCTGTATTTTCCAAAAAATACGATCGAAATTGAGACCAGGAGACTCCTCCCACCGGCAGCGACCGCCATATTGCAAGCTCTCATGACGCCACTAGCACATGCACGGAGCAACGTCGTCTTCTCTCGTTGCTACAAAATGCGCAACGAGATCTCATTCCCCCCTGTGCTTTCGCGGGCGATCGAAGTAGCAGTCGTCCCCCATTTAAGAATGACTGGTACCGAAAAAGCGATAATAACAGTAACGCAGTTTTTCTTCGGTTTATGTAGGGTCCGGTCACACTATAAGGTCGATGCGACGGCGATAGACGGTCGGTGGTATCATCTGTACACAAATGCCGTCGCTGACGCACTGGTCTGTCACGCTTGACCGACGGCGACGCTAGCATGATCAACGATCGCGTATCGTAGTAATGCTAAAGGGTCAGTTTAGTGGGAACCAGAAGAGAGTGGTAGGGGGCTAGTTGGTATGAAATTCTATAAACTTAAGAATTTTAACTTATTGGCCTCATGCTAGCCACGGCGACATACGCCATGTGCGTGTACCAGCGAAGATGTGCTTTCATTCGGTGCCTGCGCATAGAACCGATGGGCGAGGCAAGCGACACGGGCAGAAAATGCCGCACGACGGCGAAGCTCGCCGCCGTCGCCTGGGCTTGTGCGGCCGAGCGAAAGCTTCACGCCCGGTGAGGCGACGGCCGGAAAAACTGCGCTTGTGTAAATTATCCGTATCGAAAGAAGCAACACAAGCGGCTACATATCAAATCTTCACACTTTGTTACTGATCAGTCAGGAACTTTTGCCATATTCTTGAATTTCGGTTGATGGTGGACCGCCGGCCCCTTTCGTGACGAGGCCTGACGAGTTTGCAGGATTCGTGTGTGCGATTTCGGCGATTGCGGAGATCGAATTCGCAAGTTTTAGCGAATGTAAATAGCTGCCGAGCGTAGTTTTCGCTACAGTGCCCTCAAAGTGACGACTGCCCACATCGCAGGACGTGAGTACAACAAGGGGGAAGTTCCGATATATGTGACCCGGTCTGCAAAGCATGTGCAGAAGGAAGCCGGAAGCAGCCGTCGGCGTCGTCAGTGTATAACAAATCTGATTGTTTTCATTAATTAAAGTAATGTCCGAACGTATTTTAACCAGACCGATCTAAAATTAAATTTTGGTGACATAAGAGAAAGCAGATATAATTAGTGGAAAGCGCCGGTATCCTACGCGAAGCGTTTCTCAACTAGGGTACATAGCATTATTGGCGCTTATT
This sequence comes from Amblyomma americanum, assembly GCF_052857255.1. NCBI lineage: Eukaryota > Metazoa > Arthropoda > Arachnida > Ixodida > Ixodidae > Amblyomma > Amblyomma americanum. The sequence goes on along the minus strand of NC_135500.1, from coordinate 115,254,833 downwards.
GCAGTGTTACCATGGTGTGTAAATGAGCAAAAGTGCAATTTGTGAGCAAGAGTACGTAATATTTAGGATAAGGATAACCCACCTGGTGTATTATGCCACGCAAACGAGCAGCACTGTTTGCGTACAACCAGAGGTGGGCAAATGCCCTCATTTTTTCTTTTCCTCCCTCACCCTCAGTTTTAAATCCATAGCCCTCCCTCGCCCTCGCCCTCCTTTTGAAAAGTTATCCAGTCCTCCCTCGCCCTCACCCTCACTTCCAAAAATATGCTGGCCCTCCCCCACCCTCATCCTCAATAGCAGTCGTTTTAAAACTCGAGTTATTTTTTGTAGTCTGCAACTTCTGGCGATATTACTGAGTAATAAACATATAAGACAAGCCCTCAAACGACAGCCTACATGCTTATATTGTTGTGCCTTTACGTGTGTGTGTGTGTGTGGGTTGTTTGAGCTAATACGTGAGGCAAAGCCGAGACAGTTAGGAGTTGAGCCCCAAAATATCAATCTACCTTTACATCTGGCACGCACTGCATGCATACATGTGTCCAGCACTTATAACATTTCATTGTTGTCTATATGGGCTGCTAAAATGAATCAGCGCGTTGTTGTGTCTATGTACAAAAACTAATGCACGCCAAGGATATTTAGAAAACAATGCAGTAGCGTTTACCACCACAATTACAAGAAGTGCTAAGTGCAGAATAGACTCAAAAAGTAAAGTTTGCAGGTCGCTTAATTACCATTACCTGCTTCTAATCTCCCGCTATTTCGTGCGGCGTGCTGCATGACGCTTCCACGCGCACGGATGGAAGAAGATCAAGACCACACTTTCAAACTACAGCGTCAGAGACGGGCAGTTTAACACACGTGAACGCGGGTACGTGACGAAGACGACAACATCGCAAGCGTAGCCGGAGAGTTTGCCAGTTCGTTCAGGCAGGATGCTGAGATTTCTCCCAACTTATTGTTCATTTGAGGGAAGTGTATTAACCGACCCACTTTAAACTGGAGTGGCACTCCCTCTTGGTGATGTGCTTAGCCTCACTTCTTGTCTAGTGCTCTGCTGCTGTCTTGTTGCGATGTGTTTCGTGGCGTTTCCTAAATGGTTTGTAAATAATTTAGCTAATGTAAATAGAATATATTTTGACTGTAATATACACCATACTTAAAAAAAAGCTGAGGCTTTAAAGAACGTAGTGGTCCGAAGCAGCGGACACCGTAACTGATTTTTTAGTGCCGCCGTGGTTTTTAATCCCACTCTCTCAGATAGGAAGTTTTTTACCTCTTTAGTTTCTTCCCCTAGTGTGATGCTGGCTTTTCACAGCAGTCAGGATCTCAGGCTGTCACTTAAAATAAAGCATTACTCAGGCCACTTCAAAATCAAAAGTGTCGCTAAAATGCAGCCTTTGGGCTGAATAATGGTAGTCACTAAGTCCTCGAGTCTGGAATGAACAATTCGTGTGCTTGCCATTTTTGTGCCCTAGCGCTTCCACACCGCCGAAAAGCGGTTGTCTCTCTGTCCGAAGCCTGCATACAGCACGTGGGACACTTTAATGACGTGACGTTGTTAGGTCATATCAAGGTTCCCCCCGGATTGTGAGCAAACCACCCACCGTGGCAGTTAAATTAATGATTAGTAGCAAGAGATTCTCAGAAACAACGTGGGTCTCACAAGCCCCACCGATGGCAGCACTTGCCATCGCAAGGTAGTGGCGCGTAACTTAAGAGGGTTCACCAGTGACAGTGTCTTTAGGAAATACATGGGAAATTTCAGAAGCTGTAGCGTGTCTAAAAATGGCTCGATTTTCATGAGGTCTGTGGCAGCGTTTTCTTATTTAATGAATGGAGGAAATGTTGCAGACAGATATTATATTTTAAGTTTCATTTTTTTACAAATTAAAGCTAAATATCCAGAAATATTGCACATTTAGATATGTCGGTCTTTCATGCCATCTCGTGAAAAAACTAAACCAAATATCAAACTTTCGTCCGCAACATTTTCTCCCTTTTTCTTTCTTGATTGTCAAGCCGCAATTTTCATTCACATCGTGCGTAGTATTTGCGTTTTACAGGCTCTGAAGGTTGTGTATGTATTTTCTGCTGGAATTTGAAATTCGCGCCAAATTTAACGCGCGACGTGGCTCCATCTTTCGCCAGAATATTTTGTCGCTACTACACTCAACCACCAACCTCCTGGTTGTCCGCGTTCGTGCGCGCAGGTATTTACTCAGAACTTGGACGGACCTGAGCTCTTTCCTTTTTCTTGCTTGGGCTGTATTCGGAAAGGATTTCTGCGTTTCGTTTTTGCACGAACTCTTGGTGCGGAAAGGAAGTGGAATGCAAGGCCACACCCAAAAGTCAACCCCCCCTTTCCCCTCTCGGCAGCCACACAATAAGGCATTGTTAGTGCCAAAATACAGGATGGGGGCTCCCTATTCAGGACAGTGTGGGAGAACAGCATTCTTCCTTGACCAGGGCAAGGGCGCAGTGACCCAGGTGTGGAGAAAAGTCAAGAATGAAGCCGCAAAAAATCCTCATAGGAGGGCCTCGATCCGATAGCAGCGCTTACATGAACCCACACGCCTGGTTGTTTGAAAACCGGTACTGGTACGCATGCCAAGCCGGGAGTCGACGGGTCGGGTCCAGTCAACTCCGCCACAAGCGGTAGGTGTCTCAACTCGATCGTGAACCGATGTGCTTGTAAACGCTGTTGGGTCGAAAAGTAGGGTTATTGAGAGGGAAGGGGATAAAGCGAACTTGCTTTCCACTTGCGCCGTCGCACCTCCGATACAGCGATGGCGTGACTCAATCTTGGAGGCTGCTACTGCTTGCTCGACGCTTGGTGTCGCTACAGCTGAACCGAACTCTAATCGCTAAAATCTAGTTCATGTAAACACGCAGAGGTTGAGTTTAGATTGACCATGCTCAACCCTACCTCCGAATTGACCCGATGCTATCGGTTTCATGTAAACAGGGCTAATGGCGTAGACCGATTGCCATGACGTTGCGATTAACCTCCTTTCACTGAGGCACTTGCCAATCACCTGCGATTTCACGCTATACTCGCGGACAACTATGTATGTCAGTGCAACAGCCCACATCAAGGGGAGAAAGGACCGTCTCCTTCCTTTTCCTGCTCAGCCCTTGCTGCACTGCTACTGCGACGTCATGAGAACCGGTCAAAGCCAACGTTCGACTTTGGCTCCAAGCTAGTAAAACCAGAATGTTTCGGATCGGCATCGAAACATCGGTTCTCTAACGAATCTTTGGTCGAGCGTCGCTCTTTTTCTCCAATTTTCCTCGCGACCAGGCATATCTCTGCCAGAATTTTCGCGTTATCAGTGCAGGTGCTGTCTACTGTACGCGGGTAAGCATGGTTGCACCTTACCTGCAGAAAGGAGCTTGCGGATTTCCGAGCCCCCTACTCCAGAATAGACATCTCTGTGGTGTAAATAACGTGATGTCAAATGTTCATGGCCTGGCTGGCAAAATCATCCAGTTTTGCTCCTGAACCGGTTTCGCATGTGTCGAGCGTTCCCCGACTGTCTTAATTCTGCCAATTAGATACGCCTCTGTATGCGCCACACCTAGTCGCATCTCCTGTACTACGCTTCCAAAAGTCGCACATTTCAAACAGAAAAACGCTTGGAAGGGGCGCTATATAAATACATATATAAAATTTATACTACATAAAAGTTTATAATATATAAAATATATAAAAAAAACATAAAAAAGCAGAGGTCGTAATAAGACTTTTTCGGAAACCATAGTAGGTGTGGAATTTTCGCTCTCAAACGCCTGACGTCATGACAATTCAGGTGCGCTGCCGTTTTTGTGTTCAGAAAGAGCACACGCGGTTGGCGTGGCTGCAGTGGCCATCTTCTATTAAATTGCAATTTTTGTTATTTTTAACAATAAACCACTACTAGCAAATTTGTCCAGAACAGTTGGTTGTCGCTTGTGCAATGACGAAATTCGCGTTCAGAATCACCAGTGATTTCTTGCTTCCACATCTACGCATCATCCAAACGCTGAGTGTCAATTCCCTACCATGCCTGCAAGATATTTGGTTCATAAAATCAGGAGCGCGATTATGTGGTCACACGTTTCACCAGAGACAGAAATGAACCAAGAGGTGTTCCTTTTATTTATAGAGCAGTGCAATCTTTTCTTTTTTAGCGCATCGCAGAATGCAAGGCAGAGCTTGCGATGATTCAGAGCAGAGCAGGCGATGATTCAGACCAAGCTGGTTAAGCTGCGGCTTCATTTCCATGCTAAGACTGCAGTGGTTGGCTTTGCCCACCACATTGCGGCACCGCTTTCTTATACTGCAATTCTAGCGAAAATAGAGAAATGATAAGACTGCAATGAAATACAGCAGGCTTTGATTTGACAGTGGAATTTCGTAGAAGCTTTGTTTTATGCCGCAGCCAGTCTTTGAAACCTCACTTTACACAATTTTTAAAAATAGTTTTTTTTAGTTAGAAGTGCGCTTTTTTCGGCATAGCAGTGTCAGCGGTGTAGTGCACTGCGGCGACGGAGAAAGCGTGCGACTCCCCGCCTTTCGTGTTCGCCTCGTGTATCTCCAGACTGCAGAAACTCCGTCTTCCCCGAGAACCTTCACCCCAAGAACTAGTGCTTTGATCGGGAATTCATAACGGGCTGCACAGGCAAGAAACGTTAGCCCGGAGTACGTTTCGGGCCACCACCATCGACCTCAGACAGTGTATCTTCCCCTCCCTCACCCTCACCTCACTATGCGTTCCCTCCCTCGCCGTCACATCACCGTGTCTTTCCACCCTCACCCTCGTCCTCACGATTTTTTATCCGCCCATCCTCCCTCACCCTGCACCTCACCGAGTGAAATCCTCATGAGGGGAGTGTGAGGACGCCCTCATGAGGGCTCGCCCGCGTGAGGATGCCCATCTGTGCGCACAACAACCTCAGCGCGGTACTGCAGTTGTCGTAATCGTCGCATTCCTGGGGCACAATGCGCGTGCACAGCTAAGTGCTGTACTATTATTTCGAAGCACTCATTTAGACGATGGCGACTATTCATCGGTGCGGACAGTGAAAGCGTTCGATTCGCGTAGGGTTTAGCAAACGGCTTGGTTCCTGCAAAAAGGTTCTACGAGTCGAAGGAAATGTATGTTCGACTTACAAACGCGTACAGCACAGCGCGGAAGTCGTCGCCCTCGGCACTTTTCTCAGCTCCTTTCGTGCCTCAAGGTTCTGTAGTGCACCTTTTGATAAACTGAGTTTAACTATCGAGGGATGAACAGCGGACAAGAACTTGGTAGCTATAGCTACAAAATGCCGCGGTTTTCAAGGCGCACATCGGCGAAGGCATACACGGCACGTGCCGCTTTTCACATACGGGAGCAATTGACTGCTCAAAAGAGACCACACTCATAACATACGAACATCATGCTTCTAAGCGTAAACAATAAAGCAGGGGTCCATCGATTTCTCTTCAACAATCGGAAAGTGGGCGCCACGAGCATGTCCGCTTCCCCAAGGATCACTCAGCTCGCGTACTGATTTGAAGGCTTCCCAATAGAGAACACGGAAAATGCATTTTTTTTCGCAAGGGTAAAAACAAAAACTTTTCGAGCGACCGCTGTCTACGGTGCGCATTCAAGCACCTCAACAGCTCGCAGCAGACGACGCGTGGCGTGTATGCGCTCGTGACGTCAGCGATCAGAGGTTGCCAGACCAGCAAGCAGTTCGCGAAAGAAACGAAAAAAATTCGTTTTAAAAACATTTACCGCCCAGAATCAACTGAAAAATGGGGAATTGTAATTTAACCTCTTGGAAATTAAAGGCGATAAGCAGGGTATGCGTGAAGTAGGCTGTCATGGCCCCTTTAACCGTGTTCCAATAATCATGCGGTGACCGAATAGTTATTGAAACACTGTTGTCAAATTCTATATAGATTCAAAAGCAGCGCGTTAGAATACAACGAGTACACTCAAAACGATTTCTAAACAATTTCTCAAGGAGTTTCTAAAGCAAGTCATTAGAGTATTTCTTTTAAAGGACATTAGCCGTATTCTTATAACCATGCGGTGGCCAAGTAGTTATTGAAACACGGTACCCAAATTCTAAAAAGAATCAAAAGTAGCACATTACAATGAAACGAGTGTACTCAAAAGGGTTTCTAAACAGACTCTTCAAGGAGTTTCTAAAGCAAGTCATTACAGTATTTCTTTTAAAGGACATTAGCCGTGTTCATAGAACAACGCAGTGGCCAATTAGTAATTGAAACTCTTAACAAAATTTCCGTACAAATCTAAACGAAATACATTACATTCTATTGAGTAACTTTAAAAGATTTTATAAAGAACCACAAAATCAATTTTTGTGATTCTTGTGCGCTACTAGTAGCTCCACCGCCGATTTCTTGCTGTTTTGATACAGATAGAATGGAGAAATTGGTGCCCATTTTCATTATCGGCGTCTTTAGAAAGTAAGCTGTCATAATAAAGTCAGCTTTTACTAGAACTGGATATTTGATGCCTGGGGGGAGCTTGGTCTTTAATATGTACAGCAAATAACGCGTTCATTCCCTTAGATAATATGCCAGAATATATCTTGCTGGTTACATATTCCGTCAAGTTTAGAACCTTATCTACTTACTGCACTTTGCCGATTAGTTCGGAAGATTCTTTAAGCGCATTTTTCAAAGCAGCAGATTCAAGACGTCTTCGCTTTGAGTCGAGGACATCCCTTGCGGTGCATGGCTTAAAAAGATCAGGGGCATTCTAGAAACTGTTGGGATTGTGACTGTGCGAAAGCGGCGCAGTTGTCCTCTCTGTAAGCTCGTCGGTGTGGGAGGCCTCTCGCACGATGTCGGCCTAAAAAAAATGAAGTTCGCAAACCTAAAGGGACGTTCAATATTGTTTAAATAGCAGCTGTAACTTGACAAGGAAGTTCTCTCTTGAAGTGCTGGATTCGTTGCTTACAACTGTAACAAGTTTCCTAGTTTACAGACACTTTTCTATAATGCACCGTTAAGTCTATCCTATTTTTCAGTACAGACTATTATTTGGAGACGTTCCAAACATCTTACCAAGCATTTGCTCGTGGTATAGCCCTAATCCAGGCGTTCTGTTCTTCATCACGGGGAAACTTGAAAATTTGCTCTTTGGGCTATGGTTTCCAATTAATCCGGCAACTGGGCACGCAGCACTTTTTAGCATAACCTACCAGGAGCGTAATCCACAATCCGCTCCAATTAAACCAGTACCGCATTACCTCGACGGACACACAACCGCAAGCGCAGCACAATGCGTAGACTATGCGTGCACGGCGAACGTACAGAAAAAAAGTAATTCTTCAAGTCTTTGGCGTCTGCTTTCTAATGAATTAAGGTAATGTTAGCGTTCTGTCAAGCTTACGGTAGGCTCGAGGCCATAACTCAAGGTGGTCGCGCGTTCAAGCACGTCGCTAGGGCATTCTGTAGCCGCAGGCATCTTATTTCATTGGCATAAAATTGATTTATCGTTGCGAGCCCGAGGTGATATAACCCTGCCCACATGAAGTGAATCACATCCGCGAAAAGTGACAAACCCCTCACCGTCCCTGGGTGGCCGCGAAGATCGTGGCTTGGTGAGCAGCCCTCGCTCCCGGGCGCACGATGGGCCGCATGACACGAGGAGCTCCTCGCCCGTGCCGACAGCCTTGCACGTCCTGTAGTAGATGTTACCTTGGCGCGTGTAGGCCACCATGTTATGTTCCCGCGGGCTGGCCGCACAGTTCACGTATCGCATCCAGTTGGAACTGTCGAGTGGACGACCGTCCACCAGGAACTCCTTGCCGTTCTTGCGAACCTGGGAACACCACGAAGGAATTTGCATGTGTGTCAGGCCATGAGCTCAAGGTAAAAAGGCACCATGGAATTCTATGTGGTGACGGTGGAAATTCTGCCTATCCTTCTGCGCTGGACACCGCTATCCCGCTGGAAGCAACATTGGAAGACCTAGATCTGTACATTGAGTGTAAACCGTAAATCCGTACTGGGAAGTTTTATCATGAGCACTTGCATCGCAGCGCGTGAAGTGATCTGCTGTTCGTGCGGGTGGAATACACTCAGACATTTCTCTGACCCTCATCAGGGGGTGACAAAGCAAGCGACTAGAAATTATTTCACCTTTAGAGCTATTATAATAGAAGACAGAAGATGCCTGCGCTCTAAACGCAGTCACGGTGGTTCTAAGCAGGTCTCGTAATAGACACACCTGCCAGGTGTAGGCGTTGCAATTTCCGTTGTCTTCCACTCTTATACCTTCGTAGGGGCCGAAGAACACCCTCCTGGGCAGCGGTTTTAGCGTGAACACCCCGAACCCCGTGGGCTTGAGGGCACAGCGGCGGATGGACAGACCTTTCGGGAGGCTCCTGTTGGCACGCATCGGGTCCCCGGCTTCCACCTGCAAGCGGCACGCCCTCTCGTGGATGTCTGCACTGCTCCTAGCTTCTGTTTTTCAAAGCATTCACTAGAAAACCACACTCACTACGTCATCAGCCTCAGTGGAGCTGCAATTTCATAGGTGAAATGGCCTGGCTTAGCTAAGGTTAAGCCTAGGATGAGAAGCATAATAGATTTGTGAAAGGGATTCGGTATCGCCTGCCCGTAAGTCAGGCGAGTCTCTTCGTTGTTTAGCAATCTCCTGGAGGAGCGGGAGTTAGCCTTGGTGGTCGCGGCCGCGCGAGTTGAGCCCCGTCTCTCCTCAGCTGTCGTGACGTCAGACCACGTGCTCGGCTGCAGCGCCCCTAGCGGGAGGAGCGGGAGTTAGCCTTGGTGGTCGCGGCCGCGCCAGGCTGGGCTATGGTTGAGCTAAGTAGTGTCCCTATTATGCTTCGCATAAAAACTCTGTTCTTTGCATCTGAGTGGACGCCGCTGTCCTAAGAATCTATGCTGAATAGAGGTCTTCCTGGTATGTGACATGTTGGCGGGTAATCGTGATAAAACGAAGGGGGCAGTAATTCACTCAGTAGCGGTTGTCCGCTGAATAACATTGTCAGGGCATACCTCATCACTATGATATGTGGCTCGATAACACTCATGGCCACTCACACTCACATCCAGTCACTAACACTGACGTCCACTCACACACACGACCATTTACACTCACCACCCTTTACTGACGCTCTTGTCCACTCGCTCACATTCACGTTTACTCACTGTTTCCTTGTTTTCGATAAACGGAAGGAATAAAATATTTGCTGCCGCGGCCGACTACGCTCGTGCCTCCCCTTGCATAGCCTGGTTCGCAAAGATGTATTCTTGAGCAGCCGGGAGTTCTGTCGGGTTCTCTGGCCAAATTTAGCAGTTTCGATACTCGACGGAAGTAACGGTTTATCACGCATATTCATGCCCCGAACCAATCTTACGCACGTGTGCTCCCGCGCTTGCTGCAAAGCGGATCAGTGCGTGTTTAGCATCAGCTAAGAGGCTTAGACACGTTTTTTACCGCTGTCCATAGGCGTGCGCAGGGTTCCTCATTGGGGGAGCAAAGTTTCAGCGCAGCGGCCCCTACTTCCCAACCTCGTCTCACCTGGGGCCTTAGGATCAAACATGAGTGCTAAGATGAGGAATGATGCAATTGCAAGCTATACAAAACATTATTGAGCAGTAGCTCATACATTCATGTGTAACATACGCAGAGGAAACCAGCCCCTGCGCTGCTGAGGCATCAATTTAACAACGTGCTTCCGAAGGAATTCTCCTTATATCTAAGCCAAAAAAATATGACTGATCTTTTTTTGTTAATAGCAAAAGAAGAACATGAAAAAATCGCCTTCAATAGAACTTGGAAGTAAACACTTCTTGGAACGTAGTTTCACGGGACCTCGTCCGCCAGTGTCGTTGTCACATATATTAAGGAGCCTAAATTAATTTTAAAGGAAAGAGGTGTGAGGAAGACGACGTGGATTAACTGCAGAATAAAGAAGAGGAAGAAGAAGCATTCAGTGAGGTGGAGAGAGATGATTGGTGGAGAAGAGAAGAAGACGACGACAAGGCTTACGTGGACTAACACCGAGACTATAAAATGGGGAGTGAGAGTGAGGCACGGGGGGAACAGCAGAGAAGCGGAGGCTCCGGCGGATCAGGGACACATCGGCTGGAAGAGAGCGACGCCGGCTACTGCTCCGGTGAGCTCGCGTTCTACGGCCTCGCATCGTGGAAATCCTGCCGTGCCTGAGCCCGTTCCGGGGAGCCAACGGAGGACGCTACCTCCTGCTACGGCCAGGTGTATCTCCAGCGCTGTTGCCACCCATCCGGGTGGTGCCCCCAACGCCAACAGCATCGGCATCACCTCCACGCGCGCTTGGACCGGGAGCTTATACGACGCAGCCAGCGACGCCAGCTCAAGCACGTCGAACGCCGCCTCGACGCCGGATACTGGATCCATACAACGCCGCAGCCGCACCGAACCAACCGTGAGCACGAACGCGGACCACGAATAGTAGAACGCTAGTAGTAGACGCTGGTAGCAGTGCGCCCGGATCGTGTGTATTTATAGTCGTGTTTTGCGTTAGTTTTGTTAGTTTTGTGTTCTAGTGTGTGTGTCGCGTAGGGTGTATGAAATGTGCGTTTGTGTGGGTACACCCGTCGCCTAGTCCATTATTTCGGTCGGTGTGTTCTCCTGAGAGATCCGTTACAAAGATAAGTGGCGAGCCTGCCAGAATTCATTTCCTTTTTTTGCTCTTTGCTTTGTCTCGGATCTTTCCAATCTCTCGACGACAGAAAGCATGGATTTGGCGAAAACGTTAGAATTGGCGCTCAAGCTAGATTTAAGCAAAGAAGAGGCAATGCGTCTCTATGACGAGGAGGGAAAGAGGCAGAAAGCGGAGGCAGATAGGCAGAGAGAAGAAAGGGCGCAAGCACGCGCAGACGCTCGCGAAATAGATGAGAGAGCTCGCGAAGCAGATAAAAGAGCTCACGAGGCAGAAGAGCGGGAAGCTAGAAGAGCTCGCGAGGCAGAACAGGAGAAAAGAAGGATAGAACGGGAGGAGTGTCTTTTGTGGAAACAGGCGCATGTTGGGGGAGGATATCAGGAGATCACGGACAGTGATCAGCGTTCCTTAGCGGGTAGAGAATCTCTTAGACCGGCCAGAGTTTGTCCAAGGAAGCTGATGGCTCCTTTCGATGACAAAAGAGATTATCTGGACGCATATCTGCAACGATTCGAGCGGATAGCTTTGGGGCAAGGCTGGGAGCGCAGTGAATGGGCCACGGCATTGAGCATGTGTTTAGTCGCAGAGGCGCTCAATGTGTTTGGAACGATGCCTGCTGCTGATTCCATGGACTACGAGAAAGTCAAAAAGGCGCTCCTCCAAATATTCAGGCTTACGGTAGAAGGATTTCGTGAGAGATTTCGCACCGCGAAACCTGAGGATTCGCAAACCGCTAAGCAGTTTTCCTGCAGGCTGACCAACTATTTTGATATGTGGCTTGATATGTCAAACACAGAAAAGAGTTTTGTAGGGGTGCGTTAAAAGCTGGTCACAGAGCAATTTTTAGCATGTTGCAGCTCAAAGCTGGCGCTATTCCTGAAAGAAAGTTGTGTTCATTGGAAGAGTTCGCCGACACTGCAGACCAATTCCTCGAGGCTCAAGGGCTAAGAAATTTGAGTAAGGCAAAGGAAGAAAACCCAAAAAATTCTAGACAATGATGCGGCAATACCAAGAGAATATGGCGGTGCATCTAAGGCGCCAGTAAGGTGTTTTCTCGGTGGCAAGGTGGGACACCGTGCAGCTGACTGTCGGACTAGTAGCGCTGCCCAAAAAACACAGGTTCTTTGTCAAGGTTGTGAGAGGAGGGGTCACACACTGGATGAGTGCCGATACAGAACGCAGGACCGAGCTGCATGCGTTGTCGACTCAAGTGTAGAACTTGTCATGCCACCCGAAGTTCCACAGCTGAAAGGAGAGCAAACGCCCCTGGAAAATGAGGCAGTGAGTGGAACAACCAAGTCGAAAGCAGCAATGCCAGTGGTGGTTGGGCAAATAGGGGACCGTCCTATATTGGTGCTTAGAGACAGCGGAGCCAACACAGTCTTGGTTCGGAGAAGCCTGGTGAAGGACGAGGATCTTACAGGGGAAGCATCGGTCGTCACTCTGGTAGACAGCACAGTAAGGTACCTTCCTGAAGCCAGGATTCTAGTGTCCACGCCATATTATACTGGGCAGGTAGTGGCAAAATGCGTAGACCAACCCATCTACGATCTCATTCATCTTGGGAAACATTACGGGTGCAAGAAGTGTCGAAACCCCGATCCCGAGTGGAGGATGCTCGACGTAGAAGAACATCCAAAGGAGGATAGGCCTGTGACAGTTCAGATGGGTGCAGTCAGTTTCTCGTCGGCAGTGGAGACAAGAGCTCAAGCGACAGCCCGAGCAACGCAGCGTCCGCTATCTACTCCTGTTACGATATGCTTGAGCATAACACCGGGCGAAATTGCAATTAGGCAAAAAGAAGACCCGAGCTTGAAAGCCTGCTTCGAAAGAGTCGGGGAAAAAGTGAAAAGAAAGAAGACTCGTACGTCCTTCGAATATCAATGGGTAAATGGTCTTCTGCACAGGGAATGCATATTTAGTTCAGAGAGGTGGGTCCAACAGCTGGTGCTACCGAGAGATATGTGAGAGACTGAGCTACGCTTAGGACATTACGCCATTATGGTCGGATACCAGGGTGTTCAAAAAGCGGTGTCTAGGATCACCAAGGAGTTCTTTTGGCCGGATGTTCAGAGTGACATTAAGCGCTTTGTTCGTTCATGTGACGTGTGCCAGGGCACAGTTCCGAAGGGAAGAGTTGATCCCTTACCTCTGGGTAAGATGCCAGCCACCGACCTACCGCATCAAAAAGTGGCTACTGACACTGTCGGGGTGGGATGAGGTACTAATAAACCCCAATTTCAATGAAGACAGACCATAACATTGGAGTGGACTTCATGAGTAGAGCCAACTGAACAGCTCTAGGTACCTCTGGAATGTAACATTTTGGTGTGTACTTGATTGGTTGTTGTTGCTGTGTTAATTTATCTGTGGGATTTCCTTTGTTGTTGTTGTTGCTGTTTTTGGTGTTATGTGATCATACAAGGGAGTGTGTTGTGGACACGAACATGTTTATTAAGGACTCTGTGCGGACAACGGCAGTGGTGTGTTAGTGTTCTGAAAACGCAATTTGGTGTGCTGTGTTAGTGGTGTGCGTTTGGTGTGTGCTGGACATCTGCGGTGTGGTGTGTGATGGGTCCAGAATCGCCACAGAAGATAGTCGGTTGGCTGGATGGCTTGGAGATGAGGATGACGTGAGCAGTTTTTCATGGAAAAACTCTTGAGAGGGGGCCCTTGTCACATATATTAAGGAGCCTAAATTAAATTTTAAAGGAAAGAGGTGTCTGGAAGACGACGTGGATTAACCGAAGAATAAAGAAGAGGAAGAGGTATTCGGTGAAGTGGAGAGAGATGATTGGTGGAGAAGCATTCGGTGAGGGGGAGAGAGATGATTGGTGGAGAAGAGAAGACGACGACAAGGCTTACGTGGACTAACACCGAGACTATAAAAGGGGGAGTGAGAGCGGGGCACAGGAGGGAACAGCAGAGAAGAGGAGGCTCGGGCGGGTCAGGGACACATCGGCTGGAAGAGAGCGACGCCGGCTACTGCTCCGGTGAGCTCGCGTTCTACGGCCTCGCATCGTGGAAATCCTGCCGTGCCTGAGCCCGTTCCGGGGAGTCAACGGAGGACGCTACCACCTGCTACGGCCAGGGGTATCTCCAGCGCTGTTGCCACCCATCCGGGTGGTGCCCCCAACGCCAACAACACCGGCATCACATCCACGGGGGCTTGGACCGGGAGCTTATACGATGCGGCCAGCGACGCCAGCCCAAGTACGTCGAACGCCGCCTCGACGCCGGATACTGGATCCATACAACGCCGCAGTCGCACCGAACGAACCGTGAGCACGAACGCGGACCACGAATAGTAGAACGCTAGTAGTAGACGCTGGTAGCAGTGTGCCCGGGTCGTGTGTACTTATATTTTTTGTGTTTTGGGTTAGTTTTGTTAGTTTTGTGTTCTAGTGTGTGTCGCGTAGGGTGTATTAAATGTGCGTTTGTGTGGGTACACCCGTCGCCTAGTCAATTATTTCGGTCCGATTGTTCTCCGGAGAGATCCGTGACAATCGTAAAAAAACCTGCGTGCCCAGAACACTGCACTATAATCAATGAAGGAAAAGGTCTAACAGAAAAAGTCATGGAGCAGACTTGGCGCCCCCCTAGATGATGAGGGTGCTAACACTGCATCTAATTATTCTCACTGTACTCCGCTGCGTCGTTGGTCGAGGAAACGTCTTTTGTGGAAGGATGCGTACGTAGCTAATGTTTTAGCCATTTTGCTGTACAAGCCAGTTTGAAATGGCATGATGATACTGGGAAAAATCTACATTAATAATTTATTACAGGCAACCGCATTATCCGCTTGAAAGGATTCCTGATGCTGCCCAGATATCAGTGCAGCTAGAATTGCTGAAATCAGAGAGTGCAAACGGAAGCTAATCCACTAACATACAGAATTAAAAACACAACGGTAAAAAATTCAGAAGACCATTGCACTTGACCGGTGGTGTTGCGCTCGACGCCTGCCGCAAGGTTGCCTATGGACCGGAAATGAGCTGCTTCTTCGAGCCAGCCTTGGTAAAGTGGAAGAACTTCAGTAGTGAATGTTCCCTCTGTTGTAAGTTCGACCAGCAGACAACGTGGCCCACGTGGAGGCGAGACGTACTCAAGGGAGGGACGCAGGGGGAGAGTCCGGAGGCAGTGACAAGCCATCTGCAGGCAATAGCGGCATGTGCGCAGCGGCGAGTCGTCGCCGCAATCTGAAGGGATTAGCGCTGGTATCGCGCAGTTCGGGGACCCCACCCCCATGTATACCAGGAGGGAGGGTGGATCGAGTCTCGTGAGTGAAAGCCGCTGGCTTGTAGGTTGTGCTACCTCCGGGTTGCCCCATGTGGCAGAAATTGGTGAAGACTTCAGCACTGATGTCCTTGCGTGGGTGCGATACGCAAAGTTTCGCGTCCGACCTTGGTGGAGACTGCAGCTGGGCCGCGGCAATGATATGGAGAACGCCCAGCTGGGGACCAGATGTGCGATGGTGTCACCTCAGTGGCGAGACCCTGTATCCGATGTTGATTTGCGCCATCTCCGAAGGGAAGAAAAAACATTGCCGTATTACGGGCGTCTCCACACCAGGGCTGAACCTGACCTTATTGGTGCGCATTGTGTCTGAAGAGTATTTAAACCACGTACAATGGTGCAGGAGGAACTTTTGACTTAAATGATGTGAACGAATAAATTTCAACCTGTAACTCGATGGCTCCCAAGGAAGCTCATTCCATGTGCCGACAGAGAGAAAGTACAGATGAAGAAATATGACTAGTGCCCATGATTGGGCGCGGCAAGACAGAGCCACGCCTTGCACACATGCAGCGGAAGCACGTATGACGTTTTGGATTTGCACGGCAGCTTCCAGCAGCCCAAATCGCAAGCGGTGTATTTCCTCTTACATTGACGCTGACGGTAGTCTTTTCATGACCGTGAATAAAAACGGTTTTGTTTACTCTGGGGAGATTGTGGGGGACCTGAATCCTCAGCTCATTTTTTGCTCTTCGAGTACAGTCCATTCGCTGCTATTGCTTTTTTCTGTAGTTTGCTTTTTCAAGAGCGAGAAGATAACACTCAGAGACGTTAGATTTTTGATCCCTCTCCCGAGTGTAGAAGACATGTTTGAACTCTACGTCCAGCCAATCAAAATGGATGCGGCCAATTTGGCTCCCACCTCATATCCCAGAAAATTGCGCAACGTTTCGTGGCCATCAGCAAGGAAATTCATTTATTGAGAAGATTAAAGCATTAAATATTACCACTTCATCTATCTCTTTGGCATCAAGGCGTTACTATGTCTGGCGTAAAGCATACAGACAAAAACATATATGCTTGATATGCGATGAAGTGCTCCTTCAAGTAAACGATAGGAACAATTAAGACGCACTGGCGTTACCGAAAAGAGCCCTTGCTTTTCGCGCCGTTTCGGAGCTTGAGCCGAGCTTGTGCACTTCAAGAGCCGGGCCAAATGCGTCACGTTCTTCACGTGGGCCCAGTTCTATAACAAAAAATCACGGCCAGAGCCGGGCTCTACAACACCCATGCCAGGGCACAGAAAAAATTGCAGGGGACACTTAATCTCTGCTAAGAATGTGACGTGATAGCATAAGTTAATTTAATGTATCCAGAATTGGTTGATTTCTTCTATACATTCAGAGAACTCCGGAGCGCGTGGTGCAGTGGTTAAGAGATGCGCCACAGCCCTGCGATGGCAGGCGCTGCCACAGGTCGGCTTTTTGTGCCCCAGGTTGCTCTTCCCGAGTGACCAAACATTTTAACTGCCAACCGCCATGGCGGGTAGTTGCTCACAATCCGATGGGCAGGTTGTGATGACAACAAGAGATCACGTGGATCTATGTGGCCCACCTGCATCCTAGTTTGCTTTTCTTGGGATTCGTGTTTTTTTTTTCCTGCTCGCGGTCAATGACGACGCCGGATTTTCTGCTACACCAGTTCCTTAACGCTCTCGCGTTAAAAAATAAGCGTCCACTATAGTACTAGAGATACCACCTTATGCTAGTTAACGCAGATCATTGTCCGTCGTTGATTTAGCAGCACGAATTGAAATTCTTCGTATATAAGCGCAAGCCGTGTAGGAGGACTGACAAGAGAATCGGCATTTCTAGCAGTGGCAATTCGAATTTAGATCAAAGGATCTGACGTAATTCATAGCGACTCAGTGAACCCATGAAGGGCGTGCGCCCACGCCAATTGCCAACTAGTAGGGAGAAGAGTAACGAAAGATTGACGTTCCTGCGCCAGCGAAATGCCCTGCTGCGATCGTCCAAAAACACCGGCATGATGTCTTATGCTGCCTTTAGGCGCCTTCGGCAATGAATATTTGCTTCCCTCAGCTGTCAACAACATGAATAGCCGATACCTTCATCGCGAAAAAAAAACGCGACAAACTTCGCTTTCGCGTCTACACGCCACTCACATCCACTCACGACCACTCGCACTCATTCACGTCAGCTCACATCCATTCCTCACTATGTCCATTTGGCACTCATCACTACTCACACTCACATCCACTCACTCACACTCATATCCCCTCACTCGCACTCACACGCAAACACACTCACACTCACAGGCGTGGAAGTCAGTGAGAGAGGCGATGTGAGTGCACTCATGACCGATGTGCCACCCTGTGGGTCGGGAAAGACGCAAAGAGGCGGTGAAAAGAGAAAGAGGAACAGTGGCTGCAGTGGACAGTTCCCGTTACGGATGCATGCTATGCCTAGTGAAGGTAAATTCTGGAATCAAGGACTGCCCTCTCCATTCAGCACATTGCCTGTCGTGTTCTGAGTTGGCTCTGTCCGTGCGGACTGAGAATAGCCAGATACGAGTTGGACTCCAAGGCAGCGTTTCACTCTCAGCATGCACGTCCTTCGCACTCACCTCGGTGTCCTTGATGTGTGTCAACGGTCCGTGTACGGGGCAGTCGCCGGGGCGGTCGCTCCCGCAGTCGTCGCAAACTGCAAGCACAGTGTCCAGGCCGGGGTTTCGCTGAAGGCGCAACGAGAAGGCCTTCATGCAATGCTCGCTGGCTTAAGTCAGGGAGAGGCATAGGAATAGGAAGTAGTTTACACACACATGTGTCTATAGGTGCCTAAGCCTCATTTGGTCATCAATTATAAGGCAATCTTCAACGAGCTCCTTCAACGTGTGAGACATAAACAGCATAAAGCAGTTTTCCTAATGCTGCTCCGTAACGTAAGACAAAGAGCCAGAAAGACCAGATAGAAAGAGTCTTCTACGGAAGACTTCGTGCAGTCCTGTACATGCCATCCTGCATTGCCAATGCCCACGCAGTTGGTAACGACAACTAAGCTTATTTTTGACGTGCGCGAGTTTCCTAAAAAGCTAGTAACAGGTTTTTGTGGGGTGCTCACACAGGTACTGTTCGTCGGAGTTCTCGTCGCTGTCCATGGACTTGACTCTCGCTCGTTTTCTTCTCGGGTAGCGGGACTCGCCGGTATGCTCCCTGGAGGAAACTGCGATTAATCGCAGGAGAGTTGCTGTAAGAATGGTTTTGACACCGAATCTTACGAGAACTTGTAAACGCAAGCTACGATTAAGTGCTAAGAACAAGAGTGGAAGCTTGAGCATAATGAATTGTCTATCAATACAGATGAAGTTATAGGGGAAAAATTGACAGCCCCTGTCTGACACAAACCCAAGTGGTTTTCCAAAACTTAAGCTCGTCTTAATGCCCCCCTTCCCCCCCCCCCCCCAAAAAAAAAATATGGTTCCCTGTCTAAGAAGCGAAGAATTGATAGTATAATTGCTTCACTACTCAGTGTCCTGTGATGTATCACATTAGTGTAATATTCTGGGGGAGACTGGCTCAACCTCTTTGTATCAGGATCAAAATTTTTGTTTGTACATTTCAACGTAAGATTTTATACTCAGCGAGAGCTTTGCCGCGCAAGTGCATGTTCCGTGGCTTTTTGCGGCGTAGCGTTACATATGCGACGCCATTTCTGCTAGAACCAAGGCTGCGCAATTTCACACTCTCCTCCCAGCTGCTATTTTTCTTCGTCTCACTCGCTCTCGGTCAGAGAGCCCAGTTTGCTGTGCGCTGCGAGATTCCTTCCCCTTCCACCTTCCATCTCACCTCAGACGCTTTCCGACACCCGAAGGAAAGCGCTTATCCTTCTTCAGCGTGGTTACCATAGCGTGTGCCATTAAAAGGCGGCCCATGAAGGCCTCACGCCGTGAGAATTACGGCAAAACACTGATCATCTAGAAGCACTGTAGTCGCATATAACTCAATAATGCAGCGGTGAATGCATTTCAACACACGCCCTCCAGCAAAGCCGTCGACAGGAGTGAGGTAATGTCACGAATAACTTCCATGCGCCTGTCAGCTACCATAAGTGTCACACTAGTAAGCAAGGGGATAAACCGTTAGGTCATGGCATTCAGTCGACGCGGTTGGCTGAAAGGCCTCCTTTGAGATGCACTTGCTGCTGCATTGCTATATATAACGGGACTCACTGCGCCCCATGGCTCCATGCAACATGCTGCGCGTGCCGACATGGGTCATCCGGTGCCTTGCAAGTGCGAACGGGTGCATCCGAATGCAACAAAATGGCGCATGTCAGGCAAGTGCTTCGCCGGCTGCACGTTGAGCAAGTGTGGGGTCTGGCCATCGGCGTTCGGAGGAAGCGGCGACCTTCCCAACCAATCGCGTAGTGTAGAAGCCCGATTGCCATCGCGCAATTTGTTGGAGCGTATTGTCTCATCTGAGTGTAGATTTGAGAACCCAGCTCACCGCTGCGGAGCTCAGACACTACTGAGTTGTTCCGCTTGTGTAACTGCTGCCCCGTGGCTCGGAACGTGGTAGAAACTCGTTGTTTTTATTTATTACTGTGCTGTTCCGTTTTCCACAAATAAAATGTGTTGTCGCCTGCTCGTGGTGTGTCACTAATCGGTCGATACCTTGGCTCGCTAACCTCCAGAGGGGGGAGTCCCTTAAACTAGGGATTTAACTTGTGGTTTTTATTTTTTAAATATCGGCGAACTCTTTCTGCATCGTTATTTCAGAACGCAGTTTTCAGTTTTTCTCTGTTCGGCGTATGAACTACTGGCTTTTTTTTTCAAGTCTTTAAAGTGAAAATGCTGGGTTGTTAAAAGGCACTCACACAATTTCGGCGTTTTTTGTGAGCATGTTATGTTTTTTTACGAAAAATTAACGTTCAGTTGGTGGCGCTTGGAGGTGTGCCTATGGAAGGAACTGCGATCGTCAATAAAAACGTAACGTATGTTAAATGAGATACAGACGGCAGACAAAACCCCAAGTGGAAGTTTGCTTCTAAGGACTAGGTTGACATATGTCATGGGTGAAGTGTTCCGTTGGGTTCAGCGAGAGGTCGGGACATAAGGCATTCTGCGTGTTGATGTAATACCCCTGTCACACGGACACTGTAAAGGTACTTTGAACTAATGCTCCATTACTTTAAGGACAAACGCGTGTTGCCACACGGACGCGCCAAAGGACACCTAGCTCAAAGGAGCTTCGAAACAAGGCAGCTCGAGTTCGTCCTTTGAGGCTTCAAGGGAGTACTCTCTCTCCCAGCGAGTTAACAGCATGAATAAATTGAGAAAAGAAACGTTCAATTTTCATTTTGTAAATTCACTTCATAACATCAGTGGTGTTTTAAAATATAAGATCATTTGTTTTGTGGCAGTCTCACCACGCCATACTCTCGTTCCAGATATACGAGCGTCACGGTAGCCACGGTAAATATGCCGCCATGTCGGCCATGTTGTTTGTTGCTTTTACACAATACGGTTATAAAACTAATTTACTAAAAAATGTGACATTTCTGTATTTAGATGTGCAGTGAGGTTTGCAATTTTAATAACGCTTTTCGCCGATGAGGGCGCTAAAAACTTCTTGCGAAGGTCGTTCCGCGACCGTGTAGCACGGACGAACTCCCTTGAAGTAGTGCTCCTTTGGGAGCATAAAGGAGCATTAGTTCAAAGTGCCTTTAGAGTGACCGTGTGACAGGGGTATTAGTGACAGAACTGCCGGTCAGTCGGTCAGTCGTCAAGGTAGCGTCGACATGATACCTTTTCGTGACGAGCATGCAAGGTTTCGTGGCAATGTCCGACGTGAAGTTGATAAAGCTACTTAAGCACCGAGCAGGTCTAAGCTGGTGACAATAGTGAAGAAACAGTCTTTAGCTTATAAATGGCACTGAGGTGGTGTTCTCTAGTTTGCATACTCGTGCAAGCTAGCGACACAATGCTTACAATCGCAAAACCGTGCTGCTTATTCAACACCAGCGTCTCATCATGCTCAAGCTTCCCCACTTACCAAATTTTCATCTTTAAATGTATATCGTATTCAACAGCCACATAACAGCGCACTGCTTGCAATAATACTGACCTATTTCTTTTACATCAAACTTCTAAATGTTAATTTGATGCACTTCTATTGCTTTTTTTTGGGGGGGGGGTTCCAACTGAAACTCTCAAACCCTATATACAACCATATCAGACTGCTTTGGTCTGATGTAGTCTCTATATTGCAGGGGTCGTAGCAGTCAAAGATTGCAGGTCCGTACAGAACCACATTCCAATAAAAATTACTTTTATTCTTCCCTTTCATTTTCCAATAGCCCGTGAGAATCATTTGTGTGCGCTCTAGGGAGATTTAAAGCTCGGCTTTCCACGGCTGTCGCCCGAGCACAACCAGGCGATAACGCAATTCCCTTTGGCCTCACGTCATACGTAGGGAACCCGAACACTCACAGGAGGGATGGCCGGACGCTTCTTGGCCGCTGTGATCTCCGTCCTCTGCGCATTTGGCTTGCTTGACTACACGCTTCGGGTAACGCCTGTCGTCAGCTCCCATGGCGCCACTTCCTAAGGCGAATGAGTCGGGATATTACGAATTACGACGTGCAGTGAATACACACTCACCCCGAGACCTGCGGAGAAGAAACTCCCATTGTCTATGGTAACACAAGTCTAGCAGCATTCATATAGGTTAATTAGTTTAAGGCCTTCTGGGAACAGCTGCAATGGCCTCGTTGAGTGCGTCATTCGATTGTTCGTCAGTAAATAGGAAGCCTAAGAACACAAATCAAAGACGATCAGCGTGAACGAAGCAAAGCGCACAAAAGCCAAAGGAGGATAACAATATTCCACCAGAAGCAAAGGCAAGAAACGCCAATTTGCAGAATTCAAAGGAACTGAGTCCATTGTTTTCCAAGAGTCGTATTTTCAATTATTTTGGACACATCAGAACATGGACTTCAAGACCATCGGAAAAGTCGAGGACATAGCTGCCTCCCGTCCCCACTTTTTCCCTAGTGATGGGGCTAACCTCACAGCCCACGTAGATAATACCACGCATGTGCGCAGGGTGCGTGTCCGCAGTCCTTCAGACCTCTCGTCGAGTTTCCGGACTCCATGCAGTTGTCATCTGTGCTCTGAGGCGGCCTGGCCCAACCAAGCTCTGGACACGCGACGACAAACATGTATTCCATCCCCCTCATCCCATCGACTTCTCTAACCCTCGGATCTAAGTCGTGAAGGGCAGCCAGGCGGTATCATTCTACTGCTCACCACTGCTAGCAGCCCGAGGAGGAAGGAGCTTTGTGTGCACAAAGTGCGGATTGGCAACCAGTCACAGCCGATGCTGATGTCAACGGTCGTTGGTCGCGTTCTTTCGGCATTTTCAGAAAGACGACTTCTGTGTTGTGTTCTGTTGGGTTTTATGGCACATAGGCAACTGAAGCCATCATGCGCCAAGAACACGGTATAGGAAAATTGTTTTGTTGAATATTATAGAAATATAAGTATCTTCCTTGGTGTAGAGGCCCTCAAACGTTAATACTGCCCACTGAACACACACAAATTTTAGAAAAGGCTACTAGTAAAAACTTTAAATAGGGCTAGGTAACCTCAGTAGCTTTCCTTGGCTGCGCTAAGATATCGAGGCTCCCAACCAATCAAAATAAAAGCCTCAGCCTTCTTCTCAAGCATGAGAATGTGGTTGAGTTGTACTGAAATTCAAACGAAACCAGTGCGTAAAAAATTTAGTCTATTGAGAAATCCTGTTTTCTTAAGAAAGCTAAAAACACATGATATAAAAACAATTGCATCATCTCCTAAAAGCAGTGCGGTATGAAAAGGAATTTATTCGTTATAAAATTGAGTAAAGTACTTTATCCTTAGTTTTTCCAGTTTCGCACAAGAAATTAAAACGTATTTCATCATACCTTCATGTCCGCATTTTTCGCAAACAGGTTGGGGGTTTTTCAGGTTTAAGGAACGGTACAATAATAGCTTTTTCTCAGACTTCAGGTATTTTCCCCGAAACCCATACTTTGTTAAATAATCTTAAAAGTGCCTCTACAGCAGGCTTGGAAAGATGGGCAAGCATTTCATAGTGTATTTGGTCGGGTCCTGAAGCAGTTTTCTTACCGGCAGACAGTACAGTGTTGATGAGTGTAATAATACCATTACATTTTTAATTACCACCTCCATTTGTTGGAAGCTTTTGTTTTTCGGCTATATTTCTGTATTTTAGAAATGACTGCGTATAGTGTGATGAAGCGGATACTACAGCGAAGTGCTCCTTAATATGTCTGCCTGTTCCCCTAAACACGTTTGTGTACCAGGTGTTGTGAAAAGAGTAATTGTGAAAGGTGAGTAACGGCCGTTCAATTTTCGAACTTGCTCCCACATTTGTTCTTATGTGGTTGAGCTGTTTATAGAAGAGACATAAGTTTGTCATGGTGTTTTCTCGGCCTTGCGCCGGATACCCCTCCCATGTGCTCTCGCCTTTTTGAAAAAAATAAGGTTCTCATGAGTTGGGTATCTGCGAAAGACTCGCCAAGCTTTATTCTGCAGTTTTTTTGGCCTCCTTACATTTTCGTGTGTACCAAATTTTGTGGTTCTGGCGAATCACTCCTGTCGATTTTGGAATTGATACATGTGCAGCAGAAAGAATGCATGTTGTGAACATTTCGTTTATCTTATCTATGCTGTGGTTTTCTAAAATTATATACTGTAAACTGGTTTTTTAAACAATGCCCAATCAGCTAAATGTAGTTTCCAAAGCCGCGGTTTTGTTGAAATAGCTTGGCGAGGATGACAGACCTATTATAACAGGGAGATGATCGTTTCCATATGGATTGTCTAAAACATTCCAGTTAAAATCGCTAAAAACAGACGGTGAACTAAAAGACAAATTTAAAACACTCATTCTCCCCGAGGAGGGGGAACGGTATGTGCGTTTACCCAAGTTTAGCAAACCGACATTAGTGGATAGAATAAGATCCTCGATGAGTTGCCCTCTAGCTACAGTTCCCTCGCTTCCCCAAGAACGAGAACGTGCATTAAAGTCGCCAAATACCAGTTATGGCTCTGGTAGCTGCTTTAAAATGCCCTCTAAGTCAAGGAGCGTTATTTTCAGCTGTGAGTCAATATATACAGAGCACACTGTAATGGTTTTATGTGCAAGCAGAGTGGCTGCTACAGCCTCAAGTCTTGTTTTTAGTTGAAGCTCACTAGTCGGGATACCGTTTTTTACTATAATTGCCACACCTCTTGACTGCCTGCTCACCTGTTCTTGGTCGCGGCGGAAAACAGCATAATTCTTCAGAAAATTGTTTTGAGGCCCTAAATTTGTCTCTTGTAGACATAACGCAACAGCAGCATGTGCCCCTAAGATATCTTTTGTGCCACTGTAGTTATTCACAAGTCATCTACAGTTCCATTGCATTTTGAAAGCCATCTTAATTTTGTCTTCCTATGTAATTAAAACTAGATCAAGTTATTTATGGTCCCTTGATTCGGGGCCTGTCTTTTTTGACCGATCCAGAGAGCTCCGCCGACCGCCCGACGTGGATGGCACAGGGCTGCCCTGGGCCGTCTCCATCGCCTCTGCAGAGGCGCTGGACGACCGTACAGAGGGCACGTGGACATTAGAGTTGGAACTCGACCTGTGGGAGGAGTTCTTGGGGGCCACGGACACGGGGGTCTGCGAGGCCTCTTTTTGGGTTGGCGGGGTAGTGTTACGTACTCCACTTGTGGGCGCGGATGGCCCCGCCGCGGGCTCACTGCGATTGGCCTGGGCAAGTGCCAAAGTCTGTTGTGGTGTGCCGCGCCCACGCACTACATCGGCAAAGTTTGTTTCTGCTGGAAAGGAGAATGTGCTTGTTTGTGTGCATCGCCTTCTTGCTTCTCTGAGCGAAATTTTTTCAGTAGTTTTGAGTGTGATTATTGCTTTTTCTTTCTTCCAGGACTGACACGCCCTGGAGTATGCAGCATGGTCTTCCTCACAGTTTGCACAGCGTGGGGCGCCGTCGCAGTCATCAGAAGATTTTTAAAACAACTAAATATTTCACGAGCCAAATCTTACAACTCATTTTTGCCCAGTCTCTTAACACTAGTCAGATTCCAGACGACTGGAAATTAAGCAAAGTTGTCCCAGTTTTCAAAGCTGCAGATCGCTCCGACCCCTCAAATTATCGACCAATTTCACTGACATGTATCTCTTGTAAACTTTTCGAACATATAATATACTCGCACATCGCATCTCACCTTGACCACAACCGTTTCTTCTTTCCCAATCAGCATGCTTTCAGGGCAGGTTTTTCGTGCGAAACTCAGCTGTTCGAACTTACAACTGATCTTCACCTAAATCTAGACTCCGCCTTCCAAACCGATATAATTTATTTAGATTTCGCCAAAGCATTCGATCGCGTCCCTCACCAGCGTCTCTTTTCCAAACTTTCAGCTCTGTCACTTGACCCGCTTGTCTTATCCTGGATCCACTGTTTCTTAACCAACCGCTTGCAATTCACCGTCATCGCCAGTCATGCATCTCAAACTACTAGCGTAATCTCCGGGGTTCCCCAAGGATCGGTTCTTCCTCCATTACTCTTTTTAATCTTCATCAACGATTTGCCATCTGGTATTTTATCATCTGTCCGTCTCTTTGCGGATGACTGCGTCATTTATCGCCGCATCAACAATAGCAGTGATCAGGAATTATTACAGGATGACCTAAGCCGAATTCAGAAGTGGTGTTCCGACTGGCTAATGCAGCTCAACGTTTCTAAATGTAAGTTCATGCACATCTCACGTAAACGTTCGATTCTTCATTTTTCGTACTCCCTGAACTCCATAGCGCTGTCTCAAACTAATTCATACCGGTACCTCGGCATCGAGATAACAACCAACCTAACCTGGGCTAATCACATCACGAAACTATGTGCTAGTGCCTCCAGATCACTCGGATTCATCAGGCGATCACTTTCCATGTCCACCGCAGCCACCAGACAACTAGCATATGAAACGTACATTCGAACTAAACTAGAATACGCCTCAACAATATGGAATCCTCACCAAGCCTACTTGATAGATTCACTCGAAGCCATCCAGAATCGGGCAGCACGCTTCATCACCTCACAGTATAAATCTCAGCTCAGCATCACAGCGTTGAAATCATCTCTCGGCATCAAGTCATTAGCCTTTCGCAGGAAAACTTCAATTCTTTGTCTTTTTCACAAACTGTACTTTAACTTTCCAGCACTTCGAGAAAACCACCTACGAGCTCCGGTACGATCATCTCGTCGTTTATTTAACTCCTTAAGCATACAGCGTTTGCACGGCTCCACCAATTATTTTAATAAATCTTTCCTTCCCAGTGCTATAGAAAGCTGGAATAACCTCCCTGAACACATTGTCATTGAGACTAATCCTTTCAGATTCAGACAGCTCCTAATCGACTATCTCAACGACAAATAATTTTTTCCTGCACCCTATGCCAGCTTCCAAGCCCTGCTAACTGACCATCCTGTGCTACTTCCAAAGTTGCAATTTGTTTTTGTTTATATTTCTGCTACACTCTGTCATGACGTGATTATTTGAACTTGTTACTTCTGTCTTTTTTCGTCTTGTTCTACTTTTCTGTTCTATATTTTCTATATTTTTCTGTTTTTTATATTCCTTCTATATTTATATTCATTCTATTTATATTCATGTATGACGGCTGAACACCCCTGTACCCCCCCCCCCTTATGTAATGTCCCTGACGGGACCCTTAAGGGTTAATAAATGATGATGATGATGATGATGATCTTTTGAAGCACATTTTCCGCATGTTTCACGACCGCGGCAACTCACGGAACCGTGGCCGAACCTTTGGCAGTTAAACCATCGTCGAGAGTTAGGAGTGTAGGGTCTCGAATTTATTTTTAGATAACCCACTTCAATTGAGTCTGGGAGAGTACTATGTGCAAATGGGGGGGTCAAGACTATGTGCTTTGTTGGGATTTATTTGCCGTCTTCTCTTATTCTTCTCCTGTGGACATCAACGACGTTTTGCTCAGGAAGCCCTTCTTTTATTTCTTGTTCAGTGAGGTGGAGAAAATCATTCTCTGAAATTACACCACGGACTGAATTGAGGGATCGGTGGGCAGATATGGACGCAGGAATTTCACCCATGGACACAATGTTGGAAAGTTTTGAGTGTTGGATGCTATCTCGGAGTTCCAGTAAGAGGTCGCCACTGGCCATTTTTGTAACCTTGTAGCCAAAGCCCAGGGCAACCGTCAAACATTTTTCTACAATGCATGGCGAGATTAGTCTAGCAGATTTATCAGTTTGCTCACTATGAATCACCTGAAACTTAGGAAATCTTTTTTTTCATGAAATTCTGAGTTACCTCGGTCCACCCTCTCTTGTGAGGGCGATCCGTTGCTGAGAGAAGGTTAGCCATAGAATAAGTGTGTTTTTCGGCTACAGTGCCAGCCGCCCACCATGGAGCCCAAATTGGGGACGGGACAGGAACTTACAAGCAAGTCCTGCCCACGCCAGCTGTACAACCCAAATATAACACCATATGACTCAACTCAGGGTGGTTGGCCACACAAGGTTAACCCTCGCCGCCAGGGAAAAAGGAAGAAACTAGAAGTGAGTAGGAAACAGGAAAGTTAAGAGAAGGGGGTAGGCAAGTGAAAGATAGAGGGGAGGATCGGAAAATGCGATTGCCGATTTTCCCCGGTCGGGTCAGGACGGAGGTGCCGTCTACAGGAAGCTGGGACCTAAGTGGTGCGTTGCCTCCGCCGAGGGGTCTTATAGGTCAAAACACTCGGCATCGGCTCAACCACCAGGATCCCCTTTTCCCCGGACACTGCGATGTCACGCACGGCGAAGCGCGGGTGCTC
This sequence comes from Amblyomma americanum, assembly GCF_052857255.1. Taxonomy (NCBI): domain Eukaryota; kingdom Metazoa; phylum Arthropoda; class Arachnida; order Ixodida; family Ixodidae; genus Amblyomma; species Amblyomma americanum. The sequence continues at coordinate 115,226,976 of NC_135500.1, read as the reverse complement.
GGGTCCGTGGTGATGCACTGTTCACCATCATCCCCCAGCGGGGATGTTCCTGCGGATGCTCGGGAATACGTGGTATCGCCACTCAACAAAGCCTGCAAGCTGCAGACGCTCCCCTGCGGGGTGGAAGACGACTTCTTTCTTCCTCTTAAGAACTCGGCCCGATTTGACCTTTCTCTAGGTTTAAACGAATGAGTAGGGTGATAATCGTGGCTCGTCCCTGTAACAGCTCCCGCGATGCAACGGTGATGCTCTCTAAATCGTACCACGTCGTAACTGAAGGTGCAATTCAAGCGCCGGCATTTTACTTTTTTTTCCTCTCTGCGTTCTATATTTCCCCACCGGTGTCTATTCCTTCAAACATTCGTGTTTACCAGAGTGCAAAATAAAAAAATCAAACCTAAGAAAACAGCCCTACCCGCGCCGGCCCATTTTCGAGGGCGCGCCTCGACTCGATGGGGTTGTGCTCACGCCGCAAATGTGCAGACGTGAACAGGCTTGTATGGTAGCGTTCAGGCGGTCCTCTGCACAGCAAACGGACCGAAATTTTTGAGCACGTACTGAGTTTCACTGCCAGAGCCCGAACTGAAACTCGGATGCACTGAAATAATAGCAAGGAAGGAGCAGCACTTGCACGCTATTATTTCTTCCGCAGCACACCACAACAGCGCTCTAATCAGGTCTTCTATCGAATATTACATGTAAGCACGTTGCTTGCTCAACTGAAGTGTTCGTCACACGTAAACGATACCGGGATTCAGCTTCCTGAGTTACACTCCAGGCAAACGACAGTCGCGAGCGAAACAAAGCGTCATGCAGCGATTTCGCAAAGCCCTCTCACCTTATCAATGCAACGCGACAATGCCGGGTAGGAACACTCAGCGCTGGCGATCTTGACGTCAGTAAAAACGTCCGGGAGGTGGGCGATGATTGTGCGCGGTCACCTTGCATGGTAGACGTTTGCAGGCACAGGTCAATGATCACCAGTTTGTAATCGGTTGTGCGTATTACGCCGACTATACAAAACGTTTAGCGAAACCTGAAACTATAGGCGCCTACCTTCAACAAAAAAAAACGAGTCAATCGTTCAATCAAGGCAGCCTGTTAATGCGCCCAGGCTGGTTACAGACGGAGTCCTCCTTCCTGTTGCAATTTTTTCCCGACTGCGACGCCGCATGGTCACTTTTCATTTACACGGTATACGGGATGAAACTCTGCACCATTCTTGTACACTTTGGTCGCTGGCGGTCTCCGTCAGCTTTGCTGCAGTGCTCAGCTGACTTTTTTCTGCCTGGAACCACAATTTTCCTTTCTGTTCGCGCAAAATAATTCCTTATTCGCAAGTACCTTTCAAGAGAGTAGCGGCGAAGGATACATTATACTTAAAGAAATTCCAAAGGGCATCAACTATTTAGCGCCACTCTGGAACCTGCATAGCCAGCTCTTGAGCTGCAGTGCCCAAATTATTGAAATGATCGTGGCAGAGCGCGATAACCGCACTTAACTACTTTTTAAACGAACGCCACTTTGATTGGGCGGTTGCGCGTCTTAGCGCTGCTCGAGCCGGTCGAGAAAACAGGCAAAGCGACCAAAGATGGTCGCGGGTTTGGTTGCCGTACATTCCGGGAACCAAGCTCGGATAATGGTCAATGACAGCAGCCCTTCCTTGAAACCACAGAGCCGCATGTAGTTCAGGCACATTCACGGGGAAGAGATCGGTGACCCGACCACTCGATATCTGCGGCGTGTCTGCGCTGCTCTATGCATAACTGTGGGTTGCGTAGCCTATATACGCGGACCCCTGGATTTCCCACCTCCACTACATACCTGACATTCATATAATGCTTGCAGTGTTACTCTTAGGATGAATCACTAAATTTACGACAAAGTGTGCCGCAAACAAGCGTATAGGTCAGCCACCAAAGTTTGCTTCAGAGTTGAACTAAAGTATGCCACCTAGTGATGTCTCGGGCCTTGAAATGAATTCTTGGGGCATGCGCTTCGTTTTTCGGTGGAGTCGTCACCACCGAGGCGGCATCTCTTCAATGTGGACGATGCGAAGTGTGCGATTGCTTCATGGTTACACTGCAGGCTCGCGAGCTGGCGCAAGAGAACAGCACATAATTTCTGCACTGTGCTCTGCGCTGTGAGAAGCCAATACGAAAAAAAAACACGACACTGAATAAGCGCGGGCTATCAAGTGACAGCTACCAGATACTCTAGTGTTGAATTCTCTGAGCACTGCGCAGTCGGCAGAAGTAAACAACTTCCTAACCCATTTTGCTGTCTTTCTAGCGGCCGTTTTGACAAGGTACGACCACATTTGCGTAAAAAAAAACTGACTTCGCCAAAGAGGTATAAAGGCTTCCCAAGTCTGGTCATATGTAGGCGTTGCTTGTAGAGGACACCCACGCTAGACAGAATTGTCGTCTTTTAGAATTGTCGTGGTAAACGTCGCGCGACTCATTTCGGCCAATTCATTACGGTTTCCAAAGCACTAGGAATACGCGGAGGGAGCGTAGCAAATCGACTTCAAAGTGTCGCCCTGCCTCCACGACTTGGGAATGTGACTCCGCCTTTCCTGCGATATATAATGCTGCTTTGTTTTTTGGGAGGGGCTGCGGGGGGATTAACGTGCAAAAGCTGCTCTGGCTATCACGTACGCCGTAGTGAAGGTCTCCAGAAATTTCGACCACCTGGGGTTCCTTAATGTGCACTGACATCGCACTGCACACGGGCCTCTAGAATTCCCACCCCAATGAAATTCTACTGCCACGGCCGGCATCAAACATATTTAAGGGTGGCTTATATGCAAGCGTCCGAGTGATTGAGCGGCGCGTCGCCGCAAAAATTTGCTACTTGTAGCATTCGCTAGCGTTATCGCTTCCATGTGAAACAAGCATTACCAAGTGTGCTCATGCCCCGCACACGCTGTAGCCAGTGGCCAGACAACGGATCTCGTGTCTTCAAATGTGCCTTAACTACCTGCGGCTCTCAGGTCTCACTGGAGCGCTGCTGTCAGTGACCACTATCCGAGCTTCGATCCCAGAATCGAGGGGAACCAAACCAGCGACCAACTTTCGCCGCTGCGCCTGTTTTATCGACCGGCCCGAGCAGCGCTAACAAGCGCTTCTTCCTAATCGAAGTGACATGAGTCTACGACGTAGTTCATCATCATCATCATCAGCCTTACTACACCCACTGCAGGACAAAGGCCTCTCCCATGTCTCTCCAATGGACCCTGTCCATTGCCAGCTGCATCCACCCTTTGCCTGCAAACTTCTTAATCTCATCCGCCCACCTAACCTTCTGCTGCCCCCTGCTACGCTTACTTTCTCTTGGAATCCACTCCGTTACCCTTAAGGACCAGCGGTTATCTTGCCTTCGCATTACATGCCCTGCCCAAGCCCATTTCTTTCTCTTGATTTCGACAAGGATGTCGTTAACCCGTGTTTGTTCCCTCACTCACTCTGCCCACTTCCGGTCTCTTAACGTTACACATATCATTTTTCTTTCCATGGCTCGCTGCGTTGTCCTTAACTTAAGCTGAACTCTTTTCGTTAGCCTCCACGTTTCTGCCCCGTAGGTGAGTACCGGTAAGATTATGCTGTCGTACACTTTCCTCTTGAGGGAAATTGGTAAACTTCCACTCATGATCTGCGAGATCTTGCCATGTGCACTTCACCCCATTCTTATCCGTCTAGTTATCTCCCTCTCATGATCCGGATCAGCTGTCACTACCTGCCCTAAGTAGACATATTTTGTCACAACTTCTAGGCTCTCGCTGCCAATTGTGAACTGTTGTTCGCTTGCTAAGATGTTGAACATTACCTTGGTTTTCTGCATGTTAATTATTAGACCCATCGTTCTGCTCTGCCTGTCTAACTCATTGATCATGATTTGCAGTTCACCTCCTGAGTGACTCAGCAAGGCAATGTCATCAGCGAATCGCATAATATTTAGGTATTCTCCATTTATTCTTATTCCCAACTCTTCCCAATTAAGGCCTCGGAATACCTCCTGTAACCATGCGGTGAACAGCATTGGCGAGATCGTGTCTCGTTGCCTGACGCCCTTCCTTATTGGAATGTTATTGCTGACTTTATGGAGGACTATAGCAGCTGTGCAGTTGCTATATATATCTTCCTGTACTTTGACATAAGGCTCTTCTACCCCCTGATTACGCAATGCCTGTATGAATGCTGAGGTTCCCACAGAGTCGAATGCTTTCTTGTAATCAATGAAAGCTATATGTAGAGGTTGGTTATATTCTCCGCATTTCTCTATCACCTGATTGATAGTGTGACTATGATCTGTTGTGGAATATCCTTTACGAAAGCCTGCCTGATCATATGGTCGGTCAAAGTCTATCGTTGGCCTGACTCTATTAGCGATTACCTTAGTAAATACTTTGTAGGCAACGGATAGTAAGCTGATCGGCCTGTAATTTTTCAAGTCCTTGGCGTCCCATTTATGAATTAAGATAATGTTTGCATTCTTCCAAGCTTCTGGTACAGTCGAGGTCATAAGGCAATGCGTATACAGGTTGGCTAGTTTTTGTAGCACGATGTCCCTTCCATCCTTCAACAGATCTGCTGTTACCTGATCCTCCTCAGCTGCTTTTCCCCGTTTAATTGCTTCTAGTGCTTTCTGTACTTCATCTTTCGTTGCTGGCGGGATGACGCATTGCTATGCACTGCTGTCTTTCTCATTAACGCTCTGATTACATTGGCTGCTGTACATGTCTGTGTAGAACTCTTCGGCTATGTTAACTATTTTGTACATATTGCTAATGACGACGTAGTTACGTGCGGCTATAGCGCCCGGCGACTGCGGCCGAATCTCCGATGTTCGCGTTTTACAAGCGGCAGTGCTACACGCGAAGAGCACGCGCTGGCGGAGCGAGAGTTCGTCTGCTTCGTGCACCTCAAGTTCACTACAGATCAAGTATAGCGGCGACCCACCACAGCGCCGCGGCTGTGCGCAATTTTTTTTTCTCTTTCTAGCTTTATTTTCTCTCGATATAGAAAATTGGTCTTCATTCGGCAGTCCGCTCATTTCCTGCTTGCAACCTCGCTCCGAAGAAATGCTCAGTATGCCAGTGCTTCATGGAAGTAGCCCATTATATATGTCACGCCGGAATGGAAAGATTGTACTCCTGACACACAGGCGTTTCGAAGGCCCTCGAACCGATAGTCTATCGAGTCAGAGGCGATCGAGCGCTGTTACACGGGCAGTTTTAGTGGCCATCGCGTCAACGGAGCAGGGCAGAACTCCATCAAGATTTCGAGGGCCCTCGAGCGCTGCCAAGATTGCTAGCGTTGCTTCGAGCGACGCCAAGTGCACTTTCGTACACGATGCATTCATGGTACAAAACCATGAGCAATTATTATTCGGCCAAACTGTAATGCAAGCAGTCTGTACAACAATTTTAAAATATTATCAGACTGATTTTGAGCACTTAAAGTGCGTTAGTTTTTACGTTGCGGTCTTTGCGTTGTTTGCGTACGTGGCGTTGATAACATGGCGGCGCCCTGCCCGCCCGCTTCTCAGAATTAACAGCTTCGTCGCGAAACCCTCAAAGCAATATCGTGTTTTAAACTCTTGTATTCGCCTTCGATTTGCCCATTCTTACCCTCGCATAAATTTTCTAGAGACATATAGCTTTTGTTTTTCAGATATAGTAAAGGGAATTTCCCAGGTGTTAAGCCTTAGGAAACAGTGCTACAGTAATTGTAGCAGTCTGCCGACGCAGTTCGACTCATTGGTTTCGACTCGTCTTGTATTAGTGTGGATACAGCAGTGTCTGTATATGTCAGTAGATGGCGCTAGGAACACTACGCGCGTCTAGGGTGCCTGGAAGCCCGCTCGCCTCCCCTTTCAGGGCGGGGACACCCTTTGTACTATCCCGCACCGCCGTTTCCCCCTCCTAGCGGCATGTTGGGTCTCACGCGTCAGTTGCGTGCATTGCGCTATGCGTGTGGCACGGTTTCTGTGCGGTCGTGTGGCGACTGTAATAATGCTACTGATCTGAAATAGACAGTACATATTTGTTTCACTCGTGGTAGTCGTGTTTTTGCAGTTTTGAGAGTATTTTATGCATGATGCATTCGCTCTAACTACAAGACAAACGAATAGTTATGACGGACTGCTGTGTTTTTAAGTCAACGGCTGCACTTTAAAAGGACAGAAGTTATTTGGTTTTCCTTGATAGGATAATATGGACTATATTATGGTCGCCGAATTCCATATAATTACGCTGCCTTTGTTGTTTTGAACGTAAAGAATGTTCCCTAGGCCCCAAGTTTTCCTTGTATACAAGCAGCGCGGAGCATGTATGTCCTGCCAAATATAATATTTTTTAGCAGTCAACATTCAATTTCCAACATTTTCTGAAGTGCATTTGTCTTGTTGCTGCACCATATGAGAAAAATTCCACGTAATAATGTCAAATTTCTCTTCCAAGTAATCTGTCACCTCACTGCTCTGGAGTAGAAAGCTGAGGACACGTCTGAAACCAAATGGTCATATTTTCTGAACTGCTTTCCTTAGTGGCTTGTACCGCAACAAAACAATTGCAAGTGGTTGCGTTTCCCTTTGGATGGTGTTGACTACACGTAGACTGATGATGCGATGACATCTTCCTAATTCGTTGTGATTAAGTCGCTTTATTCGAGGTCAGATTTTACTAACAATCTGTTTCCTTTCAAAACTTGAAGAAAAATCATCAAAAGCGACTGATGCAAAAAGAGGCCTCACAAAATCAGCCCCTAATAGCTATTCATTTTCACTACCATTGTCCCTGCCAGGGTAAACTAAGAAAGAGGAGCCGGAGCAACAAAGGAAAAAATTGAAAATTGGTTTCTTAGGAAAGGAAATGGCGCAGTAACTCTCTCACATATCTGCTGTAAGCGAACGGAGGAAGTTGGGAGTAAAAGAAGAGAGAAAGAGGTGCCGTAGTGGAGGCCTCCCCAATAATTTCGACCACCTGGGGACGTTTAACATTCACTGACATCGCACAGCACACAGGCTTTTGCGATTCGCCCATCCCTGCTGCTGCTGTCATCGAAAGAGGCAAAAAAAGTAATCTATAGGACATGGTTGCCCTGAAACACGCGTGACGAATTTTACTGACGTGGCTGAGTGAATGCAACGAAAAGAGCCTTTTTTCCCCCAGTTGTGGTTTCTTTAAAAGTGGTACGAAAAGGGAGGAAAATAAACCGTTACTGGAGAAAAAAGCCGCCTTGCGCGTCACGCAGCCACGGCTTTTTTGCTAACTGACGCACAGAAGATACGTTTGGCGCCAGGACATTCGTAGTGAGCTGGCGCAAAGAAGGAGAGAGGAGAGCCTTCCTGCCTTCGTGGCATTAAGGTAAAACAAATAATAAACTGAACAAAAGGTGCGACGAGAGCTTCACATACTCGCTTACCCACAAGAGCGCCTAAATAATACGGCTGCCTTATTGCGAAACGCCTTTTTGATCAGGTTGTGAAGCCAAAGCCGCTCGGAAAGTTTTGATGTGGCCTGGCAGGTTTTAGCGCTGGCCTTTAAGCTTTCTTGACCTACGTCATCAGTGCAAGCGCTTGTGGTCTGGTGGTGAAAACATGCGACCTTTGACATCGTGGTGCAGAAGGTGCGATATGTACCGAGGCGGCTGTAATCGGGAGAAGAAAGGCCGCGACGCGTAACGATGACGACGTGCTTCTAATCGGAAGAAGAAGAAAGGCGGCGGAGAACGCACAGAACTTCCAAAACCGAGGCAAAAACGGGCCACGCCCCTTTGATTCAAGTGAGCTCATAGTGTGCGTGAAGTAGCAGTCAGAGACCAAGTTATGAGGGTCGGTTGTGTTCCCGGGTGTCTGTCCGCACTATTGAAATGACCCGATTATTTGGCTTTGCTCGTGACAGCGCGCGCCGAAAAAATTGCCAATCGCAGGTCAAACCGGACTGCGTGAACAACAGTAAACCTCAAAGTATGAGAGGTAAGGCATGCGAAACGCTTGTTTTCCAGAGCAATTTCTGCTTGGGACGAAGGGATAAAGCACTAGTTACCTTTTCATCTTCATAATTATTTAAATTAGCAGCCATGAAATGCACCTTCTTGCTTTGATTTCATGGCGAACGAAAAGCTGCCTGAATGGCAGTCTTTGGCCAATATCCAACTGCAGCTCGAAATAAGTAATCTTGATTGTTAGAAAGGTAATTGAAATGGAGAGTATTCGGGTCAAAAGGTTGAACTGGAATATGCTACGCAAGTTGTACGAAAGCTGTTATGAACGAACACTGCGCAGAATAAACGCTACAGAATAGAACCAACACGCATGAGTGCACCGACTGTTCATAGGGCGCCGACTTTACCTGCAGGTTAGCTGCGAAAGATAGTGTAATTTAGAGTAACTACCTCTGATTAACTGTTTAAACTATCTCTGGTACCACTCTGTCAAGGTAGAACACCAAATTTCCTGAATTACTCGCGACAGCTGCAATTTTCTCTTCGAAACGGCGCGCCGCCGCATTGCGCTCAATGCAACTGAACGCGAGAGTGAGACCCAACATGTCCCCGCCAGGAGCGGTGTCTCCACCCTGAAACCGACGCTGGCCCATGGAGGCACCCTACGCGCGTCGTACGTCGCGTACGTGCAAATGAAAGGGTTTTTGACGACATGCGCGTATGCGTGTGTTTCAGCATTTAGTAGAGATATAAAGTATTTCTATTTGCACAAAATTGAAAGTAGCGATTTTGGCGCCACACAGGATTGGCGTAAGACACGAGAATCATTTCAATGGCCAGAGAGATTTGCCATGTAGCAGCGACACAGCTCCTTCGAATTCGATGGCGATTGTGGCGAAGTTCGAAGAGCATCCCTTCTTAAGGGAGAAGCAGCCCGAGCCACCCCCCCCCCCCTCCTCGATCTGTTCAGAGAAACAATGCGGGGCTTCTTGAAGGCCACAATAGCGACAGCGGCCGAGTGGTCGGGCGCACAAAGCAGCTCGACCCTCACATCCGCATTGTCACTCTCGAGCATAGTTGTGCCTAACATGTTGCAGGTAATTGATTGCTGCTAATAAATTACATTTTCTTCTCATTTTGTAATTTCAATCGATTCCATTTTTTTTTTTCAAACGGCAACGTTTCGTGTAATTCAAGTACGTTGTCTGTAACTGATTACTGGTAATTATTTACTTTTTTCAAAACAGAGTGTTAACGGCCGGTACAGGTCGGAGAAACTAAACCTGACAGTAAACACAGGTGGTAACGAAGATAATTCCGCCGTGACACGCGAAAACCGACCGGCTGCGGAGGAGCATCTAGTGTAATCATGTCCGTAGCAAATCACACTCCATGCCATCAGCGCCCGATTCCAGGGCAGTGCCCGTCTCGAGAAATATCATGTGGCTGCTCTGAGCTACCTCCGTTCTGTCTGATAGTACCGCAGCTAACCTCTCACAATGCACCAAACTCGGATGCTTCCACACAATGCACGGAACAACAATGAAGCACGGCGCTTCGTAGAGGAATTTGACACTATAGCATAGAGGTACTGCCCAACTACGACCTGTTGCGTAAGGTGTTCAAACGTTCTAATGCCGTCTACGCTATAGCGCATGCATTGAAAGGTTGAGTGCAGCTTTCGAAAATCAATTTGTATGGAGAACTAACAACAAGTAATTCAATATCAAGTAAGCCGCAGTTGTTCATTGCATTCTGAATAAATTGATGTAATGGCGACAAAGGTTGGAAGGAGAACAACGCAATAGTAATCGATTATTTTTCTGTAATTGTTCACTTATTTTTCTGGGGATGTAACTGACCACTCTAATCAGTTACATTTCAGATGGAGTTATTGTAATTGGTTGCCTATATTTTGTACCGTGTACCAAGACTGCTCTGGAGTCTCAAACCAGAGCTACGCGGTGATTACACGCGGCACAAAGCTGCTTGACCTAGCATTTAACTACGAGCTGCGGGACGACTGCACATGCGGATGGTATTTACACTTCGGCTAGCCAATCACACAACTGAGGGTAGCCCCGTTAACGCTGTCGGCTTCGGAAGGAGAAACGTGCAGCGTTTCTTATGGGCACTGTACGATCACTTTCCGCATGCGCACGCGTCGTTGCGACTGTCCGCAAGGGCTGCGCAGGGACCGAACAATGGAGCGCGTGAACGCATTCGCCTGTGCGCACAAGTTGGTTCAACTTCAACTAGTTTCCGCACGAGCTGATGGTCGCATCACGCTATTGGCTGCTGTCCCGTGACGTATCAGCGCACCGGCGCCAGGTCGCGCCACCTCGGCCAGATGGCCGCCCGCGAAGCGGAGCCAAAACCAGGACTAGTAGGTGGTAGCTATGTCGAGAAACACATACTATTGGCTGCGCGTGACTATTACGAGCGTTGACAGCGACTTCGAGCTTCACTGTATGCAACAGCGGCAAGCGGCAGTTTAGCCCAAGTTGTTTTGTCGCCGTCTACACTGAGTTGACCGAGCGGGTACGCCACACGTAACAGAGCCGGAGTCGCGATGTGTTTATTTGGAGCCGTTTGTGATAGATTCAAGTGTTCGTTATTCGCGCGACGATCTTCACGAACTGCAGCGAGAAGCCGCTCCCTAGGGTGAATTTCCTGTGAATACAGCAAGCTTCACAGCGCAGTGGCAAGCGTCAGTGTAGCGAAAGTGATTGCAGTCGGAACGAGTGCTTTTGCGTCAGTCAGTGATGTCGTCTGCAAGTATAATTACGTTTGAAAGGCTTACTACGCACGCCTTGTTCTTCGAGTGCTGAAATGAACTTAGAGCTGTACAGTAGATCCTGGTTCGGGTGCTCGCGTGTGTACTGAGTTTGAGAACTGCCGTGAGTGAGTTGTGACGGAGTGAACTTACCAACTTCGAGCTCTGTAGCGAGCACATTCGTTGCAGCGGTTGCAGTGATCGCGACCACAAGGCGTCGTGCTGCGGCGTATCCATCACCGATATCGATCGTAGTTCGTGTGTACTGTGTTAGACAACCGCCGTGTGTGCGACAAGACCATTCCGAAATTTGTGTTTTGCGTATGCGGAACGGCCTCGGCTGCACAGCCGTTGGGCTGTTTTCTACCGCGACTACAGAAGCGTCGCCAGCATTCTGCGGCATTGTGCTCCATAAAGTGCAATTTGCGACTATGAGTAGCCGAATTACGATGGTATGCCGGCGGCACTGTGAAACCTGTGTAAAAACATCGGTTTGCACAGCAGCTCTCACATATGAAGGGTCTTTTTTTATTCGGGCCCATATCTGTAGTAAATATTTGCGTAAGAAATTGAATGAATACAGCTTCCCCTGCATGTGATCATGGTCTGAGCAAAAGCATTAGTGTTAAGTTTAGGTTGTAACATATCACCAGATCAGGAACACTTATGTGCAAACAAAAACCATTGTTACAACTGATTAATCGGCGTTTCACAATGCCGAAGTCTCTAATATAGGCCGAATTGTGCAGCTCCTTTTCATGGGCATTTCATTACATATGATGCCAAAAAAGACCACAACAGATGATTAAGCTTCTCAAAGCAAGTAACCCATATACAATTGGGCCTTTTTAATATCAACACTTTGGGTCTTGATCAGAACTGTGCATACGGAGTTTTCTATAATAGTGAATCGTGATTAAAAATGAAAAGCATTTTCAGTAAATTGCTGTGATTACAATTTATTTTTTGCTGAGCAGCATGCAGTGAAGTTGCATTTTAGACAAATGCTTGCAATACTAAGTCCATTATCATGGTTGCCATGGCTATCGGTTAAATGGAGCGATTTCGAAGTGTTCCGTGAGCCATGACAATCAGGATAAAAACTGTACTCTTTTAATAAGCACCTGATCCCATATTTATTGTTGCTTTCACTACACTGCTATCGCCGAGGTGCTCAACAACTTGGCTTTAATAGTGTCGAACATTTGTTAACTAGCGCTTCCTAAGTAAGCTGTACCAGCTTGTGTGAGACATTCTTGAAGCCTTTAGAACCGTATATCATCAATGCACATTCACCTGCTGTGTTTATTTACCTTTACCTGTGACTGCCTGCAGTGAACATTCTTTGCCTGCTGGAAGAACTTGATGGTGGGCCCCTTAGAATGTATTTGTCGTAAATGTAGATTGCTTCCTAGAATTCCTTCGTGTTATTTGCATGTGCTGCATTTCTAAATTTGTTTGCTTGAATGTAGATGCTTGTTTGCACCTTCCACAATGCTCAGCTATAGGTTTCTGTAAACACACATCTGTTCACATTTGTCGTATGGTAGGGACAGGGCCACATTTGTGCATATCGCCAAAACCACATTAACAATGTTTATTTTGATTTTTTAAAAAGTGTTATGCGCTATTGCACTCTGGTTGGCTCTGCAATGCTGACAGTGAGCCGTTTCTGAAAGCTCTACATTGCCGGTGCAGCCGTCGACCTGTCGAGGTTGAGATCACATTTAATTTCAACCCATTTCCTTACTGCTTGGATTTTATTTGAAGATACCCTGCTTTGCACCTGTGCTGAGTTCTCCTCGTGGCCGACATGCTTTAACTCGAGAAGTTTTTTTTTCTTCTTGCCGCGTGCTCTGTTTAAAGAAAAACATTAAATTAGTGTTGCAAGTAAACATCTGTGAGGTTATAACAAGAAGGTTATACAGTCAGCGAGCGGCCTAATTAATTAATTTGTGCAGTGAACAAAGTGCGCCAGGAAGTGAGTCGCCGAGCCTTTTAGTACCATTGATTTTGACACCGGAAACAGAAATGCTTCGTCATTCAGGAAGTGCAAGCGGTAAGAGTCGGCGTGCCTGGCAGTTCAATGTTTAACAAAAACAGCACGCTATGCTGCAAGTGCTATGAGGGCAATTCCAGGGTGCAACAGCCATATGATTCAGTCTGTATTGGTCGCCAAACACTTCTAACAGCCCTTGCACTATATTATAGTATCTGGTTACCACAGTCCAGACTTTCCCATTGCAGCCCATATTACACGACAAAAACATGCGGGTCCCAATTGGCTTTGTGCATTTAAGCCTTGTCATTTCTCCAAACAGGTAGTTTCCATGTTAAGGCATGCATGCTTTGATAAAGTTTCGTCCCCAGAAAAACTTTCATAATTCAAGCTGCATATCGCAGGGTGGATATTAACGAGGCATGGCTGCATACGGCAGATGGTGATGAATTTTTTTACTTCTGATAATGTCACAAGCACCAAATCATTGCACCATTTCTATGACTAGCATGGGTTCCTAATCATGAAAAACACTATATACTCTCACACTGTTAAATTGTTGTGGCCCTTTAAATTGTTCCTTCCAGATCGGTACGCTTTTTGAAAAGAATTCCTGTGATAGCCAACTTCTCGTTCTTCGTGACATACACTTGCTCCTTAGTCTCTTTGGGAAAGCGTGCGATAATATCCATTATAAAATAATGTTTTGCATCGTACTGTTCCGAGTGGGATTTAAGTGATCCTATCCAGTTAACAGCATGGTAACTCTTGATCATCCTGCATTCATTTTTTTTTTTTAATCTCGGGCAACCTCAAAGGTATTGTACTTGGCCCTTCCCTTTTTCTTAGATTCATTAATGACCTTTCTTTCACTTCATGGGAATAACGCGCTACACCCGGAGAAAAGCCGACAACTGAAACGACGGACACAGGACAAGCCCCCCCCCCCCCCCCCCCCTCATTGTGCAAATCACAAATGTTCACCTTACTTTGCACAGACTACAATTTTAGCTCGTGCAAGGGACCAGAAAAAAAGAAGCCTTTCAGATACGGGAAGCCGTTGAAGACGATTGCGTAAGCACACCCTCGGTGTTGTTATCAAGTGGGGAGTTAATCTAATCAAGAAACGAAAGAGCGTGCGACACAGCCGGTGGCGGTGAATTGTTTGTTTTGAGCATATGCATTAAGTGTATTTATATGCCCTCGTACCAGGATAGATTTTAGTTGTTAGTGCACACCTGTCCTGTGTCCGTCGTTTTTAGTTGCCGGTTCATGTCCGTGTGTAGCGCGTTATTCCCATCAAATGCAAAACCAACTAGCCCACGTTGCTGCCTTGCTTCCTTTCACTGTTTCATTTAACTTGTCTTCATTGATTGCTATATGGTCTGCGATCCCACTATCAATATCATCATTCCAACCCTCCAGAACAACCGTCTGCGTGCACGGGAATGGCCTATATGGCAATGTTAAAAGGGCTGCATTAATAGATTTTACTGCCAGCCATACCCGTCTCCATTGCGAGCTGATATGTGTCAGTATTTCATTTGTGCTTGTATCTTACCTTGCTTCAAGTGAAGCACCGCGGAGACTTCCAATATGTGATGTGGTTAATATGCTAGGTGCATGTGTTTACGCATGTCATTTTTATGTGCGTGTGTCATTTGATCATTATCCTCATATGAAATGGTCAGCCAGGTATGTCATGGGGCCAGCATTTACAGTGTTTATAAAAGGGTGCCTCCTTCTCTATAATAAAGCTAAATTTCTCATATAGTTCTGTTGTCATTAATGGAGTCGGATTACAGCTGCTTTGAATTTTTCGTTTGAATGTGATTTTCTTACATTGATGGCAGTGAAACGCACGGAAAGGCACAAACCTGTACTCAATGTTAGTTCAGTCATAGAGTTGCTGTTTTCCTTACCTTAGTAACGAGTTTTCAAATCAGACCCTAAGTAGGATTATCATTCTGGTGCATTATTTTGAAAAAAGAAGCCACAAAACCAGACATTTGTTTCCCTAATACATATAGCCCTTCTAGGACTGCTTATATTCACATACACTCCCTGTATGAAGCCGAAAAGTAGGCATAGAATAGGCAAAGATCTTCAAGCAGTTAGGTTTACGACTAAGTCATTTTAACAAAAGGTATGCCTAAAGGGAACTTCGCAAGTTTGAAAATTAAACTGGCAATGAAATAAGCTATACTTTGCAGATGTTGCTAATAACAACAGCTAGCACGGTCAAAACTTTTATACATGACAAGTTGTGCACAAAATGCTCACTTTTGTCTGCTGTTTTTGGAACCAGAATCACTGTTATGATCCCTCAATATTTCTCGGCTCAGAAAAGAGTCTTAAACATTACTGTAAAGCTATATGATAAGATTAGGGTTCATGCTGGTGTAT
Organism: Amblyomma americanum; assembly: GCF_052857255.1. Lineage (NCBI taxonomy): Eukaryota > Metazoa > Arthropoda > Arachnida > Ixodida > Ixodidae > Amblyomma > Amblyomma americanum. The sequence goes on along the minus strand of NC_135500.1, from coordinate 115,211,846 downwards.
ATGACAAAAATTCAAGGGTTTTCAAGGACTTTCAAGGCCCTGTGCGTGGATTTTCAAGGAGCACATTCCCTGTTAGAAATCCAAATAGGACAGATGTACAGGGGTAGACAGAGGCGTGAAATGATGAGAATTCACTGAAAAAGGGGATTGTCGCTGGAGCCAACGTTTTAACAAAGAAACTTGTCTTCAGATAAAACGATGGCTCTAGCGATATTTCCTTTTTCGACCACTTCTCATTATTGTGTTACACGGATGACCACTTTCAGTGTGTTAGATGATGCAAACATTTATTCGCTAAAGAAGATCAGCCTAGCAAACACTCACTCAGTCCTTAGGTGGCCTCATTTTGCTTCTCCTGAATTTTTACGTCGATGTCCGAGATCTCCTGCTGCTTGCTCTTGGCAGTCTTTCTTAGGCTGTTTGACTTCATGATGCAAGTCAGGTCACTGGTTACCTCTGCTTTTTCTGCATATGAGTCTGCTGATGCTGTCAATTCTGCAACTGCGGCTTCTAGTTTCTTTTTCTTCCTTCTGAGAGTTTCAATCTCTTCATCAATGCAGCGTTTCTTCCGCTGTTTCGAATCTTCACGCTCCTGCTTTTTCTGTGTTTCCAAAAAGGCACGGTATTGGATCCTCGCAGAAGCAAAAGATGCTTTCAATTCCTTTGTGATGGGCACATTGAAAATTCCACCTGCTACGTGTACAGCATCACAGATAATCCGCTGTGAAATGTGAGATACTTCTTTCATGTTCTCTACTGAAACCTGGCGATTCACACTGAATCCTCTCTCTACACTTGCTTGGCCATGACTAAGTGTAAGCAGCAGTTTTACAACCCTGCAAACCTCTGCATATGCTGAGCCAACCTTTAAAAGTTCATAGAAAAACTTGTCAAGTGTATGCGAGCTCCTTTCAAATAGCTGCAACTCATGTTTGCGCTCCTGTAGCAGCTCCATGAACTGTGCAAGCACAGTATCCTTTGGATGCTCATGGATTCACTCTGCTGAAATGAGTGCATCCAGAACTTTCTTTAAGCCTTCCGCACACTCATCCGGCTTCGATGACATCTGCCTGGGGTCTAGTGAAGAGAGGCCTCTCACAATGGGATATCGCAGGGGGCTCTTCTCCAGGATCTTTTTTGTGACACTTAGAAGAAACTGCTTGCACTGCATGCGAAATGCAAATGCAGCTTTCACACTTACTTTGTGGTTTTTAAGAAGCTGCTCGGCTGTGTGACCAACATCTATCTTCTCGAGTGGCACATGGTTGTTTAAATCTTCAAAGTCAATCTTCAGGAGGCCAGTGATTCCAACTGATGAACAGAGAACAGAAGACTTGAGAAACTTTGTTAGCAGTTTTCTGACAATATTCTCAAGGTCCTTTGCCAAAAAGAACATAACTGGCTTATCTGTCTGAAAGTGTGTCAGAAATGGCTGGAGGGTCATTGCAATAGCAAGTGCAAACTTGAGCTTTGCTACCACTAGTGGGTCACAGCAAAAGTCACAAACATTCTGAAAAGACGCACACCTGGGAAGGTTCACTTCCTTGCTTCTTGCCACTTCCACATACTTCTTGACGTCAGGCCAGAGAAGCAGAACCCGCTCTATCACTGCGACGTTCTCAATCCACCGATGTGCACAGAACTTCAGAGGAAACAGAGTTTGCCCAGTGACAGCTACAAAGTCTTCTCTCCGGGCAGGTGCATCAAGAAACAGCCTACACACACTTGAGAGTAAAATGTCCAAGCTCCATTTGCCTGCTGTAAGACCTGCCTTGTAGGCATTATGCACAGTGTGCAAGCTACAGCTGCCCAAGTCTAAGCACCTCACCTGATAGTTCTTCTGTAGGTGCTCCTGCAGGCCTCTGAATGCCTTGAGATTCACATTGGGTCCGTCCATTGATATTTGCACTATTTTATGTAACGGAAGTGGTTCTAAGGTTCCAAGCAGTTTTTCTTGCAGGTCTTCAGCCTTGGCATGGCCCATAAACACAGATGCGAAGTAGCGTACGGTGACCGACTGTGATGCATCCCAGTACCTTAGATGAACGTCCAGTTGCTTTTGCTGGCAATTCTCATTCAGAGACTCGTCGAACAAGACAACATAGTAGTCGCTGTTCTCTATCTCCCGCCGCAAAGAGGTAAGAAAGAATGGCCTCAAACCATAGCACGCGATATACGAGCACTTCTGCTCACCGCATGTGAAAGATTGTGCCACCTCACTGTCTGGAAACATCCTCTTAAACAATTCATTCGCCTGTGATGATGAATTATATGAATAGTGCGATGTTATAACCTTCAATGTCCACAGAATTTCTGCGTCTATCACAAGTTCATGCTTCTTGCATGCATCCATCAAGTTTGACGACTGCGATGGCGCTGGCTGTGGTTCATTCGTTTGACATTCAGATATGGTCAGGAAGCTCCTTATTATGCAGCTGCTCCCGGCGGCTTGCATGTGCTCTCTATGCTTTGCACTTTTTAGATGGCTTTTTAGTGCCGACTCCCCCATGGCAGTGATGTCGAGACACTTACAGCAAAATTTGCATTTCGCCTTGTGCGGATTTGACATGTCCGGCGCAAGCCACTCTCGGTAGTTGTTGTTCAGCCACGACCTCTGAAATTTGCATTTTCTGGGCATTGTTTGCACGCACGTTGACTGGCACACACTACGCTGCAGATGCACAAAATGTCACGATACCGCCGTACACGTGCAATAAATCTAGCGATACAACCGCACATACACATCGCACAAAATGTCACGATGGAACCAGACACGCACGCATAAGCGTTACACGTGCACAAAACGTGACGATACAACCGCACACGCAAGCGCTAAAGACACGAAATGTCATGACGGAACCGCAGACGCACGCATAAGCGTTACACACGCACAAAACGTGACCATACAACCGCACACGCACGCATAAGCGTTACACGTGCACAAAACGTGTCGGTACAACCGCACACGCAAGCGCTAAACGTGCACAAAATATCACGCTTCGAGCGCTTAATCACACACACACACAGCGGCGGCCATTTATGTACTCAACTGGAAAGTACACAGGAAATGGTTGAGCGGAAACGGTGGACAAGCCAGCGTCATTGTGGCCAGACGTTCACGAGCGTCCGCTAGGCACGTGCTTACTTGACTTTGTACGAAACTCACACTATTTTTAACAATATCACAGCGGGATTGGAGGTGGGTTGATATTTTAATAAATACAATCACTGGAAGTGTATTAAGAATAAAAATTTAGGAAATTCAAGGATTTTCAAGGATCTGCGAAAATTCCAGGACTTTCAAGGCCTTGAAAACAAACTTTTCAAATTCAAAGGTTTCAAGGACCCGCACGAACCCTGTAGGATACACGCATGTATGCCTTACACGCACTTATACACGCACCCTACACGCACTGCTGAAGGGTGGGAGGCAGCGATGGTTGGGGGTCCCGAACTCCAGAGATGAACGCTAGTTGACGTGCGATCTCTTCTGTGATGAACTGCTGAATATCGTTGCTGAGCTGCTGCCCTCGTGCGGTCACGGCATCAGCGGCAGGACCTCGGCATGATGCACGGTGCGACGAGTGAGGACACGTTGCTTACGGAGCTCCTCGTACCTCTGGCACAAGCTGATGACGGAGGCCACAGTGTTCGGCTGCTTGGCAAAAAGCATTTGGAAGGCATCTTCATCGATACCCTTCATAATATTGATTATCTTATCAGCCTCAGACATATGACTATTCAAGCGCTTGCAGAGATCCACCACGTCCTCAATACAGCTAGTGAAAGCCTCGCCTGGTTGCTGAGCCCGCTCTCGTAAGCGCTGTTCGGCGCGGAGTTTGCGCACGCCAGGGCGGCCAAATACCTCAGTAAAGCTTGTATTGAACGTGGACCATGTGGCGATATCCGCTTCGTGGTTGCGGAACCAGAGATTGGCGACATCAGCCAGGTAAAAAATGACATTGTTAAGCTTCATGGCGTCATCCCAGTGGTTGTGCGTGCTGACCCGCTCGTAGGAAGCCAGCCAGTCCTCGACGTCAGAGTCGCCGAGCCCACTGAAGACTGCCGGGTCCCGTTGTCAAGGCGCGCCGCAGCCGACAAGCGGAGCAGGAGGCGGCTGGGGAGTCAGGGGGGCGTTATTCGGCATTTCTGATATTACAGTGCCGCTGCGCAGCTCCAGGACGGGATCAGGAGCAACCTCCACCACTCGAAAAGGGGCTTAATGGCCTTGAAAGAACCAGGCACTGAACGGGCTTCGGCGGTCGGGTTCCAAGCGTTGGCGGTTGTTGTAGAGCCAGCCAGCAGCGTGCGCTCAGCGATAGCACTGCCGCTACCGCGTTGGCACATCTTTGTCGTTACAGCTTATTTTTTATTTCATTTTGTTTTGCAACAACAAAGCTTTCATCTTGTAAATATATTTCTACTAATTCTGCTTGAGATAACCACTATGCATGGTCAGTGCATCCGGTTTCCCTGAATATATGAAGTATTCTTTCCCAACCTCAACAAGGAGCCGTCCAGATGTAAGCCAGTTTACCAGCTCCCACATCATTTATGTTTGCACTGAAAGTAAAAGGCATGTATGACCTTTTACTAAGTACTAAGCAACCACTTTGTTTTCATTAACATGGGCGTTTTCAGATTGTTTTGGAGTTCTACAGATAACATGCCAGCTTGTTTCTGCATGTGTCACCATTGACTGGCTCTGAGCACAATTCTCCAAGGTTGTTTGCACTGCTGCATTCTAGCTTGTGCAATTGTCATTGCAATATGAGCTAAGGAATGACAGATAAAATAAAACTTGTCGCCTGCTGTCTCTGCAAAAAACAAAGCTGTGCATTTCAGCGCAGTGATAGATGACTTAGCCCCTTTAATGTCACCACACTTTGCTATTTCAAGTTTGCCTTTTCTAACGGACCGAATAACATTACAGAGAGAAAGCAGTACTGTTGCATGGTCATTTTCTGTGAAACGCACAACAGCTGCAGTTACAACCGGTTTTACATTTTCCGGATTACTGGGAATGTCATAATTTTCTTGTGTATTTGGGTTCCTATTCGACAGCAGAGTACTAAAATATGAAATTTTTAATACATGCACAATTCAGATACACACTACATATATCGACGAAAAGATAACTGTCTTTTGCAATAACTTTTAAGTGGGGAGACAGCAAGGAGACCTGTTTACTGGACATTGCTACTGTCAACTAAAAAGTGCATGGATTAATGGAAAAGCTACAAAATAAAGGCAAATAAAATACATGTAGAAAGACTGCATTGTGTTAGTTTGAATAACTTATGATTTAACCTGCGCCCGGTCTCAGCTATGTGATTTTCCCTGTTATAATTACAAACGATCGAATATGTACCGCTAACCTATTCCTTGTTCTAGTCCCGTATCCTTGGCTCCGAGAATTCGTGATACGAATTGCGTCGTCGGTCTGAAATCGTTATTGCATGTTAGGGTATAGCGTAACTTTCTATGGGGGCACTCTTTATATATTAGGAGGCAAGAACCTTCGATCGTAGTTAGAACGGTTGCATATATGCGTGGTCTTCAGCGGAGTCTAGCCGACTAGCGGTCGAACGAGTTGTGTCGCGATCGCGGTGTGATGCCTTCTATCGCTTTCTGAAGTAGAAATAGCGCAAACGTTAATCGTTTCCCGTGACGCTGTTTTAGAACCTCGCCTACGGTGTTGCAAAGTTTGTTGCGATTTCGTTCGTGGACGTCAGAATCGGCCGCGCCGAGATTCATGACTATCACAGCCGATCGCGGTTTTACCTGCTACGAAAAATCTCACAGCTAAGCATGTCTCGGGTGAGCCACCACATCAATGTGTGCGTATTCGTACGGCAAGATACCTTCGTGTTTTACTACGGCAGGTGCCTGTGCTGCCGCACGGGCGGCACTGACGAGCGAGCCAATCAGAACACGGAGTCGTCCGCTCGGTCGCATGCTGCAAACTTGATCGTACACCATCTCGTCCGCAACGCACCCTCACGTGGCCGTACTCATGGCCGCAAAAACACGTGCGCAAGCGAGAAAAAAAAAACTGATCGTAAAGCGCCCTTGACTGCGGAGAGTAGGAGCAGGCTGAGCGACGCTTGGAGCTCTGGTAGAGTTCTCGAGACACTTCCGCATGAACACGCGTGAATAAAGTGCCTGCTGAAACTCAGATTTACGCGATAGCATAAAAAAAACCATTGAGCCATTTAGCGTTAACTCATGTTGCACATCACGAAACTAATTAAATAAACAAAAACTATATAGCCTAAGCGCATTTTGATCCCACGCCGATACGAGCAGATCCGTTCCGCTAACAAGTGCTTGAGACCACTATGTATACGCCAATGTCACAGGCAAAAAGCCCGCTTGGGAAACTGCTAGTCTTTGGCCCAGTGATCTGGATGTCGCGGTTTTCATCCACTTATCGCGGTCTCGCCTCTGACGACGCCACAAAACACCACACCGGGTTCCTTGTGCTATCGGTAACCGCGCTTGAGATTGATGTTTTCGCCTCTTTTTTTTTTTAGACAGATCCAGGTCTAACCGTTGATTTCAATTTACAAAGGGAACGACATCAATATGGCCACCAATAATTGCTTTCAGCCCTCAAACGAACTGAAATGACAAACTGAGGATGAGTTGTGATACTCCCATGTAGGCATCTACTTAAGTGAATAGCTGTCTAGCGGTATAGCTGCCATCTTGAGACCCGTTATATTTGGACGAGAACCAGGCAGCGAAGACGCCGATGCAAGTAAGCTTCTTGTCTAAACATGGTCCAGCACTATGGCGATGAGACTGCCGAGCGATGTGGACGCTTAATTACGGATAGGCAGCATCCATCATGCGTGAGTCATAGCGTTGTTAATAACATGAACTAGCGGCTGATTACGCAACATTCGTACACTTGCGTTTCCGGCTGTGCATATTTGTGAATTGTGGAGAAGGGAATGACGCGTGTGAGAGCATTGCTAAATCAGTGGACGGCTTGAAACAAGGACTGAGACCAGTCGACGTTGCAGGCTTGTTTATAATCAGACGATGCTGCCTCATTGCACCTTGATTTTACAGCCGGTTAAGCTAAACCTAGTTGCTGTCTTTGGTTCCTGTACAGGAAGAGACGGCTAGTGTAACGGCGCGCGCGTGTTCCTTTTTTTGTAGTGTCTCTATGAATTCATCTTGTGCATATCATTTTTATTTACAGTCACGAAAGAAAAACACAGCAGACGATGCCAGCTTGCAGCACCTTAACTTTAGACAGTGCAAAATTAATTCTGGTTGCTCTTTCTGAGTTTCTTGCCGGGTGACACGGGAGACCGCAGGTACGTGCAATAGCACGCAGCAGCGTGTTTCGCTCGCGGCAGTAGCCGCATCATCTTTCGTGCTCATTGTTTTTATGCTTATCGTCTCGACGTCGACGCTCGGCGTTTTATGTTCAAAATTGGAAGGCAGTGCTTACAAATTTTGATCGAAAAAATATAAATAATGTTGAGTCGAAGATGTGGGACGCTACAGTACACTGTACAACAAAGGCAATGAACTTAGATTTTTAGAAACTTAAATATTCCAGACTTGCCTCGTGCACAAGACTCATATTTAGCAAGGTCAGTACTTAGCGAATGCGGCTGAAGTCGATGATTCCGAATACCTCGCAGGTAATAAATTTTTGCTAAGCAGGCGCCACAGGCCTCGTAGTGTCGGAACGCTTTCACCTGGTTGTATGCTGCGCGTGCCCGTACACTCTAGAGCATGCGTGATGAAGCCCTTTTCAAGCGGCATGGCTCACTCATGTGCGCCGCGAACTGTAGGGGTGCAAGGACATTGCAGTAAGTGATATCGTGCTGTAGGCATTGCGAAATCAATGTTTTTGATCAGTTGTGAATTCATGGCTCAGAGCGTTCATTGTTATGGAATTCATTTTGAAGACGGGACCAAAGCGCTCTTCTTGAACCATTTTAGAGGAAACTCAGATTCCGTCATATTGCTCAAATTATTTGCTATTTGCACGGATACACCAGCATTAGGTCCACGCAAAAATTAATCGATTGACGTATGTCCAACTCAAGTTACCGCGTTTCCCCACCAGTTCCGAACGCGCACAACAGAAAGCAAGGAAAAGTTTGGCAGAAGCCTCGCGACGCAATCGGCAGTAGGCTCTAGCGGGCAGCCGCCGCAGCGAGCACTGTGTCGACAAGCTCACCAATTGCGGCGCTGCCGCGGTCGCGGAGGCCGGCACGTGTCCGAGACTGAGGAGACGGACGTCGCCGCGATGAGCGAAGCTCCATGGCATCCGCCACTGGTTGCATCCGCAAAGTCCTTCAGCACGCACCACCTCAGTTCGCGCACAATCTGAAGCACTCACTGCACACCTCAGGAGAGGCAAACGTCTCAACTAAACAAAGATTAAGCGCGCCAGTGCAGAGCTCCTTGTGCATGTCAACCCCGCAAAATGGGGGAGCGGTACAGGATGAAAAATTCGTCACGAACAGAGGCAGCGGTTACATGGCAGCGACAAAGTCACAGCCGAGTGAGGCACTGTTTGTATGGGAGCGCATCCAATCATCCGCGATGGTGGTGCCGTTCTGTGTCGCAGATGAGAGTTCAGGCGGATTCCACAATGGCCAGTCGCAAGCGTCGCGCGACCCAACCGTTCCCGAAGTGCTAGGAAAACGGGTAGAGAGCGTAGCAAATCGATTTCATCCTGCCGAGCGACTTCCAGCACTCGCCAATGTGAACCAGCCTTTAGGCCGCTGATGCTCGTCCCCTGAAGCGAGCCGACGCGAGGAAAACCGGTCTCGGTCGCTGAACCCCGCTGCGTTCTCCCCCACCCCCCGCACTTCCGACCCTAGCGACTCCCAAATGCCCTGCGAGACGCGACGAACGGCCGCTTCATCACACGTTCCCAATGGCTTCCAACAAGCATGCCTTTCAGCGACTTCTCAGCAAGATTTTTTTTGCGTTCTGCGGATTCCTACTCGAGGATGCCATCTTTGCGACGGCTTACTGCAAATACACTTGCCTGCACGCACACGACGCGGAGGCGAAGAGGCAGCCATGCTAGGCTCGCTGGAAACGCAACCACGCTGCAAGGCTCAGCACAGCGGAGGAGAGAAGGCGGGCGGCGCGCAGAGAGAAAGCTTCGCACCCCTCTTCCCAGAAAATGGAGACCCCGCTCGCTAGGGTGCATCGACTGTAGTGGGTCATCCGCAGCACTGCACTGATCCCTATCCTCTCCCTATTCCTTTTATTTTCTCTGACCACAGCTCGGGTGCTTCTGAGGTCTCCTCGATTTGGCTGCACTTTCTGCACTAGTTCACAAAAGTGCCGTGTCAGTGTAGTGCCAGTTCTTGCGGCGCGAATGTAGCCCGACACTAGTGCTGTCGGTGCAGCGGCCAAATCGAGTGCAAAAGTGCAGAAACTTTCGTCTGCTGCAGCCATGTACGTGTTGGTGTCTGTCGCGTGTTTTCACATATGCGCGTGATTCTGCTAGCTGCATTGAACGCTGTGCAAATTTGCTCGAAGTGGCACATCTCGTGGAGCGGCTATAAAATTTGTTAATTCCAAAGGTGGTGAAGAATTTGACACCGTTCTTTCTGTTGCGTTGTGCAAAGTGACGCAGGCCACGGTCGACCGTCACTGATTCAACGGGTACTTTGAAGAGGCAACAATGAATTCGAGAGATTATTCAGAGTACCGCTCGAGACGATCTTTTACAGTCCATACGTGTGATTCAGGCTGCTTCCGTTCTATCGAATAGTGACTGCGGTTGTCCACCAAGAGTTGCCTGAACTATATTTGAACTCAACTCAATCGCGTTTACTTTCGGCGGACTGTGACGGCGACGTGACGGTCCGAGGCTAACTGGCAGGCGAAAGTGTGGGCTGACGGCGCGACCTCGTTCAAGCCCAGTCGCTGTAGTAAGCGGAGGTACTGACGTCACAGCGAGTCACGCATTATAAAACATCTCACAAACTTCCTCTTTATGGAAGCGCTCCATCGTGCTGCGTCTATAATAATTGCACACAAAAGAGAAATGGTGTAAGCAACGTACGAGGCTGGACAGAAAGACGAGAACACATACGCAGTACGTACTACGTGCGCCATGACAGCCAGTCGCTTACGCGCGTACACAGACACGCGCGCATACACACACGTACGCGCACTATCATTTCAGCTGTTTGGTGAGGGCCCGGCGCAGATGCCGCCTCTCTCACGGGTACGCGGCCCTCTCAACCATGGTCTCAACGCCGCTCACTAAAACAAGCATAGCCACCGTAGCATGGCCGCGGAGCCGTCTGCTACGGAGCGCGCCAAGCACCTTGCACTACTTGCACGAGAAGAGAACTCGCCGGGAGGCTAGTGCAGCAGTGCAGAAGAACTCGTGCAGCACGAGGCCAAATCGAGCGCCGAAGTACAGGTGGCACTAGCTGCACTGTCAAATCGAGTGCGAGAGTGCCGCACTTCCTGAACTGGTGCAGAAAGTGCAGCCAAATCGAGGAGACCTCTGGTTACGATGCCGAGGACAGCAAAGGCCTTTTCGTTCCGTTTTAACGCGAAAACATTATACACCTCATGAGGCGGAAAACACAAAGTTGTCCACGCCAGACGATGCCCGATGCGTTCGCGTCAGCGTGGCCGCATTGCAGACGCGCACTGACCGCGATGCCGTTCTAAGTCAACGCCTGCTTCTCTGCTGATTTCACCGCATTGAAAGCCTTGCCGCCACCGCTCCTACTTTTTGTTCCAATTGCTTTCAGGTTGGGCTGATCACCGATTCCGAGCAACCATGATTGTGCTGCAGTCCCGAAGGCACTGCAATATCCGGCAGCGTAGTTGAGCTTATTGAGATTAATTAAGTATCTTTACAATTTGAGAAACAAGTCTCTGATCGCCTCACATAATGAAATCAGCTATGCAATTTACAACCACTGTGACATCCACTGTGTGAATGGTCGGCTAGAATTGCGAAGAGCGCAATCTTACTACACATATCAGATGATAGTGCTCTGCATCCTGCAGGATTGACCCTGCTTTAATTTATGCATTCCCCTCAGAGAACAATAGCTCTAAGCATACAAAAAAACGATGGGTTTCTTGCTAAGTATCTTCCACAGTTAGAGGACTTTCATTTCAGGAATTGCATGAAGGCACCAATTACATGAATTGTTTTGGTCGTATTTTTCTTTTCGTAAATACTAAACTCTAGAAAGGCCACCGCGGTGGCTCAGTGGTTATGGCGCCCAGCTGCTGACCCAAATGATTCGGGTTCGATCCTGGTTGCGGCGGTCGCATTTCGATGAAGGCAAAATTCTAGGGGCCCGCGTACTGCGCGATGTCAGTGCACGTTAAAGAACCCAAGCGGTTGAAATTATCTGGAACCTCCTACTATGGCGCCCCTTATAGTCTGAGTTGCATTGGGACGATAAAACCTCATTAAATCAAAAGATTAATTCCAGAAATTAAGGGTTTAGCGATGTTGTGAAATTCAAAGAAAATATATAGGGAAATTTGAACCACTCTCTATTTTTCTTTTTATTCGTCCAGAACAGGATTTGAGATCTCAGAACTGCAACAAATAAAGATACAAAAATTTTAAACCACTGTAGGAAATAAAATGATGCAAATAAATACACAAAAGCTTCGGTGAAACATTGTGAAAAACGACATAAGCACTCTCAGAAGTACGAAGTCGCTCCCACAGTATACACACACGCACGAAAAAAAAAACAACTAGTAACAAATTGACGTGCTGAACCACAGATGAGCATAACAAACGAAGACAAACTTCAGATGCTAGCTCCAAGAACTTCACCGTAGACCATTTCGTGTGACTGACTGAGCGCATTCCTTACCTCTACACAGAGACGTAAACAATGATGGCACGTTCAAAACACCCCAGTCAGTGTAAACCCTTTCCCAGTTCGCACATGAATTTAATTCCACAGTGCACTCATTTCCAGCAGACCCTCTGAGCATGAGCGAGCATGCACGATGTCCAAGGGAAGCGTTAAAATACATTAGGTACATTGACTGCAGTGTTTTTATAGCTGTTATGACATTGGTAAACACAGCAGTTGGTCGAGCACCCATAGTTATCCAAGTTTGTTTTCGCCTTCGGACGAACACTTCACCGCTCGCCTCGCTCGCTGCAAACTGAACGAGAGCTGCGTTGGCTGCGTCCGCCTTTCGCCACCGCTGTTAACCAGGTGGCGCCACTCTTGCGCGCCAAACTGCAGCGCACGGAGCCCATACTAATGTGAACGGAGTACAAACCATTGCGATAATAGTGGCAAATCAACACGATACATAATACGAGACGCATAATCGACACAGCATTAGAAAAAAAGGCATTAATTATCACGGCAGCTAGTCTCCCGTAGGAGTGGTTCGCTGAGTGCACCGCGCTGCCGGTGATCGCGAAAGTTCAAGTTTGCACCGCCACTGCGCTCATGGCGCTAGCTACCGGTGAAAGATTAGTTGCGTACACATGCAAGGGCGTAGAAAGACAGTAAAGTGGGTAGAAATAGAACAGCAGTCAAAGGGGTGGAGACACCAAAATTTTGGTTGGCGTGTTCTTTGATTCAAACGTTGCGTATTGCCCAAGGACGCGTGATGCACGCTGCGAAATTCATATAAGTGCGGTAAATAATTTATAGGTGGTGTCCAATCTGAACGAGCCGCACGGCATGCTGGGTACTCCGACTCTCGGGCCGTGCGGCAAGATGCGTGTGTACAGCGCTTTTCTTCATATCTGGAATTGACAAGCTTGAATTTGGTTCTTCATATGCTAATACGCGCGAATAAAGTCGTAAAAATGTGAGCATGCTGTACGTGCATTATTATGCCCGCGCTCGACGTCCCGTATTTGAATTAATGGCGAAAAAGCGTTGCAAGTGCGAAGTTTCAGCGTGCGTCGTTTGTTCGCGCAGAAGTTTACGACGCTTCATTCACTCGCTAAAAAGTTATTCTGCTGTTACTCCTCGGCTGCTGCACTGATCCCTAATATGCGTTAGGGAACATGTTTCCGAGAGGTTTTACGCTAGCAGGCGCTGAATATATGTACTACCAGAAACTGAGTGAATGCGACGGCGAAGATCTTGCACATGCGAATCGTCGGCATGCCCAGCTTTCCGGGACATCAACTACTTGCGCCATCTAACTGCAGTGGCGGCGACAGGGCGCGTAATAATAATAATAATAATTGGTTTTTGGGGAAAGGAAATGGCGCAGTATCTGTCTCATATATCGTTGGACTGAACTGCGCCGTAAGGGAAGGGATAAGGGAGGGAGTGAAAGAAGAAAGGAAGAATAGGTGCCGTAGTGGAGGTCTCCGGAATAATTTCGACCACCTGGGGATCTTTAACGTGCACTGACATCGTACAGCACACGGGCGCTTAGCGTTTTTCCTCCACAAAAACGCAGCCTCCGCGGTCGGGTTCGAACCCGGGAACTCCGGATCAGTAGTCGAGCGCCCTAACCACTGAGCCAACGCGGCGGGTAAGACAGGGCGCGTAACTGAATGGGTTGGGGTACAAAAAAAAATCGTGAAACGTGAACAAAAGCACCTACAAAAAATGCTTCCGGGATTTGTATAACATGCACTTGGCTGAGGAATGTGCCGAAGTTTCGGTTTTGTGCTATTAATACACGAGCTTTTCAGCACGTTTGAATATTATACCATGCTGCCTACGGGAGCGGGCCAAATTTTGCCATTTTTTCAGACTTTGAAACTGTATAGCGCCCGTAACACGGATAGATATCGAAAATGCTGCCCGGATTTAGGTACCTTAATAAATGCTGTTTAAAATAGTGTGCGGCGATCTTGCATAGCTTTGATTAAGAGGCTTCTTGAGGCCTTTTAATCTGAAACCTGATATTGCCTAAAATATCAAACCTTTACGGCGCGGTTCAGGTGTCCAACGATATATGAGACAGATACTGCGCCATTTCCATTCCTCAAAAACCAATTATTATTATTATTATCAAAGATCGCGCCTGGTAGCGAGCTACGCTGCAGAAATGGTTCGGACTGATTAAGTTGCGTCCATTTTGATGCTTACCTTTTTTATCGGGTGACTTTTGCCTTGTAGACAAGAACACATGCCAGAGCTCGAACCCAGTGTTTCGACCGGCGTTTTAAATACAGAAGGTTGTTACGATGACCATGCATTAACGCAGCTACATAAAGTACGCGCGGCTGTTCATACATATGCTTTTTGTGGAGCAACTTTGCAAATTTTCAGCCCTGTGCTATTCTTCAAAAAGTTTATTTGCGCGTGTGATCATGATATATTAGGGTATGAGAGCTCGCTCATCTGAATTTTAGCTATTCCTGTCACTTTGAAAGAGCGTAGCGGCATTCAAACAGCCGGCATCAAAAAGTATACGCGGATATAAGTGTTTCAGTTTATTATTCTAAAACTTTTTAAGAAAATTTGACATAGCTTTGCTCAGAAACATTCTGAAGCTGTTCAGCTGTCGTCGCGCATAACATAGAATTTGGAATCTTGGGGCAGATAGCGTCTAGATAGACGTTCAGGTTGTTACTGTCACATTCACCTGTAAGGCTTTCAATTAGTCACTGTAGCGCTGTCCGAATATGGTGACTGGGGTTTTCACTTAGGGTTCTAACCTGGGCTCAGAACCTTTTGTTTGTGTCAGCTGATTTCAATAAAAGTGCTCGTTTCAATTGAAGATATATTAGTGTGAATGTGTGAATGAAAAATTTAACACTATATCAATATTCATACTTTTATTGCTACAGCTATTGGCGACATTTTTTTTTGCTGTTCTTTCTTTCAGACTTCTGTAATATGCATGTATGATGTACTGCCGGGATCCTATCTGTGGAACACTACTGCAAAAATGAGGCTTCCCTTTTGAGGTATGAAACTTCGTTTTTAAAGATACCACAACATACCACCAACTTTTTTCTATTTTTGCAACTAAATTGGTGAACTTAATTTTGTCCACTTCTGTCCTACGAAAAAGCGCGTCTACATACACGTCAGAAAGGATGCAGTTCATAACTATATATATAAATGGTAAATATGCGGCTGTCGCATTTTGCGACGCTGCCAGTCGCTACACTGCCAGTCGCTGCTACGCTGCTGGTCGGCCGATTGTCATGATATCGCAGTTAATTCTCCCGCACCTCCCAGAGTGCATCGCTAGGGGCCGCCAGGTGCAAGAGGATTAACCATGGATTAACAGGGTTAGCCGCGATGTTATATCAATCGGCTGACGCCACTGGCTTGACCGCCTCCTTTGAGGAACGTTGGCATTATTCCTGTTAGGCTGGGCTGTAATCATTTTAAGGAATGATTTTTTTTTTATTTTACCAGTATAAGAGATTAGTTGCGTTATCGCGAGCAGATTGCTTTTAAGATTCATCTTATTCTTCAAAATGCTATGAAAACGTTTAAAATATTGATATCGCCAGAAGCAAGGTCAAAGGATGTTGAGGGATGTAAATTAGAGGGGGAAGAAAAATAAAGAACAACTAAGTGTCCTGCCCACACCAGTACAAATACAACATTCATACTGTTAAAAGAATGAAAACTATTAGTGCTCCCTGTTAGGAAGGGCAATAAAAATCAAAAAGAAACTCCCCCACAAATACAGTCAAAGAGAGAGAGAGGGAGCGGCGGGGTGGGGGGGGGGGGGGGGGGGGGCAAAGTCTTGTACAGGGTGCCGAGTGATGTAAGGCCGGCCGGCCCAGAACCCAACCGCTATGCCCACATTTCATCAGACGCGAAATGCAACAATTCCTCGGCTATTTACCACATGGAGTTGATTAATTAGTTTGGTTTGGTTTATGAGATTTTAACGTCCCAAAGCGACTCAGGCTATGAGAGACGCCGTAGTGAAGGGCTCCAGAAATTTCGACCACCTGGCTCATAGCCCGTAATCGAAAGAATTTGTATTTTTTCATTGTAGCTTTTCCCAGTTCCCAGATTACTCTGCCTGCAGGAGCTTTGATTTATGTGGTCGCGTGAAAAATTAATTATACTTCACTGAACAATACTATCGCATACTTTGACAGCAGCAGCGTTTGGTAAATCAAAGCAAAGACAACTGCAATAGACAGGTAGAGCGCAACGAAAAGATCTAGACGCTAAAAAGGAATGTGTACCAATAAAAACAGTCACGAATTACATTCCATGTTATAAAGTTAATGAGAATATCAAATAGGCAGGGAGGTCATTATAGCACGTAGCGGAAAGCACAATGTCAGCAAATTATCATGGATGGTGGGGAAGCCTTCGAAACGATGACACTCATGTGAGGTGATCTGTTACGTTTATAGTAATATTCGAAGCACAGGAGATTATATTTTTTTTCTCCTTTTGCCCCTTCGGGGAGGACATCAAACAAATGTAATAGGTCTATGTTCATGGCGTCGCTGTCAACAAACTTGCACTTGTCACACTATCTGATAGTTGATGTGGAAGGGGTTATAACTTCGCCGCAAAAAGGCAATGACAAGGGCTATAGTGTCGACATAAAATGTTTTATTATACATTTTGTATAGAACATTTGGAAAAAAAATCTGTAAAGTCAGAATCACATAGGGTCATTACCTAGTATTCATGTTACATGTACAACCAGAACGATGCACTCCAAACGTCACGGATATGAATATAACTAAACACATTTCACAGCAAAATGGCATACTAAAGAAGCAAAACTTTGCGAAAAGAATAAAGAACAAGGCAAACTTTTAATCGGTTGCCAAACAAAATCAGTCAGAAAGAAGGATGTACAAATGAGCATAAATGGTGGCATGGAATGTTGTACTGCTGTCGTCACTTTTATCGAGCCTGTTTATCAGATGAATATCAGATGATCTACGCCCGATCAGTTTTCTTAAATTCGGTGCAATATTTTTTCCTGCTGCACCGCATAACTTAAAGGCCTATGTGCATGTTCATTTTTAAAACTCCCCCCCCCCCCACCCCAGTATTTTTTCTAGCTGTACTGATTGCGAAATAAATCGCTTCCCCGTGCTTTGATAAGAAAAAGGGATTTTCTTACGCAAAGACAAGTCAGAAGATCATTTTAAAAGTGACGATGGCAATACTTACAAAACACACATTTCACATTTATATTACACCAAAAAATGCTCAGCGCATATATGGCAGGGAAACACTCTCATAATATAAATACACTATTTTTAGTACACACCGAGCACTTCTTTAGGGGCAGGTTACATAAGAAATCGGGAACAGTACTCTTCATCTTCAAGCAGTGATGAACTTTCTAAACCAGAGGTGAGAAAACACGCAAAACTAAAAGGCACCTCTCACAATATAACTGTTATCTCCTGCAATGGTTACAATCATTATTTTCTCTTTCTAGCCTTACAAGGTTGTGCAGTTTTTCTATTGATTTGATTTTCGTCGACATTCCCATAGCCCGAAGCTCCGTGCGAAATTCTGCTGCATCCATATCGTCTACATTTTGTAGCGAGTTTCCTTCTCTCACTTTTTCTTCTGCACAGCCTGGCCTCTCCGGTCGTGTCTCTTGAATAAGTCCCTCAAACCAGTACCCTTGGTCCCGCTTTTTATATGCGCGGCTTATGGACCTCCTGCATGTTTGTAAACAAACGAGGTGGCGCTGCAGTCGCTAGCGAGCTCGTGGTAGGCAAAAGGTCGGGGAGTGGCGTCGCGGATAGGTGTTGTGCGCGGGTTTTCAAGGCTTGTAGGCGTGTTTCCAGTTTCTGCGAATCATAGCAATGGTAGATGCTTCCAACTTAGTAATTTGTCGAAGTACACGAGCTCGCGTTGTCCACGTGCGGCCTATAAAGAGAAATAGTTTGCCACTCGGTATTGTATATATGGTTAGTAGTAAACATGTAGAAAGCGTTCCTGCCGTTTATTTATGCGCTGGTCATTGAATAAAACAAGTTTTGACACTCTGCTCTAGCCGGAATGATTTTACTTCGGGACAGTAGTGAGGGGAAGTGCTGGCGTTGTTTCGTCGGAGCAGACATGCGCTCACCGTCTGCTGACATACGTAGGTGTCGCGCTGCGCGAAAAGTGGGGACAGCGTCGTGTCCCCGATCTCCTGTCTCGCTTAGCGCTGTTATTAGCCGCATGACCACGCACCAGCCAGGCCGACTTGTCCTCTTGTTAAGCTGGTCGATTTGATGAAAATTTTTGATTTCTAGAATTATTCCCTTTCCTAGCCCTGAAGTCCAGTTTCGTGACGAAAAATTATAGCAAAATATTGAGTACAAATTTATAAATTACACTTTTTAGAAGTGTGGTCGTCAAAAATTGTGAGGTAATTTCTTTGATTTCAGTGCCGCATTTCTTTGACCAAAGCGAAAGCGATGATGCCACAAACGAGGGAATAAACTTTAAGGTTCGTTTTCTGACCTCTCGCATTTTCTGCGACTGGATCACTCACCTTCGTAATTCGCATGAAAATCAAATGATTCCATTTGTCGCAAACTATTCCTGAGACGTTGAGGAGCGTAATAAATCTCTCGATTTTTTTCCCTACACGTGCAGTATTGTGTTAGTTATTTTTTGTAAGAAACGTTTTCATGTAACTATGCATGCATAAGTACTGATCATATAGAAAAAGAACTAATCGCGTCATCATACAGAACAGGGCTTTATGCACATGCTGGCATAAAAAAACTGCGCACTATCTACTCAATTATTTGAGACCTAGCTTGGGGGGACTTGACGACGGTGTTAATTAAAATTACCCAGAACTCCACCAGGTATAGCTATAAATAAAAGGAATGACTGAAACTAGCGTAGGAATTTCATATTTGCACCAAGTTTAGTTACATATCGCATGCATGAATAACGAAAACACTTTTAATGCCGCGTCCCCTCTCAATCTCGCCACGTGTCTGTTAGTAGCACGCCTGCGGCTGCTTCTTTCCAAACAAGCTTCGCGATCATGTATTACCTCATGAAACATGACACATGCATGATGCAATGAAAAAGCATATGGCGTTTAGCACACTTAAGGTACGCTATTCTAAGCACACCAACGCGACCGCGCAAGATTGACACAACGTACCAGACTTGTTTCTGCTCGAATGAAATAATTGCGTCGTCATATCAAGAAACAGTTTCAAGTAAATATTAAATGTCACAAAACGCGCCATTTAAACATGGTGTGCTATTAACAAAAAAACGCATTCCTTGGGGGCGAGTGAACCTGTCGGCGCCCCGTGCACTCCGGCTCAAGGTGATAAGTACGTGTGCAGCTACATATGTCTTTTTTTTCCTTGAGCAATTATCAGCCTACTATCCTGAAGTTCAGGTGAATGAACGCAGTAACTTGCATGCTATTAAGTGCATTGAGTGGCAGTGCCTATCGACTCCCAGACTTCGCGCTTTACTACCGTGGCCCAATGCCTGTTAGCCAGTTTCCGAATGCGGCATTTATGCGCGAGAAACCTATCGAGGCTAATTTAATATTTTTATGCTACTACGCGGATTCAGCAGTGACGCAGCTGGTCAATACACGCTGCTTCTGCAGTGCACAGGCTTGAAGCAGCCGCCGGTAACTGCGGCAGCTGCGGTAGGCACTGGCAAGCGGAACCTGTTTTGCCTACCATGCGAAAGTCGCTGCTAACATCAGCGCCACCGCATCTTCGTGACGTCGCGGTGTGAAGGAGGTCCATACGCCTATTCCGATAGCCCTCGGCCCTGCGCAACGTAAAAGCCCGCCAAAAATTATTCTCACACACCTCCGCTGGCCTCCCTACCCTTAACTCGGTCTAAAACTACCGCCCGACAGCATGTATACAAGTGTAAATACCAAAAGCACTTAGCTTCGGACGTAGTCGCTGCAGCTCCCAGCCACGTTGCTTCCCAAGCAACGTTCAGTATCCCCGCCGCAAGCAGTGCCCCCACGATAAGGGTGGCAGAAGCCGAGCACATGTCCCGCACGTAGCCACAAGAAGGGGCCTGTGGCCGCGCACTGCTGGTGTCGTCTTTTCTGCTACGGCCGGTCTTGTGGGGAGCGCGCGCGCGTCCCCGTCGAGACGCCGTGCTCGCGTCAACAAAAAGTGTCCGCAAATTTTCTTCGCACGATTGGGTCGTTCTGTGGCGATAAATGTTCAAATGTTTGATTGCGTTACCTAGAGCATGAGTTGATCTTGAAATAGGAAAAGTTTGGTTGATGAATTATAATTAGTTAATTAAATTGAATTAATAAAAATGAATGCTGTGTGAGGCAGGTTTTGTGTGATCGATTCGTTGAAAACGATCTAAATGCGTGAGAAGGCTTACCTAGTATTAAAACTTTTTAAAATAAAATAAACAAAACGGCAAAGATAGAAATATTGAAAATAAATAAAAACAAAACCAACAATATTTCAAGTAATAAAGAAAATGAAGGGAGAAAGAGAAAAGGGAAAGGCTTTTGCATTTCCGCTCTTGGGCAGACTTAAGTGCATTCCTGTAGTTTTCTGCTATGCCCTATTATTTTGCGCTGTGTTTGAGTATGAACTGTCATAATGTCTTGTGGTATGACGTTCAAAAACAGAAAGCGGCAGAGATGCGTCGACGGCGCTGGAGCACGGCGCGTTGTGTCAGCTGCAGTCGCTCGTTGCGATCGGTGTTCCTCTCATGTCGGTTCGTGCTGATAGTCACGAAAGTTTACCATGGTTCTGCCAAATTTCGAGTAACTCAGCATTAGCTAACAGATAGATGCCATAGCACATATTAGAGGTCTCAAATACATGCGCTTCAATGGGGGGAGTGTTGGGAAATTGGGAAACTTCGTAATATCGAGGAATTCGCTGTATGGAGGTTGGCTACTTCTAATTTACCCGTAATTTAAAGGTCTAATTAAATGCGCTCAGCTATCAAGCGTCACTATATCATCAGCGCACGGTAATGAAAGCATTCATCGCGAATTATATTCTCCATACGAATTAGTCTCATGAGAAAGTCGAAGTGTAGGAACTGTATTTCAATTAAAATATTCCGAAAAAAAGCCGTAGTAAGAATAGATAGATCAACAAGATTAAAATAAATTTTTCTGATAATATGATTACAGCTGGCACAAGGTAATATGATTGGAAGCTATTTGGCGAGATTTGTCTTGCAGTAACCTCAACTCAGTTAGCAGGTGAAGGCTATGGATGACCTAATAAGTCAAACTAAAACATCAAACATCAGAAAACTAGCGGAGTATCATCTATTAAGCAGCATTTCTGTCCTACATATGGAGTGGAAAAGTATGTGTGAGTTTTCCCACCTTAAGGACTCACTGAAAGTTTTGTTTTGCATTTCCAGAGTGCACAATTGCACCCCGGATCACGGGGGACGCAAAAGGGAAGCCTACTAATGGTTGTTGCGTTGAGCCTGCGTCACAAGCTTTCCAAGGAAGCAACTGAGGATTTTTCGGCTTGTTGAGCTGCACCTGCCTGCTGACGCACTCACTGCCAAGACAACTTTCACACTTCTGAAAAATTTTCGAAATTTTCATTAGCTGTCATCCAATCACTTTTATTGTCCATCATGCAAAACGTACATTGGTGAGGACAGTGGTGAAGATCTTAACAGTGTAGGTTCCAACTCACAGTACTCAGCACAAGAGCTGACAAAAAACTTTTTCATTTTTTGTTGTCTTGAGCATTGAACAATTGCGGATCATTTTGGAGGTCCAATACGCAGACATGCATGTGATATTTGAAAGTGAGTGACCATTAAGTTTTGCTGTTTCAAGTATTGAGTAAAACCTTGGCTATGGCAGGTTGCCGCTGTCCCAAGGAGACATCACTTTAACAACTAAAACCGATGGCTTTCCTTTGTATAAGTCTTCTGGATATTCTGTGTGGCCCCTGGAGCTTGCAGTTAACGAGCTGCCAGCCCATAAGTGCTCTGAAAACATGCTCTTGGGTGCTGTATGGTTTGGACACGACAAACCAGATATGAACTCCTTCATGACGCCATATGTCAGAGATGAACCAATTTGCAAATGCAGGGTTTTCCTGGACTGATATGCCTGGCAATCAGCATATCACAAAAGTATTCGCTGGTCCCTTCACAGTGGACACAGTCGCCAGGGGGGATGGTCATGAACATGATAATGTTTAGTAGGGCCCATGGCTATGCCTGGCGTGAAGACAAGGGCACCGTGATAGCAAAAGGATCAGGGCATGCAAGGGTCTATCTCCTTGGCCAGAAAGAGCCAAAGCCCAGGACCCCTGAATCGTTCAAAAGGCACGCCAGAAAAACTGAGTCACAAGGCACCCCGAGCTGAGGAATCAAGGGAGCCAGCATACTTCTTACACTGAGCTACTTTGTATGTCCCATGAACTTTGTTGTGGACTACATGCACGCTGTCTGTCTAGGATTTGTACGCTTCACAACCAGCGTGTGGCTGAGCACAAGGAAAAAGAAAAAAAATTAGATTAATAGCCCACTTTGAACAGCTGGATTAACGTTTGACGTCCTGCAGCCCGTCAATTAGTTTTCAAGGCAACCACATTCACTAGCAGAGCGGACATACTGGAAAGCCACCGAATGGCTTAATTGGCTTGTCTTCTATTCACCTATTGTACTTCAAGGCATCTTGTCGAATCCATATTTTGATAAATGGACAGAATTCGTTGAAATAATGCTTATCTTTCTAGGTCCATTCATTGCCCTTGATGAACTTGGCAACACACAGCAAAGAATGACTCACTTCCTTAGAAAGTTTCAGGAACTTTATGGCCCAACAGAAATGAAGTACAATACAAACCTTCTATTACATTTGACTGACACAGCGAGAAACTGGGGACCACTGTGGTGTTATTCAGCTTTTCTATTTGAATCAATGAATGGAACGTTGATGAAATTTATCAAAGGGACAAGGTTTGCCCACAGTCAAATTGTATCGAAATTTTCTTTGACAAAAGCTGCCTCTATTTTTTGCTTGCCATCACCCCTCAAAGAAGCAGTTAAAAACAAGGCTACTCAGTGTATTGTTAACCCCATGAAAGCTTACAGGCTGAAAAAGTATGCACTTACTTTGAGGTCACGTGTAGTTGTTCATGGAACAGGCAAGAGCTCAAGCAGCGGGATCTTCAAGAAACTCACACATTCGGGCTTCACATTCACCACTTCTTCTGCAGACATGTTTCGTAGAGTTAATTCTTTTGTTTTTGTGATGTCTTTGCACGCATTGTTGGCATGTCTTTTGGGTGCCGTTGTCACCAGCATACTGTTTCCTGTATCAAGAGCACCATAGTCATGGCTGAAACAATGCTGACAACCAGCAATGTACGGAAATTGCTGCCTGGGGAGTTTGTTTCTGTGAGGAGAAGTGGCATAACTATTCTAATCAATGCAAACGTTAGGATCAAGTGCTTAGGTTTGTTTTTAAATGGACAAACATTTCTGGCAAAGTTTTATGATGGCATTATCAATTGTTAACATGCTCACACATTTACAGTTGCATCTCAGATGTGGCAGCTGTCTAAAAAGTGCTACCATGCTATGCTGTTCCCTCTTGCTGTCTGTAATGTGGGAGATAACCTAGGGCCCTGTTTTACAGCAAGCTATTTGCAGAAGACATTGGTACTTGGGCCAGACTTTGAAGTGAAAAATATATGTGATATATTTCAAATCCATGTGTTGTATCAACACAGAAAGCTAAATAGTTGACAATGTATGCATAACTTGCAGTACCCACAGTAGCAAACCCATTATAATTATTAGGTGCAGCAACATGTAAGCAACATTATAATTTATTCAAATGATATATTAGACGAGAGCATATTGAAGTTCTAGCCAGATCAAGTTCATGTACAAACCTCTATACAGTCATGCACAGAGTCCTTTATTTCAGGAGGATGGAGGGCTCCATTGTGTTTTGGGGTGTGGTTTTGCGGCTACGAAAAAGGAAATCACCAAACTCTCAAATGATGTCAGAAACAGTGCAAAAAAATGCGCCCATGAAGAAGCGTGCACAATGAACATATCCAACCGATCACGATTGCAGTGTTGTGAGCAGGGCTCAATAGTTCAGCTGTACAAGCTTGTAACCCGTTTTAAATTTTCGTGCTATGCACCACTATTGAGAGTCCTTACCTCGCTTCTCTAAACAGAAGTGTGCACAATGAACATATCAAACCAACTAACCACGATTGCAGTGTTGTGAGCAGGGCTCAATAATTCAGCTCTACTAGCTTGTAACCCGTTTTCCTAATTTCGTGCTATGCACCATTGTTGAGATTCCTTACCTCGCTTCTCTAAACAGACGGATATGCTGAAAATGTGTATGGTGATTTTTATCCTTTGTCATTATGAAGCGAATTTTGCAGATATGAGTGTTTTGATTGCTACAAACTCAAACAAGATTTTATATGTCATAGCACTTGCTTGACTAGCTTTGAAATTTTGTCGTGGTATTTACTTTTCATATTTCAACACTCTTAAAAGCTTTCATCTATTGGCGGAATGGCTAAGGCCTCCAGCATGAGTGTATTTCTTTTGATTTTTCGATCTCTTTTAACCTCTCCGTGTTTAAAGCGGGCACACTATTATAGTGCACAAGCATAGTCCTTAGACACTACATTAACGCTGCAAGAAGCGCCAAAGATGCGATCGCCTGCCACGGAAACGAAGCTTTATGGTGGGTTTTCTTGATACCGCTAAGGATGAGCGCTTCTCGCTGACTGCATCTTCTTTCTCCGATGTGAAAAATACTTGATTTTAAACGGCTCTATGCACTAGCATTCTTGGTGACCGTTTGCATTTAATAAAACACTCAAGTTTGTTACCCACAGGTGGCCCCAAAAACTGGCCCTGGCAGTCTCTAGGTTTTGTCATCACACCGAATCCCTGCAAGACTTCCTGCTTATTGTACGCGCTTCCTCCGACGTACACAAGGTTCTATTTAGGTCGCTAGATGATCATTTGCATTAGATAAAACTTGCGAATTCACTCTGTTCAGTCATCTAAATCGCACACACGAATCTGCGGACTTCCTAAGCTGACTTTTCGAGGGAGAAGTCGGCCTGGCCGGCACCGGATAAAATTTCAGGAGAGCCTCATCACTTCCAAGTGTTAATGAATGATTATATAAAATATAGACCATCGTTTCATTTTTTCTAAAAAGCATAAGGCTGCGACAAGCGCTGCTATTCAGGTCGTCAGCAGTAATCTCATCATCGAGCTGCGAATGCAACCTCGATCGTAGACGAAATGATGCATTTCCACTGAAACCGCAGCCCGCACTGCATACGACTCTGCGGCCTGCATGTCCTTGAGACGTCTGGTCAGCATTTCAATATGGCGGTCGCTGTCGGATGCCAATATCGATAACATGGGCACTCAAACTTTGGGAAGATAATCACAGCCTCTTGTATTTTTCAGTGAAGTTCAAGATTGCAACACTTCGAACAACCATGTCATAACCATGGCATGATTTGCGCGTTTTCAGATGTCCGGAAAAACAACGCTGCAGAAGCCGCTTCAGCATCTCCGAAAGCAGATATTTATAAATTGCGCGTTACCTTCGCGTAAAACCTGTATATATACTCAGATTGATACTTGATGTTTAGCAGCTTAGATGCGATGTTTCGCAGCATGAAGCAGGAATTTCATTTTATTATGCTATTTGAAACTTGGTCTGTCTACAGCACTTCTCCCTGGAGACCCCCCAATTATGAGTCTTTTCGTCGAATCAGGAGTGTTTCACGTTGCGGCGGTGTCAGCATGCTAGTGCGAAACAAATTTAACATCCAGTGTCTTGAGGAATTCTCGTGATTCCGGTGACTATGAAGTGTTGTCTGTTTTGTACGCCCGTACGGTTTACTCTGTTTTTTTATCGTCCACCAAAAGGAAATTCTGATTGTTTTTTTCTCCTCCTACAAGGGCTTTTCGAATAAATCTAATTTTCAGTACATCATATGTGGTGGGGACTTCAACATTGACTTCCACGCTGATACTGCCGTGAGGCGTGAATTTGAACTGCTGCTAAAGTCTTATGGTTCACTTAACGTCGTAAATGGCCCTACAAGATTTGCCTGTGACATTTCAACATACCTTGATCTCTTCATAACGAATTCTTGCCAGGCTTATATCAGGTCTGGTGTTCTTTCATATCACATCAGCGACCACGTGCCAATTTTTTTATTTTAAATCGCAAAGTAACAAAAAAAAAGATAAGTGTTCTCCTATATTTCATTCAGTCACCAGTGAAAACCTTGACCACTTTCAGGGGGAACTGTACAAAGTTGACTGGAGTACTGTTTAAGCCTCTCAATGTGCGGATATCGCGTATGAGCTCTTCATTGATATTTTTGCGTCATGTTATAAGAAACACTTTCCTCTGTGTTTGAGAAGGCCTAGACGTTCAGAAAGTCATAAGCCGTGAATCACTAATGACTATTTTAAAAAAATCAATGGAAAAAAGACAGCGTTTTAATAAGATTAATAGGTCTAAAGAACCTGGCGATCTGCGAATTTTTAAGCCCTTTCATAATCGTCTTACAAAAGAGACCCATCAGGCAACAGGCTCATATTTTGAAGCAAATTTTCTTTTGTGCCAAAACAAAAGCCGCAAATTATGGCACAAGCTAAATGCTTTAAGAGATCGGGACTCGAGGGCAGCACCCGAAATCCATTGTGGTGAACGGCGTAGAGATGAGTGCTGGCGCACTTCCCGGTTGATTTAATGACCATTTCAGCACTAATGGTCGCCATACTGGTTGTGTAAATGCATGCCGTTATATTAATGCACACTGCACAGAACACATTTTTCTTCACCCTAAAAACGAAGGTGAATTAACAATGCTTTTCAAAGAACTTAGCAACAGTACTGCCTGTGATGTAGATGACCTGCAGATTAGGCCCGTGAGGTATGTCCATACCTAATTTCACCTGCTCTTGTTCATATTTACAATATTTGTCTTTCATCAGGCCAATTTGCAAAAAGAATGCAGTTATCAAAGGCGCTAGCCCTTCTCAAAAAAAGGTGCCAAAGCTCAAATTTCTAACTATAGGCCCCCTCCTCCATATATCAAATTTTTTTCCAAAGGACTTGAGAAGATCATTTTTTGCAGGCAATGTAGCTTTCTCGATAAGCATAAGTTAATAACCCCGCATCGACATGCCTTCCGCAGAGGCATATGAATGTGCATGTTTGTGCATGTGAATGGCATATCATCTAACGTCCTTCCTGTTGTTGTAGGTGTCCCGCATGGAACCATTTTGGGTCCTCTATTGCTTAACGTTTTCTTTAACGATCTCACAAACATTGATCTCAATACGACAGTCATTATGTATGCTGATGATACCAAACTTCTCTTCTCTTCTCCAAATCTCCAGATGACCTAACCCTACATGCTAAAGACGCGCTTTCTAAGTTACATCTGCGGTCTATTGAGAACGGCCTGTTAATAAACAGTGTTAAAACAAATTAAGCCTTCCTCTTTAAACCGAAAAACATGAACACTGCGTAACCTAGTGATATACTACTAAATACGTGTAATGTCGAAGTTCTACGAACATTGAAATGCTTGGGCGTTCACTTCGATCATAATATGTCCTGGCACTTACATATAAATTATCTCACCGGTAAACTGTGTGAGGTGCTGGGTCTAGTCCGTTCTATCAGATGTCTTCCTTTTTCCGTATATAATGCACTTTTCCTCAGTCATCTTATTTGTTGCTGTCTTGTATGGGGGACAACAACTTGCACAAACATTCACAGACTGCTTGTCATCCAGAAAAAATTTCTCAGCGTCATATGCAATAAGCGTCACGACTTTCATTCTGCTCTACTTTTCCGTGATCTTAGAACACTGGCACTTCCCGCCTTATTAAATCACAGCATGGTTTTATCCTATCGTAAAGACACAAAGAATATAACATGTAATCGTTGCTCTCTCGCTAATCTCACAAAACGCGTTGCCCCCTACAATACTCGAGCGGTGGAGACTTGGTCTATTCCTCATCCGCGAACTAATTACGGTCAAAAAATGTTAATCTACACTTTTTCCGAAGTAACTAACTGACATAACTCAATGTAATATCGACGTCCGCAATTGTTCTTAAAGAAACCTGCTTGAAACATTTTTGAAAGCATGTCTGTGTTTGCGTAATATTCTGTGTACTGCGTTTTTTCTTTTTCTATTTTACTGTTTGAATTGTATCTCCTTGGGTTTCTTGTTTTGGCTTTGTTTAACCTCTAGTCTATTAATAAGCCTTCTCTACGCCCTGCTGCAGCCGCTTTCACGGTACTTGGGGCCAGTCAAGCTGCCTCTGAGCAGCTTTTTACCCTTGTATCCCCCACAAACATTGTATATCCTTGGTTGTGGAAATAAACTCAAACTAAAACGTGCCCACATGCCGGCCAGGCAATTCGACATAAACTTTGTGTTTAACAGGATCCTTTCAGGCGCTGTAATGCAGTTCAGCACATGCTGGTAACGGCAAGCAGCAAATGTTCATGTTCAGAAAATTAAACTAAGGATTATGGCGAACTTTCTGCAACTAAGTCGAATTGTGAAATACGGCTTGCAGGTGCAAACAGAGTGAAAACGCATTAAACAGCCAGTGACTGCTACGCATAGGTTCTGGGGTGAGGCGAGAGAAAAATAAAACAGCAGCGGAATAGAAGCTGTCTAATGACATGCGGGAGGAAAAAAATAAGTGACCTTTCCAGTTGGCAGCCCGCCGCCTATTTCTTCATTTTCAGCTCTATCAGTTCTCCGCAATCTAACAGAACGCTGAAAGCGGAGCCAAGCATCGATAGCCGAGCAGAACATCAACAGGACGACAGCGAACAGAGCAGTGTCAGTTGGCAATTTTGGATGGCCAAATCATCTGCGAACACCACGCTGACTTCTGCGGCGTTATCCTGGAAAACTCAATTGCCCAAGCGGGACGAATCCAAGCTTATTAACTCATGATTGTTTGAGCATTTACAGTAAAGAAAAATCCCTGCTTCTTTTTTCCTTTCGCTTAGAAAGTACTAACCCAATGTAGACGGCTCCACCCAAGGCAACCGTTTTGATTTTTTTCTGTTTCAGTGTTTCTGTGGTTCTCTAGATGCTATTCTCGTGAGACTTTTCTTGTTTTTATTGAACACTTTCTCGGCCAACTTCGTTTAGATGGGACGTTTTCCTCGCCATCTCGGATAAAAGTAACAGACCTTCTCATTCAATTTCTGACACCTGCCACTCTGTGTGGGGGCGCCGCCTGAAAAAACAGTCCTGCTGTCGAGACCGGCGCAGTGCGCCCTCCACTATAGTGTACTAGATAGCTTCTCGAAGCCAGAAGTGCTTGTTCAAGTGGCGCCCTCACGCAGAGTGGCACGGATCGCAACTTGGAGGGGTGGTCTGCTACTTTTTCCCACGCTAGTAACTAGGCTCTTGGAATGGTTTTCAACTCTGTGCGGCTTTGTCGTTCCTCTTGGCCGTTGTCGATCTAGTCTTTCTGTCGCAAGAGCTTAACTTGGCTTCGCTTCACAATTCATTCTGCGTTTTATATATGTTTAATGTCGGCATTTCCACAAAAGCACATGCCTCTTCCCTCATGTGTTGGCGCATAATAGAACTCGCTCAAACCTCGCTGCACTATGGTTCCAGATTCTCAGCTGACGAGTGGCGTGTGCGCACATGGATTCTCAGATGAGTCATGTCCACCATGCCCTGACTGCAGTGCGGGCAGTGCAGCGCGTACTGGCGCCTATGAACTATTCTCTCATGCCTTGTGGTATTGCTGCGCGTCGCGAACCTCCGCCCACAATGCGAGCAGGCATGTGGTTTCTCTCCCGTGTGCTTCAGTATGTGCTCTTTGAGGACGCCGAGGTGTAAGAAAGCCTTTCCGCAGAAGCGACACACGAGTGACGCAGGCCTGCCGCCGGAGGGGTGTTGCACTTTGCGGTGACGCGCCATTTCAAAGGGGAGCTTGAAGCGCTGTCCGCAGTCGGTGCACTCGTGAGGTCTTTGCTTTGAATGGATCAGCAGGTGGCTGGTGAGGTACTGCCTCCGTGCGAAAGCCTTTCCACACTCCTTGCACGCGAAGGGCCGCTCGCCCGAGTGGATCCGCTGGTGTCTGTTGACGTGGCCTCTGTATGGAAGCAAATGAAAGGAGCAGGGACAGGGCATATTTTCAACGGCATAGTTGACGACGATTATCAGAAATCAGGAATATTTCATGCATAATACATAAAATACCTGCGGCTATCCATCATCATCTTCCTCAGCCTGACTGCACCCACTGCAGGGCAAAGGCCTCTCCTCTCTCTCTCCAATTAACCCTGCCCTTTGCCTGCTGCACCCACCATATGCCTGAATACTTCTTAACCCCATCCGCCTACCTAACCTTCTGACCACCTTCAAACCTAACCTATCCTTCTAACCTAACCACCTAACCGCCGCCTGCAACGCTCGGCTTCTCTTTGAATCCACTCCGTTACCCTCAAGAACTAGCGGTTATCTTGCCTTCGCATTACATCCACTGTCAAGCGCATTTCTTCCTCTTGATTTTTACTAGGATTTCATTAACCCGCGTTTGTTACCTCATTCACTCTGCTCGCTTCCGGGCTTTTAACGTTACACCCATAAAGAATTGAACTTTTTGTTTCATCGAATGCAACCGCACGACTCTCCTCAGTTTCTTTTTGTAACAACAAAGTATTGACTCTCCAACTGCGTTTATTTGAGACTGAAAATGAAAAATTCCCGAAAGAAATAGCAGTCGGTTGAGCAAGGCTGAGCATGGAATACCGTGCAGAAGCACTTTATTCACGGTGCTGTATTTCCATCCCGTCAACGGTACAGAGCACCAACTCCTGGTTTTGCCTTCTGGCTGGTCTGAAAGGTTCTTTTTTTTTACGGCGATTTTTGCTGTAGAGCCCGTCATAATGCAAATTGCTTACAAGGTAATGGACATTGCGGCGGGGACTAGTGAAATATTTGGGGGGTGCGGTCATTTATTTTGCAAATGAAGAAGAAGCCAAATTGGGTTGTATTCAGTTGCTTAAGCGAGAAATTTTCGCTCGGATTTCAGAATGCGACCTAAGTGGCAACGCAATTTAAAGAGAAAATGAGAAATTGCTTGCGTCGTGTAAATGATGTAAAAAACGAATAGAAAAGTGTTCTTGCAATAATGATAACAATAATTGGTTTTGGGGGAAAGGAAATGTCGCACTATCTGTCTCATGTATCGTTGGACACATGAACCGCAAGGTGAAAAAACGTAGCGCAAAGAAACGAGGACACAGAAAGACGTTTCTTTGCGCTACGTTTTTTCACCTTGAAGTTATGAACCAACAAGCCCAAGCATATACCCTTCTGACATGAACCGCGCCCTGAGGAAAGGGATAAAGGAGGCAGTGAAAAAAGAAAGGAAGAAAGAGGTGCCGTAGTGGAGGACTCCGGAATAATTTAGACCATCTGGGGATATTTAACGTGCACTGACATCGCACAGCACACAGGCGTCTTAGCGTTTTGCCACCATAAAAACGGAGCCGCCGCGGTTGGCTTCGAACCCGGGAACTCCGAACCCAACCGCGGCGGCTGCGTTTTAATGGAGGCAAAAAAATTTAACTCTTACGTGTTCTAAAGCAGTGCTATAATCAACTGCGTCACAGAAGAAACTGAAATCAGCAGTGTTAACTGTGCATTTACACGTTCTCAGAAATATCCTATATTCCACGTGCTGACGATGCTGAGTTAAGGCCCTGCAGCGTCGACGGTTCGAAAACAAGCGTGAAAGAACTGTTAGAACGCCACAGGGCACAGAAGGAAGACACAACACGCGCGCCACCTTCTCCGAGTGCGGTGCCTTCCTTCTCTTCTCTCTCCCGTCCAGTGCGCGCTATTAGTGCCTAGGCACTAATTAGATGGGTACCAACGCTCAGCAGACTCGTCCATTTTCTTTTCCGTTTTTGTTCGCAGCCAGCCCATCTCGAGCGTTCCGTCCCGCGGCACTGCCCGCTCATCGTTGTCTTCTACGTGGAACTAATCCTGTGGTTCCAACCCCGGTTGAAGATATTCTTCTGCCCGCTCATGATCGTCTTCTACGTAGCAGAAATCCCTGCTTGCGCACTAATTCCAATATAGAAAATATTCTCAGTAATTTACTTTTTTTGCACCATGTCTAAACAACGAAAGCAAGACATATTTTGGCTTACTTGTGATCGCTGGAATAGGGGCAGTATCTACAGCTGTGCCTCCCTTCCGGCTTCTGCGAGTGGTCGCTCTGCCGATGCTTCTCCAGAAGCTCTTGAGCGGAGAACAGGCCGCCGCATGTCTCGCAGGGGAAGGCCGGTACTGGAGCAGGCTTAGTGTTTTCAACCTCTGAAATGGATCAGAGTAGAGAGCGATGTGCTGGTGGAGACGAAATAATTGGGACCGTTTTCATTTTACCACTGCCCTTTCTCTGAACATCAGAAACGCCCATCGCAAACGCACGGCAACCAACCAGGTGAGGTCTGTCAGAACCTTTCTTTTTTTTTAAAAGAAAGAATCGAATGAAAACTTCATTTCACTCGATGCTTTCTTGTAAAACAATTACGACGTCTTATCCTCGGGGAATATTCAGGTGAGGTCATGGGCGCCATTTCGTTGTAGAGCGCGTAGCTTCAGCGGCAAAAAAAATTCGTCTGCATTTGGCTGTGCCCCATGTACACCAACATGGCGGTCACTGTGGCTCAGGTGAATTGTCCCTATACTACTGCTCCTACAGACGACAACCCTACCTGCAGTTTAATTAAAGCACGATTTTAGATAGGGTGACAGAGAGCGCAGTGAATAAGTGTTAATCACACCTTTATTTCCTAACACCACTCAATCCTCTCCCCTTTTCTTATTCTGAGTTAACGCAGGAGAGTTTTAATTCAAGTTCATTAACTTCAAAACGCATCTTTAGCGTCTGAGCAGGATATTCTCACGTAGTGGTGACGGCTGTCAAAGCAGCGATGAAGACGGACGAAAGGGTCTTCTAAAAGAAAACTGTTTATTGGGCTGACTTGCACCCAAAATGGACTGAATCACTCGGCGGCGGCGAAGCGACAAGCGTGCTCGGCGGTCGTCGAAAAGAATTCCCGCCGCTGTCGGCCGTGCCCAATTTAAAGCTGATAGCGAACTTTCGAGATAAAGTATGCAAAGTTACTAGAACATTCCGGAACAACGTAGAATCAGCTCTGCCTGGTTGCGATCAATCGAGATAAATCTAGTCGCGTCTTGCGTCGCAAAGAAAGCGATAAGGTGGTGTGGCGGCAGATTTGGAGAACGAACGAACACTGCAAATATTCGCGGCAATATATTTGCTTACAAGAAATTAAATACGACTGCGCGAAAATATTCAAACTTGGTTGGCAACTTTAAATTACAACTACTTAACAAAGTGGACCACTGCATTTAACCTCTCGAGATCGGCATTGAAGGCTAATGGGCTGTTTTTAAAATGGCTATTAAGTGGGTAACTTGTGAGTAATGAAAGCCAACGACTGTTCATATCGTTTACAAGTCTGCAAGCGAGCCAGAAATATAGAAATATTTCTTTAGAGCGTTACCACTTATTGGCGTGGTAGCGGGGGCAGCGTTTGCGTCCGTCTTCAGAAAATGAGGCGTAACAGCCTCTCCTGCATTGATCCCTTCCTCCATGATCCCAAGCATTCGGAGAAGTCGGAGTGCGAGACCCTGGCAACGACATTGCGATCAGTTCCGGAAACACGTGGCACACTATTGACAGCATCGGGGCAGAAAAAGTCGCTGCCTGCCGCCCCGAGACATGCTTCCAAACGCAGCTACGATGAGCGCAATGGCAACATTCTGACGCTGCGGATGCAGTGCCAGTATAAATTAGGCACATATGATGGAACCAGCGAAACTGACGCAGGATAACACAGAGAGGCACACACACAACACCGAACTCACACAAGCCTGTGCATTATGAAACACATACTCCAGCAATTTATTCTGTTAATATAAATGAGTGATATGTGATAGCATGTTTTAATGTGTGCGTGCGCCAAACGCTTTTTCATATCAAGCTTTACGTTACGCTTGCTTTGCGTACCCTATTTTTTAACTTTATCTTACGCGGCTCTTGCGTGCTCTAAAACATCTTTTCCAAAATAGCGGCACCTAGACTCACTAAATAAAATGTTAGAGTACCGGCACTTTTTTCTCTAATTGATATGTGCCGCCGCCACGATAATTGGGCAGTTTGCATCACGTGTTTTTTCTTTACACTGAGGCGGTTCATGGGGGCTGCCATTTTGTGGCTTATGCGTTTTCAGTCGGCCAACTGTGGTAGTCCTAGTGCTGAGACGCTGCGAGTGCTGTCAGTGACCGACGCATTGACCAGAGATCCCGCGCTTCGCAGCATTTCAGCTGCACAAGAGCATACGAGGATGTCGTTTGCTGCGTTGTTGGCTGTTTCAACTCGCAAAATGAAGGAAAACATTTCATGCGCTTTCCGTTGCGGAAAAGGACGGTGCTCGACTACGCGCATGGGTGCAAATCGTGAGCCGCAATGATTTTGAGCCCACTCCGTACTCCAGGATTTGTGAGGTGAGGCTGTTTGTAGTGCATTTATGATTTAAATAATCGTTTTGTTTAAAATTTAGTGACCGCACGCTGTTTAAGTTTGTCTCCGCGTTTGCATTCCGTTGTGAGGACGTCTAAACACGCAAGGAACTCTAATTAACGATGGTGCATTCAGTGTGGACCTTTGCCCCCTTGTTTACGGTAATTTGAAATTGCTTGACGGATTTCATGACGGCAATTTAGCGTTCGCCGAAGTGCCCAAGAATTGTTGTCACTTCTTAGGTTTTCTTTAAATATTATTTTCGGCGCACACCTCGTTGTTCAAGTGCGTGCTTTTCACTGCCGTGGCCGGTCACAAACTTCTTTCTCCTATTCTTTTGGTCTCTGTTTGGTTACAGTGATTGGCCTTTTCATGTTACGTAGATTTCCGCGTTCCATTTGGCGAATCCATGTTGCTACAAGGTTTTGCATCCTTGAATATGACCTGAAACTTGACACCAATAGCATGTAAATTGAATGCATTCTTTACACACTGAGTAACGAATCCACTAAAAGAATTTCAAAGCTTTTTCACAGCCTATACGATGTAACTGAACGTTTAGGCGTCAGCGTGTTGTAAAATGCCTTACCGAATATAGTTCAAAAACAGCGCACTGCGATAGCTCTTGTACCTTAATTGTCACTAACTTAGGTTATCCCATTTGCAATTTCTTTCCCTGTGGGATAAACTAAGAAGTTCTAATGTGATGGTGGTGAATAGCTGTACCGCTGCACGAATTTCAGTAATCTTGTACAAACTTGAGAGGGAGACGTTGAAGCATATTTAAAGCTTTCTAACAATGTTTTGCATTCACTAAAATTTTGCTTGTTTGCTAATTGTTTATCTTCTTTGTTAGGCCCACTTTAAAGAGAGCCAGTTTGAAAGGTCTGACGGCCGAAAACTCAATTTCCAGGAAGCGGCGTGCAGTCTTCATCAGTGCATCCATGAGGACGCCGTTCAACACTTGAAGCGCAAAGTGGATTTGCTACAGAGGCATATCAGGAAGCTGGAAACACAGCTGGAAGGTGTTGTTGGTGAGCATCTGATTTTAAACTCGATTTGTATCTTGGTCCGCGTGAGGTACTGACTGTATTAGCATGCTTGTAGAGCAGCTAGGAGGGCTGTAAATTTCTCTTCGTAGGGCATTTCAGAACAGGTTATTCGACAGCCTGCTCTAATTTGCATTGTGTTTTGTTTTGCCTTCAGGTTGAATTCAAGGCATAATTGTCGCAGTAAGAGATGATATCACAGCAAAGAACATCTCAACAGCTGAGCTCGAAATTGCACTACAAAAAGTGTAATTTCCAACCAGTTTTTTAATATTCCTTAATGTGCACAGTGGAAGCCACAGTAATCCAGCGTGATGTTGGCATTTGTGCTGTAAAAGTTTGTAGTAACCGCTAAGATACCCGTAGTAGCATTGTACTCGACCGCTGCCTACAATGAGCCATTAGCAATACTCCCGCGGTGTTGACACATTAGCTCCTGCAAAATAAAAGCAAGTTTAAAAGGCAACGCATGAAGTGTTATAGCAACAGCCTCCACTGAAGAGGCGATCGCTTATCGCAATATATAATAAAGCATACGAACAGCGCAACGCCGATTGTGCAGAGTGAAGGAAAATTTGCCCCGAATAATCAACAATAACCTGGAATATTTCAGTTCATAATGCAAGGAGTGTCTCCCTACGATGAAAGCATAAACTGTGGTAATGGCTGTACCCTTTGCATCTGAGCGGTTCCAAGCCGCACGATTCCCGCCGCAGCGTCCGGGTGGCTAGCAGCATTGTTTACGAAAGGGTCGGGCCAAACTTAGCGGAGATAGTCGCAGAAGCGGCAATCTGGCGACAATGATAAAAACCAAAATGGCCGCCCCTGCTTACCGCCGTGCTACAGTGTCGGTATTCTAAGTTTTGTTTAGTGACTCCGGCGGCGCCAATTGAATCTGTACACCTCGGACCCTCGCCTGGGACTGAATTCGTCGTTTTTACTGTCGTTTTCAAGTGCGTTCACTGGCAATAAATTGGGCGCGGGGCTTTCGTTTTGTCTCATCTCACCGATAACAAAACGTACTAGCAAAAAAATGTTTAATTTTTTTACTTAGAGTGATG
Source organism: Amblyomma americanum (assembly GCF_052857255.1). Lineage (NCBI taxonomy): Eukaryota > Metazoa > Arthropoda > Arachnida > Ixodida > Ixodidae > Amblyomma > Amblyomma americanum. Next base: position 115,175,207 of record NC_135500.1, on the reverse strand, counting down.
ATTATGCCGCTTCTAGTCTCAAAAGGAGCGTCGATTCGTTGACAAAAATTCTTCCATTTCACACAGCTGGTGAGCCGGAGAGCCGGCTCACCAGTTGCGAGCTAGGGGTCCAAAGGACCCGCATAGCACACGCAAGCAAGGTGGCCCGACTCAGTGGAGCCCTGGACTAGGGGGCCCACCCACGGCCAAGGAGGACCCAAGCTTCAAGACGGAGACTTCGTCCTCTACCGCTACTACTACCTAAAGGAACCAATAAAGTTTTTCATTCATTCATTCATTCCATTTCACACAACCTAATGGCGCCACTAGGCTGAGCTTATCGTTACATCTCCGTTTGCATACGCTCAACTGAATGTGTTAATGTGACAAATCGCGTAACGTATCGCAAAATGCGTGCGTTTAGCGCACATAAACGAGCATACGCTTATGGTACATAGCGTTAATTATATTATTTCTACCCATAACTGTGTACGCCGCGAGCAGACGAACGCATAAGATTAGGCGCAGAGGAACACCTTTAACGAGCTCTCCTGATTGGCTGAGGAGGTCTCCGCCTACGGGATGACTTTCCGTCCAGGTGATGTAGTAGTGCCTGAGCAGGGTTCCAAAAATCACTACATAGGTTAGCATAATCGATATCGTAGAATCCACGAACTTGGTTTCATGGTTCTCAAAAAGACTGGCTTTACGAAGGAGCATGAAACCAAGTTCGCTGGGTATACGGAACGGATTGAGTATAGCATACCATTCACTTTCGCAAATAAATGTATAGGTCAAGGTGGAAGGCGCCTGAAAGACCACCTTCGTGAACATCGGTACAATGTCAAAGAAACGAAAGGTGGTTTCGCTGATGCGCATTGAAGGAAATGCAACTCCAAGAGCAAAACTACGCAAGAACTATGAAGAATGCACTGTCGTCACTAGGAATGGTTGCAAACTGACGTACAAAATCAGAGGGGCAGAAGTCAGAGACAACTTAAGTGACACGTGCATCGCTAGACAATGTGTCGGGCTAGAGCTCCCAAAGAAGTAGAATGTCTAAGAAATCACTAAGCAGCTCGTCTCCGGGCCCTTCGCAATGTATGGCCACGTCATGTATATCTCTCGCTGTTCACTATAAACCGTTGGAAGTTAGCTCTCGTGTGTGTGCTTTCTTTTTACTGCGTGATGTTGCATTATTCTCTATGTTATGTTAGCAGTACTGTTCCTCAGGGACGGAGGAGCTGCTCCCGCTGCTGGGTTGAGCCCTTGCGAGAGGGTGGAGGGGCTCAAATATTCCAGCAAAAAAGAAATGGCTGTGGTTTAGCTGTCGTTAAACCTGGGGCGACGCGATAGCTACAAGGGGCGGATTGGAACTTCCTCACTCGAATTGGAACTTCCTCACTCGGGTGCTTAATATATTACACGTCAAATGCCGCGGCCGGCGACATTCTTTTCGTTTCGTTTTTTTATTTGTTTTTAAATAAACTACTACTACTACTACTTGTACACTCTGATTACGCGATGCCTGCATGAATGCAGAGGTTTCCATGGCGTGAAATGCTTCCTCGTAATCAATGAAGGCTATATATAGGGCTCGGTTATAATCTGCGCATTTTCCTGTCACCTGATTTATAGAGTGAGTATGATCTATTGTGCAATGCCTTTTACGAAAGCCTCCCTGATCGTTTGATTGATGGAAGTCTAAGGTTGCACTGACTCTATTAGCGATTACAGCAGTAAATTCTTTCTAGCCAACGAACAGGAAGCTCATCGGTCTGCAATTTTTCAAGTCTTTGGTGTCTGCTTTCTTAAGAATTAAGATGATGGTAGCATTCTGCCAAGCTTCTGATACGCGCGAGGTCATAACTTAAGGTTGTCGCGCGTTTAAGCACGTCGCTAGAGCATTCTGTACACGCAGACATCTTATTCCATTGACAGAACATTGATTTACCGTTGCGAGCCCGAGGTGATATCACCTTGCCGACCTGAAGTGAATCGCATCCGCGAAAAGTGACGAACCCCTCACCGTCCCTGGGTGGCCCCGAAGATCCTGGCTTGGTGAGCACCCCTCGCTCCCAAATACAAAATCTTTCGATTAGGAGCTATGACGGACAGCGCACTGGAGCGCTTCGAACTAATTCGAGCCGCCGCAGTGGCTGAGTAGTTATGGCGCTCGGCTGCCGGCCCGAAAGACGCGGGTTCGATCCCGGCTTGGGCGGTTGACTCTCGATGGAGGCGAAATTCTAGAGGCCCGTGTGCTGTGCGATGTAAGTGCACGGTAAAGAACCCCAGGTGGTCGAAATTTCGGGAGCCCTTCACTACGGCGCCTCTCAGCCTGAGTCGCTTTAGGACGTTAAACTCTCATAAACCAAACTAATTCGACCTCCTGTGGTAAATAGCCGAGGCATTGTTGCATTTCGCGTCCGATGAAATGTGGGCATAGCGGTTGGGTTCTGAGCCGGCCTTACATCAATTGGCACCCTGTGCAAGACTTTGCCCCCCCCCCCCCCCCCCCCCCGCCGCCGCTCTCTCTCTTTGACTGTATTTGTGGGGGAGTTTCTCTTTGATTTTTATTGCCCTTCCTAACGGGGAACACTTCTAGTTTTCATTCTTTTAAGAGTATGAATGTTGTATTTGTACTGGCGTGGGCAGGACACTTAGTTGTTCTTTATTTTTCTTCCCCCTCTAATTTACATCCCTCAACATCTTTTGATCTTGCTTCTGGCGATCAATATTTTACACGTTTTCATAGCATTTTGAAGAACAAGATGAATCTTAAAAGCATTCTGCTCGTGATAACTCAACTAATCTCTTATACTGGTAAAATAAAAAAAAATATTTTTTAAAGTGATTACAGCCCAGCCTCACAGGAATGATACCAACGTTCCTCAAAGGAGGCGGTCAAGCCAGTGGCATCAGCCGATTGATATGACATCGCGGCTAACCCTGTTAATCCGTGGTTAATCCTCTTGCACCTAGCGGCTCGTTGCGATGCACTCTGGGAGGTGCGGGAGAATTAACTGCGATGTTATGACAATCGGCCGACCAGCAGCGTAGCAGCAACTGGCAGCGTAGCGACTGGCAGCGTCGCAAAATACGACAGCCGCATATTTACCATTTATATATATATATAGTTATGAACTGCATCCTTGATGACGTGTATGTAGACGCGCTTTTTCGTAGGACAGAAGTGGACAAAATTAAATTCTTTATTTGCAAAAATAGAAAAAAGTTGGTGGTATGTTGTGTTATCTTTAAAAACGAAGTTTCATACCTGAAAAGGGAAGCCTCATTTTTGCAGTAGTGTTCCACAGATAGGATCCCGGCAGTACATCATACATGCATATTACAGAAGTCTGAAAGAAAGAACAGCAAAAAAATTGCCGCCAAAAGCTATAGCAATAAAAGTATGAATAGTAATCATGTGTTAAAGTTTCCATTCAAACATTCATACGAATATATTTTCAACTGAAACGAGCACTTTTATTAAAATCAGTTGACACAAACAAAAGGTTCTGAGCCCAGGTTAGAACTCTAAGTGAAAACTCCAGTCACCATATTCGGACAACGCTACAGTCACTAATTTGAAAGCCTTACCGGTGAACGTGACAGTAACAACCTGAACGTCTATATAGACGCTATCTGCTTCAAGATTCCAAATTCTGTGTTCTGCCCGACTACAGCTGAACAGCTTCAGAATGTTTCTGAGCAAACCTATGTCAAATTTTCTTAAATAAGTTTTAGAATAATAAACGGAAACACTTATATCCGCGAATACTTTTTGATTCCGGACGTTTGAATCCCGCTACGCTCTTTCAAAGTGACAGGAATAGCTAAAATTCACATGAGCGAGCTCTCATACCCTAATATATCATGATCACACGCGCAAATAAACTTTTTGAAGAATAGCACAGGGCTGAAAATTTGCAAAGTTGCTCCACGACAAGCATATGTATGAACAGCCGCGAGTACTTTATGTAGCTGCGTTAATGCATGGTCATCGTAACAACCTTCTGTATTTAAAACGCCGGTCGAAACACTGGGTTCGAGCTGTGACATGTGTTCTTGTCTACAAGGCAAAAGTCAGCCGATAAAAAAGGTAAGCATCAAAATGGACGCAACTTGATCAGTCCGAACCATTTCTGCAGCGTAGCTCGCTACCATGCGCCATCTTTGATATTTTAGACAATATCATGTTTCAGATTAAAAGGCCTCAAGAAGCTCCTTGATCAAAGCTATGCAAGATCATCGCACACTATTTTAAACAGCATTTATCAAGGTACCTAAAACTGGGCAGCATTTTCGATATCTATCCGTGTTACGTCCTAAACTTCTGCGCGAGCAAATGACGCACGCTGAAACTTCGCACTTGCAACGCTTTTAACCATTAATTCAAATACGGGACGTCGAGCGCGGGCATAATAATGCACCGACAGCATTCTCAGATTTTTACGACTTTATTGGCGCGTATTAACATATGAAGAGCCAAATTCAAGCTTGTAAATTGAGCATTTGTACGCAAAGCGCTGTACACACGCATCGCGCCGAACGGCCCGAGAGTCGGAGTACCCAGCATGCCTTGCGGCTCGTTCAGATTGGACACCGCCTATAAATTATTTACCGCACTTATATGAATTTCGCAGCCCGCATCACGCGTCCTGGGGCAATACGCAACGTTTGAAACATAAAACACGCCAACCAAAATTTTGATGTCTCCACCCCTTTGACTGCTGCTGTATTTCTAGCCACTTTACTCTCTTTCTACGCCCTTGTATGTGTACGTAACTAATCTTTCACCGGTAGCTAGCGCCATGAGCGCTGCGGCGGTGCAAACTTGAACTTTCGTCATCACTGGCTGCGCGGTTCACTCAGCGAACCACTCCTACGGGAGACTAGCTGCCGTGATAATTAATGCCTTTTTTTAAAATGCTGTGTCGATTATGTGTCTCGTATTATGCATCGTGTTGATTTGCCACTGTTATCGTCATGGTTTTTACACTGTTCACATACGTATAGGACTGTGTCATTGGAATAAATACCACGTTGAAAAAAAAAAAAGCTGTGATGGCGCAGCGCTGAAATGAAGCGGCCAGCGAAGCTATATTGGAAGCTCACATAGGCAGTTTTATCTCAATGTATCTACATATTTTTTTCTGATGATGTAGGCACTGCCGATGACATCAGGAGTTCTCATAGGCTTGCAGACCGTCAGGCGTGGACGACAACTTTGTGTTTCCCACCTCATGAGCTGTATAAAGTTCTCGCGTTAAAAAGAAACGAAAAAGCTTTTGCTGTCCGCGGCGTCGTAACCAGAGGCATTTGAGCTGCGGCCAGAGAGAATAAAAGGGATAGGGAGAGGACAGGGATCAGTGAAGTGCTGCGGATGAAAAGATATATATAGAGGTAACAGAGTGCTCATAAAATGGGGAAAAAAAATGTATCAGGGCCTGTAGAGATACAGCGGAGGCTTAGACAAGGATGTCCTCTGTCCCCTTTGTTGTTCATGTTGTACCTGCAAGGGTTGGAGACCAAGCTAGAGGGGAGCGGACTAGGCTTCAACCTATCTTTTTTCAAGCAAGGGGAACTGATTGAACAGACATTACCGGGACTAATATACACGGACGATATAGTGATAATGGCTGACAACAAGGAAGACCTGCAGAAGTTGTTAGACATGCAGTACAGAGGGAGATAGATTAGGCTTCAAGTATAGTAAAAAAAATCTGCAGTCATGATATTTAATGAAGAGGGCGGCGAGCATAGAATACAGGAGTTCGTGCTAAATGTAGCGAATGAGTACAAGTATCTTGGGGTGTGGATAAATAACAGCGTAGAGTATCTGACAGAGCATGAAAAATATGTAATGAATAAAGCTAGTAGGAATGCAGCTGTCATGAAAAATAGGGCACTGTGGAATTACAATAGGTATGAGGTGATAAGAGGGATCTGGAAAGGGGTGATGGTCCCTAGCCTGACCTTCGGTAATGCGGTCCTGTGTATGAGGCCAGATGTTCAAGCAAGGCTGGAAATTAGGCAACGGGGAGTAGGGAGGTTAGCTTTGGGAGCACATGGCAATACACCAAATCAGGGGGTACAGGGTGATATGGGATGGGCGTCTTTCGAGAGCAGAGAGGCTAGCAGTAAGATAGCATTTGAGGAACGATTGAGAAAGATGGAGGAAAAACGGTGGGCTAGGAAAGTTTTCAGATACCTGCTTATAAAGAATGTTGACACGAAATGGAGAAAGCGAACTAGAAAATTGACAAGCAAATATCTGGACAGCAGTAAGGGGGCAAATCAGCAATTATCGGTTAAGAAAAAGGTTAAAGAAACAGAGAGAACTTCGTGGAAAACAAGGAAGCTGACGAAATCGGCACTTGAAACATACCGGACCTTTAAACAGGAAATTGTCAAACAAAAATATCTATGATAATTGTAGGGGAAGTTCTTCGTTGTTTGAGGCCAGGACTGGAGTTTTGCGGACTAAGACGTATAGAGTGAGGTACCAGGAGACAGACACTTTGTACATTGCGTGCGGAGAGCAGGAGGAAACGGCTGAACACTTGATACTTTCCTGTAAAGGGCTTCACCCTACAGTGGAAGGCAGCGGGGCTGACTTACCCAAGGCATTGGGGTTTAGGGATAGTGAAGGGAAAGTGGATTTTAAGAGGTTAGAAGAAACCAAGCGAAGGTTATCTGATTGGTGGCTAAAAGCAAGACAGGAGTAAAATTTCACAAGACATGGCTAGGTGGCTTGAGCCACCGCCCGATGTAAAGGGTTCAGCCGCATCCATCCATCCATCCATCCATCCATCCATCCATCCATCCATCCATCCATCCATCCATCCATCCATCCATCCATCCATCCATCCACCCACCCACCCACCCATCCATCCATCCATCCATCCATCCATCCATCCATCCATCCATCCATCCATCCATCCATCCATCCATCCATCCATCCATCCATCCATCCATCCATCCATCCATCTATCCATCCATCCATGACCCAGTGTTTCGTGACTGCACTACAGGCGTGTCTTCGTTGCGGTTATTTCGGTCCATTACTCACGCAGAGGCCAGTCGATGCACCCTTCCGAGCGAGGTCTCCCTTTTCTGTGAAGAGGGGTGCCAAGCTTTCTCTCTGCGCACCGCCCGCCTTCTCTCCTCCGCTGTGCTGAGCCTTGCCGCGTGGTTGCCATTCCAGCCAGCGTTGCATGGCTGCCTCTGTTCGCCTCCGCGTTGTCTACGTGCAGGCAAGTGTATTTGCAGTAAGCCGTCCCAAAGATGGCATCCTCGAGTAGGAATCTGTAGAACGAGGGAAAAATCTTGCTGAGGAGTCCCTGAAAGGCATGCTTGTTGGAAGCCTTTGGGAACGTGTGATGAAGCGGCCGTTCGTCGCATCTCGCAGGGCTTTTGGCAGTGGCTAGGCTCGGAAGTGCGGGGGCTGGGGGAGAATGCAGTGGGGTTCACGGACCGACACCGGTTTTCCTCGCGTCGGCTCGCTTCAGGGGACGAGCATATGCGGCCTAAAGGCAGGTTCACAATGGCGAGTCCTGGGAGTCGCGCGACAGGTTGAAATCGATTTGCTACGCTCTCTCCCCATTTCCTAGCACTTCGGAAACGGTACGGTCGCGCGACGCTTGCGACTGGCCATTGTGGAATCCGCCTGAACTCTCATCCTCGACACAGAACGGCACCACCATCGCGGATGCTTGGATGCGCTCCCATACAAACAGTGCCTCACTCGGCTGTGACTTTATCGCTGCCATGTAACCGCTGCCTGTGTTCGTGATGAATTTTTCATCTTGTACCGCTCCCCCATTCTGCGGGGTTGACATGCACAAGGAGCTCTGCACTGGCGCGCTTAATCTTTGTTTAGTTGAGGCGTTTGCCTCTCCTGAGGTGTGCAGTGAGTGCTTGAAAGTGTGCGCGAACTGAGGTGGTGCGTGCTGAAGGTCTTCGTGGATGCAACAAGCGGTGGATGCCATGGAGCTTCGCTCATCGCGGCGACGTCCGTCTCCTCAGTCTCGGACACGTGCCGGCCTCCGCGACTGCGGCAGCGCAGCAACTGGTGAGCTTGTCGACGCAGTGCTCGCTGCGGCGGCTGCCCGCTAGAGCCTACTGCCGATTGCGTCGCGAAGCTTCTGCCAAACTTTTCTTTGCTTTCCGTTGTGCGCGTTCGGACCTGGTGGGAAAACGCGGGAACTTAACTTCCGTCAGACATACGCCAATCGCTTAATATTCGCGAGGACCTCGTGCTGGTGTATCCGTTCAGATCGCAAATAATTTGAGCAATGTGACGAATTCTGACTTGCCGCTAAAATGGTTCTAAGAAGAGCACATTGGTACTGTCTTCAAAATGAATTCGATAACAATGAACGCTCTGAGCCATGAATTCACAACTGCTCAAAAACATTGATTTCGCAATGCCTACAGCACGATATCACTGCAATGTCCTTGCACCCCTACAGTTCGCGGCACACTTGATTGAGACATGCCGCTTGAAAAGGGCTTCATGACGCATGCTATACATGGTTTGCATGTGACGTCACGTCCGGCGGCGCGCTACGGTGGGCATGTTGATGCAGTCTGTGCAGAATTGGCGGAGTGCGGGTCGCATGCGTTTCCTTGTGTTCGCTGGTGCTAACACGTGCAATTTTGTTGCCTTTTGTGAGACATGCCGCCGCTTCTCAGTAAGCAGCCTTTAGACGCTACCTACCAGTTAGATCTTACGGGGTCTAAGCACGTTCGGTATGCGGAAAAAGTGCGTCTCTGTGATAACATCGACCCCTTCATGCTGCGGCCGGGTACGAACACCACAAGCGATGTCGACATAGTATTTCCGGGGATTTGTTACGGCGACATCGTCAGTTACTTTGTTTTCTCTGCAAACTTTCTGACCATTGAAGAAATGAAGGCGTCAAGTTCATCGAGGCGCATAATTATTTCACTAGCTGCTCGGCGAAGGGTCTGTCGACAAAACAGCTGCAAGAGGATAAGGTTGTTCTCCTTGGAGAGGTAAGCCGAAGGACTTTGATCTTTGCAAGTATTAGAGTAAAGAAATAACGTTTATTCAATCCACAAGTGACTGAGAGTAAAGTTTTAAAAAGAACTTTGCAAACTGTCAGGCTAGTGATTAATTTATTCGCATGTACTGTACCTGGACGATTTCAGATTAAATCACGGGTCATTCTATATTTATGCGCATATGAAATAAACCGTTGCTGGTTTGTCTTAGCTTGGCAACCTGACAAGTTATTGCGCAAAAAAACAAACGGTCACGCGTGAAGAGATTGTTATCGCCCGCTACAGATTTGCCGACCAACTATTTAGGTGTCGCCTATCGCGTCGCGCAGTTTTTATGGACTGCCTAACTGATCAAGCTCATTGCTGTTGCCATTTTCGATGGTCCGGTAGCGCGACAAAATCGACAGTGACATGCGCCTGTGCAGAGATGTGCCCAATGTTAATTTGGACTTTGCCATAGTTTCCTTGCAGGTGATCCATTCACAAAAGTTGCGAGACCAGCCTCTACGTGTATGGATTCTCTGTAAAAGAAGTGGGGCTGTGCTCACAGCCCACTGCACGTGTATGGCAGGAGCAGGAGAGGCCTGCTCTCATGTTGGAGCCTGCCTTTATGCAGTTGGGAACGGTGTGAGAATGGAAAACGCCACCAGCTGTACTTCAAAGAGCAACATCTGGCTTCCTGCATACGTCGAGAAGGTACAATTCGAGAGGCTCAAAGACATCACTTCGTCCAGGGGGTGAAAAAACGAAAGCTGGATGATGCAATAAGCAGCAGCACTTCAATTGAGACCATAGTGAAGAAACGAATGGATATCCCACAACCAACAGAAGAAAGAACTTGGAGCACTTTACGGAGCTTTCCAAAACACAAACGTTGTTCCTGCGCTATTTTTTGTGCTGCCAGAATTTTAGGAGTGTTTTCAGGAGCCCCTACGGACACAGCCTGATCACTTAAAAAAATTGTACTCTCAGGAGAACTTGGCAAATAATCTTGACGCGCTTGTGGAGAAGGTCAACAACTTTCTGTCCACATTTTCAGTCGTAGAGGACACCGTAAAATCAGTTGAGGCTGCAACAAGGCACCATAGCAACACACCGGACTGGTTCTTCTACAGAGGTGCCATAGTGACAGCTTCGGTAATGAAAAGGGTGTGTCACAGCAGGGTGTGTTGAGAGCCCCAGCCTGTCATTGTTGAAGTTGTTATGTTACCCTGAAGAAAATTCTATCAATGTGCCTGGTGTTCTGAGCGGCCTGAAACATGAGCAAGATGCTTTTGAGGTTTATAAAGCTAAAGAAGCCACAAAGCACCACGGCTTCCAATGCCCAAGGTCAGGGCTGCACCTGAGCACTGCTTACTCATTTGTTGGCGCATCACCGGATGCCATAGTCGCATGCAGCTGCTGTGGCAGAGGTGTTGTAGAGTTGTGAAGTGCCCAATTTTGTGGAAAGGTGGTGAGGAGATCACCACCAGGAATTCGTGTTTTAGTGATATCAATGAAACACTTAAGCTTGATACAAGTCATGCTTACTACTATCAAATCCAAACTCAGATGAAAGTGTGGCAGGTAGAATTCTGTGACTTCGTGGTGTGGACCGAATGTATTACACATTGAAAGAGTAAGGTGTGATGAGCAGTTTTGCACTGAGATATTTGCTCGTGCGAGGCAGTTTTTTCAGAGGGTAATTTTACCTGAACTGTTCAGCCTCTATTACACAAGGCCACAATACAGTCTTGAGGACAAGCCATCCGACGGTGTAGAATACTGTTTCTGCCGTGGACCGGATACTGCCAGGTGGTTGCTTGTGACAGTGCGTCATGTCAGTACAAGTGGTTCCAGTTCTCCTGTGTTGGACTGAAACGCAAGCCGAGAGCAAAAAAAAATGTTTTTTTCCTGAGTGCAAAGAAAACAAGATTGATTAGTCTTTTTTTTCTCACTTTTTTCTTAAGTGCTGTTCAGGCTTCCAGTTTTTGTTGCCAATACAAAGAAAATATACCCTGGCTTCTTCAATCCCTCTGTGTCATGGCGCTATGCATCTTTACACATTAGCATCAATGACAACAATGAACAAAACATACAGCTGACAATTGCAGGAATACAAGAATGTGTAGAAGTTGCATTGTAAGACCACTTTATTGGCATCCATCTACGACCCTAATCAAATCAGAAAAATGTATACATCTCAAGATGTTACAATATGCGTAGTGGTAAAGGCAGTAACACAGATTCGAATGTGCAAGAGGTGTATATATTCAATGCAGGCCACAGAGTATGGTATACCTAAGACAAAATAGGAAGAAGGGGACAATGTCGATTGTGCCCCTCGTCTTTACTTTTGCTGGTTAACAGGAATATTTCATCTTTGCCATGCTGAGACTGCAAATGTGCACATTTCAAACAAGACAAATGTAGCAGAAACAACGCAACATTGACAAAAATCTGAGGGGCAACCACACTGAGGGCACAAAGCTATGCAAGACACAGTGCCGTGGATAGCTTTGCGGCTATGTGGATAGCTTTGCACCTAAATAATCAACGATTCGCTGATGACATTGCCTCACTGAGTCACTCAGAAGGTGAACTGCAAATCATAATCAATGAGTTAGACAGGCAGAGCAGAACGGTGTGTCTAATAATTAGCATGAGGAAAACCGAAGTAATGTTCAACAGTCTACCAAGGAAGCAGCTGTCTACATTTGGTAGCGAGGTGCTGGATGTGGTAAAGGAATTCGTCTACTTAGGGCAGGTAGTGACAGTTGATTTTGATCATGAGAGGGAACTAACTAGAAGGATAAGAATGGGGTGGAACGCATTTGGCAGGTTCTTTTAGATCATGAATGGCAGTTTAGCAATATCCCTCAAGAGGAAAGCATACAACTGAATCTTACCGGTATTCACCTGCAGGGCAGAAACGCGGAGGCTAACGAAAACGGTTACGCTTAAGTTAAGGACATAATAATGATAATAATTGGCTTGGGGGAAAAGGAAATGGCGCAGTATCTGTCTCGTATATCGTTGAACACCTGAACCACGCCGTAAGGGAAGGGATAAAGGAGGGAGTGAAAGAAGAAAGGAAGAAAGAGGTGCCGTAGTGGAAGGCTCCAGAATAATTTTGACCGCCTGGGGATCCTTAACGTGCACTGACACCGCACAGCACACGGGCGCCTTAGCGTTTTGCCTCCATAAAAACGCAGCCGTCGCGGTCGGGTTCGAACCCGGGAACTCCGGATCAGTAGCCCAGCGCCTAACCACTGAGCCACCGCGGCGAGTGTATGTACTCTCGTACTCGTTTCTCGCACTTTCATCGCGTTCGAGCCCGAGTACCATGGTTTGAACCCGACCGTGGCTGCCGCACTTCAATCGAGGCGAAACGCAAAAGGCGCCCGTGTGCTGTGCGATGTCAGTGCACGTTAAAGATCTTCATGTGGTCGAAATTATTCCGGATACCTCCACTACAGCACCTCTTTCTTACTTTCTTCTTTCACTCCCTTCTTTATACCTTCCCTTACAGCGCGGTTCTGTGTCTACCGACATATGTGAGACAATTACTGCGCCATTTCCTTTCCTGAAAAACCAATTTTCATTTCCTTTTCTTTCGCGTTTCGCCTCCATCGAAACGCGGCCACCGTGGTCGGGTTCCAACCCTACTGTTCGTCGTCTTAGTGGCATTTGCTTTCCCTCCTTGGCACTGTCCTCCTCTTTCTCCCTATGGCGCCAGATGAACGGATGGGAAACAGTTGAAGCGCCTTTCCTTTCTTTACGTCCTCCTCCCCCCGCCTCTTGTCCATCAAGAAAGCAAGCCTGCCCTTGTGTGGCCTGCTTTTGCATCCAGTAATCGCTTTTTTGTACTAGCTTCTCCATGATATGGCCCCGCCGCGGTGGCTCAGTGGTTAGGGCGCTCGACTACTGATCCGGAGTTCCCGGGTTCGAACCCGACCGCGGCGGCTGCGTTTTTATGGAGGAAAAACGCTAAGGCGCCCGTGTGCTGTGCGATGTCAGTGCACGTTAAAGATCCCCAGGTGGTCGAAATTATTCCGGAGCCCTCCACTACGGCATCTATTCTTCCTTTCTTCTTTCACTCCCTCCTTTATCCCTTCCCTTACGGCACGGTTCAGGTGTCCAACGATATATGAGACAGATACTGCGCCATTTCCTTTCCCCCAAAACCAATTATTATTATTATTATTATTATTATTATTATTATTATTATTATTATTATTTTCCATGATATGTGAAGGAAGCACAAGCACTAGACTAAGAGTTAACTGTAGACAGCAAAACATGAGTTCACTTTTGAAGATTGGTCAAAACATAGTTAAAAAACACTTACATTTTGGAAAAATTTTTCTGTAAATCTCGATCGTTTATAAGCGTTCTCAAAGATAGCTTAGCAATGAGGTTAATGCGCTGCTTTGAACTTATCAGCAGTCATACTTCGGCGCATAGGCTAATAAACTTCCCTGTTTATGTTAACATTACTGACTTGCGTCATATATGCAAGAAAAGCAGATATCAGTCCTCACCGGCCTTAGTCTTTGCTGGTGTCTACGTGTCACCGTGGCCCAGTGTTTAGAACACTCGACTGCTGAGCCCAAAAACAATAGAAGCAGAGCAGAAGAAATGGCCGATGGTTTAGGCTTGCTAAGCACGAAATATTTTCGGAAATCATGATGGGCCGCCCCAAGTGTAGAGGTGAGCGAAACCCCTTGTTAAGGGTGGGTCATGTCGGTCCTGAACTTCGGTCAACTCAATTTTTAAATTTAAGGCATCTTCTGTCAACTCCAGCACCTTTTTTTCATTTTTAGAAGTGTATAGACGCTCATTGAGTGCCACACATTTGTTCTTGAATGCTTCCATGTCGCAAATATAAATGTCGGTCTGGACTGCAATCCCTGCAACAAAATAAATTTTGTTGTGTGGTTCATGTGCTGCAAAAAAAAAATTAACTTGAGATGTGAGGGTTGGGAGGGGGGAAGCAGTGTATAGATCGTGGGGGATAGGCTCCTGCTTGGAAAAGAAGCAGGAGGGTGACATCTGGGGGTGCCCCACATAAATGAAAAAAAATAAACTCCACTCCCCAATGTTTTTGTTTCACCGCACCCGGCCGCAAACGCACAAAATAAAAGAGATGTTCACCTGTTTCGCATTCTTCTACGCCGACGTCGTGCTCCGAGGACGACGGGGAAGCGGGAACGACGTCCAGATTCGTTGCCTCCATTCCCGACTTCTCAGCCTGATGCTCCGTTTGAGCCACACGTTTCTGTGTCCGTCGTCTTGCCGCGCGAGTGTGGCGTACGGGATCACATGTTTTGCGCTGTAGCCGAGCAAAAGCGTAGGGGCCCAGTGCGGGTCCGTCTCCTCACACAGTTTTGATGGTCTGCCTACAAAATGCAAGAGAAATTTGTTTAAAATGAGATGTTCCGCTGTGCTTACACGTCATGCACCTAAATAAGCATTGTGCATATGCGACGGACTTACCTTTTACGAAGTTGGCGCCGCAAACACGTATGCCCGTCCCTTCGGTGTTAAAGGCGGAACCGCATGGCGCGATTCAGGCGCGATTGACGCGCGGATACTGGGACGCGCGCGTCGTTTTGACGCGTGCCCAGCACGAAATCGCGCCGCCGCGTGCTGCTGCTCGGAGTAGAAAAAAAGCCTCGCGCGGCGCGTCCAGGGCGCGTCCGCCAATCAGATTTCAAGTAAGTCACGTGGTATTTGGTCACGTGGCATTTTTGGTTTTTGGTTTTGCCACTAGATGGCCCTACTCTCTGCGCATCTCGACGGAACCTCTTCGGCGCATTTTTTTTTTTCGCTCTGCAGGACCGGCGCGCACGTGAAAAACACGTGCTACTGTTTCGTGCGCGCATCGTGTTCATCGAAAATGGAGAAAGCAGTCTTCAACGAGGCCCTTATCACGGAAGAGGAGAGGCGTCGCGTCCTGTGGGATATACGCGACCGCCTCTTCTGCTCTGTAGTAAGCGCCCGACTCTCCATTTTCTATGTCGAGTTGTAAACAAGCAGCGGCCTCATGGCATGCATAAAGTACATAGTCGCAGTTTCGCACACACTCTTCCTGCTTGAAATTAAGCTTGATAAATATACTTCGAATAAAAATGTCGTTGTGTAATTACACTAAGATTATTTCTATTGCAGTGTTGTGTAAGTTTAAGGGCATATTACATATGCGGTAGCAGGGACAATTCATGTCGTTGGGAGTTAGGTTGTCTGGCAACCCGGAAAACGCGCCGCGAAGGCGCCGCTCCCCTTTTTTCGTGCGTGTGCTCGCGCGTTGACGGCAACGCGGGCGTCCACCGCGCGTCGCGTTTTTCGCTCGCGGAAAACGCGCCATGCGGTTCCGCCTTTAAGCTCGGCGCGTTTTATCCGAGCCAGCCACGCCTCCCGTCACTTCGCGCACAAAGTTTCCGTAAGGTCACCTTGATGCTCGATGACCTTTGGGATCCGAAAAAAGTTTGTTTTTGTTGATTTCACCCACAAGTGCGGCTGGAGCATCCAACAGTGCAGATAACCATCGCGACGCCGTCGAAAGTCGACGGCCGCTGTGACTGCACCAACATGGCGGAACAGTATCCCAGGGTTCCTAGCTACGACGTCACTGCAAGCCATGTATAGAGTGTACGGGCACGCGCAGCATACAACCAGGTTAAAGCGTTAAGACACTACGAGGCTTGTGGCGCCTGCTTAGCAAAAATTTATTACCTGCGAGGGATTCGGAATCATCGACTTCAGCCGCATTCGCTAAGTACTGACCTCGCTAAATATGAGTCTTGTGCACGAGGCAAGTCTGAAATATTTAAGTTTCGAAAAATCTAAGTTCATTGCCTTTGTTGCACAGTGTACTCTAGCGTCCCTCATCTTCGACTCAACATTATTTATATTTTTTCGATCAAAATTTGTAAGCACTGCCTTCCAATTTTGAACATGAAACGCCGAGCGTCGACGTCGAGACGATAAGCATAAAAGCAATGAACACGAAAGATGATGCGGCTACTGCCGAGAGCGAAACACGCAGTTGCGTGCTATTGCACATACCGGCGGTCTGCCGTGTCACCCGGCAAGAAACTCAGAAAGAGCTACCAGATTTAATCTTGCACTGTCTAAAATTAAGGTGCTGCAAGCTGGCATCGTCTGCTGTGTTTTTCTTTCGGGACTGTAAATAAAAATGATATGCACAAGATGGTTTCATAGAGACACTACAAAAAAGGAACATATGCGTGCCATTACACTAGCCATCTACCTGGAGAGGATCCAAAGACAGCAACTAACTTAACGGGCTGTAAAATCAAGGTGCAATGAGGCACCATCGTCTGATTATAAACAAGCCTGCAATGTCGACTGGTCTCAGTCCTTGTTTCAAGCCGTCCACTGATTTAGCAATGCTCTCACACGCATCATTCCCTTCTCCACAATTCACGAATATGCACAGCCGGAAACGCAAGTGCACGAATGGTGCGTAATCAGCCGCTAGTTTGTGTTATTAACTTAACGCTATGGCTCACGCTAGATGGATGCTGCCTATCCGTAATTAAGCGCCCACATTGCTCAGCAGTCTCATCGCCATAGTGCTGGACCATGTTTAGACAAGAAGCTTACTTGCATCGGCGTCTTCGCTGCCTGGTTCTCGTCCAAATATAACGGGTCTCAAGATGGCAGCTATCCCGCTAGACAGCTATTCATTTAAGTAGATCTACTTGGGAGTATCGAAACACATCCTCAGTTTGTCGTGCCAGTTCGTTTGAGGGCTGAAAGCAATTATTGGTGGCCATATTGATGTCGTTCCCTTTGTAAATTGAAATCAGCGGTTAGACCTGGATATGCCTAAAAAAAAAAATAGGCGAAAACATCAATCTCAAGCCCGGTTACCGATAGCACAAGGAAACCGGTGTGGTGTTTTTGTGGCGTCGTCAGAGGCGAGACCGCGATAAGTGGATGAAAACCGCGACATCCAGATCACTGGGCTAAAGACTAGCAGTTTCCCAAGCGGGCTTTTTGCCTGTGACATTGGCGTATACATAGTGGTCTCAAGCACTTGTTAGCGGAACGGATCTGCTCGTATCGGCGTGGGATGAAAATGCGCTTAGGCTATATAGTTTTTGTTTATTTAATTAGTTTCGCGATGTGCAACATGAGTTAACGCTAAATGGCTCAATGGTTTTTTTTATGCTATCGCGTAAATCTGAGTTTCAGCAGGCACTTTATTCACGCGTGTTCATGCGGAAGTGTCTCGAGAACTCTACCAGAGCTCCAAGCGTCGCTCAGCCTGCTCCTACTCTCCGCAGTAAAGGGCGCTTTACGATCAGTTTTTTTTTTCTCGCTTGCGCACGTGTCTTTGCGGCCATGAGCACGGCCCCGTGAGGGTGCGTTGCGGACGAGGTGTTGTACGATCAAGTTTGCTGCATGCGACCGAGCGGACGACTCCGTGTTCTGATTGGCTCGCTCGTCAGTGCCGCCCGTGCGGCAGCACAGGCGTCTGCCGTAGCAAAACACGAAGATATCTTGCCGTAAGAATACACACAGATTGATATGCTGGCTCACCCGAGACATGCTTAGCTGTGAGATTTTTCGTAGCAGGTAAAACCGCGATCGGCTGTGATAGTCATGAATCTCGGCGCGGCCGATTCTGACGTCCACGAACGAAGTCGCAACAAACTTTGCAACACCGTAGGCGAGGTTCTAAAACAGCGTCGCGGGAAACGATTAACGTTTGCGCTATTTCTACTTCAGAAAGTGATAGAAGGCATCACACCGTGATCGCGACACAACTCGTTCGACCGCTAGTCGGCTACACTCTGCTGAAGACCACGCATATATGCAGCCGTTCTAACTACGATCGAAGGTTCTTGCCTCCTAATATTTGAAGAGTGCCCCCATAGAAAGTTACGCTATACCCTAACATGCAATAACGATTTCAGAACGACGACGCAGTTCGTATCACGAATTCTCGGAGCCAAGGACTAGAACAAGCAATAGGTTAGCGGTACATATTCGATCGTTTGTAATTATAAAAGGGAAATTCATATAGCTGAGACCAGGCACAGGTTAAATCATCAGTTATTCAATCTAACGCAATGCAGTCTTTCTACATTCATTTTAATTGCCTTTATTTTGTAGCTTTTCCATTAATCCATGCACTTTTTAGTTGGCAGTAACAATGTCCAGTAAACCGGCCTCCTTGCAGTCTCCCCACTTAAATGTTGTTGCAAAAGACAGTTATCTTTTCGTCGATATATGTAGTGTGTATCTGAATTGTGCATGTATTAAAAATTTCATATTTTAGTACTCTGCTGTCGAATAGGAACCCAAATACACAAGAAAATTATGACATTCCCAGTAATCCGGAAAATGTAAAACTGGTTGTAACTGCAGCAGTTGTGCATTTCGCAGAATATGACCGTGCAACAGTACTGCTTTCTCTCTGTAATGTAATTCGGTCTGTTAGAAAAGTCAAAATTGAAATAGCACAGTGTGGTGACAATTAAAGGGGCTAAGTCATCTATCACTGCGCTGAAATGCCCAGCTTTGTTTTTTGCAGAGACAGCGGGCGACCAGTTTTATTTTATCTGCCATTCCTTAGCTCGTATTGCAATGACAATTGCACAAGCTAGAATGCAGCAGTGCAAACAAGTCTGGAGAATTGTGCTCAGAGCCAGTCAATGGTGACACGCATGCAGAAACAAGCTGGCATGTTATCTGTACAACTCCAAAACAATCTGAAAACGCCCATGTTAATGAAAACAAAGTGATTGCTTAGCACTTAGTAAAATGTCATACATGCCTTTTACTTTCAGTGTAAACATAAATGATGTGGGAGTTAGTAAACTGGCTTACATCTGGACGGCTCCTTGTTGAGGTTGGGAAAGAATACTTCATATATTCAGGGAAACCGGATGCACTGACCATGCATAGTGGTTATCTCAAGCAGAGTTTGTAGAAATACATTTACAAGGTGAAAGCTTTGTCGTTGCAAAACAGAATGAAATAAAAAATAAGCTGTAACGACGAAGATGTGCCAACGCGGTAGCGGCAGTGCTATCGCTGAGCGCACGCTGTTGGCTGGCTCTACAACAACCGCCGACGCCTGGAACCCGACCGCCGACGCCCGTTCAGTGCCTGGTTCTTTCAAGGCCATTAAACCCCTTTCCAAGTGGTGTAGGTTGCTCCTGATCCCGTCCTGGAGCTGCGCAGCGGCACCGTAACATCAGAAATGCCGAATAACGCCCCCCTGGCTCCCCAGCCGCCTCCTGCTCCGCTTGTCGGCTGCGGCGCACCTCGATAACGGGACCCGGCAGTCTTCAGTGGGCTCGGCGACTCTGACGTCGAGGACTTATTGGCTTCCTACGAGCGGGTCAGCACGCACAACCACTGGGATGACGCCATGAAGCTTAACAATGTCATTTTTTACCTGGCTGATGTCGCCAATCTCTGGTTCCGCAACCACGAAGCGGATATCGCCACATGGTCCACGTTCAATACAAGCTTTCCTGAGGTATTTGGCCGCCCTGGCGTGCGCAAACTGCGCGTTGAACAGCGCTTACGAAAGCGGGCTCAGCAACCAGGCGAGGCTTTCACTAGCTATATTGAGGACGTGGTGGATCTCTGCAAGAGCGTGAACAGTCATATGTCTGAGGCTGATAAGATAATCAATATAATGAAGTGTATCGATGAAGATGCCTTCCAAATGTTTTTGGCCAAGCAGCCGAACACTGTGGCCTCCGTCATAAGCTTGTGCCAGAGCTACGAGGAGCTCCGTAAGAAACGTGTCCTCACTCGTCGCACCGTACATCATGCTGAGGTCCTGCCGCTGGTGCCGTGACCGCACGAGGGCAGCAGCTCAGCAACCATATTCAGCAGTTCACCAGAGAAGAGATCGCACGTCAACTAGCGCTCATCTCTGGAGCTCGGGACACCCCACCATCGCTGCCTCCCACCCTTCAGCAGTGCGTGTAGGGTGCGTGTATAAGTGCGTGTAGGGCATACACGCGTGTATCCTCTCATGTAGCTTACTCTTTTCTGAGCCGATAAAAATTGAGGGATCATAACAGTGATTCTGGTTCCCAAAACAGCAGACAAAAGTGAGCATTTTGTGCACAACTTGTCATGCATAAAACTTTTGACCGTCCTAGCTGTTGTTATTAGCAACATCTGCAAAGTATAGCTTATTTCATTGCCAGTTTGGTTTTCAAACTGGCGAAGTTCCCTTTAGGCATACTTTATGTTAAAATGATTTAGTCGTAAACCTAACTGCTTGAATATCTTTGCCTAGGCTATGCCTACTTTTCGGCTTCATACAGGGAGTGTATGTGAATATAAGCAGTCTTAGAAGGGCTATATGTATTAGGCAAACAAATGTCTGGTTTTGTGGCCTCTTTTTTTCAAAATAATGCACCAGAATTATAATCCTACTTAGGGCCTGATTTGAAAACTCTTGTTACTAAGGTAAAGAAAACAGCAACTCTATGACTGAAATAACATTGACTACAGGTTTGTGCCTTTCCGTGCGTTTCACTGCCATCAATGTAAGAAAATCACATTCACACGAAAAATTCACAGCGGCTGTAATTTGACTCCATTCATGACAACAGAACTATATGAGAAATTTAGCTTTATTATAGAGAAGGAGGCACCCTTATATAACCACTGTAAATGCTGGCCCCATGACATGCCTGGCTGACCATTCCATATGAGGATAATGATCAAATGACACACGCACATAAAAATGACATGCGTAAACACATGCACCTAGCATATTAACCACATCACAAAATGGAAGTCTCCGTGGTGCTTCACTTGAAGCAAGGTAAGATACAAGCACAAAGGAAATACTGACACATATCAGCAATGGAGACGGGTATGGCTGGCAGTAAAATCTATTAATGCAGCCCTTTTAACATTGCCAAACAGACAATTCCCGTGCACGCAGACGGTTGTTCTGGAGGGTTGGAATGCTGATATTGATAGTGGGATGGCAGACCATATAGCAACCAATGAATACAAGTTAAATGACACAGTGAAAGGAAGCAAGGCAGCAACGTGGGATAGTTGGTTGTGCATTTGATGTGAATAACGCGCTACACACGGACATGAACCGACAACTAAAAACGACGGACACAGGACAGGTGTGCACTAACAACTAAAATCTATCCTGGTACGAGGGCATATAAATACAGTTAATGCATATGCTCAAAACAAACAATTCATTGCCACCGGCTGTGTCGCACGCTCCTTCGTTTCTTGATTAGATCTAACTCCTCACTTGATAACAACACCGAGGGTGTGCTTACGCACTCGGCTTCAACGGCTTCCCGTATCTCAAAGGCTTCTTTTTTTCTGGTCCCTTGCACGAGCTAAAATTGTAGTCTGTGCAAAGTAAGGTGAACATCTGTGATTTGCACAATGGGGCGGGGGAGGGGGGGGGGGGGGGGCTTGTCTTGTGTCCGTCGTTTCAGTTGTCGGCTTTTCTCCGTGTGTAGCCCGTTACTCCCATAAAGTGAAAGAAAGGTCATTAATAAATCTAAGACAAAGGGAAGGGCCAAGTACAATACCTTTGAGGTTGCCCGAGATTCCAAAAAAAAAAAATAAAGGCAGGATGACCAAGAGTTACCATGCTGTTAACTGGCTAGGATCACTTAAATCCCACTTGGAACAGGACGATGCAAAACATTATTTTATAATGGACATTATCGCACGCTTTCTCAAAGAGACTAAGGAGCAAGTGTATGTCACGAAGAACGAGAAGTTGGCTATCACAGGAATTCTTTTCAAAAAGCGTACCGATCTGGAAGGCACAATTTAAAGGGCCACAACAATTTAACAGTGTAAGAGTATATAGTGTTTTTCATGATTAGGAACCCACGCTAGTCATAGAAATGGGGCAATGATTTGGTGCTTGTGACATTATCAGAAGTAAAAAAATTCATCACATTCTGCCGTATGCAGCCATGCCTCGTTAATATCCACCCTGTGATATGCAGCTTGAATTATGAAACATTTTTTCTGGGGACGAAACTTTATGAAAGCATGCATGCTTTAACATGGAGACTACCTGTTTGGAGAAATGACAGGGCTTAAATGCACAAAGCCAATTGGGACCCGCATATTTTTGTCGTGTAATATGGGCTGCAATGGGAAAGTCTGGACTGTGGTAACCAGATACTATAATATAGTGCAAGGACTGTTAGAAGTGTTTGGCGACCAATACAGACTGAATCATATGGCTGTTGCACCCTGGAATTGCCCTCATAGCACTTGCAGCATAGCGTGCTGTTTTTGTTAAACATTGAACTGCCAGGCACGCCGACTCTTACCGCTTGCACTTCCTGAATGACGAAGCATTTCTGTTTCCGGTGTCAAAATCAATGGTACTAAAAGGCTCGGCGACTCACTTCCTGGCGCACTTTGTTCACTGCACAAATTAATTAATTAGGCCGCTCGCTGACTGTATAACCTTCTTGTTATAACCTCACAGATGTTTATTTGCAACACTAATTTAATGTTTTTCTTTAAACAGAGCACGCGGCAAGAAGAAAAAAAAACTTCTCGAGTTAAAGCATGTCGGCCACGAGGAGAACTCAGCACAGGTGCAAAGCAGGGTATCTTCAAATAAAATCCAAGCAGTAAGGAAATGGGTTGAAATTAAATGTGATCTCAACCTCGACAGGTCGACGGCTGCACCGGCAATGTAGGACTTTCAGAAACGGCTCACTGTCAGCATTGCAGAGCCAACCAGAGTGCAATAGCGCATAGCACTTTTTAAAAAATCAAAATAAACATTGTTAATGTGGTTTTGGCGATATGCACAAATGTGGCCCTGTCCCTACCATACGACAAATGTGAACAGATGTGTGTCTACAGAAACCTATAGCTGAGCATTGTGGAAGGTGCAAACAAGCATCTACATTCAAGCAAACAAATTTAGAAATGCAGCAAATGCAAATAACACGAAGGAATTCTAGGAAGCATTCTACATTTACGACGAATACATTCTAAGGGGTCCACCATCAAGTTCTTCCAGCAGGCAAATAATGTTCACTGCAGGAAGTCACAGGTAAATAAACACAGCAGGTGAATGTGCATTGATGATATATGCTTCTAAAGGCTTCATGAATGTCTCACACAAGCTGGTACAGCTTACTTAGGAAGCGCTAGTTAACAAATGTTCGACACTATTAAAGCCAAGTTGTTGAGCACCTCGGCGATAGCAGTGTAGTGAAAGCAACAATAAATTTGGGATCAGGTGCTTATTAAAAGAGTACAGTTTTTATCCTGATTGTCATGGCTCACGGAACACTTCGAAATCGCTGCATTTTACCGATAGTCATGGCAACCATGATAATGGACTTAGTATTGCAAGCATTTGTCTAAAATGCAACTTCACTGCATGCTGCTCAGCAAAAAATAAATTGTAATCACAGCAATTTACTGAAAATGATTTTCATTTTTAATCACGATTCACTATTATAGAAAACTCCTTATGTACAGTTCTGATCAAGACCCAAAGTGTTGATATTAAAAAGGCCCAATTGTATATGGGTTACTTGCTTTGAGAAGCTTAATCATCTGTTGTGGTCTTTTTTGGCATCATATGTAATGAAATGCCCATGAAAAGGAGCTGCACAATTCGGCCCATATTAGAGACTTCTGCATTGTGAAACGCCGATTAACCAGTTGTAACAAAGGTTTTTGTTTGCACATAAGTGTTCCTGATCTGGTGATATGTTACAACCTAAACTTAACACTAATGCTTTGGCTCAGACCATGATCACATGCAGGAGAAGCTGGATTCATTCAATTTGTTACGCAAATATCTACTACAGATATGGGCCCGCGCAGCCAGCAGGAAATAAAAAAAAGACCTTTTATATGTGAGAGCTGCTATTCAAACCGATATTTTTACACAGATTTCACAGTGCCGCCGGCATACCATCGTAATCCGGCCACTCATAGTCGCAAATTGCACTTTATGGAGCACAATGCCGCAGAATGCTGGCGACGCTTCTGTAGTCGCGGCAGAAAACAGCCCAACGGCTGTGCAGCCGAGGCCGTTCCGCATACGCAAAACACAAATTTCAGAATGGTCTCGTCGCATTCACGGCGGTTGTCTAACACAGTACACACGAACTACGATCGATATCGGTGATGGATACGCCGCAGCACGACGCTTTGTGGTCGCGATCACTGCAACCGCTGCAACGAATGTGCTCGCTACAGAGCTCGAAGTTGGTAAGTTCACTCCGTCACAACTCACTCACGGCAGTTCTCAAACTCAGTACACACGCGAGCACCCGAACCAGGATCTACTGTACAGCTCTAAGTTCATTTCAGCACTCGAAAAACAAGGCGTGCGTAGTAAGCTTTTCAAACGTAATTATACTTGCAGACGACATCACTGACTGACGCAAAAGCACTCGTTCCGACTGCAATCACTTTCGCTACACTGACGCTTGCCACTGCGCTGTGAAGCTTGCTGTATTCACAGGAAATTCACCCTAGGGAGCGGCTTCTCGCTGCTGTTCGTGAAGATCGTCGCGCGAATAACGAACACTTGAATCTATCACAAACGGCTCCAAATAAACACATCGCGACTCCGGCTCTGTTACGTGTGGCGTACCCGCTCGGTCAACTCAGTGTAGACGGCGACAGAACAACTTGGGCTAAACTGCCGCTTGCCGCTGTTGCATACAGTGAAGCTCGAAGTCGCTGTCAACGCTCGTAATAGTCACGCGCAGCCAATATTATGTGTTTCTCGGCATAGCTACCACCTACTAGGCCTTGTTTTGACTCCGCTTCGCGTGCGGCCATCTTGCTGAGGAGGCGCGGCCTGGCGCCGGTGCGCTGCTACGTCACGGGACAGCAGCCAATAGCGTGATGAGACCATCCGCTCATGCCGGAACAAGTTGAAGTTGAACCAACTTGTGCGCACAGGCGAATGCGTTCATGCGCTCCATTGTTCGGCCCTTGCGCAGCCCTTGCGGACTGTCGCAACGACGCGTACGCATGCGGAAAGAAAGTGATCGTACAGTGCCCATAAGAAGCGCTGCACGTTTCTCCTTCCGAAACCAACAGCGTTAGCGGGGCCACCCAAAGTGGTGTGATTGGCTAGCCGAAGTGTAAATACAAGACGCATGTGCAGTCGTCCCGCCGCTCATAGTTGCATGCTAGGGCAAGCACAGTGGTGGAACTGCTGCGCCACTTGCGCCAAATAAGAAATCCTGCTACGTGCTGCTACAAAATCGATTTTTGCCTACTTTTGCGCCACGTCTGCGCCAAAACGCCGCTGAATAACTCTTCCGAGAGCAAAACCGAAATTCACTGTCGCGGAACCCGACATCTGCCGGCAACACTGTTCAAAACCTGTGCTGATTGGAAGAAAACGGCGCGAAGAAAGTGTCCATCTTCATCCATGCTGGTCATCGCTGCTGGAGGTCATCGCAGCTCACGAGGTCTCCGCTCTGATGGATGAGTTTAGTCTTTGTGTCTGAGAAGATATTAGCCAGACAATCCGAACGACTTGATTACTTCAGGCAAAAATTTTTCGAACTCAAGCTAGAGGATGGGGCTCGAAAATACCCCTTGTTGGCGGCACTCGTAAAAGCTCTTCTGTGCCTCTCGCACACCAATGCTCATTTGGAGAGGGGCTTCAGTGAAAATTGGCGAGTGCTGAGAGGGCGATCGTCCTTTTCAATACAAATTGTAAATGGGCTTAGGTCTGTAATGACATATTCCCAGCGTTTCGGCCGAAATCCAGCTGCCATTCCTATGACACAACGATTAATCACAGCGCTGAAAGTATCGCGGAACTGAAAGCTGCAGTGGTTGGAGGCAGATGCAGCAGAAGAGACACGTGCAAAACAAGCAAAAGAAGGCTGATGTACCGGACAAGGACGCCCAGAAAAGAGGTCAGAATGAAGAGAAGGTACTGGAAAAGATCAGGCTGGCCAGGAATATGATCACCAATGCTGAGCTGCTTTTCGCAAAAGGCGTCGTCTAAAAATTTTGCAGATGTTGCAAGCCCTTCTGAAGAATGGACAGGAAAGGCTTGCAGCAGTGCTGTCTGAGCTGGAGTCATCAAGGAAAGAAAAGAAATAGTACCTTATATTTGCAGTTTTAAGAATGGTATAATTTTTATAGCTTTTTTGCAGATCTCGTTATGTCGTCCATCTGAATAAAAATGGCTTTATTCTTAGCAAAATCTCCTGTTTGCATATTTTTGCAGCTTTTTAAGGAAAGAAGAGACTTTAGACTAAATTTGGGCTTGAAGCTTGTTTTTGCATGGCTATGGTCGTCATAAACACCTGAGCAATTGACTGTTCCAGAAATAAAACAAGCCTTCTTTACTTAAGTGCTTCGAGACATGAAATTTTGCTAAGAAAGTTTTTTCCTCCAACAAAAACTCAATATCTGCTACAAAATGCCATTTTTCTTGCTACAAAGCTTAAAATTGCTGCTACAAACTGCGATTTCGTCTAATACAAAATCTGCTACAAAAAGCCAGTTGTCAGTTCCACCACTGCAAGCAGCTTTGTGCCGCGTGTAATCACCGCCTAGCTCTGGTTTGAGACTCCAGAGCAGTCTTGGTACACGTTACAAAATATAGGCACCCAATTACAATAACTACATCTGAAATGTAACTGATTACAGTGGTCAGTTACATCCCCAGAACAATAAGTGAACAATTACAGAAAAATAATCGATTACTATTGCGTTGTTCGCCTTCCAACCTTTGTTGCCATTACATCAATTTATTGAGAATACAATGAACAACTGCGGCTTACTTGATATTGAATTACTTGTTGTTCTCCATACAAATTGATTTTCTAAAGCTGTACTCACCCTTTGAATGCATGCGCTGGAGCGTAGAACGGCAATGGAACATTTGAACACCTCACGCAACAGGTCGTAGTTGTGCAGTACCTCGATGCTATAGTGTCAAAGTCCTCTACGAAGCGCCGTGCTTCGTTGTTGCTGCGTGCATTGTGTGGACGCATCTGAGTTTGGTGCATAGTGAAAGGTTAGCTGCGGTACTATCAGACACAACGGAGGTAGCTCAGAGCAGCCACATGATATTTCTCGAGACGGGCACTGCCGTAGAATCGGGCGCTGATGGTATGGAGTGTGATTTGCTACGGACATGATTACACAAGATGCTCCTCCGCAGCCGGTCGGTTTTCGCGTGTCACGGCGGAATTATCTTCGTTGCCACCTGTGTTTACTGTCAGGTTTAGTTTTTCCGACCTGTACCGGCCGTTAACACTCTGTTTTGGAAAAAGTAAATTATCACCAGTAATCAATTACAGACAACATACTTGAATTACACGAAACGTTGCCGTTTGAAAAAAAAATGTAATCGATTGAAATTACAAAATGAGAAGAAAATGTAATTTATTAGGAGCAATCAATTACCTGCAACATGTTAGGCAGAACTCTGCTCAAGAGTGACGGTGTGGATGTGAGGGTCGAGCTTCTTTGTGTGCCCGACCACTCGGCCGCTGTCGCTATTGTGCCCTTCAAGATGCCCCGCATGGTTTCTGTGAACAGAACGAGGAGGGGGGGCTCGGGCTGCTTTTCTCTTAAGAAGGGATGCTCTTCGAACTTCGCCACAACCGCCATCGAATTCGAAGGAGCTGTGTCGCTGCTACATGGCAAATCTCTCTGGCCATTGAAATGATTCTCGTGTCTTACGCCAATCCTGTGTGGCGCCACAATCGCTACTTTCAATTTTTTGCAAATAAAAGTACTTTATAAATCTCCACTAAATGCTGAAACACACGCATACGCGCATGTCGTCAAAAACCCTTTCATTTGCACGTACGCGACGTACGACGCGCGTAGGGTGCCTCCATGGACCAGCGTCGGTTTCAGGGTGAAGACACCGCTCCCGGCGGGGGCATGTTGGGTCTCACTCTCGCGTTCAGTTGCATTGAGCGCAATGCGGCGGCGCGCCGTTTCGAAGAGAAAATTGCAGCTGCCGCGAGTAATTCAGGAAATTTGGTGTTATACCTTGACAGAGTTGTACCAGAGAAAGTTTAAACAGTTAATCAGAGGTAGTTACTCTAAATTACTATCTTTCGCAGCTAACCTGCTGGTAAAGTCGGCGCCTTATGAACAGTCTGTGTACTCATGCGAGTTGGTTCTCTTCTGTAGCGTTTATTATGCACAGTGTTCCTTCATAACAGCTTTCTTACAACTTGCGTATCATATTCCATTGCAACCTTTTGACCCGAATGCTCTCCATTTCAATTACATTTCCAACAATCAGGATTACTTATTTCGAGCTGCAGAATGCCATTCAGAATGCCATTCAGGCAGCTTTTCGTTCGCCATGAAATCAATGCAAGAAGGCGCGTTTCATTGCTGCTAATTTAAATAATTATGAAGATGAAAAGGTAACTAGTGCTTTGTCCCTTCGTCCCAAGTAGAAATTGCTCTGGAAAACAAGCGTTTAGCATGCCTTACCTCTCATACTGTGGGGTTAACCCTTGGTCAGGCAGTCCGGTTCGACCTGCGATTGTCAATTTTTTAGACGCGCGCTGTCACGAGGAAAGCCAAATAACCGGGTCATTTCAATAGTGCGGGCAGACACCCGGGAACACAACCGACCCTCATAACTTGGTCTCTGACTGCTACATCACGCACACTACGAGCTCACTTGAAGCAAAGGGGCGTGGCCCGTTTTCGCCTCGGTTTTGCAAGTTATGTGCGTTCTCCGCCGCCTTTCTTCTTCCGATTAGAAGCACGTCGTCATCGTTACGCGTCGCGGCCTTCTCCCGATTACAGCCGCCTTGGTACATATCGCACCTTCTGCACCACGATGTCAAATGTCGCATGTTTTGACCACCAGGCCACAAGCGCTTGCACTGATGGCGTAGTCCAAGGGCCGTATTCTAAAACGCTCCTTACCTTACTAAGGGCGCCTCACGCACCATAAGGCCACCTTATGTCAATTCTGAAACGTCCCTTACTAAGGAGCCCTAAGTTAGGGCCTCCTTGGTGCTTCCTAACCCCGCTCCTTTAGCTGAAGGGTTGCTTTCCCACAAGGGTCTGCACACAGTACCGCGCGCATCCCGTATGCACACGTCCCGCAGCAGCTCTGCGCGCGCGTAGCGA
Source organism: Amblyomma americanum (assembly GCF_052857255.1). NCBI lineage: Eukaryota > Metazoa > Arthropoda > Arachnida > Ixodida > Ixodidae > Amblyomma > Amblyomma americanum. The sequence continues at coordinate 115,146,074 of NC_135500.1, read as the reverse complement.
AGACAGCCGTCGAGCCAGCCGAGCAGGCGCGAAGTGCCTGCCCGCCCCGTCGTCTTTCTTCCTGTGGCGCGTGATTTTCGTCGAGTGTGCTTCGTGAGTTCACGACAATGCTGTCACGCGCGTACGTCTCGGACGACGGCAGTTTTGAAGCCTACGGAAGTTTTTTACGCCACGCAGCTGGACTTCTGCACGGTGATGTTTATAGACCTCCAGTGTCGCCTCGGCTGCGGAGTCTCGCAGATCGCCTCAACCCATTGGAGCTCTACAACGACCACGAGTTTTTAGCACGCTACCGCTTTTCCAAAGAAGCTGTGCTAGCCTTACTGGCGGAGCTGCAAATTACGGACAAGGCAGACAACAGAGGAGCTCCGCTGCCACCCGCACTCAAGCTGCTCATTGCACTCCGCTTTTATGGGACCGGTGCCATGCAGACTGTTGTGGGGGGCCTTGTGAATGTGTCGCAGTCTGCAGAAGCATTTGGGAGGTGACACAACTGATATGTGTGCGTCTATTCTCCAAGTATGTAAACGTGCCGAACTCAACGGAAGCAAGAGCAGCGATGACGAAGTTTTACGAGATCGGTGGGTTTCCCGGTGTCACGGGGTGCATTGACTGCACCCATGTGCCCATCAAAAGCCCCGGTGGGGATGACGCTGAAGTCTGAAGACTACAGGAATAGAAAAGGTGTCTTTTCGATAAATGTGCAGGTAAGTGAACGCCGTACACTCTTTGAATAGTGCCTGCCTATGTTTACTCACTGTAATAGTTACTAATCGTTATGTAATAATATTGCGTTATTTGTATGAAGGTCACTACGTGATGGTAAATGTGAGCAAAATAACTGCCATTAGGGCAGCCTGAAACCCCAAACTCGTACACTGGTAGTGCAGCATCAATGCACCGCACATTAAACCACATACCCTGAGGTTAAACGCACACAAACGTGTCTGCTACAGTTTAAGTTTTCTTTCTTTTACAGGCTGTAACAGGCCATGCGCTTCAGTTTTACGACGTCGTCGCAAGGTGGCCCGGCTCGGTTCACGATAACCAAATTTTTAACAACAGTAGGGTCATGGTGAGGTACGAGGGCAAGGAAGTACCTGGCACTCTACTTGGTGACCAGGGATACGCATGTTTGCCTTATCTCATGACACCACTGAGAAACCCTCGAACGTCTGCACAAAAAAGGCAAGTAAGACAATTTGCGTTAGTGATCTCAAGTACACAAGCCTATTATCTTGTCTTCCTTTTCTCATAGGTACAACAGGAGTCACATAAAAGCTCGCAACTCTATTGAGCGCGCGTTTGGAGTGTGGAAAAGAAGGTTTGCGTGTCTGAGCAAGCAAGAAACTGGAAACCAAACTTGAAAGAACAACTGCAATCATCACAGCATGCGCAGCTCTTCACAACGTTGCCTGCTCTTTGAGGGACCCACTTCCTAATGGAGATGAGCCAGAACTTGAAGAGGATGATGAAGCAGGGCCAAGTGTTCCTGATAGTCATCTGGGCACGCAGCATAGAACCCGCCTTATCGATCGTTGCTTCACGAGGGACCAAAGTGACGCAAACGACAATGAAATGGATTCCGATTAGAGGTAATACTTGGCGATTACTGCAGTGCAAAATTTTTGCCTGAACTAAGGAGGCTGAAAAAGCTATTAATAACTGAAAATCACATGCAAAAAAGCACAATGGAATGTCCCTAAGTCCAGTAGAAATTTATTTTGCCCTTTATGGCATCTTCAAGCCGTTGTGGTTCGTGCTTTTCACTGCTTCAAGCTGCTTGGAAAGAACGGCTTGTTTGAGTTGCTCAGTTTCTGGTTTCGCTCTCAAGACCCTCATTTTCAATTTGTGAACGGCACTTCCCTTGTTCCTTACATCCACATATTGTTCTTGTTTTGCTGCATGCTCATCAGTAATCATCTTCATTCTTGACTTGTGTTCGATGCGCCTTTGACTTTTGTCATCCTCCGCAGCCTGAAGACGAGCCTCGAGCTCAGCAGACAGCGCCTGCTCGACAGCAGCAGCTCGACCTCCTTGCCTGCGGCGAGCTGCAGGCTCTGATACTTCATCCAGGCTGCATGGTGGTGCAACTCTCTCATCCTCAGTTGACGGCCCAGCAGCACTAATGTCAGGTGCTGGTGAGGCCAGCAGCGTGGTATCAGAAAGTCCGTCTTCGCTTTGGAAGATCACTGTAGACTCTGCAAGAATTGAAATAAAACATTCTATAGTCCAGTTTGTTGCAGATTACTATTAGGAATTATTGTACTGTGCACGACTACCAACCAGGCAGGCAATACGAACTTTGTTGTCATTGTTTAAGGCATGGCAGCTTGCAAACTGCGACTTCTGGCCATCAGCAGGCAGATGGCCTGCAGGACAGTGGTGCACCAAACAAAAGCTGCAGTGGTATAGTAAATTTGTAAACTTAAGTGGTTGACAACCGAAAGGCTTCCTTCTCACACCAGAGGGGCCCCGCCGGAGGCGGTCTTTCGATGATTTACGATGTCAGAACTGAATCGTGACTTGAAGCTTTATATACAGAAGATTAGTTTCCAGACTGCATGACACGCCCTCCAACTTCGGCAAATAAATACTCTCCCTAAACTGCACGCAAAAAATAAACATTAAAATTATTTAAAACCTGCGAAATTCCTAGCAATGGCCTCGAAATGACTGGTTTCATGTTACGCGTCCAGCCCAACAGCTTCCGTAGTGCACTGTCATTCCTTCATGAAAAACAGCACACCTACAAAAATTCCTCGTCGTCTTAACTGAAGGAATTTTCCTTGAGGTTGGTTGACCTCCGGATCTCCCGGTTGTTGGGCATAAAAAAATTGTTTGAGGGACTGCCGCCGTCGCTGACAACAGTGGCACCTGGGCCGGCTGACAGTTCCCACAATGAGCTAAGCCGTTCCGTCGCCAGCGCTTTTCTGGCCCTTAGGTTGGCACGACCGCTGCCAATTCGTCAGGTAGAAGCACCCAAGGCGCTTTGTTAAGTGCACAGACACTACGCGAATGCTGAAGCGAAGGGAGCTCGCATGGCAGCCAAGGACAAAGGGACGCCGAAGCGCGCCTGAACCAGCTTCGCACACCGCGAGACACCACGCCGTTTCTGGAAATCGGCCCTTTCAACAGCCACCTGTTCAATGCGCTGCTCTTTGCTTTCGACAGGGTGCTTCTGGCATCGTGGTAGCCACTGTAATCGCAGTGACAAGTGGAACTGAAGGCTGCGAAAAACTATTCGACTGAAGACAAGAACGCATTCTTGTCGCTAGCGAAGTGGACGCCAAAAAACGATTCTTCGAATATATCGACAGCAGCAAGTGTTCATCAGAAGTGGCGACCATTACACTGTTCACAAGACAAAATAATCTCATTATGATAGCACCGGCAACTACAAAATTTCCTGACTGCAGACAAGTATACTTTGGCGAACTGCATTACATAGGGATAGGAAAAATGTGCAGCTATGAAAGCAGCAACAGTAAAAAAAAATATATGGTAAAAGCAGCGCAGTAAGTTGCACTTACCGCCGTCACTCTCGTCGAGCCGGGCATCTCCTTGGACCATGCTGGCGATTATATTTGAAACGTCGGCGCTGGCTCGAGGCCGGTCACTGTCAAAAGCGTTTGGTGCCGTCGTAGTGATGTACGGCACAATCGCTTCTATTTGTGAGAGCCTTTCGTCCACCGGCTTTGGTGGAGGACGACCACCTGTCATGAAACATGCACACTTCGAATTAGTACTTATCATTTGCAAAAAGCACGGAAACTTACCTATACCCATAACTCCTCTTGATAGCCTAGCCAGTTCTTTCTTCCCCTTCTGCTTCATGTTGTCCCACAATTTCTTAGTTGTTTCACTTCGCGAGGTCGCACGTTCGGCATGCTGTTATATTCACAGCACAACCGCTCCCAAGCTCTTGATTTTGCGATGAGTGAAGCTCCGTCGGTTTTCTTACATTCAACTAAATGTTTGTTTTTTCCTATCAGCTCTTGAAGGATATCTTTCTCTTCCTCGGTGAAATACAACTTCCCGGGTATATCGGCGTAAATAATATACACAACCCGAGCACAAACGACACAAACACGAGAATGGCGAAGACTGCGGCACTTAGTACACCCCGCCGGCGGCAGCGGTTTTTGTTGCCAGACACAGTTTGCTTCGTTGCCAAAATCAGACGTTTTAAAACAGTCAACGAAGCTTTTACGAACTAGATAGACACTGTGCTGACGAATAGCAAGTAAAGGTAATTTTATGAGCAAGTTCATTTTAATTTTCGCAAATAGTGCTAAAATCTTTAGGAGTTCTTGTGCATAATCTCGACACCAGTACGGCCATGACACCTCTCTTCCTCCGTAAGGAGCTCCTTTCGTGAGGAAGCCCTACGGAAGCTTTCAGCATTCCGAGCGACCATCTTAGGCCGCCTTACGTTTAAGCAGCATGAAGGCCTCCTAACTAAAGGTAAGGAAATGGTGTAAGTTAAGGAGCGTTTTAGAATTCGGCCCCAAGAAAGCTGAAAGGCGAGCGCTAAAACCTGCCAGGCCACATCAAAACTTTCCGAGCGGCTTTGGCTTAACAACCTGATTAAAAAGGCGTTTCGCAATAAGGCAGCCGTATTATTTATGCGCTGTTGCGGGTAAGCGAGTATGTGAAGCTCTCGACGCAGCTTTTTGTTCACTTTATTATTTGTTTTATCTTAATGCCACTACGAATATCCTGGCGCCAAAACCTATCTTCTGTGCGTCAGTAAGCAAAGAAGCCGTGGCTGCGTGACGCAAACGCAAGGCGGCTTTTTTTTCTCCAGTAACGGTTTATTTTCCTTCCTTTTCGTATCACCTTTAAAGAAACCACAACTGGGGAAAAGAAGGCTATTTTCGTTGCCCTCACGCAGCCAAGCCAGTAAAATTCGTCACGCGTGTTTCTGGGCAACCATGTCCTATAGATTACTTTCTTTTTGTCTCTTTCGATGACAGCAGCAGCAGGGATGGGCGCAACGCAAAAGCCCGTGTGCTGTGCGATGTCAGTGAATGTTACCCAGGTGGTCGAAATTATTTGGGGAGGCCTCCACTACGGCACCTCTTTCTCTCTTCTTTTACTCCCACCTTCCTCCCTTCGCTTACAGCAGATATGTGAGAGAATTACTGCGCCATTTCCTTTCCTCAGAAACCAATTTTCAATTTTTTCCTTTGTTGCTCCGGTTCCTCTTTCTTAGTTTACCCTGGCAGGGACAATGGTATTGAAAATAAATAGCTATCAGGGGCTGATTTTGTGAGGCCTCTTTTTGCATCAGTCGCTTTTGATGACTTTTCTTCATGTTTTGAAAGGAAACAGAGATTGTTATTAAAATTTGACCTCGAATAAAGCGACTTAATCACTACGAATTAGGAAGATGTCATCGCATCGCATCATCAGTCTACGTGTAGTCAACACCATCCAAAGGGAAACGCAACCGTTTGCATTGTTTTGTTGCGGTACAAGCCACTAAGGAAAGCAGTTCAGAAAATATGACCATTTGGTTTCAGACGTGTCCTCAGCTTTCTACTCCAGAGCAGTGGGGTGACAGATTACTTGGAAGAGAAATTTAACATTATTAGGCAGAATTTTTCACATACGGTGCAGCAAAAAGACAAATGCACTTCAGAAAATGTTGGAAAGTGAATGTTGACTGCTCAAAAATATTATATTTGGCAGGACATGCATGCTCCGCGCTGCTTGTATACAAAGAAAACTTGGGGCCTTGGGAACAGTCTTTACGTTCGAAACAACAAAGGCATCGTAGATATATGGAATTCGGCGACCATAATATAGTTCATGTTGTCCTATAAAGGAAAACCAAATAACTTCTGTCCTCTTAAAGTGCAGCCGTTAACTTAAAAACACAGCAGTCTGTCATAACTTTTCATTTGTCTTGTAGTCAGAGCGAATGCATCATGCATAAAATACTATCAAAACTGCAAAAACACGACTACCACGAGTGAAACAAATATGTACTGTCTATTTCAGATCAGTAGCATTATTACAGTCGCCACGCGACCGCACAGAAACCGTGCCAGACACATAGCGCACTGCACGCAACTGACGCGTGAGACCCAACATGCCGCTGCGAGGGGGAAACGGCGGCGCGGGATGGTACAAAGGGTGTCCCCGCCCTGAAAGGGGAGGCGAGCGGGCTTCCAGGCACCCTAGACGCGCGTAGTGTTACTATTACAGATACAGACACTGCTGTATCCACACTAATTCAAGACGAGTCAAAACCAATGAGTCGAACTGCGTCGGAGGACTGCTACAATCACTGTAGCACTGTTTCCCAAGGCTTAACACCTGGGAAATTTCCTTTACTATATCTGAAAAATACAAGCTATATGTCTCTTGAAAATTTATGCGAGGGTAAGAATGGGCAAATCGAAGGCGAATACAAGAGTTTAAAACACGATATTGCTTTGAGGGTTTCGCGTCGAAGCTGTTAATTCTGAGAAGCGGGCGGGCAGGGCGCCGCCATGTTATCAACGCCACGTAAATACCGCAACGTAAAAACTAACGCACTTTAAAGGCTCAAAATCAGTCTGATACAATTTTAAACTTGTTGTACAGACTGCTTGCATTACAATTTGGCCGAATAATAATTGCTCATGGTTTTGTACCATGAATGCATCGTGTACGAAAGTGCACTTGGCGTCGCTCGAAGCAGCTCTAGCAACCTTGGGCAGCGCTCGAGGGCCCTCGAAATCTCGATGGAGTTCTGCCCTGCTCCGTTGACGCGATGGCCACTAAAACTGCCCGTGTAACAGCGCTCGATCGCCTCTGACTCGATAGACTATCGGTTCGAGGGCCTTCGAAATGCCTGCGTGTCAGGAGTATAATCTTTCCATTCCGGCGTGACATATCTAATGGGCTACTTCCATGAAGCACTGGCATACTGAGCATTTCTTCGGCGCGAGGTTGCAAGCAGGAAATGAACGGACTGCCGAATGAAGACAAATTTTCTATATCGAGGGAAAATAAAAGCTAGAAAGAGAAAAAGAAAATTTGCGCACAGCCGCGGCGCTGTGGTGGATCGCCGTCATACTTCAGGTGTAGTGAACTTGAGGCGCACAAAGCATACGAACTCTTGCTCCGCAAGCGCGTGCTCTTCGCGTGTGGCACCGCCGCTTGTAAAACGCGAACATCGGAGATTCGGCCGCAGTCGCCGGGCGCGATTGCCGCACGTAACTACGTCGTCATCAGCAATATAGATAAGATAGTTAACGTAGCCGAAGACTTCTACACAGATCTGTACAGCAGCCAATGTAATCAGAGCATTAATGAGAAAGACAGCAGTGCATAACAATGCGTCATTCCGCCAGCAATGAAAGATGAAGTATGGTTACAGGAGGTATTCCGAGACCTTAATTGGGAACAGTTGGGTATAAGAATAAATGGAGAATACTTAAATATTATGCGATTCGCTGATGACATTGCCTTGCTGAGTCACTCAGGAGGTGAACTGCAAATCATGATCAATGAGTTAGACAGGCAGAGCCGAACGGTGGGTCTAATGATTAACATGCAGAAAACCAAGCTAATGTTCAACAGCTTAGCAAGGGAACAACAGTTCACAATTGGCAGCGAGAGCATAGAAGTTGGGACAGAATACGTATACTTAGGGAAGGTAGTGACAGCTGATCCGGATCATGAGAGGGAGATAACTAGAAGGATAAGAATGGGGTGGAGCGCATATGGCAAGTTCTCGCAGATCATGAGTGGCAGTTTACCAATTTCCCTCAAGGGAAAAGTGTACAACAGCTTTATCTTACCGGTACTCACCTACGGGGCAGAAACGTGGAGGCTAAAGAAAAGAGTGCAGCTTAAGTTAAGGACAACGCAGCGAGCCATGGAGAGAAAAATGATAGGTGTAACGTTAAGAGACCGGAAGCGGGCAGAGTGGGTGAGGGAACAAATACGGGTTAACGACATCCTAGTCGAAATCAAGAGAAAGAAATGGGCTTGGGCAGGGCATGTAATGCGAAGGCAAGATAACCGCTGGTCCTTAAGGGTAACGGAGTGGATTCCAAGAGAAAGTAAGCGGAGCAGGGGGCGGCAGAAGGTTAGGTGGGCGGATGAGATTAAGAAGTTTGCAAGCAAAGGATGGATGCAGCTGGCAAAGGACAGGGTTCATTGGAGAGACATGGGAGAGGCCTTTGCCCTGCAGTGGGGGTAGTAAGACTGATGATGATGAACTACGTCGTTAACGAAAGTCACTGCGATTGGGCAGAAGCGCTTGTTAGCGCTGTTGGGGCCGGTCGAGAAAACAGGCGCAGCGGAGAAAGTTGGTCGCAGGTTTGGTTCCCCTCGATTCTGGGATCGAAGCTCGTATAGTGGTGAAAGAGCGCAGTGCTCCCGTGAAGACAGAGAGCCGCATGTAGTTCAGGCACATTTAGAGAGACGAGATCGGTGGTCTGGCCACTCGCTACGGCGTGTGCGGGGCATGACCACACCTGGTAATGCTTGTTTCATATGGAAGCGAAAACGCTAGCGAATGGAACAAATAGCAAATCATTGCTGTGACGCGCCGCTCAATCGCTCAGACGCTTGCATATAAACCACCCTTAAATATGTTCGATGGCGGCCGTGGCAGTCGAATTTTGATGGGGGAAGAATTCTAAAGGCCCGTGCACAGTGCGATGTCAGTGCATGTTAAAGAATCCCATGTGGCCGAAATTTCTGGAGACCTTCACTACAGCGTCCATTATAGCCGGAGCAGCTATGGGACGTTAATCCTCCCCCCCCCCCCCTTCCGCAAAAAAAGCAGCATTAAATACCGGAGAAAAGGCGGAGTCAAATTCTCAAGTTGCGGAGGCGGCGTAGCAGGTTTTAGTCTATTTGCTACGCTCCCTCCCCTTTTCCTAGTGCATTAGGAAACCGTAACTAATTGGCCAAAATCTGTCGCGCAACGTTTACCACCAATCCGCCTAAAAGACGACAATTCTGTCTAGCGTGGGAGTCCCCTACAAGCAACGCATACATATGACCAGACTTGGCAAGCCTTTTTACCACTTTGGCGTAGTCGCTTTTTTTTTACACAAAGGTGGTCGTAGCTTGTCAAAACGCCTGCTAGAAAGACCGCGAAGTGAGCTAGGAAGTTGTTTACTTTTGCAGACTCTGCGCCGTGTTCCCAAAATTCAACATTAGAGTATCTGGTAGCTTGCACTTGATAGCCCTCGTTTATTCAATGTCGTGTTTTTTTCGTCTTGGCTTCTCACAGCACAGAGCACTGTATCACCATGACGCAAGCGCAGTCTTCAGATCGTCCACATTAAAGAGATGCCGCCTCGGCGGTGACGACTCCACCGAAAAACGAAGCGCATGCCCCAAGAATTCATTTCAAGGCCCGAGACATCACTAGGTGGCATACTTTAGTTCAACTCTGAAGCAAACTTTGGTGGCTGACCTACGCTTGTTTGCGGTGCACTTTCTCCTAAAATTAGCGAGTTATCTTAAGATTAACACTGGAATCATTATATGGCGGTCAGATGTGTAGTGGGGGTAGGAAATCAAGGGGTCTGCGCATATATGCAGCACACAGTTATGCATGGAGCAGCGCAGACGCGCAGCAGCTGTCGAGTGGCCGGGTCACTGATCTCTTCCCCGTGAATGTGCCTGAACTACATGCGGCTCTCTGGTTTCAAGGAAGCGCCGCTGTCATTGACCACTATCTGAGCTTGGATCCCAGAATGTAGGGAAACCAAACCCGCGACCATCTTTGGTCGCTGTGCCTGTTTTCTCGACCGGCTCGAACAGCGCTCAGAAGAGCAACTGTCCAATCGAAGTAACGTTCGTTTGCGACGTAGTTGAGTGCAGTTATCGCGCCCTGCCACGATCATTTGAATAATTACGGCACGTCAGCTCAGGAGTTGGCTATGCAGGTTCCAGACAGGCGCTAAATTGTTCATGGTCTTTGGAATTTCTTTACATATAATGTATTCTTCGCCGGTACTCTCTCTAAAGGTATTTCCGAAGAAGGAATTATTTTGCGCGAACATAAAGAAAAATTGTTGGTCCAGGCAGCAAAAAGTCAGCTGAGCACTGCAGCAAAGCTGACGGAGACCGTCAGCGACCAAAGTGTACAAGCATGGTGCAGAGTTTCATCCCGTATACCATGGTGTAAATGAAAATTGACCATGCGGCGTCGCAGTCGGGAAAAAATGGCAACAGGAAGGAGGACTCCGTCTGTAACCAGCCTGGGCGCATTAACAGGCTGCCTTGATTGAACGATTGACTCATGTTTTTTTTTATTGAAGGTACGCGCCTATAGTTTCAGGTTCCGCTAAACGTTTTGCATAGTCGGCGTAGTACGCACAACCGATTACAAACTGGTGATCATTGACCTGTGCCTGCAAACGTCTACCATGCAAGGTGACCGCGCGCAATCATCGCCCACCTCCAGGACGTTTTTTTCTGACGTCAAGATCGCCAGCGCTGAGTGTTTTTACCCGGCATTGTCGCGTTGCATTGATAAGGTGAGAGGGCTTTGCGAAATCGCTGCATAACGATGAAAGGTATAGGTGGTATGCACTGGCGCACAGCCGCGCCGCGTAACTGCGGTGCGCCGCCGCTGGCCGCCACGATTGAGGTGCTCGTAGCAGACGAACTCCTTTTCCGCAAGCATGTTTTCTTCGCGCGTGGCATTCGGACTGCCGTTTGGAATCCGCGTGCATCGCAGATTGGGCCTGTAGTCGTAGGGCGCGATTGCCGAACGTAACTACATCGTAAACGAACACCACTTCGATTGAGCAGCTGCGCTTTTTGGCGCTGCTCGAGCCGGCCGAGAAAACAAGCTCCGCGACGAAAGTTGGTCGCGGATTTGGTTCCCCTCAATTCGGAAATAGAAGCTCAGATAGTGGTCAATCACAGAAGCTCTTCTATCAAATCAAAGAGCCGCATTTAGTTAAGCCACATTCGCGAGGAACTGATCGGTGACCCTGCGCCACTCTACAGCAGCGACGCGTCTGCGGTGTTCCTTGCATAACTGTTCACTGCTAATACCTGCGAAGAGCCGTTGATTTCCCAGCTGTACTACATATCTGACTTTGATATAATGCTTCAGATTTTAATATTAGGTTGCGCTGCAATACTTTTGGGAGAAGTCCATACTAAAAAACGGATAACGGCAAGTTTGCTTAAATGTTGAATGAATTAAAAGACGTTACCTCGTGCTTTCTTTGATGTTGAGAATTATTCAGGCATGCGCTTCGTTTTTTGGTGGAGTCGTGGCCGCCCAGGCGGCGTCTTTATATCGTGGACGATGTGAACTCTGCGCTTGCGTCAGGTTGATACTGCAAGCTCGCGAGCTGGCGCGGCAACCTCAATCCCTACCAAAACAGCGCACTACTTTTTGCACCGTGCGCTGTGTTGTCGGATGCCGGCACGAAAAAAGAAACATGACACTGACGAAGTGCGAACTACCAAGTGTCAGCTAGCAGATGCTCTCGTGTCGAACATTGTCAACACGGCGCGCACAGTGCAAAACTGAACTACCATAGCCCAGTTTGTTGCCTTTTATTTATTTTATTTATTTATACAGAATACCCCTAAAGGCCCTCGAGAGGGTATTACATATGGGGGGGGGGCACAGGCAAATGAACAGAATAAAACAAAATAACAAATATAAAACAACAAAAGCATGACATAAGTAAGATAAAGAATCAAAAGAATGGCAGCGCGGCAAAAAACGAAGATTACTGCAGTAATAAAATTATACAAACAGAACACTAATGGAATGAATCATTTAGTAACATACCCTGTAAAGGAAGCCATGAAAAAATAACGATGTATGCGAAGAGTTAAACAGTAGTTATTGAAGATATAAGATTAAAATATTTACCAGGATCAGTGGTGGTTGCGATATGTGAAGGCAGAGTGTTCCAGTCAGATATTGTGCGTGGTAAGAATGAATGCGCATAGTTAAATGTTCTGCACGTCAAACGCCTAACGTTAAAGAGATGATCGCGGCGGTCAAAAATCGAAGGAGGCAAAGAAAAAAAGTCGTTATGAAGTGATGTATGATGATAAAGTTTATGAAAAAGTGATAGTCGTGCAATTTTGCGGCGGAGACATAAATCCTCGAGACCTGCGCGTTTCTTTAAGGCTGTGATGCTGGTGTTACGTGAATAATCGGAGTAAATAAAACGAACGGCGAAGTTCTGCAATGATTCAATGTTATTAATTAGGTAAGATTGGTAAGGGTCCCAAATAGCCGAGGCATATTCGATTTTAGGTCGCATTAGAGTGGTATAGGCATGGGCACGGAGGTGAGGAGGAGCATGCGTTAGGTTATGCTTTGAGAGACATAATGACCGATTAGCAGATGCAAGCATAAGGTTAATATGGTGGTTCCATGCTAAGTCTGAATGAAGGTGAAGTTCTAAGTACTTATACGTGGTGACTAGCTCGAGTGAGCTATTATTTAAGAAGTATGCTGTTTGAATTCGAGACAATCGGTGAGTAAAAGACATCAATTTAGTTTTTGAATGATTAAGTTGCATAAGCCAGGTTGAGCACCATGCTGTTACTGAATCCAGGTCAGATTGAAGGGATTGGCAATCGGTGTTAGAATAAATTTTGCGATAAATTACACAATCATCAGCAAAAAGTCTGATATGGGAAGAAATGGAATCCGGTAAATCGTTGATAAATATTAGGAAAAGTAAGGGGCCAAGCACACTTCCTTGTGGGACGCCAGAGTGTACTTGACTGAAAGACGAATTGTGGTTATTGACAGCTGTAAATTGAGACCTGGAAAAGGGAAAAACTTTAACCCATGCAATGACAAGAGGGTGAATATTAAGCTGTGCTAGTTTCATTAATAACCGGTTCTGAGGTACTCTGCCGAAAACTTTAGAAAAATCAAGGAATATGGAGTCTACTTGAATGCCAGCATCAATCGATGAATGTATGTCTTGAATGAATCCGGCAAAATGCGTTTCGCATGAGTAGCCTTTACGGAACCCATGTTGATATTTAAAGATAATGTTATGTTCTTCAAGATAGTTAATTACCTGCAAGTGAATTACGTGTTCAAGAAGTTTGCAAACAGTGCTAGTTAATGAAATGGGTCGGTAATTTAGTGGTGAGGAACGATCACCAGACTTGAAATTTGGCACAACCTTAGCCAAGCGCCAGTCCAGCGGAATCACGCCTGTTGATAGAGATTGTGAAAAAAGAGCGGGCAAGATACGATGAATACCATCAGATGAATTTTTTAGTATTTTGTTATTAAAGCTAAGGTGATCTGATGCTGATGTTTTAAGCTTCCTTAGTAAGGATAAGATACCTGTCTCACTGATGCATATTTCGGACATTGACGTATTAGAAGTGCTGACAGAAATAGGAGGTAGAGGGAGATCTTCACGGGTAAAAACGGATGTGAATGCGTTATTGAAAAGTTCGGCGCATTCGGCCACTGGAACACTGCGGCCTTCCGAGTTTGTAAGAGTAATGTCAGGATGATTAGCGGGGTTTATTATCTGCCAGAACTTCCGTGGATTGTTTGTTAGCATTGCCGGTAGATCGTGTGTGAAGAAGTGCCTACGTACAGATATCAACTCAGACTGATATTCCTTATTACATAGCTTGTACCGTTGCCAAGATTCGGAGTGTCTGTTCTTGTCTTTTCTGTAAAGGCGCTTTTTCTTGTTATTAAGGCGACGTAGATGCCTATTAAACCAAGGCGCTGTGTTAGTGCATGGGATACTGATGACTGGTATGAATCTATCAATGAGAGTAGCAAGTTTCGCGCTGAACAGGTTCCAGTTCGTTTCCACGGAGCGTGACGAAAAATCCTGAAGAAAATGATCGGCAAAGACTGACAACTGAGCGTTTATTTCACCGAAGTTTGCTCGGTTGTAGCACCTTATTTGTTTAGTGCGAGTTACCTTTTTATGGGGCACAAAATTCAGGTTGCCCGTGATTATGGAATGGTCGGAAAGGCCTTCTAAGAGCGCAATGTTGGAGCTAAGGTAAGGATCACTTGTCAAGATAAGATTGAGAATATTGGCTGTAGTGGCGGAACGATGCGTAGGTTCAAAAATAAGTTGTTGCAAAGAGAAACCGAGACAGGACTGAAGGAAAGCCTGAGCTTCAGGATCATTGGCAGGAGCTGTTAATGGCGACCAGTTAATAGCCGGAAAGTTAGAGTCACCAAGTAAAAGTAAGCTTGAATTCGGGAAACGACAAGTAAGATCGCTTAGTAAATTAGAAAACTGACTTGCGAATGAAGAATTCATGTCCGGAGGGCGGTAAATGACGCCAATGATGGCGACCGTGGGACCACAACTCAACTGGACCCATACCAATTCTAGGTACGACGTGACCTCGATAGGCACAGCAGTGAGCACTTTATTGACAGCCAGAAGGACACCGCCACCTCCACGGCCCGTGCGGTCACAACAAAATATGTTGAATTCGGAGTCACAGGCGAAAACGACATCATCAGGAACCATGTCATTTGACCAAGTCTCGGTAAGCGCAATGACCGAGGAGCAGCATGAATCAATTAAAGAAGAAAGTGCTATGTTTTTAGAAAGAACACTCCTTATGTTAGTGTACAGAAAACTGACATCGTAATTGGAGCAACGCTGCGCGTTTGGCCGCACGGGTGGTTTGCCAGCCACTTTACGGGAACTGGAAGGGATGCGTCAGGCAAGGGACACGCGCACTGCGCTACTGGTTTGATCATCCCAGAAATACGAGACACCATTGATAAGCAGGTTATCAAAAGACAAATGGACCTTGTCACCTTTTTTTACTGATTTGGCATACTTCCACAGTTGGCTGCGTTTCTCACGAACCGTTTTCGAGTAATCTCGCGAAAGGCTGAAATCGGTATTTTTGAGTTTATAGCCCTTACTCATAAGCGTTTCGACTTCTTTTTCGTTGAACAGCTTTGCAATAATGGGTCGCTTTTTTTCCTGAGAAAAACGGCCTATGCGGTGAGCTCGGGCTAAGGAAGACAACGTGATACCAAGTTTGCTAGAACAGAATTCGTTCACATGACGCTCAGAGTCTTCCCAAGTTTCAGACTCATTAGTGTCCTGAACACCATAAAAAAGAATGTTAGACCGGCGGGAACGATTTTCCAGGTCGTCAAGTTTTACTTGAATGTTGGATACATCGTGTGTACAACTCGTGGCAGATACTGTGGTAGGCACTGACTGTTTTTTAAGTTCCAGTTCCTGCACACGGGTAGCTAAAGACTAAGTCACTTTGAAGAACTGGAATAGACTCGATTTTAAGTTCAAGTTCATGCACACGATCGTTTAAAGTCTTCATTTCATTTTGCAGGTCAATATGAATTGTAAGAACCTTGATAACAGTTTCGAGGATATTCGCGTGGTTCGTCTCAAGCCTTTGAACAGTTACATATACCAGTTCGAGCTTTTCCTCTTGGCCCTTCGTCATAGGTCCTGGGTTTGTTTCGACGTCCCCACCCAGGACCAAAATGCGCCAAATGTGCACTGCCGCCGAGCGGAAACGTTTCAGAATATGGGGTGGCCACGACACTGCTACAAGACAGACATCATCATCACGGTAACAAGAGCACTCGTAATAACCAACCTGGAACAGCAGGAACAGTGAGTGGCGAGGCATTTCGTGGACAGTGCCGTGGCCCAATGGGGCGGTGAAATCCGAGTGCTTTATGTAGGTGTCCTCGTCAGCTGATAATGTAGCATGTTGCCAGGCCCGAAGGTCGAAAGTGTCCAAAATCGGCAGGGGTGCACACAGATGATCGGATGAGCAGCCGCAGCCGTCCAGGAACCAGCTAGCGCCTCAAGATTGCGGAACCGGTCGGCAACTCGATGAAACAGGCAGGTGATAGCCGGTGAGCAGTAGCACCTGGAACAGCAGGAACGGTGAGTGGCGAGGCATTTCGTGGACAGTGCCGTGACCCAAGGGGGCGGTGAAATCCGAGTGCTTTATGTAGGCGTCCTCGTCAGCTGATAATGTAGCATGTTGCCAGGCCCGAAGGTCGAAAGTGTCCAAAATCGGCAGGGGTGCACACAGATGATCGGATGAGCAGCCGCAGCCGTCCAGAAACCAGCTAGCGCCGCAAGATTGCGGAACCGGTCGGCAAGTCGATGAAACAGGCAGGTGATAGCCGGTGAGCAGCAGCACCTGGAACAGCAGGAACGGTGAGTGGCGAGGCATTTCGTGGACAGTGCCGTGGCCCAAGGGGGCGGTGAAATCCGAGTGCTTTATGTAGGTGTCCTCGTCAGCTGATAATGTAGCATGTTGCCAGGCCCGAAGGTCGAAAGTGTCCAAAATCGGCAGGGGTGCACACAGATGATCGGATGAGCAGCCGCAGCCGTCCAGAAACCAGCTAGCGCCGCAAGATTGCGGAACCGGTCGGCAAGTCGATGAAACAGGCAGGTGATAGCCGGTGAGCAGCAGCACCTGGAACAGCAGGAACGGTGAGTGGCGAGGCATTTCGTGGACAGTGCCGTGGCCCAAGGGGGCGGTGAAATCCGAGTGCTTTATGTAGGTGTCCTCGTCAGCTGATAATGTAGCATGTTGCCAGGCCTGAAGGTCGAAAGTGTCCAAAATCGGCAGGGGTACACACAGATGATCGGATGAGCAGCTGCAGCCGTCCAGGAACCAGCTAGCGCCTCAAGATTGCGGAACCGGTCGGCAACTCGATGAAACAGGCAGGTGATAGCCGGTGAGCAGTAGCACCTGGAACAGCAGGAACGGTGAGTGGCGAGGCATTTCGTGGACAGTGCCGTGACCCAAGGGGGCGGTGAAATCCGAGTGCTTTATGTAGGTGTCCTCGTCAGCTGATAATGTAGCATGTTGCCAGGCCCGAAGGTCGAAAGTGTCCAAAATCGGCAGGGGTGCACACAGATGATCGGATGAGCAGCCGCAGCCGTCCAGAAACCAGCTAGCGCCGCAAGATTGCGGAACCGGTCGGCAAGTCGATGAAACAGGCAGATGATAGCCGGTGAGCAGTAGCACCTGGAACAGCAGGAACGGTGAGTGGCGAGGCATTTCGTGGACAGTGCCGTGGCCCAAGGGGGCGGTGAAATCCGAGTGCTTTATGTAGGTGTCCTGGTCAGCTGATAATGTAGCATGTTGCCAGGCTCGAAGGTCGAAAGTGTCCAAAATCGGCAGGGGTGCAACAGATGATCGGATGAGCAGCCGCAGCCGTCCAGAAACTAGCTAGCGCCGCAAGATTGCGGAACCGGTCGGCAAGTCGATGAAACAGGCAGGTGATAGCCGGTGAGCAGTAGCACCTGGAACAGCAGGAACGGTGAGTGGCGAGGCATTTCGTGGACAGTGCCGTGGCCCCCAAGTGCCAAAGCGCCGTTATGACAATCTACGACCGCCTTTGTGTAAAACATCGACTGCTCCAGAGGGGCAGCAAAGCTTCCCAAGTCCGGTCTTGTGTGCAGAGGACTCTCACACAAGACATAATCGGCGCCTTATTGTCGGTATATATCCGGTGTGCTCATGCACCTCAGACGCTGTAGCAAGAGGCCGGATCACCGATAACTTCCCCGCGAACGGTTTACCTAAATGTGGCTCTCTGGTTTCGTGGAAGCGCTGCTGTCATTCACCACTATCTGAGCTTCTATCCTCGAATTTAGGGGAACCAAACCCGCGACCAACATTCGCCGCGGCGCCTGTTTTCTCGGCCGGCACGAGTAGCACTGAGTAGCGTTCGTTACGACGTATTCACGTGCAGCTGTCGCGCACGGCGACTACCGGCCTAATCTCCGTTGCACGCAAATTGGAAACGACAGTCCGAATGCCACGCGCGAAGGAAACATGCTTGCGGAGCAGGAGTTCGTCTTCTGCATGCACCTCAATCATGGCGGCCGGCGGCGGCACGCTGCAGCGCCGCCTTGTGGCTGTGCTCCAGTGCATACGACATATAGAACGGATCGCGATTGTTTCGCTCTCGACTGTCGTTTCCTTGGATTTCAATTCAGGAAGCTGAATCCCGGTAGCATTTACGTGTGGCGAACACTTCAGTTGAGCAAGCAACGTGCTTACATGTAACATTCGTGAGAAGACCTGATTAGAGCGCTGGAGTGGTGCTGCGGAAGAAATCATAGCGCGCAAGTGCTGTCCATTCCATGCTTTTATTTCTGTGCATCTTAGCTTCAGCTTGGGCTCTGGTAGTGAAACTCAGTACGTGCTCAAAAATTTCGGTCCGTTTGCTGTGCAGAGGACCGCCTGAACGCTACCATACAAGCCTGTTCACGTCTGCACATTTACGGCGTGAGCACAGCCCCATCGAGTCGAGGCGCGCCCTCGAAAATGGGCCGGCGCGGGTAGGGCTGTTTCCTTAGGTGTGATTTTTTTTTTATTTTACACTCTGGTAAACACGAGTGTTTGAAGGAATAGACACCGATGGGGAAATATAGAACGCAGAGAGGAAAAAAAAGTAAAATGCCGGCGCTGGAATTGCATCTTCAATTACGACGTGGTACAATTTAGAGAGCATCTCCATTGCATCGCGGGAGCAGTTACAGCGACGAGCCACGATTATCACCCGACTCATTCGTTTAAAGCCAGAGAAAGGCCAAATCGGGCCGAGTTCTTAAGAGGAAGAAAGAAGTCGTCTCCCACCCCGCACGGGGGCGTCTGCAGCTTGCAGGCTTTGGTGAGTGGCGACACCATGGGTTCCCGAGCATCCGCAGGGACATCTCCGCAGGGGGATGATGGTGAACAGTGCATCACCACGGACCCGAGAACCCGCGCTTCGCCGTGCGTGATATCGCCGTGTCCGGGGAAAAGGGGATCCTGGTGGTTGAGCCGATGCCGAGTGTTTTGACCTATAAGGCCCCTCGGCGGAGGGAACACACCACTTACGTCCCAGCTTCCTGTAGACGGCACCTCCGGCCTGACCCGACCGGGGAAAATCGGCAATCGCATTTTTCTATCCTCCCCTCTACCTTTCACTTGCCTACCCCTTTCTCTTAACTCTCCTGTTTCCTACTCACTTCTAGTTTCTTCCCTTTTCCCTGGCGGCGAGGGTTAACCTTGTGTGGCCAACCACCCTGAGTTGCGTGATATTGTGTTATATTTGGGTTGTACAGCTGGCGTGGGCAGGACTTGCTTGCAAGTTCCTGTCCCATCCCCAATTTGGGCTCTGTGGTTGGTGGCTGGCACCGTAGCCGAAAAACACACTTATTCTATGGCTAAACTTCTGTCAGCAACGGATCGCCCTCACAAGAGAGGGTGGACCGAGGTAACTCAGAATTTCATGAAAAAAAGAAACAGATTTTTCATAGTTTCAGGTGATTCATAGTGAGCAAACTGATAAATCTGCTAGATTAATCTCTCCAATCATTGTAGAAAAATGTTTGACGGGTGGCCTGGGCTTTGGCGACAAGGTTAAAAAAATGGCAGTGGAGACCTCTTACTGGAACTCCGAGATAGCATCCAACACTCAAAACTTTCCTACATTGTGTCCAAGGGTGACATTCCTGTGTCCATATCTGCCCATCGATCCCTCAATACAGTCCGTAGTGTAATTTCAGAGAATGATTTTCTCCACCTCACTGAACAAGAAATCAAAGGGCTTCCTGAACAAAACGTTGATGTCCACAAAATAAAAATAAGAAAAGAGGGCAAATAAATCCCAACAAAGCACATAGTCTTGACCATTTGCACATAGTACTCTCCCAGACTCAATTGAGGTGGGTTATCTAAAAATAAATGTCAGACCCTACACTCCTAACTCTCGACGATGCTTTAACTGCCAAAGGTTCGGCCACGGTTCAGTGAGTTGCCGCGGTCGCAGAACTTGCGCAAAATGTGCTTCAAAAGATCACTCTTCTGATGACAGCAACGGCGCCCCACGCTGTGCAAACTGTGAGGGAGACCATGCTGCATACTCCCGGGCGTGTCCGTCCTGGAAGAAAGAAAAAGCAATAATCACACTCAAAGCTACTGAAAAAAAATTCGTTCCAAGAAGCAAGAAGGCGATGCACACAAACAAGCACATTCTCCTTTACAGCAGAAACAAACTTTGCCGATGTAGTGCGTGGGCGCGGCACACCACATCAGGCTTCGGCACCTGCCCAGGCCAATCGCAGTGAGCCTGCGGCGGGGCCATCCGCGCCCCCAAGTGCAGTAGGTAACACTATCCCGCCAACCCAAAAAGAGGCCTCGCAGACCCCCGTGTCCATGGCCCCCAAGAACTCCTCACACAGGTCGAGATCCAACTCGAACGTCCACGTGCCCTCTGTACGGTCGTCCAGCGCCTCTGCAGAGGTGATGGACACGGCCCAGGGCAGCCCCGTGCCATCCACGTCGGGTGGTCGGCGGAGCTCTCTGGATCGGTCAAAAAAAGACAGGCCCCGAATCAAGGGGTCATAAATAACTTGATCTAGTTTTAATTACATAGGAAGACAAAATTAAGATGGCTTCCATAATGCAATGGAACTGTAGATGACTTGTGAATAACTCAGTGGCCTAAAAGATATCTTAGGGGCACATGCTCCTGTTGCGTTATGTCCACAAGAGACAAATTTAGGGCCTCAAAACAATTTTCTGAAGAATTATGCTGTTTTCCGCCGCGACCAAGAACAGGTGAGCAGGCTGTCAGGAGGTGTGGCAATTTTAGTGAAAAACGGTGTCCCGACTAGTGAGCTTCAACTAAAAACAAGACTTGAGGCTGTAGCAGCCACTCTGCTTGTACATAAAACCATTACAGTGTGCTCTGTATATATTGATCCACAGCTGAAAATAACACTCCTTGACTTAGAGGGTCTTTTAAAGCTGCTACCAGAGCCATACCCGGTAGTTGGCGACTTTAATGCACGTTCTCGTTTTTGGGGAAGCGAGGAAACTGTAGCTAGAGGGCAACTCATCAAGGATCTTATTCTATCCACTAATGTCGGTTTGCTAAACTTGGGTAAAGGCACATACCGTTCCCCCTCCTCGGGGAGAATGAGTGTTTTAGATTTGTCTTTTAGTTCACCGTCTGTTTTTAGCGATTTTAACTGCAGTGTTTTACAAAATTCATAGGGAAACGATCACCTCCCTGTTATAATAGGTCTGTCATCCTCGCCAAGCTATTTCAACAAAACCGCGGCTTTGGAAGCTACATTTAGCTGATTGGGCATTGTTTAAAAAAACCAGTTTACAGGATATAATTTTAGAAAACCACAGCATATAAGATAAACGAAATGTTCACAACATGCATTATTTCTGCTTCACATGTATCAATTCCAAAATCAACCGGAGTGATTCGCCAGAACCACAAAATTTGGTACACACGAAAATGTAAGGAGGCAAAAAAAACAACTGCAGAATAAAGCTTGGCAAGTCTTTCGCAGATACGCAACTCACGAGAACCTTATTTTTTTCAAAAAGGCGAGAGCACATGGGAGGGGTATCCGGCGAAGGGCCGAGAAAACACCATATCAAACTTATGTCTCTTCTCTAGACAGCTCAACCACATAAGAACAAATGTGGGAGCAAGTTCGAAAATTGAACGGCCGTTACTCACCTTTCACAATTACACTTTTCACAACACCTGGTACACAAACGAGTTTAGGGAACAGGCAGACATATTAAGGAGCACTTCGTTGTAGTATCC
Source organism: Amblyomma americanum (assembly GCF_052857255.1). Taxonomy (NCBI): domain Eukaryota; kingdom Metazoa; phylum Arthropoda; class Arachnida; order Ixodida; family Ixodidae; genus Amblyomma; species Amblyomma americanum. The sequence continues at coordinate 115,124,482 of NC_135500.1, read as the reverse complement.
GGTTCATCACACTATACGCAGTCATTTCTAAAATACAGAACTATAGCCGAAAAACAAAAGCTCCCAACAAATGGAGCTGTTAATGAAAAATGTAATGGTATTATTGCACTCATCAACACTGTACTGTCTTCCGGTAAAAAAACTGCTTCAGGACCCGACCAAATACACTATGAAATGCTTGCCGATCTTTCCAAGCCTGCTGTAGAGGCACTTTTAAGATTCTTTAACAAAGTATGGGTTTCGGGGAAAATACCTGAAGCCTGGAAAAAAAGCTATTATTGTACCGTTCCTTAAACCTGAAAAACCCCCAACCTCTCCTAGCAGTTATATACCCCCAGCCCTGACTGGTTGCCTCGCAAAATCCTTTGAAAGTGTCCTTAATATAAGAATAACGTTTGTCCTTCAATCCTGTGAAACTTCTTGGTGCCCACCAGTGTGGTTTTAAAAAGGGATGCTGCACAACAGATCACATAGTCCGTCTTGAAAATACTGTTCGAAAAGCTTTCGTTCATAAGCAGCACTGTCTCGCTGTATTTTTTTATTTAGAAAGGGCATACGATACAGCCTGGTGGTTCGGAATTCTTCAAGACCTTGCCGAGCTTTGCATCCTAGGAAGAATGTTGAACTTCCTAAAAGACTTCATATCTAACCGTTCATTTCATGTACGCCTGGGTACAACCCTTTCGATGAATTTCATTCAGGAAAACGGAGTACCTCAGAGGTGTATTTTAAGCACAACTCTCTTCGTTGTAAAAATGAACTGTCTTATGAAAATAATCCCAAGGTCCGTTATGTACCCAGTCTATGTGGACGACCTTCAAATAGCTTGTACATCCTCCAGTGTATCAACACGTGAAAGACAAACATAGATAACAATAAATAAACTGGCAACGTGGGCGGGTAGAAATGGTTTTCAGTTTTGCCCACAGAAATCGGTGGCAATTCTGTTCTCACTCAGACGAGGCATACATACAGATCCCACGCTCCACCTGAACGAAATTGTTTTTTCAATGAAAAATGAGCATAAATTTCTTGGTATAACATTTGACATAAAGCTCACCTTCCTACCTAACAGAAGTGCGTTGAAAAAGAAGCTTCCCGATCCCTAAACATACTCAAAGTGCTGTCGAGAAAACACTGGGGAGCCGATAGGACATGTCCCTTAAAAATTTACGGCTCTGTAGTCCGCTCCACCCTGGATTACGGATGTATAGTGTAGGGGTCAGCGAGGCCATCGTACCTTAAACGGCTAGATCTAGTACATAATTTAGGCTTGCGTCTTCGCTCTGGTGCATACAGGACATCGCCCATAGATAGTCTGTATGCAGAAACAAACGAACCATCACCTAAGAAGGAACGATGCTCACGTGTTCCTACATTCTAAAAATTCTTTCGCTACCTAAACACACCTGCCACCAAATAGTCACAAAGTGCCCATCCAGAATACTGTTTAACAACAAACCGCAAAGTACCAGGCCACTGCTCTTGCATTTTGAAGAGATGTGCCAAAATTACGGCGTACTGGATGCATTGCCTAGCATTACTGGAAGACGAGATCCACGGCAGCCATAGTACAATTTCCCGGAAATCTTGATCTCACTCTTAGACATTTCGACAAAAAACAAACTGCACCACAGCATATAATACAAGAATTTTTTGCACTTCAGGAAAAGGAGAACCGGCTCGGACGTGGCGTGGATCGGACGCTCGCGCGAACGCTCCTCGCTTCACCCATGCCCACCGCTGAATTCAGCGACGGTCAACACCGCTCTTGCCTGGATTTCGTCTTCGAAGCTCGGATAACGCCGTCGGACGCATCGGCAAGGCCCCTTTTGCCTGTTTCTGCGGACTTTTCTGCGTTTCGGCTCTCGCCGGTACGCACGGCCCGCTATGCCCACGCCAGGCCTAGCGACCCCGCTCTGACGGGGCTGTGCCGCATTATCTGAGTGGGATCTTCCTCCAACATTGGACATGGAAGTCACCGTGGAGGGGACTGACATTAGCCCCGAAGAAGTTTCGCACCAGTATGGTTGGTTCACCGTTGGTGAATCGAAACGCTCCGGTCACGAACGCCAAAGGAATAACCCCGCGGCACACAATGAAACCGATCGCGCCCAGGGACAGGGCAGCATGCGGCACTCTGCCGACTCCTCTGCGAAAAAGCTTGGCCGACGACTTGCTCGACAATCGGTGGCGTCGAACCTACCTCGCCTACCCAAGGGCCTAATCAAGGTGATATTCCGGCCATCGGGCGGCCTCCGTATACTCGAGAGCTGTGGCCAACTCGGCATCTTTCAACTCATCCGGGACGCCGCGGGCCTCACCTTGGCAGAATCATCTGAAGACTGCATGCTACTCAACTTCAAGCAACACACCATACTGGTGGCCACCCATTCCGCGGTACGAGTGGAACGCTACTTAAACATCAAGGAGCTCATCTACGGCGAGAACAAGATCGCCATCGCCTCGTATGTCGCCACGCCGGATGGCAGTGGTAAAGGAGTGATCCAAGGCGTTCCGAAACATCTATCGGACTCTGACATCCTTGCGAACCTTCAGCATACAAGGAATCCTCCAATATATGGAGTCCGGCGCATGGGTGCGCAGTCGCAGACGGTCCTCATTCTCTTCAACGGTGAGCGAGTTCCCCGTTGGATCAGCTTCGGTGGTGGCATGATTCGCTGCTGCCTCTACAAAAAAAAATACGAAGTGTGTTCTTTGTGCGGACAACTCGGACATCGTAGAGGCGTTTGCCCGGACCCGAAAAACGCTCGCTGCCGCGGATGCGGCGTGGCCAATCCTCCTGAGACACATAGCTTCGAACCTGAGTGTGCCTTGTGCGGTAAGGGCCATGAACTGGGCAGCAACAAATGCCGCGAAATCTACCGCACTCCATACATTGTCAGCAAACGCCGCTGGGAACAGGAACGCCAACATCTGACCCAGCATAGCCAAGAGTCGCCGCAGTCTAAAGCAGGGGATGAACAAATTATAAACATCGATCCAGCTCCTTTCCACGACTGGAACCGAAAGGCCGGTCCGCCTCCAAATCCAGGACTCCTTCACACCAGCCACGGAACCCCGGTTTGAACCAGGACGCCGTCGGCACGCAAAAGGTATACGCTGGGCAGATAAAGCCTCCAGAAATCTTAACTCCAACCCCTCTGAGCTAGCAGACCTGAAAGTGCTGGTAGGGAAATTACTTCGTGAGGTCGAGGACCTAAAGAAAGAAAATGCCGCTCTAAAACAGCAACAAATGCAGGCTGAGTCACCGCCTACGACCGATGGCGCCAATAACCCTACCCTCTCTACCTCCGCCGGAGCGGACATGCATGCTGAATCAACGTGGGCACCCCCTCCTAAGCGAAAAGCAGGCGATTCCCTGTCCGAAGGCCAAACACTAGCCGACACCATTCACAAAATTGAAGAAGCGCAAACGCAGACTAACAGCACCCTCATTCAAGTGCAGCTTACAATGACTTCCATCATGGAAGAATTATGCAGACACTGGCAGGAATTAATTAACTTAGGCAGCTGGCAGCAGGAAGCAGAGAGCAGGCTCCTTCCTCACAAAATTCGCAAACCCGCTTCTTCTGAAGCGGTATCCGACTAGCAACAACATGGCGCCACAACCCAATTACACCATCTGGCAGTGGAACTGCCGAGGATTTAGCCGCAAACGAGCTGTACTCCAACAATTCCTCAACAATAAAGACGGACCGGACTTAATCGCACTACAAGAGACATAAACTAATAGCAAGCTAGCTGGGTATCAATCTTTTTCATCGGGGGGTGGAATGCTTGGAGTCACGACTCTTGTCAAACGAAATATTACGGTAGTACAGCACGATACCCCAGTCACAAATGTCACACACGTGCTAGTCGAATTAATTCCACCTAGGAAACCCGACCACAGTCTGTTTGTGCTGAATGTCTATAGCAGCCCAAAGTTACGGAAAGCAAGCTTCGGCCCGCTTTTTCAGGCGTCCCTGAAGCTCGCAGGCAATCACCCCGTCATTTTCACGGGAGACTTTAATGCCCAACACCCGGCTTGGGGTTACGCACAGGAGGACATTAAAGGTAGAAAACTGTGGCTCACCGCACAACAACGTAGGTTGACTCTTCTTACAGATCCACTAGTCCCCACCCGCTGCGGTAACAGTGTTTCCAGGGATACGTCTCCCGATCTGACTTTTGCTAACAATTCGGGCACTCCAACATGGATAAACACTCAACAAAATTTCGGCAGCGATCACTACATATTGGAAATAGTGCCCTCAACTGGCCCCAAACGTCGTAGCGCTCGAGTCCCCACCCTTGTCGATTGGGACACGTTCCGTGCTAAAAGAGCCGCCCGAGAAGCTGATACCTCCGAAATACTAGGCATAGATATCTGGGCACAGGATCTTTGTCAAGATGCCTAAGCAGTTACCCATACGTTAGACCAGGCTGATCACCTGGAGATTGCGGACAGCCGGCTTCTTCACCTATGGGAGGCAAAGAGAGGACTCGAAAACCGACTCAAACGACAGCGGTGGAACCGCAATCTGCGCAGAATAGCTAGGCTAAACAAGGAGATCGAGGATCATGCAGCTAAACTTACTCAACAAAACTGGGATGACATATGCAACCAAATGGATCGCAATATGGGAGTCTCAAAGACTTGCCACTTGCTCCGCCATCTACTTGACCCTACAGGTAGCAGAACCACCCAGACGCAGAACCTGCAGATGCTTGTGCATGGGTATGCAGGCCCACCAGAGGACCTTTTCCTTGAACTTAAAGATAGATATATTGGCAATGCTCCTATCCAAGCCTTCCCAGATTATGCTGGTCCGGAAAACACGCAGCTCGACTCCCCCATTACTGTGGATGAGGTTAGGGCAGAGATTGCCAGGCTAAACTGCAAATCCGCCACTGGCCCAGATGCACTATCCAACAAGATCCTCCGCAACCTGGATGAAGTGTCGCTACAATCACTAACTGAGTATATGCAGAAATGCTGGTCGGAGGGCTCCATCCCACAAATATGGAAAACGGCAGAGATCATTCTCATCCCAAAGCCAGGGAAGGCACTCAGCCTTGAGAACCTCAGGCCGATTTCGCTCACGTCTTGTGTAGGTAAGCTCATGGAGCACGTAGTTCATACCCGCCTCAACCGGTTTATGGAGGAGAACGAGTTGTACCCTCCAACCATGATTGGATTTCGACCAAAACTTTCTACACAGGATGTAATGCTTCAGCTCAAACATCAGATTATTGAGGCAAAAACGCGGGACACCAGAATAATTCTTGGACTTGACCTGGAAAAGGCCTTTGACAATGTCAGACATGATGCGATCTTGGAGAACCTTCATGAACTCGGGGTGGGAGCCCGCACCTTCAACTATATATGCGACTTTCTCTCAGGTAGAAAGGCGCATTTTAAAGTAGGAGGTCTCCACTCGCATGACTTCCCCCTCGGCAACAAGGGCACCCCGCAGGGATCGGTCCTATCACCATTTCTCTTCAACGTTGCAATGTTGAAACTTCCACACCAATTAGCGCAGGTTCCGCAACTCCACCACAGCCTCTATGCTGACGATATCACCTTGTGGACCGCCGAGGGCAATGATGCCGAATTCGAGGAGAGCCTACAGCATGCAACAGATATCGTGGGGAACTAAGTAGACCCTAGGGGGCTGCGGTGCTCTCCAGCCAAATCTGAATTTCTCATATTCCGCAGCATCAGATCCCTTGCGCAAACCCCACCGGCCATCGAACTCAGTATTCGCGGAGTCCCCATTCCTCGAGTGCCCAAAATTAAAATCTTGGGCCTAATTCTACAAGAACACGGCTTCAATAGTGACGTAATTCGGAAGCTTCAGGGAACCTCGCAGCAAATTATGCCACTCATTCGCCGCACTAGTAACCGCCACTCGGGCTTGAAGGAAAGCAATACTCTCCGTTTAGTACAAGCCTTTGTGATAAGCCGCATAGCTTACGTATGCCCTTACCTACATCTCAAGTCAGCTGAAAAAGAAAAAGTGCAGGCCATAATCAGAAAATGCGTCAAATAGGCAGTTCGGCTACCCATGCACACAGCGACTGAGAAAGTGTTAGGTCTCGGTCTTCATAACACCCTAAGCAAGATTATTGAAGCGGTAACCGTCTCGCAGTACGAACGACTATCGGCCACACCAACTGGCAGACACATTCTGTCCACACTAGGCATAACATATGAACGACAAGGCGGACCCACAACTGACCTTCCCAAACATATACGCCAGCTTCTGGTCATTCCTCCACTACCTCGGAACATGCACCCAGATTTCCACGCTGAACGTCGTACAGAGAGAGCAAAATCATTAGGCAAACGCTTTCTTAATGATACCTCTGTGGTATATGTAGATGCGGCAGATTATTTGGCTGACAAGATGGTAGCTGTGGTCACCACGGAACGTGGTACACTCATAACTGGGGGCAGTATACGCACTCAGCACACACATGTTGGAGAAGAAACAGCCATTGCTCTAGCCATTGTGGGATACTCGGCAGAAACCATTGTCAGCGACTCAAAATTGGCTATACGTAACTACACGTTTGGAAGAATCTCCCCACAAGCAGCACGGATTCTGCTAAATTATCAGCCCACGCGGCGCATTCGCCTAATCTGGACGCCTGCTCATGCTTCCCTTGCTGGTAATGAGGCGGCTCATAACCTAGCTCGAGAACTGTCCCGCCGAGCTGGGTCGTGCAGCCCACCCGCCCTATATTCTGGCAAGGACAGGTTGTTTTCTTACAGAGAAATCCTGCAGCACTACAGGCTTGCAAGACTTAGATTCCCCCCAGCAGATAAAACGCTCTCCAAGCAACAGGCCAAAGCCTGGCGTAAACTTCAAACTAACACCTATCCAAATCCCCAGTTGTGTAGCTTCTATTCGGAAGGACTCTACTCAAACAAATGCAAAAATTGTGATGCGAAAGCCGATCTAAATCATATCATCTGGAACTGCCCGCTGTCCCTACCCGCGAGTCACTTCATTACCGACTCTGCTCATTGGGAGGCTCTATTGCTCAGCCCCGACCCGGGGATACAGATCAAGCTCCTCCAGCTGGCTGGAGACGCCGCCGCTGCCCAAGGGATAGCGGCCGCCGTTTAAGCGGGGGGTGACTTCGTGTCGCTCCTCTAGATCCGCAGGAAATAGTTTCACAACCAACCAACTTCAGGAAAAAAAAAACAGTACTTGTACAACTTTTTATACAGATGGCTCAAAAACTGATTTTTAATTTGGAAGTGCAGTCGTACAAGGGAATAGCAATTATATAGTGAGGCTACTACAGTGGGGGGGGGGGGGGGGGGAGGAGGTGCATCAACTTTCACTGCCGAATGTTACGCCGTGTCTGTAGCCTTTGAACAAATAGTAAAACAACATCGCAAACAGTATTATTTACACAGACTCCCTAAGTTTACTTACAGCCCTCCACTCTAGAAATGCAGTCATTCGTATACTTGGTGATATCATGCACAACATAGTAATAGCCACAGCTAAAGGACAAAAACTAAAACTCTGCTGGGTACTGAGTCATATCGAAATTAGAGGCAACGAGAGAGCAGACTTCTGCGCTGCTCATGCGCGTGACAAGCAAATCAAGAAAGAAATATTCCATTAAAAGATTGCATTAACTTAAAACATCGTAGCATAAGACAGAAATGGAAGTCCGCGTGGGACATCGAAGTAAAAAAAAACGTACTACACGATGCAAAACCAGTTATAGGTGAACGGAAGTCATGCACCCACCAGGAACGTTTCAAGGAATTGATTATATGCCGTCTTCGTATAGGACACACGCACCTCATACACAATTTTCTGCTGACAAAACAAGATCAACCTGTTTGCGAAAAATGCGGACATGAAGGTATGATTAACCACGTTTTAATTTCTTGTGCGAAACTTGAAAAACTAAGGATAAAGTACTTTACGCAGTTTTATAACGAATACATTCCTTTTATACCGCACTGCTTTTAGGAGATGATGCAATTGTTTTTATATCATGTGTTTTTAGCTTTCTTAACGAAACGGGATTTCTCAAGAGACTTAAGTTTTTTGCGCACTGGTTTCGTTTGAATTCCAGTACAACTCAACCACTTTCTCATGCCGGAGAAGAAGGCTGAGGCTTTTATTTTGATTGGTTGGGAGCCTCGATATCTTAGCGCAGCCAAGGAAAGCTACTGAGGTTACCTAGCCCTATTTAAAGTTTTTACTAGTAGCCTTTTCTAAAATTTTTTTGTGTTCACTGGGTAGTATTAACGTTTGAGGGCCTCTACACCAAGGAAGATACTTACATTTCTATAATATTCAACAAAACAATTTTCCTATACCGTGTTCTTGGCGCATGATGGCTTCAGTTGCCTATGTGGCATAAAACCCAACAGAACACAACACAGAAGTCGTCTTTCTGAAAATGCCGAAAGAACGCGACCAACGACCGTTGACATCAGCATCGGCTGTGACTGGTTGCCAATGCGCACTTTGTGCACACAAAGCTCCTTCCTCCTCGGGCTGCTAGCAGTATTGAGCAATAGAGTGATACCGCCTGGCTGCCCTTCACGACTTAGATCCGAGGGTTATAGAAGTCGATGGGATGAGGGGGATGGGATACATGTTTGTCGTCGCGTGTCCAGAGCTTGGTTGGGCCAGGCCGCCTCAGAGCACAGATGACAACTGCATGGAGTCCGGAAACTCGACGAGAGGTCTGAAGGACTGCGGACACGCACCCTGCGCACATGCGTGGTATTATTATCTACGTGGGCTGTGAGGTTAGCCCCATCGCTAGGGAAAAAGTGGGGGCGGGAGACAGCTATGTCCCCGACTTTTCCGCGCCGATGGTCTTGAAGTCCATGTTCTGATGTGTCAAATAATTGAAAATACGACTCTTGGAAAACAATGGACCCAGTTCCTATGGATTCTGCAAATTTGCGTTGAGGTTAGCCCCATCGCTAGGGAAAAAGTAGGGACGGGAGACAGCTATGTCCCCGACTTTTCCGCGCCGATGGTCTTGAAGTCCATGTTCTGATGTGTCAAATAATTGAAAATACGACTCTTGGAAAACAATGGACCCAGTTCCTATGGATTCTGCAAATTTGCGTTGCTTACCTTTGCTTCTGGTGGAATATTGTTATCCTCCTTTGGCTTTTGTGCGCTTTGTTTCGTTCAGGCTGATCATCTTTGATTTGTGTTCTTAGGCTTCCTATTTCCTGACGAACAATCGAATTACGCACTCAACGAGGCCATTGCAGCTGTTCCCAGAATGCCTAAAACTAATTAACCTATATGAATGCTGCTAGACTTGTGCTACCATAGACAAAGGGAGTTTCTTCTCCGCAGGTCTCGGAGTGTGTGTGTATTCACTGCACGTCGTAATCCCTAATATCCCGACTCATTCGCCTTAGGAAGTGGCGCCATCAGAGCTGACGACAGGCGTTATCCGAAGCGTGTAGTCAAGCAAACCAACTGCGCAGAGGACGGAGATCACAGCGGCCAAGGGGCGTCCGGCCATCCCTCCTGTGAGTGTTCGGGTTCCCTACCTTTTTAGTGAGGCCAAAGGGAATTGCGTTATCGCCTGGTTGTGCTCGGGTGACAGCCGTGGAACATCGAGCTTTAAATCACCCTAGAGTGCACACTAAGTACTCTCACGGGCTATTTGCAAATGAAAGGGAAGATAAAAGTAAGTTTTTTTGAAGTGGTTCTGTACGGTCCAGTAGTCTTTGACTGTTACGACCCCTGCAATCTAGAGACTACATCAGACCAATGCAGTCTGATATGGTTGTATATAGGGTTTGAGAGTTTCAGTTGGAAGCCTCCCCCAAAAAGGAATAGAAGTGCCTCAAATTAACACTTACAAATTTGATGTAAAAGAAATAGGTCAGTATTATTGCAAGCAGTGTGCTGCTGTGTCATAATGTGGCTGTTGAGTACGATATACATTTAAAGATGAAAATTTGGTAAGTGGGGAAGCTTGAGCGTGATGAGACGCTGGTGTTGAATAAGCAGTACGGTTTTGCGATTGTAAGCATTGTGAAGCTAGCTTGCACGAGTATGCAAACTAGAGAACACCACCTCAATGCAATTATAAGCTAAAGACTGTTTCTTCACTATTGTCACCAGCTTAGACCTGCTCGGTGCTTAAGTAGCTTTATCAACTTTATGTCGGACACTGCCACGAAACCTTGCATGGACGTCACGAAAAGTTATCATGTCGAGGCTACCTTGACGACTGACCGACTGAGCGGCAGTTCTGTCACTAATACCCCTGTCACACGGTCACTCTAAAGGCACTTTGAGCTAATGCTCCTTTATGCTCCCAAAGGAGCACTACTTCAAGGGAGTTCGTCCGTGCTACACGGTCGCGGAACGACCTTCGCAAGAAGTTTTTAGCGCCCTCATCGGCGAAAAGCGTTATTAAAATTGCAAACCTCACTGCACATCTAAATACAGAAATGTCACATTTTTTTAGTAAATTAGTTTTATAACCGTATTATGTTAAAGCAATAAACAACATGGCCGACATGGCGGCATATTTACCGTGGCTACCGTGACGCTCGTATATCTGGAACGAGAGTATGGCGTGGTGAGACTGCCACAAAACAAATGATCTTATATATTAAAACACCACTAATCTTATGAAGTGAATTTACAAAATGAAAATTGAACGTTTCTTTTCTCAATTTATGTATGCTGTTAACTCGCTGGGAGAGAGAGTACTCCCTTGAAGCCTCAAAGGACGAACTCGAGCTGCCTTGTTTCGAAGCTCCTTTGAGCTAGGTGTCCTTTGGCGCGTCCGTGTGGCAGCACGCGTTCGTCCTTAGAGTAATGGAGCATTAGTTCAAAGTACCTTTACAGTGTCCGTGTGACAGGGGTATTACATCAACACGCAGAATGCCTTAAGTCCCGACATCTCGCTGAACCCAACGGAACACTTCACCCATGACATATGTCAAACTAGTCCTTAGAAGCAAACTTCCACTTGGGGTTTTGTCTGCCATCTATTTCTCATTTAACATACGTTACATTTTTATTGACGATCGCAGTTCCTTCCATAGGCACACCTCCAAGCGCCACCAATTGAACGTTAATTTTTCGTAAAAAAACATTACATGCTCACAAAAAACGCCGAAGTTGTGTGAGTGACTTTTAACAACCCAGCATTTTCACTTTAAATACTTGAAAAAAAAAGCCAGTAGTTCATACGCCGAACAGAGAAAAACTGAAAACTGCGTTCTGAAATAACGATGCAGAAAGAGTTCGCCGACATTTAAAAAATAAAAACCACAAGTTAAATCCTTAGTTTAAGGGACTCCCCCCTCAGGAGGTTAGCCAGCCAAGGTATCGACTGATTAGTGACACACCACGAGCAGGCGACAACACATTTTATTGGTGGAAAACGGAACAACACAGTAATAAAAAAACAATGAGTTTGTACCGCGTTCCGAGCCACGGGGCAGCAGTTACACCAGCGGAACAACTCAGTAGTGTCTGAGCTCCGCAGCGGTGAGCTGGGTTCTGAAATCTGCACTCAGATGAGACAATACGCTCCATCAAATTGCGCGATGGCAATCGGCCTTCCACACTACGCGATTAGTTGGGAAGGTCGCCGCTTCCTCCGAACGCCGATGGCCAGACCCCACACTTGCTCAACGTGCAGCCGGCGAAGCACTTGCCTGACATGCGCCATTTTGTTGAACTCGGATGCACCCGTTCGCACCTGCAAGGCACCGGATGACCCATGTCGGCACGCGCAGCATGCTGCATGGAGCCATGGGGCGCAGTGAGCCCCGCTATATATAGCAATGCAACAGGAAGTGCATCTCAAAGGAGGCCTTTCAGCCAACCGCGTCGACTGAATGCCATGACCTAACGGTTTATCCCCTTGCTTACTAGTGTGACACTTATGGTAGCTGACAGGCGCATGAAAGTTATTCGTGACATTACCTCACTCCTGTCGACGGCTTTGCTGGAGGGCGTGTGTTGAAATGCATTCACCGCTGCATTATTGAGTTATATGCGACTACAGTGCTTCTAGATGATCAGTGTTTCGCCGTAATTCTCACGGCGTGAGGCCTTCATGGTCCGCCTTTTAATGGAACACGCTATGGTAACCACGCTGAAGAAGGATAAGCGCTTTCCTTCGCGTGTTGGAAAGCGTCTGAGGTGAGATGGAAGGTGGGAGAAGAATGGATCTCGCAGCCGACAGCAAACTGGGATCTCTGACCAAGAGCGAGTGAGATGATGTGAAATAGCAGCTGGGAGGAGAGTGCGAGGTTGCGCAGCCTTGGTTCTAGCAGAAATGGCGTCGCATATGTAACGCTACGCCGCAAAAAGCCACAGAACATGCACTTGCACAGAGAAGCTCGCGCTGAGTATAGAACCTCACGCGGAAATGTACAAACAAAAATTTTGATCCTGATACAAAGAGGTTCAGCCAGTCTCCCCCAGTATATTACACTAATGTGATACATCACAGGACACTGAGAAGTGAAGCAATTATACTATCAATTCTTCGCTTCTTAGACAGGGAACCATTTTTTTTTGGGGGGGGGGGCACTAAGACAAGCTTAAGTTTTGGAAAACCACTTGGGTTTGTCTCAGAGAGGGGCTGTCAATTTTTTCTCCTATAACTTCATCTGTAATGATAGACAATTCATTATGCTCAAGCCTCCACTCTTGTTCTTATCGCAAAATCGTAGCTTGCGTTTACAAGTTCTCGTAAGATTCGGTGTCAAAACCATTCTTACAGCAACTCCTGCGATTAATCGCAGTTTCCTCCGGGGAGCATACCAGCAAGTCCCGCTACCCGAGAAGAAAGCGAGAGAGAGTCAAGTCCATGGACAGCGACGAGAACTCCTACGAACAATACCTGTGTGAGCACCCCACAAAAACCTGTTACTAGCTTCCTTAGGAAACTCGCGCACGTCATAAATAAGCTTAGTTGTCCTTAGCAACTGCGTGGGCATTGGCAATGCAGGATGGCATGTACAGGACTGCACGAAGTCTTCCGTAGAAGACTCTTTCTAGCTGGTCTTTCTGGCTCTTTGTCTTACGTTCCGGAGCAGCATTTGGAAAACTACTTTACGCTGTTTATGTCTCACACGTTGAAGGAGCTCGTTGAAGATTGCCTTATAATTGATGACCAAATGAGGCTTAGGCGCCTACGGACACACATATTTCATGAGTATGTAAACTACTTCCTCTTCTTTTGAAGAAACCATGTTGCGCATAAAAAGACAACCACAGGAAAGGCCAAAGGAACAGAAAGAGCGCTCTTTCTGTTCCTTTAAAGCTTCTTATTTACAATACTCTCTTTTTTTCTTCTTTGTATTATTGTGTATTGGTATGGGGTACCACGACACGTACAAATCTTGAAAGAATACATATACTTCAAAAAAAAATTGTTCGAGCACTTTTTAATGTACCGTATCATTCCCATACTTCACAGCTATTTTCGAAAGCAAACATAATACGCGCGTTTAATCTTTATAACTATAAGTTAAGTCTGGCTTTCAAACGGGAGGTGAAAGAAAATCTCAAGTTTTTTCATGAATTATCAGATCTCGATAAAAACACACATTCCTACACCACCCGTTACACAGAACCGTGGAAAGTGGTCACTGCGCGGGTAAATTATTCCAGGCAAAAAGTGTCATACACACTGCCAACCCTTTTAAATTCATTTCACAAATCAGGTATAGATTTGCATACGATTTCTGTACGAACCCTACGCCAACATTTCATTAACAATCCTTGCTTACAATAACAACTAAAAGTGTTATCTTGCCTTTTGTTATGTTTACCTGCTGTGACTATCAAGTGTGCGTGCATTAATTTTGAATATTGTGCTTTCTGCGAGTTCTTTGTTTTATTTTTTTGTTGTTGTTGTCCTATCGCTGCCTGCTTTGTAGGGAGGCTGCGGGCTTCAGTCAAGTCGCTTGTTGTCAAGCGGCTTTTATCCGCAGTCTCCCCCATCACTGATGGAAATAAACAAGTTATTATTATTATTATTATTATTATGGTTTCTTCAAAAGCAATGTACCAACTTGCCCAACAAGAAGTACTTCCTATTCCTGTGCCTTGCTCTGACTTGAGCCAGCAAGCATTGCATGCAAAATGTCCGCCTTCTCGTTGCGCCTTCTGCGAATCCCCGTCCTGGACACTGTGCTTGCAGTTTGCGACGACTGCGGGAGCGACCACCCCGGCGACTGCCCCGTACACGGACCGTTGACACACATCAGGGACACCGAGGTGAGTGCGAAGCACGTGCATGCTGAGAGTGAAACGCTGCCTTGGAGTCCCATCCGTATCTGGCTATTCTCAGTCCGCACGGACAGAGCCGACGCAGAACACGACAGGCAATGTGCCGAATGGAGAGGGCAGTCCTTGATTCCAGAATTTACCTTCACTTGGCATAGCATGCATCCATAACGGGAACTGTCCACTGCAGCCACTCTTCCAGTTTTTCTCCTTTCACCGCATCTTTGTGTCTTACCCGACCCACATGGCGGCACATCGCTCATGAGTGCACTCACATCGCCTCACTCACTCACTCTCGCGCCTGTGAGTGTCAGTTGGTTTGGAGTGGGTGTGCAAGTGCGTGTATGTGTGAGTGAGGGGATATGATTGTGAGTGAGTGGATGTGAGTGTGTGTAGTGATGAGTGGTGAATGGATATGAGTGATGAATGGATGTGAGCTGACGTGAATGAGGGCGAGTGGTCGTGAGTGGATGTGAGTGGCGTGTGGACGCGACAGCGATGTTTGTCGCGTTTTTTTTCGCAATGAAGGTATCGGCTATTCATGTTGTTGACAGCTGAGGGAAGCAAATATTCATTGCCGAAGGCGCCTCAAGGCAGCATAAGACATCATGCCGGTGTTTTTGGACGACCGCAGCAGGGCATTTCGCTGGCGCAGGAACGTCAATCTTTCGTTACTCTTCTCCCTACTAGTTGGCAATTGGCGTGGGCGCACGCCCTTCGCGGGTGACCTGAGTCGCTACGAATTACGTCAGATCTTTTGATCTAAATTCGAATTGCCACTGCTAGAAATGCAGATTCTCTTGTCAGTACTTCTACATGCAGGATTCGTAGCGGTCCTTGAAACCCTTAAAAACCCTTGATTTTTAAAACGCTATATTCAAGGCCTTGGAAACCCTTGAATTTTTTTAGGTGCTGGAAAGTCCTTGATTTTTACGCTCGGCTAGGCTTAGCGGAATTGACAGAGCGTCTGTCCACATTCATGAAGTCCTAATCCAAGTCAATCCAGTGTACTTTTTCTTGACCATTTCCTCGTGGTTAGCGTGGTTCACGGGCTATGAAGAAAACTCCCAAAGTTTTTCCGCTATGCCAGGAAGGTGCAAGTTTCAACGGTCCTGGCTGGACCATGATGTTTATAAGCAGTGGATTGCTCCGGATCCCTCGGACTGTCATCGCGCGAAGTGTAGGGCGTGTTGTAAAGCATTTGACGTTTCCTCCATGGGCGAGTCGGCAATTAAAAGCCACATGAGAAGCGCAAAGCACATTGCAAACGTAAAAAATGGAGCGCAAGGAAACTCGATTCGGAACTACGTGGCGGCTACAGTCAGTGAGCGACCGGAAAGCGTCATGCCTTCAGTGTCATCAGACTTGCGTCATGCGTGCGGTATGAACGAACTTGTGAGCGATGTCGAGGTACGGTGGACTTTGAAAGTGGCAGCTTCCCACTACTCGTAAAATTCGTCTTCGCACACAGGGGAACTGTTCCAAAAGATATTTCCCGACAGCCTTCTCCTGCGGTGAAAAGAAATGCGCGTACGGCCTTTGTCACGGCCTGCGGCCGTATTTTCTCTCGTGTTTGCAGCGCGAAATAGTGCACTGCGGCTCTTACGCTGTCCTGTTCGATGAGTCATTGAACGACTACCTTCAGCGGAAGCAGATGGATATCCAGGTGCGGTACTGGGACGCCGTTTCTGAACGTGTAACTACCAGGTACTACACATCAGTCTTCATGGGACACAGTACGGCAGAAGACATCCAGGAAAAGCTTTTGAGTGCCTTGGATTGGTTGCCACTTTCAAAAATAGTTCACTTGTCTATGGATGGGCCCAATGTGAATTTGAAATGCTTCAAAAATTTGCAAAGTCACCTTAAGAACAACTATCAAGTTCAGTGCCTGGAGTTGGGGACTTGTGGTCTTCACACTCTGCACAATGCGTACAGAGCAGGTGTTATGACCAGCAAGTGGTGCCTGGATACCCTCCTTTCAAGCCTAAGTGGCCTGTTTCACGATGCACCTGCACGGAGAGATGACTTTGCCTCTGTTACTGGCCAGACAACATACCCTCTCAACTTTGTCTCGCACCGCTGGGTTGAAAATGTACCTGTTCTTGAGCGCGCCATTCTTTTGTGGCCCGATGTGACACAAGTATGTGCAATGCATTAGAGTGAAACAAGTAAGTTTGCCTAAGTGTATTGCATTCCAACGTGTGTGTGATGCCTGCGCTGATCCGCTGACGCCAGCAAAGCTTCAATTTGCTCTGAGAATTGCAATGATATTCAAGCCATTTTTGACTGAATACCAAGGTAACAAACCTCTGGTGTTCTTTTTAGCAAAGGACCTTGAAAGTGTTGTGAGAAAACTAATGACAAGGTTTGTAATGTGCTCTGTGGTAGCAGTAGCAGCGTCTGCTGGAATCTTGAGCCTCTTGAAGATTGACATCGATGATCCAAAGAACCATGCTCCCCTTGAAAAAGTAGACATTGGTCATGCAGCAGAACAAGTTGTGAAAGCTGCCAAGATAAGTGCAAAGGATGTGTTTGCATTTAAGATGGAGTGCAAACAGTTTCTGATTAATGCAGCGAAGAAGATATTGGATAAAAGCCCACTAAGATACTCTCTTGTTAGGGCCCTCTCTTCTTTAGTTCCTGTGCGGATGTGTTCAAGGCCGGATGAGTGCCTTACAGGCTTTAGGAAAGTTTTGGGTGCCCTCATTGAAGCAAACCGGTTGAGCGAGCACCAGCGAGGTGCACTTCTCGCCGAGTACACAGAGTTGCTCCAGGAAAAAAAGGACACCCTTGGATCATTCGAGAAGCATTCCAAAAGTTTGGATGAGTTTTTTGCAATCTTTTGAAGTTCCGTTCTTCAAGCTCAAACCTCCGGGGTGTGGTCAAAGTTCTGCTTATTTTAAGTCATGGTCAAGCTACTCTAGAAAGAGGATTTAGCATTAATCGCCACACCTCCATTGAAAACATGAAGGAAATGTCTTACGTGTCGCAAAGAATTGTGTGCGATGCAATAGATAAGGCGGGAGGCATCCTTCAAGTTGAAATAGCAAAGGAGCTGCGGACATCTACTTCAGCCGCATGGAACCGGTACCAAGCGTACCTGGAGGAGCAGAAGCAGCAAGATGCTCAGAAGTTGAGGCAGTCAAAGAGTAGCCTTATTGAAAATAAAATTGAAGCCAACAGACACAAGAAAAAGAAACTAGAAAAAACTATTGTGGACTTGACGGCAGCTGCAACAGTTACTCCGAAAAAGCTGAAGCAGCAAATGACATCACATATATTGTGAAATCAAACAGTCTTAGAAAAACTGCAAAAGAAAAGATGCAGGACCTTCAAGCAATTGATCGTGCGATTGCAGCAAAATTTCAAGCACTTTCTTGATATGCTTAACGAGTGTGTGCTTCAAGGAAATGTGTGTGTGTTTACTGATATGTGTTTTAAGGTGGTTTATGCCTCTTTCCTTTCTTTTTCAATAAAATGAATGATTTTGTTGTTGAAGAATTTCTTTTTTGGTCCCAACTGCTAAACACATTGTTTGAGGTCCTTGAAATTGCTATGCCAGGGCCTTGAAAGTCCTTGAAAACTCTTGAATTTTTTCAACTAAAACTGCTACGCTCATATACGAAGAATTTCAATTCGTGCTGCTAAATCAACGACGGACAAATGATCTGCGATAACTAGCATAAGGTGGTATCTCCAGTACTAGAGTGGACGCTTATTTTTTAACGCGAGAGCGTTAAGGAACTGGTGTAGCAGAAAATCCGGCGTCGTCATTGACCGCGAGCAGCAAAAAACCACGAATATCAAGAAAAGCAAACTGGGATTCATGTGGGCCACATAGATCCACGTGCTCTCTTGTTGTCATCACAACCTGCCCATCGGATTGTGAGCAACTGCCCGCCATGGCGGTTGGCAGTTAAAATGATTGGTCACTCGGTAAGAACAACCTGGGGCACAAAAAGCCGACCTGCTGCAGCGCCTGCCATCGCACGGCTCTGGCCGTGATTTTTTGCTATAGAACTGAGCCCACGTGAAGAACGTGACGCATTTGGTCCGGCTCTTGAAGTGCACAAGCTCGGCTCAAGCCCCGAAACGGCGCGAAAAGCAAGGGCTCTTTTCGGTAATGCCAGTTCTCCCTAATTGTTCCTCTCGTTTACTTGAAGGAGCAGTTCATCGCATATCAAGCATATATGTTTTTTGTCTGTATGCTTTACGCCAGACATAGTAACGCCTTGATGCCAAAGAGATAGATGAAGTGGTAATATTTAATGCTTTAATCTTCGCAATAAATGAATTTCCTTGCCGAAGGTGACCAAAAGGTGCGGCAATTTTCTGGGATATGAGGTGGGAACCAAATTGGCCGCACCCATTTTGATTGGCTGGACGTAGAGTTCAAACTTAATTCTTCTACGCTCGGGAGAGGTATCGAAAATCTAACGTCTCTTAGTGTTATCTTCTCGCCCTTGAAGAAGCAAACTACAGAAAAAAGCAATAGCAGCGAATGGACTGTACTCGAAGAGCAAAAGCGAGCTGAGGATTAAGCTCCCCCACAATCTCCCCAGAGTAAACAAAACCGTTTTTATTCACAATCATGAAAAGACTGCCGTCAGCATCAATGTACGAGGAAATACGCCACTGGCGATTTGGGCTGCTGGAAGCTGCCCCGCAAATCCAAAACGTCATACGAGCTTCCGCTGCATGTGTGCAAGGCGTGGCTCTGACTTGCCGCGCCCAATCATGGGCACTAGTAATATTTCTTCATTCGTACTTTCTCTCTGTCGGCACATGGAATGAGCTTCCTTGGGAGCCATCGGGTTACAGGTTGAAATTTATTCGTTCACATCATCATTTAAGTCAAAGTTCCTCCTCCATCATTGTACGTGGTTTAAATACTCTTCAGACACAATGCGCACCAATAAGGTCTGGTTCAGCCCTGGTGCGGAGACGCCCGTAATGCAGCAATGTTTTTTCTTCCCTTCGGAGATGGCGCAGATCAACATCGGATACAGGGTCTCGCCACTTAGGTGACACCATCGCACATCTGGTCCTCAGCTGGGCTTTCTCCATGTCACCGCCGCGGCCCAGCTCCATTCTCCACCAAAGTCGGACGCGAACCTTTGCGTATCGCACCCACGCAAGGACATCAGTGCTGAAGTCTTCACCAATTTCTGCCACATGGGGCAACCCGGAGGTAGCACAACCTACAAGCCAGCGGGATTCACGCATGAGATTCGATCCACCCTCCCTCCTGGTATACATGGGGGTGTGGTCACCGAACTGAGACACACCAATGCTAATCCCTTCAGACTGCGGCGACGACTCGCCGCTGCGCACATGCCGCCATTGCGTGCAGATGGCTTGTCACTGCCTCCGGACTCTCCCCCTGCGTCCCTCCCTTGAGTACGTCTCGCCGCCACGTGGGCCACGTTGTCTGCTGGCCGAACTTACCCGAGGGGGAACATTCATTACTGAAGTTCTTCCACTTTACCAAGGCTGGCTCGAAGAAGCAGCTCATTTCCGGTCCATAGGTAACCTTGCGGCAGGCGTCGAGCGCAACACCACTGGTCGAGTGCTATGAGCTTCTGAATTTTTTACCTTTGTGTTTTTAATTCTGTATGTTAGTGGATCAGCTTCTGTTTGCAAGCTCTGATTTCAGCAATTCTAGCTGCACTGACATCTGGGCAGCATCGGGAATCCTTTCAAGCGGATAATGCGATTGCCTCTAATAAATTCTTAATGTAGATTTTTCCCAGTATCGTCGTCCCGTTTCAAACGGGCTTGTATCGCATTATGGCTAAAAAGTTAGCTACGTACGCATCCTTCCACACAAGACGTTTCCTCGACCAACGACGCGGCGGAGTACAGTGAGAATAATTATGTGCAGTGTTCGCACCCTCATCATCTAGGGGGGCGCCAAGTCTGCTCCATGACTTTTTTCTGTTAGACCTTTTCCTTCATTTATTATAGTGCAGTGTTCTCGGCACGCAGGTTTTTTGTCGATACTGGCGCACGAGGTCCCGTGAAACTGCGTTCCAAGTGTTCACTTCCCAGTTCTATTGGAGGCGATCTTTTCATTTTCTTCTTTTGCTATTAACAAAAAAAGATCAATCATATTTTTTTTGGCTTAGATATAAGGAGAATTTTTTCGGAAGCACGTTGTTAAATTGATGCCTCAGCAGCGCAGGGGCTGTTTTCCTCTGCGTATGTTACACATGAATGTATGAGCTACTGCTCAATAATGTTTTGTATAGCTTGCAATTGCATCATTCCTCAACTTAGCACTCATGTTTGATCCTAAAGCCCCAGGTGAGAGGAGGTTTGGAAGTAGGGGCCGCTGCGCTGAAACTATGCTCCCCCAATGACGAACCCTGCGCACGCCTATGGACAGGGTTAAAAAACGTGTCTAAGCATGTTAGCTGACGCTAAACACGCACTATTCATCTTAGCAGCAAGCGCGGGAGCACACGTGCGTAAGATTGATTCGGGACATGAATATGCGAGAAAAATGACCACTTCCGTCGAGTATCGAAACTGCGAAATTTG
The DNA here is from genome assembly GCF_052857255.1 of Amblyomma americanum. Classification (NCBI taxonomy): domain Eukaryota; kingdom Metazoa; phylum Arthropoda; class Arachnida; order Ixodida; family Ixodidae; genus Amblyomma; species Amblyomma americanum. Next base: position 115,103,648 of record NC_135500.1, on the reverse strand, counting down.
GCCAGAGACCCCGGCAGAACCCCCGGTTTCTCAAGAACACATCTTTGCGAACCAGGCTATGCAGGGGGGCCACGAGCGTAGTTGGCCGCGGAAGTAAATATTTGATTCCTTCCGTTTATCGAAAACAAGGAAACAGTGAGTAAACGTGAATGTGAGCGAGTGGACATGAGCGTCAGTAAAGGGTGGTGAGTGTAAATGGTCGTGTGTGACTGCACGTGAGTGTGAGTGGCTGGATGTGAGTGTGAGTGGCCGTGAGTGTTATTGAGCTACATCTCATGGTGACGAGGTATGCCCTGACCACATTATTCAGCGGACAACCGCTACTGAGTGAATTACTGCCCCCTTCGTTTTATCATGATTACCCGCCAACATGTCACATATCAGGAAGTCCTCTTTTCAACATAGATTCCTAGGACAGCGGCGTCCACTCAGATGCAAAGAACAGAGTTTTTGTCTATGTAATTGCAGCTTCACTGAGGCTGATTGATGTAGTGAGTGTGGTTTTCTAGTGAATGCTGTGAAACACAGAAGCTGGGAGCAGTGCATGCATCCACGAGAAGGACTGCCGCTCGCAGGTGGAAGCCGGGGACTCGATGCGTGCCAACAGGACCCTCCCCAAAGGTCTGTCCATCCGCCGCTGTGCCCTCAAGCCCACGGGGTTCGGGGTCTTCACGCTAAAACCGCTGCCCAGGAGGGTGTTCTTCGGCCCCTACGAAGGTATAAGAGTGGAAGACAACGGCGATTGCAACGCCTACACCTGGCAGGTGTGTCTATTACGAGGCCTGCTTAGAACCACCGTGACTGCGTTTTGAGCGCAGGCATCTTCTGTCTTCTATTATAATAGCTCTAAAGGTGAAATAATTTCTAGTCGCTTGCTTTGCCACCACCTGATGAGGGTCAGAGAAATGTCTTAGTGTATTCCACCCGCACGAACAGCAGATCATATCACGCGCGCTGCGATTCAAGTGCTCATGATAAAATAATTAATAATAATTGGTTTTTGGGGGAAAGGAAATGGCGCAGTATCTGTCTCATATATCGTTGGACACCTGAACCGCGCCGTAAGGGAAGGGATAAAAGAGGGAGTGAAAGAAGAAAGGAAGAAGAGGTGCCGTAGTGGAGGGCTCCGGAATAATTTCGACCACCTGGGGATCTTTAACGTGCACTGACATCGCACAGCACACGGGCGCCTCAGCGTTTTTTCTCCATACAAACGCAGCCGCCGCGGTCGGGTTCGAGCCCGGGAACTCCGGATCAGTAGTCGAGCGCCCTAACAACTGAGCCACCGCGGAGGGGCTGATAAAACTTTCGCGGTACGGGTTTACGTTTGGCACTCCATATACAGACCTAGGTCTTCCAATGTTGCTTCCAGCGGGATAGCGGTGTCCAGCGCATAAGGATAGGCAAAATTTCCACCGTCACCACATAGAATTTCATGGTGCCTTTTTACCTTGAGCTCATGGCCTGACATACATGCAAACTCCTTCGTGGTGTTCCCAGGTTCGCAAGAACGGCAAGGAGTTCCTGGTGGACGGTCGTCCACTCGACTGTTCCAACTGGATGCGATACGTGAACTGTGCGGCCAGTCCGCGGGAACATAACTTGGTGGCCTACACGCGCCAAGGTAACATCTACTACAGGACGTGCAAGGCTGTCGGCACGGGCGAGGAGCTTCTCGTGTCATGCAGCCCATCGTGCGCCCGGGAGCGAGGGCTGCTCACGAAGCCAGGATCTTCTCGGCCACCCGGAGACGGTGAGGGGTTCGTCACTTTTCGCGTATGTGATTCACTTCACGTGGGCAGGGTTTTATCACCTCGGGCTCGCAACGATAAATCAATGTTGTGCGAATGAAATAAGATGCCTGCGGCTACAGAATGCCCAAGCGACGTGCTTAAACGCGCGACCAGCTTAAGATATGAACTCGAGCCTACCAGAAGCTTGACAGAACGCTAACATTATCTTAATTCATTAGAAAGCAGACGCCAAGGACTTGAAAAATTACTTTTTTACTGTACGTTCGCCGTTCAGGCATAGTCCACGCATTGTGCTGCGCTTGCGGTTGTGTGTCGGTCGAGGTGATGTGGTACTGCATTAATTGGAGCGGATTGTGGATTACGCTCCTGCTTGGTTATGCTAACAAGTGCTGCGTGCCCAATTGCAGATTAATATGAAACGGGAGCCTAAAAAGCAAGTTTTCAAGTTTCCCCGGGATGAAGAACAGATCGCCTGGATTAGGGCTATACCACGAGCAAATGCTTTTTAAGATGTTTGGAACGTCTCCAAATAACAGTTTGTCTGAAAAATAGGATAGACTTAACGCTGCATTATAGAAAAGTGTCTGTAAACTAGGAAACGTGTTACAGCTGTAAGCAACGAATCCAGCACTTCAAGAGATAGCTTCTTTGTCAAGTTACAGCTGCTTTTTAAACAATATTGAACGTCCCTCAAGGTTTGCGTACTTCCTTTTTTTTAGGCCGACATCGTGCGAGAGGCCTCCCACACCGACCAGCTTACAGAGAGGACAACAACTGCGCCGCTTTCGCACAGGCACAATCCCAACAAAGTTTCTAGAATGCCCCTGATCTTTTTAAGCCATGCACCGCAAGGGATGTCCTCGTTGTTCTTATGTTATGAGTGTGGTCTCTTTTGAGCAGTCAATTGCTCCCGTATGTGAAAAGCGGCACGTGCCGTGCATGCCTTCGCCGATGTGCGCCGTGAAAGCCGCGGCATTTTGTAGCTATAACTACCAAGTTCTTGTCCGCTATTCATCCCTCGATAATTAAACTCAGTTTATCAAAAGGTGCACTACAGAACCTTGAGGCACGAAAGGAGCTGAGAAAATTGCTGAGTGCGACGACTTCCGCGCTGTGCTGTACGCGTTTGTAAGTCGAACATACATTTTCTTGGACTCGTAGAACCTTTTTGCACGAACCAAGCCGTTTGCTAAACTCTACGCGACTCGAACGCTTTCACTGTCCGCACCGATGAATAGTCGCCGTCGACTAAATGAGTGGTTCGAAATAATAGTACAGCATTTAGCTGTGCGCGCGCATTGTGCCCCAGGAATGCGACGATTACGACAACTGCAGTACCGCGCTGAGGTTGTTGTGCGCACAGATGGGCATCCTCACGAGGGCGAGCCCTCATGAGGGTGTCCTCACCCTCCCCTCATGAGGATTTCAATCGGTGAGGTGAGGGTGAGGGAGGATGGGCGGATGAAAATTCGTGAGGACGAAGGTGAGGGTGGAAAGACACGGTGATGTGAGGGCGAGGGAGGGAACGCATGGTGAGGTGAGGGTGAGGGAGGGGAAGATACACTGTCTGATGACGATAGTGGTGGCCCGAAACGCACGCCGGGCTAACGTTTCTTGCCTGTGCAGCCCGTTATGAATTCCCGATCAAAGCACTGGTTCTTGGGTTGAAGGTTCTCGGGGAAGACGGAGTTTCTGCAGTCTGGAGATACACGAGGCGAACACGAAAGGCGGGGAGCCGCACGCTTTCTCCGTCGCCGCAGTGCACTACACCGCTGACACTGCTATGCCGAAAAAAGCGCTCTTCTAAATAAAGATAAGACTATTTTTAAAAATTGTGTAAAGTTTTAGGTGAAACACCCTTTAAAATGCGCTAATAAAATATGTAGAAGGTATCCCTAGTAGCCTGTTGAATTTCCAAGTTCTAAGCTTTGTTTCCCGGAACGAAGTCCGATTTCAGCTTAGTGAGGTTTTGAAAGACTGGCTGCGGCATAAAAAAAGCTTCTACGAAATTCCACTGTCAAATCAAAGCCTGCAGTAGTTCAGTGCAGTCTTATCATTTTTCTATTTTCGCTAGAATTGCAGTATAAGAAAGCGGTGCCGCAATGTGTTGGGCAAAGCCAACCACTGCAGTCTTAGCATGGAAATGAAGCCGCAGCTTAACCAGCTTGGTCTTAATCATCGCCCGCTCTGCTCTGAATCATCGCAAGCTCAGCCTTGCATTCTGCGATGCGCTAAAAAAGAAAAGGTTGCACTGCTCTATAAATAAAAGGAACACCTCTTGGTTCATTTCTGTCTCTGGTGAAACGTGTGACCACATAATCGCGCGCCTGATTTTATGAACCAAATATCTTGCAGGCATGGTAGGGAATTGACACTCAGCGTTTGGATGATGCGTAGATGTGGAAGCAAGAAATCACTGGTGATTCTGAACGCGAATTTCGTCATTGCAGAAGCGACTACCAACTGTTCTGGACAAATTTGCTAGTAGTGGTTTATTGTTAAAAATAATAAAAATTGCAATTTAATAGAAGACGGCCACTGCAGCCACGCCAACCGCGTGTGCTCTTTCTAAACACAAAAACGGCAGCGCACCTGAATTGTTATGACGTCAAGGGTTTGGAAGCGAAAATTCCACACCTATTATGCTTTCCGGAAAAGTCATTATGACCTCTGCTTTTTTATGTTCTTTTATATATTTTATATATTATATACTTTTATGTATTATATATTTTATATATGTATTTATATAGCGCCCCTCCTAAGTGTTTTTCTCTTTGAAATGTGCGACTTTTGGAAACGTAGTGCAGGAGATGCGACTAGGTGTGGCGCATCAAGAGGCGTATCTAATTGGGAGAATAAAGACAGTGTGGGAACGCTCGACACATGCGAAACCGGTTCAGGAGCAAAACTGGATGATTTTGCCAGCCAGGCCATGAACATTTGACATCACGTTATTTACATTACAGAGATGTCTATTCTGGAGTAGGGGGCTCGGAAATTCGTTAGCTCCTTTCTGCAGGTAAGGTGCAACCATGCTTACCCGCGTACAATGGACAGCACCTGCACTGATAACGCGAAAATTCTGGCAGAGATATGCCTGGTCGCGAGGAAAATTGGGGAAAAAGAGCGACGCTCGACCAAACATTCTTTAGAGAACCGATGTTTCGATGCCGATCCGAAACATTCTGGTTTCACTAGCTAGGAGCCAAAGTCGAACGTTGGCTTTGACCGGTTCTCATGAAGTCGCAGTAGCAGTGCAGCAAGGGCTGAGCAGGAAAAGGAAGGAGACGGTCCTTTCTCCCCTTGATGTGGGCTGTTGCACTGACATACATAGTTGTCCGCGAGTATAGCGTGAAATCGCAGGTGATTGGCAAGTGCCCCAGTGAAAGGAGGTTAATCGCAACGTCATGACAATCAGTCTACGCCGTTAGCCCTGTTTACATGAAACCGATAGCGTCGGGTAAATTCGGAGGTAGGGTTGAGCATGGTCAATCTAAACTCAACCTCTGCGTGTTTACATGAACTAGATTTTAGCGATTCGAGTTCGGTTCAGCTGTAGCGACACCAAGCGGCGAGCAAGCAGTAGCGGCCTCCAAGATTGAGTCACGCCATCGCTGTATCGGAGGTGCAACGGCGCACGTGGAAAGCAAGTTCGCTTTATCCCCTTCCCTCTCAATAACCCTACTTTTGGACCCAACAGCGTTTACAGGCACATTGGTTCAGGGTCGAGTTGAGTCACCTACCCCTTGCGGCGGAGTTGACTGGACCCGACCCGTCGACTCACGGCTTGGCGTGCGTACCAGTACCGGTTTTCAAACAACCGGGCGTGTGGGTTCATGTTAGCGCCGCTATCGGATCGAGGCCCTCCTACGAGGATTATTTGCGGCTTCATTCTTGACTTTTCTCCACACCTGGGTCACTGGGCCCTTGCCCTGGGCAAGGAAGAATGCTGTTCTCCCACACTGTCCTGAATAGGGAGCCCCCATCCTGTGTTTTGGCACTAACTATGCCTTATTGTGTGGCTGCCGGGAGGGGAAAGGGGAGACTTTTGGTTGCGGCCTTGCATTCCACTTTCCGCACCAAGAGCTCGAGGAAAAACGAAACGCGGAAATCCTTTCCGAATACAGCCCAAGCAAGAAAAAGGAAAGAAAGAGCTCAGGTCTGTCCAAGTTCTGAGTAAAAACCTGCGCGCACGAACGCGGACAACCAGGAGGTTGGTGGTTGAGTGTAGTAGCGACAAAATATTCTGGCGAAAGATGGAGGAAGTTGGACGGCGCTAAAACGACAAAGACAAAGAGGCACGAATACAACAGGACGGGCGCCAACTTGCAACTGAAGTTTATTGCACCAAACCCCTACATTTTATGCATCAACTGAGCCGTATCACAACAAGCTTATCACACAACAAAACGCAATTTCTTCAATAGTCAGAACATCGGAAGTAGGCGCTACTTCTACAGACCCTACCTATACCGAAGAAAAAGTGCGTTACTGTTACTATCGCTTTCTCGGTACCAGTCATTCATATATGGGGGACGACTGCTATTTCGATCGCCCGCGAAAGCACAGGGGAAATGAGATCTCGTTGCGCATATTGCAGCAACGAGAGCAGACGACGTTGCTCCGTGCATGTGCTAGTGGCGTCATGAGAGCTTGCAATATGGCGGTCGCTGCCGGTGGGAGGAGTCTCCTGGTCTCAATTTCGATCGTATTTTTTGGAAAATACAGCACGTCCAGGGCAGCCAAATTTCGGAAATTGAATCATAAGCTCTTGCATTAGTTACTGAAACAGAAAACTGCAATATAAAGAACGACCACGTCATGGCCCCTTTAACGTCATTTAAAGGAAACATTGTTATGACTTGCTTTAGAAACCCCCCAAGGAGTTTGTTTCGAAACCTTTTTGAGTGCACTCGTTTCATTGTAATGTGCTGCTTTTGATTGTGTATAGAATTTGAGTACAGTGTTTCAATAACTAATTGGACACCGCATTGTTATAGGCACACGGCTAATGTTCTTTAAAAGAAACACTTAACAACTCTACTTTGAAACTAGTTAAAGGAATTTTATGGAAATCCATTTGAATGCATACATTTAATTGCAATGTGATCTTTGTTTGTGTATAAGATTTGAGTTATGAGTTCCAACAACGATATGGCCGCCACATTCCTACAGAGATCAGCAAGTGGCTTTGAAGAGACACACTGTAATGACGATTTTCAGAAAGCTCTTCGGGAGTTATTTAGGAATGCTTTCTCACACTCTTTTTGTTGCAGCGTGTTGCTTTTGAATCTGCAAAAAATTTTGTATGTCATTTGGCTACAGCATTGCTATGGAATAGGCTTACACATTGATCTCTATTTCCTGGTGGGAAAGAAAACAGCCCATAAGCGCATGATGTGACAACTGTTAATGCTGTAAGCATGCAAGAAATACAGAGTAACTGCACACCATACGCAATCGAGTAACTTTATTTCAAGTAGCAACTTTTACAGTAGTACCTTATGGAATTAAATGTTAGCAGCCCCTAGCGAGCCTTAGTAACTTGCAGCAATTATGATGAAAATTGGTAGGAGGTGTGGCACGTGAGCAGTATCAGACATTTTACTTTGGGACGATTAATTTCAGATTAAAATTATTTTCCACGCCACAAGTGCAGCAAAGAACACATCTGAAAGGGAGCAGTGTTTTCACGAAAAAAAAAAACAGCGGAGTACAGACTCAAATACTGCCTAGCCCTCACCCTTGAATACCTCTTAGTATGAGCCTGCCTTAAATTTGATACAATTATGTCTTACATAAGGTGCAAAATTCTAGTTGAAGCCACAGCAAAAGCCTAGCTGCATGTTCATTCTACGAGAATTAAGTTAGAAAGCACTATGTGCCTTTATGTCGCATTCTGAAAGGATATTTACAGCTGTCGAAGGAGTGTGAGCATAATAAAAAAGTGAACATTATCAATGGATCAAAATTGTTTTGAAGAGCAAATGCCAGATCTGTGCAGTATTAAACTGACCTGTTATTGAAAGAGTATAGACACTTAATTTGGTGGCATGTTCTCTCCTCTACAAAGATGCAGAAGACACTACTATGCATGAATCACCAGGTGGTATAATTTATAAGTGATTTTTCTTTTCATAATCTTTCTGTTTCGACCGCTGAGCAATGAATGTGACGTTAAACTGCTTATAGGTCACATGAGGAATGAGAGAACAGCACATCGCTGACATTCGTTGTCATTCCGGCTATTGAGACCGGCTGCCTTTAGTATCGCAGCGCATTAAAATGAAAAAGAAGCGATCATGTCGCAGTTTCTTCATGTCTCCCGTGACCTATAAGCACACCTTGATGTCAGAGTCATAGTTCGGCTGTTGAAACCGAAACAGACTGGGAAAAAAATTCGATTATAAATTATTTAGTGGTCGTACCAGAATACCACATGGTATTATACATGTAATTATTGTATCTATTAATAATGCCTTATGCATCATTTGAAACCGGAAAACATTCCCACATACCTTATGTGTCTGTACACCATTAAGAAGCAGGAAAAGAGCAAGACACAAAATTCAAGAATGAGCAAAACCAGAATACCACATGGTATTATACATGTAATTATTGTATCTATTAATAATGCCTTATGCATCATTAGAAACCGGAATACATTCCCACATACCTTATGTGTCTGTACGCCATTAAGAAGCAGGAAAAAGAGCAAGACACAAAATTCAAGAATGAGCAAAAGAAAGAGTACAATATTCATTTCTACTCTACGTGACTAAAAATCATTTCATGAGAATGCAAACTTCAAGGAGTACTTAACATCTGTTACTGAGCAGTAATGAGCCAGTTAACCATCACTCATATTACTGTTTACAAAAGGGTGCGCAATGGTTGGCATTTGAGTTCTGACCGGTTTTCACTGCCTGCTATTAACCACAAATAACTGTACACAAAATCCGTGACTCTGCCCAACAAAGGGACTGGTTTCTTTCATTACGTATCTTTTTTTCTGGTTTCTATCATTACACACCTCTTTTCCAACAGTGCTTTGCATGTACAGCTTGGTCCACCCATAGGGAATAGAGAGCGGTCAGAATAGGACGCTTTAGAGTTGGATGTTCGACAATCCTCCTTAGGTTTCAACATGAGCGGTGAATGCCATATGTTATAGCCCCCTTTCTCCACTCACATGCTGCTGCCAACATCCAAACAATTTTACACCTATGCACACGATTTCATGAGCTGTGTTTAAGCGTTGCCTGGATTCACAATAGGCAGGTTGCTTCTAACAATCTAAGAGATCGTCAGAAGCAGGCTGCCAAATTCATTTCCCAAGAAAGGTATGATGTGCTGCAGTAACTAAGTGAACAAATGTAAAAATGAGAAGAAAAGCTATGTCTGGTTTAGAGGAGAAACAAAACAAATATTTCGAAAACCAATCCTGTTTCATGTTCGTTGCATTCTTAAATAGTAAGGAGGATAAATCTGCTGGGATATTAACAACCAACTCAAAGCGCGCACTTGAAATATGGGAACGCCTGATATGAGGTTAGCCTTTCTAACCTTGCTGGTGTAAACATATTTTGCTTGTAATTCAGATCCTTTCATTGACTGCATATTTCTGAAAATAAAAATTGGCACAAGATGCAGTTAGTTTATGCCGGCACTTCCAGCTATTCTTTGGATGTGATCTTCATTGTGCATGTCCCGCAGCAAATTAATTCAATTGCATAGACACCACTATTTTCAACCATATAACGTGCTGATGGCTTGCAGTAAGCCGGTGATGTGATCTGGATGGCAGATTATGAGGTGCGTCGTTCTTTTCTGTGCAGAGATGGGGAGTTATCATGTAGGCGCCACCCATGCTTGCCAGTCTGAAGTACCGAGATGTCTGCGTATAGGCCAAGGAAAAAAAAGTGGCAGTGGCTTAGCTCGGCTATGTCAGGATATATGTAGCGAAAGAAAGCGTGAAACTCTCGGTTGAACTTGTTCAGATATTCCACAATGTATGAAGCACAGGCATAAAAGTCCAGTATGACCGGTAGGTCAATGTTTGATTTCAGCTCCGAAGCTATCCAAGGACTGAAGGGGTAGCGTCGCTCTTACGGCTATTCTCTAGGCTAACGGCACGTTGTTCTTCGGTTTCTTGAGCCCGCCGCTGAAGTCTCTTGGTCGCGTTCCATCTTTAATCACGGGCCGTCTTCAGTGAAGCAGGACTCCGGTCTCTCGTCCGGCTGCTGCCGCTGCTGCTAGCGGTCGAGACACCGGACGTTAAACGTGCCTGTCTCGCGGCGGCATATTCATGGCGGCGTTTAGCCAGTCGTTCGGCGCGCTGTTCGTCTGTTTTCTGGGCGATTCGTTTCCTCTTCATCTCATTCCGCGGTCGATTCCAGGCCTCCTCCAGCTTATCAGAATTGTCGCCGTCCATACTGTCACCTCAGCTGTGGTTGCGGCGCACGCCAGCTCTCTTTTTCAATCCTGTGACATCTTATCACGCATGCGACGCAGGTGTCGAAGCGAGCGGAGGCGAGCGCAACGACGAGGAACGCGGTGTCACGTCCTACCAAACGGCGGCGGCGGTGACCGGCGCGGTGTGACGTCATGCCCGATGGCGCGGCGAGCGCAGGAAGCACAGTAACCTTCCGTGACGAGGCGCGCGTTGTGACGTCACGGGCCCCGATGGAGTACCGCCACGGCGAAATCGCAAGTTTGCGGCCAATAAAGCTTTAGCTTTAAAATCTGTCAGTGAGACCTAGCACACAACTGCTTTCACAATGATGCAAACAGAAGCACCAATCAGATCAGTATGTTTAAGCAGTAGCACTCTGGTCATCTAGCTTCGAAAAGGTTGCTAACAGCCCAATACAGAAAGTGCGACTTCAAAATAAATGCAATGTACCCTTAAAAAAGAACTGTAAACACCATCCAGCTCTGACTAATGCCCCTGCCATATTGAACTATTTCATGACAATGAAAAATACTATTATCTTAGCCTGTGATGATATTCTTCTGATACACAAAATATTTATTGTCATTAAAATGCATGACATTCCCGATCATTTGTTTTTAGAGAATTAATTCGCCTTCTGTGTTTTACAAGTGGCCGGTTAATTGGAGTAAGAAAATTAGGGCCAGTGAAAATTGTGAGAACACCCGGTCAAAACACACTACAGGATTCTAAGACAGAAAAATTCTGTAGTCTGTAGTCTTGTCGTATTTTGGGCATGTCTTGTGTAGTCTGTCTTGTCTTCTGTAGTCTGTCTTGTCTTTTGTAGTCGGTCCTGTCTTCTGTAGTGTGTCTTGACTTCTGTAGTCTGTCTTGTCTTTTGTAGTCGGTCCTGTCTTCTGTAGTCTGTCTTGTCTTTTATAGTCTGTCTTGTGTAGTCTGTCTTGTCTTGTGTAGTTTGCTTTGTCTTCTGTAGTGTGTCTGGTGTAGTGCTCGTACACTGTGTAACAGTCGTTAATGTGTCACCTGTCAATTAACACAGGATTTGTGTTCTGGAGTAGGCAATGCACAAAAATACACAGCTTGTTAACGGTCGCCTGTTAATTAACACTAGCTTTGTGCATTCCAGAGTAATTCGTGCACAAAACCACTAGAATTGAAATGAAAATGATCAATTTTTATTCACTGTTTCGTGCTTTTTTTTCGAGCTTGCTGATGCATGTTGTCCAGCGTTGTCCTGGCCGCAGGTTCCTAGATACATCGCCCATGAGCCAAGAAAAGTGGTCTTTGTCTTGGCTGAAAAAAAGAAAAAATAGAGATCACCGCTGCTACCTGCGCAAAAAAATGTGAAAGCGTTGACGCCTCCTCGACACTGGTCGCCTTTCAAATTTGGCGCCATGGTTGTTTTCTCGTTGACTTGATTGGTTATCAATTAACTCTTCTTTTACCCTCATTTCATCCCAGCAACGATTTCGAGTTTTCAAATTTTCCTCCATGCATCGTTCCTGCCCACTCGCTGAATACCCACTCAGTCTAATTGCCTTCTCATTCATTGCCCTTTCATTGCCTTTTGATTCTCAATAATTACCTAATTGCCTCTAATTTATCATTATTTTTGCTATCTCCTGGTTACGTATAGGTCACTTATCACTGGTCACATGATTGCTCATTTCGAGTTTTCAAACTTGGCGCCAAGCTTTGGCTTTGTCCATACTTACAGTTTTTCGAACTTGGCGCTACGTTGTAGCTCCACCTACTTTCAGCGTTTTCAAATTTCGCGGCACTTTTTCTCTGGCCCAGCCACTTTTTGGACATTTTTGGCTGTAAATAATTATCCGATTACGAAATTTTCTTTTCGCGCAGCATCCGCACATCATCCTCTTCCAATTACACAACCAATCGTATGACGCTATCTCTTCTGAGTTGCCCACAACTGCTGCGGACACGATCCCTGGCAACACAGCCTAGTAAAGTTTTCACTTTATTTAAAATGTTGTAATACCGAACAAGGCTTACGACTGGCCGAGTTGGTACTGACTCACCTTAAAACCAGCCAGAAGACAGAACACACAAGACATGAGCTCAAGAGGCTGGACTAACAAAAATTTCATTGAAGATTTTGATTATTTGATTTGATTTGTGAGGGTTTAATGTCCGAAAGCAACTCAGGCTATGAGGGACGCCGTAGTGGAGGGCTCCAGAAATTTCGACCACCTGGGGTTCTTTAGCGTGCATTGACAACGCACAGTACACGAGCCTCTAAGATTTCGCCTCCATTGAAATTCGACTGGCGTGGCCAGGATCGAACCTGCGTCTTTTGGGACAGCAGCCGAGCGCCATAACCACTGAGCCACCACGGCAGCATCATTGAAGGAAAGCCACAAAAGACCCGCGAAGAGATACGGGCACACAATAACCCAAAGCAGTGAAAGCGCGAAGTGCAATCAAAGTTCACTGCCATACTAATGAATCATCTAAAAAAGCAAATTTCTTACGGTGAAGGTTTACCGACGGCTTAGCCACACGTGTCATTAACCTTACCGACGTAGTAAGCCTCAACTATCTACCGACAGCTTTATCCCTTCCGTAAACCACTGACGTGTCGTGGAAATTAGGCGTGCAAAGAGACAGGTCATCCTCAGATTTGCATTCACAAGATTTAGCGTGCAGTGCCAGATTAGAATTTGCCTTCCTCCTATAGAGTGAAAGTGCTCAGTCAGGTGCAAATTCAGATATCTGCCTGTCTGCCCATATTAGTTGCAGCCATAAGGCAGTGGAACGCAATAAACTCAATTACTTTTGCAAGTGGTGAACCTTTTTTTTGTGACACTGTCCATTGTGGACAAGTACCCAGTTTTATCAAGCCTTTTTTTTAATGGCGGCGCAAATGCCTCCTGTCTTGCACTTCGCTGTTAAGACAACATCAGCATTGCGCTTTCCCGCGAATTTCTTGAGACTGTAAAATACTTTGGAGTTAAGCTATATCAGCATCATCCGAGTATGTGTTCCTTACCCTCGAGCGAGTGAAAACATACTATGACAGGTTGTTGAGATGGGCAAGTGGGAACCCAGCTGCTTGGAAACCTGCTACAAGAATGCGTCCTCAGTAGTGATGGCATGACTTATGTAAAGCTGATGTCATGCACACGACTGCACACCCATCAAGTGTTTCCATCTTTACTGACCTTAACCAGCGACAAATACACCTCTTCACCATCCTTCCCCAGCAACGAGTGGTCCGACTCGTAGCTAAAAAGAGCCTTCCACGATCTTTAGCTGTAGCCCTGACAAACATGGTCGTCCACAAAGCGCAAGTCTGCATCAAGAAACTGCTAACGGTTCTGCTTAGACAATTCTGATGTAAAAGACAGGCCTTGACTGCATGCCTTAAAGACTCCTAAAACATCTTGTGCCAACTTATCTGAGCCTTCGATGTCCAGAAAAATTAGGTAGTCATGAACATAACGAAATGCTACTATGCCAAGGTCTTCCAAACAGGGCTCTAATGCCTTATCGACTTTAGACAAAAAAATGTTGCTGAGCAAAGGTACGACCTGCATGTAAATACCGCCCTGCTAACTGACAAATGCAGATTTGCAGTAAAAGGACAACGGCCCCATGAAGCCAGCAACTGAAATCACGCAATCATCTGTAAAAACATGTTCATTGTTCACCCTGATGCAGTTTGGACATGCCTCAGAGGTCTATCATGTGACAATGAATAGTACAGGCCCTACATGTCGATGCTCACTGCAGAGCACCTGCCCAGGTTGCTGTCCACAAGAATCTAGAACTCCACAGTACTCCACTTTTGTGAGTTGGCAAGGCGGTATTTACATCAGAAATCAGGCATATGCAGAGGGTCCCAGGTCGCACCGTTCCTCTGCGACATTCTTCTGTCCAGAGTCGATACCGCATCAAAGCCGTTTGGAAGACCTTGGCATAGTAGCATTTCTTTATGTTGATTGCTACCCAATTTTTTTGCACTAGGAGGGCTCAGATAAGTTGGCACAAGACGTTTTAGAAATCTTTAGGCATGCGGTCAAAGCCCATCTTTTACGTCTGAATTTCACTAAGCATAACCATTTGTAGCTTCTTGACATAGACCTGCGCTTTGCGGACGACCACTTATGTTGGTGCCACAGCCCAAGATCGGGAAGCCTCTTAGCTATGGGTAGAACCACTCGAGGCTGGTGAAGGACAGGTTGGCAATCGCATGCATCACGACCGCTTTATGGAAGTCATGCCATCACTGTGTTTAGAATGCATTCTCGGAGCAGGTTTCCAAGCCAATGGCACCTGGGTTCCCACTTGCCCATCTCGCGCACCTGTCAGAGCGTGTTTTTACTCTCTCGAGGGAACGGAACACCATTCGCATGATGCTGACGTAGTTGAGCAGCACAAGAAGGCGGGCTCTATACCTTACCTCCACGCCATTTCGCACCGTCCGAAGAAAGTTGCACCAAAGTATGATGTTGCTGTTGTCTTGACAGCTAAAAGTGAGGTAGGAGCCCTTTGCTTCTCCGTTCAAACTAGGCTTGATACAACTACGGGTAATCGTCCGCTATGCACAGTGGCAGATAAAAAATGTCCACCACTTGCAAAAGTAAACGGTTTTTTTGCGTTCCACTGCCTCGTAGCTAAAACTACTATGGGCAGACAAGCAGATATATGAATGTGCGCCTGGCTGAGAGCACTTTCACTGAATAGAGAGGAGGCGAATTTTCACCTGACACTGCACGTTCAATCTCGTGAATGCAATCGGAGGACAAGCTTTCTCTTTGCACGCCTGATTTCCGCGGCACATCAGTGGTTTAGGGAAGTGATAAATCTGTCCTGATATAGTTGAGGCTTACTACATCGGTGAGGCTAAAAACGTGCCTGGCTAAACCGTCGGTGAACCTTCACTGAAAGGAATTAGTTTTTTAGATGGTTTACTAGTATGTCAGTGCCTTTCGACTGTAGGTAGCAGCCAATCTCATGCGGACAAGCTACAAGGTCAGGCCAACATCGACGTGGAAGGAGAAATTTGAAAAAAAGCCACAACAAGCACATAATTTTTAAGGTTTTCACAGCACACTGAGCCCTTTAAATGGCAAATACTTTCCTGAAAAAACGTAACAGAAGCAGCAATTTTTTTTGGCAATCAATTTTTTTCATGTACTTCATTGTTCTTGAAGCATGGCCAGGTGTAGAGAAGTCAGTTTAGTGCATGCATCCCTAAGCAATGCCATGCCAAAAACTGTACTTACAGAAAGAGCTTGCCTTACTGAGTGAATACCACTGGCCATCCGCTAATTTCCCAGCCTGCTCCAGGTCCCTGGCACAAAGCACACGCAACTTGGTGGCTTGCACAACTTCCATTCAACTCTTGGTCTTTAGCTGGAAAAAAATTGAGGAATAAGCGAGATATCAAATTTTACATGCATTGCTTTGTTTCAATGACCGATTAAGAAAAAAACAGTGGTTTCTGTGAGCGCAACTATTTTTTCACACTAGCTTTCTACAGTAAACCACGTTTATCGCGACCTACTTCACACTGACTTGCTGCACGGTCCCAGCACTACTGTATATAGCTCTATGGTTTCAAATGCTTGATAGCTCTGAGCGCTTGGGTTTGCACTCGTTAATGCAGAAAACCTCGTAAAAGGCAACCAGAGCTTCGAGCTTTAAGCCATAGGTATTCAGAAGCTCAGTGGTCTGTAGGAGAACTTTTGGCTGGGTGACACAGTAACAAATGCTGCTCCAGTTACTTTCACTCCATTGCAAAAAACTTGCACAGCAGAGACCTGCCCTCCATTTTGTATTGCAGAAACAATCACTGAAATTCAAAGCACGCATACCAAATGCACACCTGCCTTCCAACACAGCTTCATAATAATGGGTATAATTATTGGAATGAAATACCAGTCAGTACATGTAGTTTCCAATTTATCCAAAAATTATAAGCAACCAACAAAAAATAAACATTAAAAGGGAAACAACCAGAATTGTTTAAAAATCTGTCAGAAGAATAATGTGACATCCGTTACACTCCAGCAGTTCTTCGGCTTTGTGCACCTTCAAACCACACTTTCTTACAGGCACATTTGCACAGAAATTGGGTTGAGCCTGATCTTTAAGAATCTTTTTTGGTGCAACAGTAGGGAGAAACCAGGTTTTACCCAAAAACGAAGGGTCCTACACATTTGCATCACAAGCCCAGATGGTGCACTTGAGTTGCCTCTTATGCTTATGCAAGAAACAGGAACAGAGATATCTTGACTAAATCGAAAAAAGAGGAAGTGCAATGCAAGTGTAATGCAGAGAACTACTAAAACACTGGGAGGATTCCAAGAGTAGGTGAATGCATGAATGGGTGGCAATCAGATGGCTAAATGAGATTAGGAAATTTGAAGAAAAAGGGTGGTAGCATGTGGCACAGGATACAGTTACCTAAAATGAACTGAATAACCATTGTTCTGCACTAATTTTAACAGCACATTCACACGACAGACAAAATCACTAACTCCAGTAACGGACTGCGCATCATGCGACTCAATGTAAATCACCGTTGCAAATGGCACCATCACCGCGGGCTGCACATGAGGAAATGTAGAAGTATTTTTGCTCTCAACTCTGAGCAGCAGTCAGCTGCGCTTTTAAGAGCAAAGCTCTGAAATACGGCAACATTGGCACTTTTTTTACTGACATGAGGGTGCTCATGAGCGTACAAGTCCCATGTTTGTTTTGCACCAAATGCGTTATTGCGAGGTATGTTTAACTAAAGAGGGGCATCTAACATGGGCATCAGCCCTCCGCTAGGGCAGCTCTTCATTACTTCCCTTCTATATCCCTCCCTTATATCACGGTTAAAGTGTCCACCAAAATGTGAGACAGTTACTGTTACATTTCCTTGAATTTTCATTCAACTAATTTTAAATTTTTCAAGGATGCAGCTTTAAGAAGGTAGAGGTACAAACTGTGCAGTATAACCATATGCTATGGCAATAAACCAGCAATAAATCTGTGCAGACAGCAGCTTGCCCAGTGCATTGCAAGGATGCTACGCCGTACAAGGATTGGTGTCATCGTGCAATGTTACATTACTGATTGACAAATTGTTCTTTGTATCAGAAATACTGGTAAATTATCATTGTTGAGCACACTGTTTTTAAAGAGATAAATGAACATATAGGTCCTTTTCGAGGACACATATGCATACCAGGCAACAGGTGTCCAATGTCAAAGCACGTATATGTTAACAGCAGCTGCGTCAAGAGCTACATCAGTGACTATACTTTGTACAGGTCTACAGGTCCGGTATTTATAAGCTGAGGTACTGCTGTGAAGTGCATGTAGAGTTTGCATGCATGTCTAAACCTAGCTGCTGCAAGCCTATGTTGAAAATATGTTTCTAAATAGGCAGCTAAGATATGCATCACTGAAAAAGAATAACTACCATGAACGGATCAGGAAGGATGACACAGCCGAAGGCAGGAAGCACGCATGGCCCAATAGATGCTGGCCGCTGGCAACTGCAAATAAATACATCCAGAGCAACAGCTGTCAGTGGCTGTAGCCATGTCATGAATGACGAGAGGAAATCGTCTACTGCTTTAAAAACTAAAATTAGATGTAATATAAGTAAATAAAAAACCAATGAGCTAGCCCATGACAAAAGAAATGAACAGATTTTATGTAATTAACCCATATACATTCTTTGAGAAGAGTCACAATGACTGTTTTAACCACACAGAAAGATGAGCTCGCTGAAATACCGCACACCAATATGAATATAGAATGTGCAGGTTTTCATTAATTCCTATCATGGTGCCTTGCACCAATGTCTAGGTATTAAATTGAAAGTTGCAACCAGTCTACCCTGGTTAATTGAGAAGATAGAATGGAAAAAAGCATGCCTTCAATAGCAAGAAGCTTGATATCTCACAGCCCAGCTTAGCATCATAGAAAAATTGCTAGCGCATTTAACAAATCTGCATACAATTAAAAGCTGCACAAATTTGTCGACTGGCAATGCAAGTAAAGGCAAGAGAAACAAAAAAATACCAAAGAACACTCGTGAGTGCGGCGAAGGGACGTCTGTGGGTAGGATCCCGTGCCTGGGAAGAGTTCCGAGCTCGGAGAATCACCGGCACCACAGCTGATGGCACGCAACCAAGAATAAATAACAAAGTGAAAATAAGTAACAAAAAAAACCTATCGACAATATCGAAAGACTTGAATGCGGGCCGCAAAAGCGAGGGATATAGCAAAAAGGTAGAAATCCTAAATAAGTGTGCAGTTGCATCTCCGACAGCTCGCAGTGCTCCAAAGGAGAGGAAGCATCAACGCTTGCAGCTGAGGTGACGCAAGATTAACTTTGACATAACACTGCCTAAAATCCTGTTCCATTGGGGAAGCACAGATAAGTTTAGAAATGACAAGGCGAGGAATATGCACCAGCCTTTCATATGCGATCACTTTCTCTGAATAATTTAGTATAACGAATATTAAGGCACAAGCACTAATCCGATAAGTACCAACCCTGAGCAAAATAGTGCGGTGTCTGATCGCAGCTGGCCTAGCGCGAGCGCTCCGCCGCGCGGAACTTCTCACTCATCGTCTTCTACGCAGTGCAAATCCATGCTTTTGCACAGAGTGTCGAAGCGCTAGCAAGCGAAAGAGTTACTCTGTTGTGATAACTGGTGCCATTTTTATTTACCACGGCACGCGAGTACTAAACGCACATAAAGAAAATGAGAACACACTTGTCATGCAGGATATAGGCCCTGCTTTTTTGGCGCCGCATTATAGCTGCGGCAACCGCATGCAGACTGCCTCCACTCACATCCCTATATAGCCGCATACAAATAGCGCGTGTGAATACAGATCATTAGCAAAGAAACGCAGAGCGGGACTCACCGGTCATGCGATTCATCCAGGCTTAGTAAAACCGCGCAGGAGTCTTCGTTCGCTTTTACAGATGACAAGACGTCGCAGCACTGTCTTTGTTCTTGGCTTACCCGTTGAAACTCGCCAATGTTGACAGGCTGTAATTCTGGTCGTTGGCTTCCAAAACACACTCCTGCTCACCTTCCTATTGAATGAGTTCTTCACACGTGTCCGCCGTACCAGCACCCAAGCAATGCCTCAAAGAGGCAAATAATATAAAACGCGACGCGTCGTTTGCGCTGCAATGGCGCCGACGGCTGCGTTTTCGCGTCGTTGGAAAATTGCAACTGACAAAAGTTTGTTTTTAAACCATGAATAATTAATTATCTCTATAACAAAGATGTTCCATTCTTTTAAAATTATTTTTACATTGTGAACATTAAAGCGCTTTTAGTTACTTTTTTTGGCATATCGTTTGTAGAAGCTGCGATCCTGTGATCCCCTGAAATCACCCACATGCCCTAGCAGACGACGGAGCAGGCGACGGAGCAGACGACGCTGTTGACAGAATGTAATTTCGTTTGATGCCAGATAAAATCACTAAGTTGCGACAAAAACAGCGCAGAAAAGCGCCGTATCTCGAGCTGGCGAATATCGTGGATAAGTTGAACGCAATTGGCACGATGGAGAGTAGCTGCGATGCATTAATTTGCGCGACACTGGCACGCTCACCGGAGATCATGAAACTTAACAGCTTAATCTGTGACCAGTACAAGCGGATTGCTTTGATATCAACTGCGTTACGAAACTACGTCGATACTTGCGTCTCACTTTAGCTAATATGCAACAGCGGCTAGCACTTGCCGCATCCTGATCGCGTGTCGTTTAACAAGCAAGAGCCCACTAGCGCATCGAAGCAGCCGTGTTTTCGAGTTTGTATCGTTACGATAAATACGAGCTGTTTTGGCACGTACTGGAATTGAAGTTCTCAGCCTGTGCGTCACGGACGGTGACGATGGCGTCGCGGACGATCTTAACTAAGACTCGCCGCAACGCAGCCGATAACCCAAGTATATGGGCGTTAAAGGTTGTTCACCAGTACTGCAAACGTGGGCATAAACTATTGCTCAGTCGCAGCGCCAGTCGCTCGCTGCTCGATTTTCCAGCCTTCCGAGTGAAGGTCGCAAGCTGTTGAGCCAATCGGTGAGCCTGCCGGAGTGAGCGAGCCGAGCTTTCGGGAACGACGCCGCCCGCGGGTGCGCCGGGCAATGAACTACGCGCTACCCCCTGGCTGCCCTAGTCGTCGCTAAGCCTAGCCGGTATCACATCGATGCAGTAGTTGAGTGCACTTCGAAGCCGGCTAGCGCTGAGGTGCTGCTCTCGTCATCGTTTTACTGTGAACCTCGTCTCATAGTAAAACAAAGATATGCTCGGTTTCCGCGACACCTTCAGGAGCGGAGCCAGCTGAGGCCAGGAGAGCCGCGATTGAGGAGCAGCAATTAAAGGCGCCGTGGGAAGACATTTGTTTGTATTCCTGTTATCGCTTCTACCAACGACTCGATATTGGCCAACGATACTCCATCCGACGGCTTAGTATGGACTTGAACAAACATTACTGCCGCATTTTTCTGACGCTGGCGGCCGGTATCCAGCCTGGCATGCCGGCACCGAGAAGGGCGCCCGTACTTTATCATGGCGCTTAACTGTATGGCTGTGGTGCACATCAAAACCCCCAGACATCCTCCTCTTTGCTCATATTGTCATAGCACACAGTCACACTGGGACCAGAGCAGTTTAGAGGACCTAGCGTGTGTGCACAGGAGCTAGACTGTGTCAAAGCAGGCGAAACTCTTGAAAGCGCGCGATTGACGTCAGTCCCAAGACTTTATTCTCATTTCGACCGAGAATCAAATTGGTTCAAACTTGCCGGCCGCCGCATTTCACCTTCGGCGTCATACGCTGTTGTCTACATTTAGCGACATTTTCGTGTCACCATCATGAAATTTTCAGTGAAGGCAATGAACGACGTCGTAAAGTATTTTTTGCTATTTTATGATAAGCAGCACGTCACTTCCGCTAAAAAAATTCTCCGCCAACACTGTATCAGTGTTGGACTTAAGAGCGCTAGCTACGAGAGCTTCAAGTGTTTAGATCGGGGTGCTAGATCGGGGTGCTCAGCAAACGTGGAGAAGACAAAATACGAACATCTGAGGGCGTTTCCTTTCGAAAACATTCCTTCTAAGATACAAGCAGCGTCATCTACTTCAAATATTTTGCACTACTATTGCGATCTGCAGCCACCTTCGCTATATCCGGTATGTTTCCTCCTTATATATCAGTTAACGAATTGTATACACGTGTGCATTACAACCAGACGAATTGTTTGACCGCATCCGGAACCCTCTGCGACAAACGATTGGGCCATATGGATGTCTGGAAGTACTCGGAATGCACGGTTTGGGGGCGAAAAGGTCGTCGGTGCGAATCCCACACATATTTTGGGCTTCATCTAAATATTTATTTTATCCTCAGGAACATGACAAGTCAAACGACATCACTTCGATCATTATGCTTCAAACGGGCGGCCCCCAAATTTGATGCAAATCGGGGTCCGCGGGGTCCCACTTCGATAGCCGCTATACTGGCATATGTAAAACGGATGGAAGGTATCTGTGACAACTGAGGCTCTACGCGCCCACTGTTGCTATGCGATATAGTTTGGTAACTGTCTTGGCTATTTTGACCTTCCCTGCGGACAGACGTGTCCTTGACAAACGTAAGTAGTAAGAGCTGACGCTCTTAAAACTGAAACGCGGAAAAATGATATCGGGGTTGCTTTGAACATTTATACAGACAACTGCGTGCATGTACAGTACTCAAGGATTGAAATAGGACATTCGGAGCGCGTGGCCGTCGCTTCATGGAGCGCCGCCCGTAGACGCTCATGGAACCAAGGTGGTGCATTGTGGTATGGCGTGAGAGGGAGAACATCTACAAAGCAGAATTGTTCCTTCCAGTAGCCAATCAGCCGGCCTGTGGTTTACCACATGCCTGCGTGGCACTGCAAGGCTAGCGCTCCGAATGTCCTATTTCAATCCGTGAGTACTGTACATACATGCTGCCTTTGTGCAGCCGGATGATTATGGCGAGTAATTTTCCCTGATTGACGATTAACGATATTCTTTTCCGCGCCGTGCGTAGAAGTGTCCTTGGCCTTTTCTGCGCACGTAGTAGTAGCGGTACATTATGTTACATGACTTGAACCTATCACAGAAGCCAAGAGGACACTGACTTTCAGTAGCGCGCATCGACTTGCGCACACCGATTGGTGTGCAGGCGCTGTCGTGGCTGCAGCTACATGCCGCCACCGCAAGCGCGTGTGAATACGCAGGCACCGTTGGCTTCGTCGCTTGTGCATTACAGCTTTTTGGGCTTTCAAAGCCGCATTATACTCTTGAGCATGCACTACTTTCGTCACACTGTCATGTGGGAACAGAAAGGAATTAGGTGAGTGCTCGAGCAGTGCCTCTCCTCTAAGCCAATTCTCGTTCGGTGAGAGAGCCAGGTCGCGGGAAGCGAGTTGAGCACTTCATTTCGCTCGGTGCCCGTCACCAACAGACCAGAGCACCGCGCATCCTCTTCGCGACTCGCCACAATGAACGCGCTTTGATGCATCTTTGGTCAATTTGATCCCATCGCTGTCACACGACAGCACGACAGTATTTCTAGAATTCTGCAGTAAAAGAATTACCCTCACCAGGAATCTGTCATACGACACATCGCACGATAGGTATCTATCGCGCGGCACAATCCACGACAGGTATCTGTCGCGCGGCATATCCCACGACACGCGGTTGTGTCGCGCGACAGGCCGCACGACAGGTAGTTTTGTCGCGTGAAACGAGGCGCGCTAGAAGTCTGTCGCGCGACTGAACCCACGACAGGCAACTTTGCTCAGGCACGCAATCTCTGTAGCGCGGCACGACTCCCTCTGTCGCGCGACAGTACCTGCGACAGAAACCTGTCGCGCGACAAATGCTGCGACAGGGACCTTCTTCGCACGACAAAATGCAGGAAAGTTGTCTGTCGTGCGGCAGAACCTACTACAAACAACTTTGTCGCGCGAAATGACCCACGACACGAAGCTTGTCGCACGACACAAGGCACGACAAGACAGCTTGTCTTGCGACACAAAATTGTGTCGCGCGACAGATGCGCGACAAAAAATTCTGTCGTGCGTTTTGATCGGGGTCACTTAGCATCAATAGCTGATAAGCAGCACAGAGCATCTACGTCTGGGTCTCTCAGAGTGGTGCTTCAAACACAGTAATTGATCTTACTAAACATCCGACAAGGCAGTGGTGCCGTCGGCCCTTTTTGTTACGAAGGCGAGCACTTCATCAATTCTGATCCTGCTCCATTCCGAAAGTTTCTCGCTTTCCTGCTCCAATAACGCTTGGTTGATACTGCTGAAATAGTTGTAAAATTATAGTAGGTGTATTAACAATGTCAAATTACTTTTCAAGCTGCTAACCCGTATAATCCTTTGCCTATATTTAAATGACTCCATTCAGTTACAGGCAGATTAAAAACTCACGATATCCTAGCGCTCTTGTAGTGACATCAGTAAAGGTTTGGTTTGGTTTGGTTTATGGGGGTTTAACGCCCCAAAGTGACTCAGGCTATGAGAGACGCCGTAGTGAAGGGCTCCAGAAATTTCGACCACCTGGGGTTCTTTAACGTCCACTGACATCGCACAGCGCACGGGCCTCTAGAATTTCGCCTCCATGAAAATTCGACCTCCGCGGCCAGGATCGAACCAGCGTCTTTAGGGCCAGCATCCGAGCGCCATAAACACTCAGCCTCCACATCAATAAAGAATTGTTTCAGTTGCTCCAGAAAAGCAGTGAAATTACAGCCAGGCGAATGAATCAGCGCCAATACCACAGACATGACAAAAGACAATGTAAAATATTAAGCTTTTTACAGCACGACACTAATCGCGAATGGAAGGTCCAATTACACATTTCGGTGAAATTTTAGCGACAGTACTTCTCTCATTGAAGAACTCTGGCGAAACTACACGTGTCACCATTGTACACATAAAGTCATTTGAAATAAAATTACATAAAAGCACACTCGAAAAAATATGTGCAGTTTGCGATGGTACAGCCGAATGTGTGCAAATTACAAAAACGAAAGCATCCCCAGCACAGTGCAGCGACATGTTGGAAAGTGTAAAGGTGTGTTAATATGTTTTTTCTTTGTAGATCTTCATTACTGCGGCTGTTCGAAGTATGCTTGAAAGGCCAAAAATAAACCAATCAACCAAATCCACTGTCCACAAAATGCTTAATGCTCTCTGTGAGTGAACACAGCCGGAAGGAATTCAGAACAGTTATTTTTGTAGCGAAAAACATCGGCATCATTTCTTGTACATTTGCAGTTCGCAACTCAGAGCTGTAGCTACATCGTCATTCGACTTCCAGGCACTGAACGGCTGCGCACTGGGCGCATTTGTAACGTGGAATAAGCAGGCCATGTTTTGTTGAGCTTGGAATTATACCCCCCCCCCCCCCCCCCCACACACACACACACACACACACACACACACACACACGCACACGCACACGCACACGCACACGCACACGCACACACACACGCACACACACACACACACACACACACACAGAGAGAGAGAGAGAGAGAAGCACGAAAAACTAAACGCCGAGAACCAGAGCCACTGAGAAGCATACGTCGTTCCAACACAGTGCTTTCCACGCGTTGGTCCCATTCATCACAACAGTGAGGGCAAATATACCATGAGATAAAAACATGCAACTATACTCCATATCGCAACTTCTTCGCTGCGGAGAAGTTATTGGCGCGAAGCGACCGTTTCCATGGCTCTGTGACTGGCTCGCGGCCACGTTAAAACAGCGCACTTGCGGAAGCCGTTGCGTCGAACTCGAACTTCTACTGCACTCCGCAGTTGTCAGAGAACACCCAGCAGCATTTACAGCAGTTCACGCACCCCACCACAACATCTTGAAAGAAAATTTCAAGGTCTCTACTCACATTGTTAAGCAATCCCGCCAGGTCGTTCTTTCTTCCACGTTGTTGCCGCCGCTGTCACGGCGTGGTGCAAGGCGCAATACGACGTCTTCCAATATCTTCAGAACAACTCCAGGCGCTTCAGAAGGTCTTTCGAAGCGCACAAGTCGCACACCAATTCTTTAGCACATTCAGAGAACCGCAGCACGAAAAGGCCACGTAAGGCGCAACACGAAACGCAACGTTCCCTGTAGCGGCCGCCAGTCTCAACTACATATTTCCTATGCTGTAAATCAATGCGCTGGTTGTGGCCATTATCAGCCGCTCCACAATAGCTTCTCGGGATTGCTTGAGGGAATTGTCAGTGTTGGCTTCGCGTCTAGCCACAGGTGTGTTTGACAGTCCTGTGGACATTCCTTTCACACAGTACTCTGGCAGCGATGTACCTAATAAGCTTGATCCCTACACAATATGTCTTGAGAACGCGACTACATGTTCTCACTTGGGGCCGGGGCATGCTGGGACGGCGCGGGAATATGAGTGGGCATGACCCTTAATTTGCAAAACTCTCAAAGTCAGCTTCTCTTTACACCGGAATGAATCTTTACCATTCAGGCCAAACCTGTTTTAGTGGCCGATCGTTTACCGCGCTGGAGAAATGTATTGTCAAAAGGTGAAGCTGCGTGCTGTACAACAAAATGGCGCCCGCGACATCACGTGAATATTTCCGAAGGGTGACTCGTCGTAATTATTCTACACAATCAGAATCAAGCGACATGAAGTTTTCATTCGATTCTTGCTCCAACAAGAAAAACAGGAGTTCTGACGCACTACTTCGCCTGTTTGGTTGCCGTGCGTTACCGATGTGCGTTTCTGACGACTACAGAAAGAGCAGTGCTAAAATGAAAAGGGTCCCAAGTATTCGGTGTCCATCGCTCTCTACTCTGATCTGTTCTCAGAAGGTGAAAGCACAAAGTCTGCTCCAGTTCCGGCCTTCCCCTGCGGGACATGCGGCGACCTGTTCTCCGCGCAAGAGCTTCTGGAGAAGCATCGGCAGAGCCACCACTCGCAGGAGCCGGAAGGGAGGCACTGCTGTAGATACTGCCCCTATACCAACAATCGCAAGTAAGCCAAAATATGTGTTGCTTTCGTTGTTTAGACATGGTGCAAAAAAAGATGTACAGGTTATTATTATAAACTTTTTCTATATTGGAATTAGTACTGAAGCAGGGATTTCCGCTACGTACAAGACGATCATGATCGGGCAGAAGAATATCTTCCACCGGTGTTGTAACCAAGGGATTCGTTCCATGTAGAAGACGATGAGCGAGCAGTGCCGCTGGACGGAACGCTCGAGATGGGCTGGCTGAGAACAAAAATGGAACAGAAAACGAACGATTCTGCTCAGCGTTGGTACGCCTCGAATTAGTGCCTAGGTTCATTTTACTCTGTTTCCAGCTGCGCGCAATTTGCTGATTTGTTATGACTGCCCCCAATACTTTTATCAGCGATTCCTTTCGACTTTCGTCTCCTGTACGGCTATTATGTCTAGGTCATTATCGAGGAACAGCTGGCTTAGTTGCTACTGACGCTTCTTGGAAGCCAGTCCCCTGACATTAATTGTTGCAATGCGCAACGCTCTAAGAGGTGTAGAAGCCATCTAGTTTAGGGACAAAAGGCATATGGTAACCTAGAATGAGAAACGGCACGGCGATTCTTCCATATATTGTTATGAGTCGGTTCAGCCTTGCAGACTTTCAACCGTACGCAGCTCGCAAAAAAAAAAGGCAAGGCTCTCAGTCACTTGCAAGCAGAGACGTTACCGCGCAGTGGTCGGGACACAGAAGAGAAGGAAGGCACTTCACGCGGAGAAGGCGACGCACGTGTTGTGTCTTCCTTCTCTTCTGCGCCCCGTCGAGTTCGAACTGTTCATTCACGCGTGTTTTTGAACCGCCGACGGTACAGCGCACTAACTCAGCTGCGTTTGCACGTGGATTATAGGATATTACTGAGAACATGTAAATGCACAGTTAACACCGCTGATTTCAGTTTCTTCTGTGACGCAGTTGATTAGAGCACTGCTTTAGAACCCGCAAGAGTCCAATTTTTGCAAGAACACTTTTTATTCGTTTCTTTTTTTACATCATTTACACTACGGAAGCCATTTCTCATTTTCTCTGGAGATTGTGTTGCCTGTTAGGTCGCATTCTGAAATCCGAGCGAAAATTTCTCGCTTAAGCAACTGAGTACAACTCAATTTGGCTTCTTACTTATTTGGAATACAATTTCCGCACCCCACAAATGATTTACTATTCCACGTCTCGGTGTGCGTTACCTTGTATGCAATTTGCATTATGACGGGCTTTGCATAAAAATCGTCGTATAAAAAACCTTTAGTACTAGCCAGGAGGCAAGAACAACAGTTGGTAAGTGTAGCTTTGACAGAATGGAAATAAAGCGCCCTGACTATATTGCTTCTGCAAGGTATTCTATGCTCAGCCTCCCTCAACAGTCTGCTATTTTTTTCGGGAAATATTCATTTTCAGTCTGGAATAAATGGAGATGGAGAGGTTCAATACTTTCTTGTTGCAAGAAGAAACTGAGCCAAGTCGTGTAGTTGCGTTCGTAGGAACAAAGAACTCAATTCTTTATTGGTGAAACGTTAAGAGACCGGAAGCGAGCAGAGTGGGTGAGGGAATAACCCGGGGTAATGACATCCTAGTAGAAATCAAGAGGAAGAAATGGGCTTGGCAGGTAATTCGAAGGAATGATAGCCGCTGGTATTTAAGAGTAACAGAGTCGATTCCAAGAGAAGCCGAGCGTAGCAGGCGGTGGCAGAGAGTTAGGCTGGCGGATGGGATTAAGAAGTTTGCGGCCATATGGTGGGTGCAGCTGGCGAAGGACAGGGTTAATTGGAGAGACATGGAAGAGGCCTTGACCTTGCAGTGAGTGTAGTCAGGCTGATGATGATAATGATGATGTTGGATAGGCGCAGGTTGTTTATGTATTATGCAGCGAATATTCACGATGTTCTGATAATCGTTGTCAACTGTGCCGGTGAAAATATGCCCTCTCCCCTACTCCTTTCATTTGCTTCCATACAGAACCCACGTCACCACACACCAGCGGACCCACACGGGCGAGCGGCCCTTCCTGTGCAAGGAGTGCGGAAAGGCTTTCGCACAGCGGCAGCACCTCACCAGCCACCTGCTGACCCACTCGAAAAAGAGACCTCACGAGTGCACCGACTGCGGACAGCGCTTCAGACATGCCTTTGAAATGGCGCGTCACCGAAAAGTGCGGCACTCCTCCGGCGGCAGGATTGCGTCACTTGTGTGTCGCTTCTGCGGAAACGGTTTCTCAGACCTGGGCGTCCTCAGACGGCACATACTGACGCACACGGGAGAGAAACCCCATGCCTGCTCGCATTGTGGGCGGAGGTTCGCGAGACGCTGCAATACCAAGAGGCATGAGAGAGTAGTTCACAGCCGCCAGTACGCGCTGCACTGCCCGCACTGCGGTAAGGGCCATGCGGACATGACTCATTTGAGAATCCATGTGCGCAGACAGCACTCTTCCGCTGAGAAAAAGGAACCGCAGTACAGCGAGGACTGAACGAGCTCTATTATGCGCCAACCCATGAGGGAAGGGGTACGCGCTTCTGATGTAATGCCGACATGAAACACATATAAAACGCACAGTGAATAGTGAATTGAAGCCAAGTTAAGCTCGTGCGACAGAAAAGAAAGATCGAGGACGGCCAAGAGGCACGACAAGCCGAACGGAGTTGAAAACCTTTGGAAGAGCCTAGTTACTATCGTGGAAATAAGTAGCAGACCACCCCTCCAAGTTGCGACCCCTGCCACTATGCCTGGGGGCGCCACTTGACAAGCACTTCTGGCTTCGAGAAGCTATCTAGTACCCTATAGTGAAGGGCACACTGCGTCGGTCTCGACAGCAGAAATACTTTGTCAAGTGGGGCCGCCACGCAGTGGCAGGTGTCGCAACTTGAATGAGGAGGATATATGTTACTTTTATCCGAGATGGCGAGGAAAACGTCCCATCTCAATAAAGTTGGTCAAGAAAGTGTTCAATAGAAACAAAAAAAACCCACGTGAATAGCATCTTGGGAAACAGAAACACTAAAGCAAAAAAATCAGAACAGTTTTCTTGGGTGGAGCAGTCTACCTTCGGTTAGTACCTTCTCAGCGGAAAGAAAAAAAAAGCGGGGATTTTTCTTCACTCAAAATGCTCAGACAATCATGGTTAATAAAAGCTTTTATACGTCCCGTTTTTGCGTTTGAATTTGACTGGATAACACCACAGAAGTCAGCCTGGTGTTCGCAGATGATTCGGCCATCCAAAATTGTCAACTGACGCTGCTCTGTTCGCACTCGTCCTGTTGATGTTCTGCTCGGCTATCGATACTCGGCGCCGCTTTCAGCGTTCTCTAAAATGGCGCAGTTCTGGAAGCTGTAAAAAAATAATGGAAATAGGCGGCGGGCTAATTTTTCGACACCAACTGGAAAGCTCACTTCTTTTCTTTTTCCTCCCGCAGGTCATTGGAAAGTTTTTATCACATGCTACAGCCCTCTTTAACTTCAGTCCACTGCGGTTTTGTTTCTCTCTAGCCTCAACACAGAACCTATGCGTGGCAGTCACTGGCTGTTGAATGTGTTTTCAGTCTATTTGCACCTGCAAGGCGTATTTCACAATTCGACTTAGTTACGGAAACTGCGCCATAATCCTTAGTTTAATTTCCTAAATATGAGCATTTGCTGCTTGCCGTTACCAGCACTTGCTCAACTCCATTACAGCGCCTAAAACGATCCTGTTAAACACAAAATTTATGTCGAATTGCCTGGCCGGCATGTGCGCCTGTTTGAGTTTGAGTTTATTTCCACAAACAAGGATATACAATGGTTGCGTGGGATACAAGGGAAAAAAGCTGCTCAGAGGCAGCTTGACCGGCCCCAGGTACCGTTAGAGCGGATGCAGCAGGGCGGAAAGATGGCTTATTATTAGACTAGAGTTTAAACAAAGGCAAAACAAGAAACCCAAAGAGATACAATTGAAAGAGTAAAAGACAAAATGAAAAAAAAACGCCGTACACACCTTACTACAGAAATACAGACGTGCGTACAAATTGTTTCAAGCAGGTTTCTTAAAGAACAAGTGTGGACGACGATGTTACATTGAGTTATGTCCTGTAGTAACTTCGGCAACCTGTAGCTTAACATTTGTTGACCATAATTAGCTCGCGGATGAGAAATACACCAAGTCTCCGGAGCTCGAATAGTGTAGAGGGCAACGTGTTTTGTGCGATTAGCGAGAGAGCAAAGGTTACCTATTCTATTCTTTGTGTCTTTACGGTAGGATAAAACTAGGCGGTGATCCAATAAGGCGGGCAACGTCAGGGTTCTAAGATCGTGGAAAAGGGGAGCAGAATGAAAGGCGTGACGCTTATTGCGTATGATGCGGAGAAAGTTTTTCTGGATGACAAGCAGTTTTTGAATGTTTGTGCAAGTTGTCCGCTTTACGAGGCAGCAGTAATTAAGATGACAGAGGAAAAGTACGTTATATACGAAAAAGAGAAGACGTCTGAGAGAACGGACTAGATCCAGCTCCAGAGACAGTTTACCGGTGAGGAAATTTATACGAGAGTGCCGGGATATATTATAATTAATGTGCACGCTCAAACATTTAAATGTTCCTACAACTTAGATTTTAAAAGTATTTAGCAGTATATCACTAGGTAACGCAGTGTTCATGTTTTTCGGTGGAAAGACTAAGGCTTTAGTTTTAACACTGTTTATTAATAGGCCGTTGTCAATATATCGCAGATGTAACTTAGAAAGCACGTCGTTAATATGTAGGATTAGGTCATCTGGAGATTTGGAGGAGGAAAGGAGTGTGGTATCATCAGCATACATAATGAACGCCGTATTGGGATTAATGTTAGTGAGATCGTTAAAATGTTAAACAATAAGAGGACCCAAAATTCTTTCACGGGGGACACCTACAATAACAGGAAGGACGTTACATGATATGCCATTCACATGCACAAACTGCCTTCTATGACTTAGCTATGATTCAGTTAAGCTGAGGCCGATGCCACAAATGCAGCATTAACATAGTTTGCTAAGAAGAAGTTTGTGGTCAATGGAACCGAAGGCTTTGGACGAGTCGACAAAAGCGTTTAATAAGCGTTCCTCGAAATTCTTTAGGATTACCTCTTTCTGTTTAAGGAGTGCAAGTTCGGTCGACATGCCTTAGCGGAAGGCATGTTGATGCGGGGTTATTAACTTATGCTTATCGAGAAAGCTACATAGCCTGCAAAAAATTATCTTCTCAAGTCCTTTGGAAAAAAATTGGAAGTATGGTGATGGGCCTATAGTTATAAATTTGAAGTTAGAACTTTGAGCTTTTAAATTTTTTTGAAAAGGGATAGCGCCTTTTCGAACTGCATGCTTTTTGTAAATTGGTCTGGTGAAAGACAAATATTGTAAACATGAACAAGAACAGGTGAAATTAGGTCATGGACATACCTCACGGGCCCGATCATAAGGTCATCTACATCACAGGCAGTACTGTTGCTCAGTTCTTTGAAAATAATTGTTAATTCACGTTGGTGTGTAGGATGAAGAAAGCTGTATTCTGTGCAGCGTGCCTTAATATAACGGCATGGATTTACACTAGCAGTTTGGTGACCGTTAGTGCTGAAATGGTCATTAAAACAACCGGGAAGTGCGTCAGCACTGGTTTCTACGCCATTCACCACAATGGATTTCGGGTGCTGCCCTCGAGTGCCGATCTCTTAAAACATTTAGCTTGTGCCATAATTTGCGGCTTTTGTTTTGGCACACGAGAAAGTTCGCTTCAAAATACGTTTTGTTGGGTTTTATGGCTCGTAGGCGACTAAGGCCATAATGGGCCAAACGCAAGGTATAGAAAATTGCCTTGTGCTGGATTTTATACACAAAAGAAAAGAAAACGGTGGTGTAAAGGACCTAAAAGGTTATTTCATATCACCTAGCGAAGGTAAAGAGTAGAAAAAGTTTTAAAATGGCTAATGGTAAAACCATTAAAGAAGGTCAGGTAACCTCAGCGGCCATCGTTTGCAGGGTAAGAATGACAAGGCCCCAACCAATGAAATAGACACCTCAGCCTTCCTCTTAAAAGTGGGAAATTGGCTGAGGTTTATCAAAGAAAAGAGAGGCATTCACAGTTTTTTTTAAGACAACCAGCTTCTCGTAAAAAGATAAAAACATCGAAAATGCCTACAGTTTCCTTATCACTCAAGGGCAGCGCTGGGTGAAATGGAATGCATTTATTATGAAATTGACTAAAATACTTCTTATATTGAGTTCATTTTTACAATAAACAGTGTTTTACATAGAATGCACCAATGCGGTACGCCATTCTCCTGGATGGATCTTTTCGAAAGCGGGCAACACAGACGTACACGAAATGAGCGGCCAGAAAGAAAGTCTTTTAAACAGTTCAGCATCCTGCCACGGATACCCAGATCCGCGAGGTCGCGAAGAATCCCAAACCTCCAGGTGGCATCATAAGCTTTTCTGAGGTCAAAAAATACTGCCAAACAGTGCTGTCTCTGTATGAATGCTTCACGGACAGTGTTTTCAAAACAGACGAGATTGTCATTTGTACAGCATGCTTTCCTAAATCCACATTGGTAGAGATCAAGAAGTTCGCGCGATTAAAGGATCAACATTAATCTAATATTTAGCACACTTTCAAAACTTTTAGCAAGACAACTCTAAGTCCTATTGGCCTGTAACTCCCAGCAGAAGACTGGCGTATTTTATTGAAGAATTTCAGAACCTCTAGAGCGCCTTCGGAGAGACGAGCTAGCTTTTGATATTGGATTTCATTTTAGCCTTGTGCTGTCTGTTTGCCCGCCGACAGTACTGTACGGATTTCTTGTAGTTTGATTAATTTAGTGTAATGTTTTTTTGCACTGTCACTTGTCGGCAGTCGTTGTTTTTCTTTTGTGTTCTTGTACTTCGTAAATGATTGTGTGTAGTGTGAGGAACTAGAAACTGTGGCGAAGTGTTGCCCTAGTTTGCCGGCCTGTTCCTTAATGCTTGTCTGTGTATCTAGCGCTGTTACGAAAGGAATTATAAAAGGATGAAAGCTGGCAATAAATCTGCAGGCTTGTTTCCACATTTGTTTCGATGGAACTGAACTATTTATGGACGACACATAATATTGCCATGAAGCTTTCTCAGAATTGCGACGTATGTACCATGCTTTTGCTCTCGCCTTTTTTAAAATTTATGAGGTTGTCGTGTATGGGATATCTTCAGAAAATTCCCCAGGCTTTGTTTTGTTTCTTTTTTGCTTCTCCACTCTTGTGTGCACCAGAGCTTATTATTTTGTCGTACAACTCCTGACGATTCAGGAATGGGTAGACGTGCAGCCGCAATGATACATGTTGTAAAAATTTCATTTAGTTCGTCAACGCTAACATTATCAGAAAATATTTTCTCAATACAGGCCTTTTCTTGAAATAGTGGCCAGTCCGCTAAGTGCAGCTGCCAAAGGATTATTGGTGCTGTTGATGCAAAGTTAATTACCCCTGGAAAGGGATCACTTCCGTACGGGTTATCAAAAATATAGCACTTAAATAGGTAAAAACGGATGGACAGCTAAAAGTCAAGTATATGCAACTCGTCTTATCTGAGGATGAAGATCTATATGTGAGTTTGCCTGTATTAAGCAGGCAGACGTTGTTGCACAGAACAAAATCTTTTAAAACCCGACCTCCAGTGTTTGTCTGCTCACTCCCCCAAAACAAAGAGTGCGGGTTAAAGTCCTCGACTACCAGATATGGCTCTGGTAGCTTCCTAAAAAGCTCCTCTAGATCTTGTAGTGTTAGAGTGAGATGTATTGGAAGATATATAGAGCATGCGGTAATTGTTTTAAAGTTTAGAACGGCGACTGCAAGGCCTTCATAATTCGTGTGGAGCTTTATTTCATGGGTAGCATTGATGCGCGGCACTTCAACAGCAACGCCTCCAGAGAGCCTATTTGCTTGCTCATGGTCACGGCAAGGACTTGAGAAGATCATGAACTTGAGAACATGAGAAGATCCCAAGTTGGTCTCCTGCAGACAGAGTGCTATAGGAGAAAGAGAATTTAAGATATCTGTTGCGTCACGATAATTATTTAGAATTCCACGGCAGTTCCAGTGGATAAGGAACGCCATGATGATTTGGGGGGGATGGGGGGATAGACCCTAGGTCTATCCTTGCTGAGGGCCTGTTATTAAGGTTTTTTCTTTTTTACGTTCAAGAGAGTTCCGCCTCCGCAGTGGCGGAGGTGTGCTCTGACATGTGTCCATCGCCTCACTGGAGCGTTGGAGTTCCGCGGTGAGCCCGCGAGCAAGGAGGTTGAGGGCTTCTCTCGAACGGGGAAGCCTTGCGGGACGCCGACTTGGTGGCTGGCGGGCCCTTTTTCGGGAGTGGCATATGAGCTTTCGCTACATCTGCCAGGGGCGCGGATGGCCCTGCCTCAGCCTCACTAGGCGTGAGCTGGGCAGGTGCCGAAGGCCGCTTTGGTGTGCCGCGCCCACGCACTACATCGGCGAAGTTTGTACGTGCAGTGAAAGAGAACGTGCTCTGATTCGTTTCGTCACGCTCCTTGCCTCTGTAAGTATTATATTTTCTTTGGTCTTTATGGTAATTATTCCTTTTTCTTTTTTCTATGCCGGGCACGACCTTGATTAAGCGGCGTGGTCGCCTTTGCAGTTAGCGCAGCGCGGCGGAACATCACAGTCGTTTGAGCGATGATCATTGGAGGCACATTTGACGCAGGTATCACGGCTGCGACAGCTTTGGGAGCCGTGGACAAACCTCTGGAATTCGAAGCAGCGTCGAGGGTTAGGTATATAGGGACGGACGGAGATTTTTGCATATCCTATCTCGATTGACTCGGGCAGGGTGCAGAAAGCGAAGGTTAAAACCAAGTGCTTTGTCGGAATTTCTTTGTCTTGTTTACGGATTTCGATTCTGTGTATATTAGTCCCATTCTGATCTAGCAATCCTTCGAGCATTTCTTCTTCGGTTAGTTGCAGAAAGTCATTGTCAGAAATTACACCGGGTACTGTGCTTAGAGGTCTGTGTGGGGTCGCGGAGAAAGGAATATCATCAAAGGTTTCGATGTTTGCCAGCATTGAGATCTGAATGATATCGATCTGTTCGAGCAAAAAGTCATCACTAGCTAGTCTTGTTATTTTATACTCAGGACCCAGGGAAACTGTGAGAACTTTTTTATACTAGAAATGGGGATATTAGCCTGGCTGGCTTTTCTTTTTGTTCGCTATGAACGATGTGATACTTTGGGAACCTAGTTTTCTTTTTGTTGGAAAACTGAGAGGTGACATCGGTCCGCCCTCTTTTCAGAGGGGTTCATTTGAAAGGAGAGAAGGAGCCATAAAAAAGTGTTTTCGTCGGCGATGGTGCCAGCCATCCACCATGGAGCCCAACAAGGGGTTGGGACAGGAGCTTGAAAGGAAGTCCTGCCTCCACCAGGTGTACACCACTGCTATAACCATATAGGGCAACTCAGGGTAGTTACGCCACACAAGGTTAACCCTAGCCGCCTATGAAACACAGTCGAACCCCACTACAACGAACGCAGCATCAACGAAATATTTCAGGTTCCCCGTCAGCTAGCCATAGAAAACATTGCATGTTAGCTCTCACCACAACGAATTATCTTTTTAGGAGCGTTTCCGCTTGAACGAGATTTTTGTTGAGTGGAGATGGGCTTAACATTTATTTTACGACAAAACAAGCACAACGTTGCCCGTCTGTACGTTCATGGCATTTAACTTCACCGAAAAGGCTTCCTGGAATTGATGTGTACCCCATAGGGCGCCGTGTGCGAATGGGTGGCGCCTGTTACGTTTCGCCTACGACGCGCGGTATAGCCGGCGCGGATGCAACGGACGCCGGGGCTTCGTTCAAAGTGGCGATCATTTTGGGCCCGTTCAGTGCTGCCGTAACGCCTCCCGCCAAGCGCGTCCAGGCAGGTTTCAATGCCACGTGTCGTCGTGTGTGCGTGTGTGTGTGTGTGCATGTTGGTGCCCACGCTTGTCAAAGCGCGGCAGCCGGGGAGAGGAGCTCCCCAACTGGGAGGCGAGGAGGTCTGACCGGCGCCGGCCCGGCGGACGCGCCCGTCACGTCTGTACATGTCCGTGCGTCGCCGTCTCGTGCGACTCATCCCAAGCCGTTCCTTCTTGCCCTCGACTCCGAGGGTATAAAAGGCAGCTGCGCCGGACGCCAAGGAGGGACTTCGATTTCTTCCTTCGAGTAACGTGGTCGCCCTGACCGGCTGCTCTTTTGCGATGCCAGAATAAACAAGTTGTTCTGTTGCCAGTCGACTCATCCTTTGCCGGGACCTTCGGATGTTTCCAGCTTTGCCCCAGGCCGTCAGGCCAACGCTACCCCTGGGGCTTGCAACCCTTTTGCAACACGCCATACGTGGTAGCACGTGAGGAGCTAACCGATGAAGCAATAAATTAAGAGGCCCGCCACAACGACGCCTCGTCCGAAGATGAGAGCGGCGTGTAAGATGCTCCAGCCATGCCGTCTGTATTGCATGTGAGGGACGCATTTGACACCATTCGCGCTTTCATTGGTGCGCATGACGACGACATCGCGATGCAGTTGTTGGCCGAGTGTGGAAACTAGCACCACGGCGCTCATGTCCACTAAAATCACGGAAGGCAAGAGGACCGAATTTTTTGGAAATAAATGATATTTTTTAACAGTGCAGCCAAATCTTAGTTTTTTTTGGCTGATTTTGCCAGAACGACATTTCCGCTTCAACGAAATTTCTCACGCACCCCATGAATTTCGTTGCAGCGTGGTTCGACTGTACGTAAGAAAAAAACGAGAAGAGAGGAGGAGACAGGAGAGTTGTAAGAAAGAAGATAGGAAAGTGAAAGACGGAGGGGATGATAGGAAAAGGCGACTGCCGATTTCCCCTGGACGGGTCAGGCCGGAGGCGCCGTCGATAAGAAGCTGGCGCCAAAGTGGTGTGTTGTCTCCGCCGAGGGGCCTGAAAGGTCCAAACGCTCGGCATCGGCTCAACCACCAGGGTCCCCTTTTCCCCGGACACGGCGATGCCACGCACGGCGAAGCGCGGGTTCTCGGATCCGTGGTGATGCACTGTTTACCATCATCCCCCTGCGGAGATGTCCCTGCGGATGCTCGGGAACCCGTGGTGTCGCCTCTCACTAACGCCTGCAAGCTGCAGACGCCTTCTTGCTGGGTGCTTCAAATTATAGGCCTCTTCCCGGACGTAGTTCTTTTGTAAGACGAAAAGACTTAAAAATCCGCAAATCGCCAGGATCTTTAGACCTAATACATCAAATAAAAACTGTTTTTTCTTTGAATTTTTAAATAGGTCATTCTTGATTCACGGCTTACTACTTTGTGCAGATCTAGGCCTTCTCAAACACAGAGAAATGTGTTTCTTATAACATGAGGTAAAATAACAACGAAGAGTTCAAACGCGGTATCTGCACATTGAGATGCAGAAATAATACTCCAGTCAACTTAGTGCAGTTCCGCCCGAAAGTGGTCAAGGTTTTTACATGTGATTGAACGAAATGTAGGAGAACGCTTATCTTTATTTTTTTACTTTACGATTTAAACTAAAAAAATGGCATGTGGTCGCTGGTGTGATATGAAAGAACACCAGACCTGATATCAGCCTGGCAAGAATTCGTGATGAAGAGATCAAGGCACGTTGAAGTGTCACAAGTAACTCTGCTAGGGCCACTTACGACGTTAAAAAACCTTAAGACAGTAGCAGCAGTTCAAATTCACGCCTCACGGAAGTATCAGCACAGAAATCAATGTTGAGGTCACCACCACGAATGAGGTCACCACCACGAAAAAACAATCAGAATTTCCTTGTGGTGGGCGATAAAAAACAGAGTAAACCGTACGGGCTTGCAAAACAGCCAAAACTTCATAATCATCGGAAACACGTAAGAATTTTTCGACACATTGCACGTTGAAATTGTTTCGCACTAGCATGCTGACACAGCCGCAACGTGAAAACTTCTGATTCGACTAAAACAGTCATCATTTGGAGTTCGCCAGGGAGGAGTGCTGTGGTAATACCAAGTTTCAGATAGCGTAATAAAATGAAATTCCGGGTTCAAGCTGGTAAACATCGCATCTAAGCTATAAGCTGCTAAGCTGCTAATCGCATCTAAGCTCGCGCATCACATCTAAGCTGCTAAACATCAAGCATCAAGCTGAGTATATATACAGGTTTTACGCGAAGGTAAAGCGCAATTTTTAAAAATCTGCTTTCTGAGATACTGAAGCAGCTTCTGCAGCGTTGTTTTGGCGGGCATCTGAAAACGCGCAAATCTGCCATGGTTATTGCATGGTTGTTCGAAATATTAGTTTCGTACTTCACAGAAAAATACAAAAGGCAGTGATATTCCCAAATATTCCGTGCCCATGCGATCGATACTGGGATCGGGAAACTCCTCGCACCGACAGCGACAGCCGTATTGAAATTCTCACGGGACGTCGCAAGGACATGCAGGCCGCAGGGTCGTCTGCAATGCGGCCTGTGGTTTCAGTGGACATGCCTCCTTTCGTCTACGATCGAGGTTGCATTCGCAGGTCGATGAAGATACTCCTGCTGACGACCTGAATAGCTGCGCTTGGCACAGCTTAAGCTTTTTGGAAAAAACGAAACGCTTCGCTAAATGTTATATAATCATACATGAACACTTGCTAGTGATGAGGCTCTCCTCAAATCTTATTCGGTGCCGGCGAGGCCGACTTCTTTCTCGACGAGTAAGCCTAGCAAGTGCGCAGATTCGTGTGGGCGATTTAACGACTGAAGAGAGCGAATTCACAAGTTTCATCTAAGGCAAAAGTTCATCAGTGTAGTTCTGTCAACAGAGACCTAAACAGAACATTACTTACGTCTGAGGAAGCGTGTACAAAAAGCAGCAAGTACTGCATTGATTCGGTGCGGTGACAAAACCTACAGACTGCCAGGGCCAGGTTTTGGCGCTGCCTGTGGGTAACAAACTCGTGGGCATTACTAAATGCAAACGGTCGCCAAGAAAGCTTGTGCGAAGAGACCTTTAAAATCGAGTATTTTTCACATCGTAGAAAGACGATGCACTCAGAGAGAAGCGCTAGTCCTTAGCGGTGTCAACAAAACCGACAATGAAGCCTCGTTTCCATGGCAGGCGATCGCACCATTGGCGCCTCCTGTAGCGTTACAGTAGTGTGTAAACAACTAAAAATACAACCGGTGCGCACGAGAATGTTCTAGATAAAGTGAGCTTAGCTTGCGTTATATGCAGTGAAAACAAACAGTACCTGGCTGTTGGCTGTTTGTATATGCAGTTATGTAAACAATAGCATAGCGTTGCATGGGCGCAGTCGTAGTAATCGGTGCATTATTGGCGGAATTTTTGCGCTCCCACAGCGAGTGCTCAACGCTGTACTAGTTTCTTGACGTATTCATTTATTTAATAGACGAGTGGTGTTCGCATGAAATTGTATCAGGGTAAGGATTTTTAATAAAGGTAACTAACAAATTGCGTCTTCTACCTCGCGAACGAGCAGCTAATAAAGGAGCAATAATGTTCTGATAAAGCCTCACAAAGAGGTGAAATGCGACCTTATTTGGGAATATGCATATGAGAAGGAGCTCTACACAATGCAGTGTAACAATGCGCTACCGAGCATTTATATACTTCGCTCGTACTGCTCAAGCTTGTCTGTCGCATGTCAATAAAAATCTCACATCTCAATCATTTTCTGATTTGTTGTCTCAAATTCACTCATTGCCGTCAATATGAGCATGAAATACACTTACCTCCATATGGCACAATCCATGCACACTGCTGGTCTTTAGTTTATGGTGTTTTCCAATCCACAACCGCAAACAGCAATGCAGCTATGTATTGACATTTCTCGTTCAACCTGTTTCAGAAGGGGAAGTAACAGAAAAATTGCATGCAGTACATGATTCGTGAGTGGCAACCGCAAAGCAGTTCAAAACTCATTAGCTGCAAGGAATGTCCTTGCCTGAATATGGATCGGTAAACAGCTTAGAGAATGAGCCAACATAACTGCTCTATTCACACATTATCAAAGATCAAGGAAGACATGGACAGCGCACACGAGTTTGAAAGCAGAGCATGTTTTATAAGCCCACGTGACGCATTAAATAGGTTTTTGTTATAGATGCAGCACGAGTTAGTTGCCTCGCTGCAGTGCAAAAGCCAGCGGCTAGTATGATCCAGCTGCTCGCCGGTCGTCGCGTGCCAGGTTGTCCCCTTGGAAACACGTTCACATGCGTGCGGGCAGAACAGCTTCAATGTAAAATGTGGCTCACCTGCTCCTGTACTCGCGAGTTTTGCGCACGGACTGAGAGCGTAACGCAGTGGCCTAGCGCAAGCAGCATCCTGCACAGTACGTTACAGTAGTTCAAGGAAAATACCTTGCGGTACACTCGCAAAAAGCTTGCACGACTTGCATTGGGTCTCCGCTCAGCATAACCAGCTGCTTGTAATGCCCGATCTTCAATGAAGGGTACAAGTACTTTGGTGATACTCCGCCTCCTCTGCACTTAGCCACAGCACATATGTTATATATTTGTCCAGCAGGAAGTTCCAGCCACGGCGCATTTGCCGTTCGCACTACCCGGCGCCCGCAGCCTTGAAATGTGGTTGAATATCTTCTTGGCTATGCGCGGGCACATCTCTAAAGTCTGACCGCCTAATTTTTTGTTGAAAATGCTGAAAAAATCCCTCACGTCGGTTCCTCCATGCTGCAATCGCGGACACATACGACGTAGCAAAAATTGGATAGAGAAAGGGCGCAGTGGTGGTGGCGTGCGATGAGTATCGCGCAATTGCAGTGAGGCTTCGTCTATGAGAAAAAAAAAATAAGCGGAACGCGGCGCAAACTCGTAAACTGTTTCGCTAGCTGACAGAACATATCCACTCGCCTTGCACGCTCAATACACAGAAAAGAAAGGCGTTGGTAGACTTGCCCAACAACTCGGTTTTCAATTGGCGGCCGCTAGAGGGACGCCCCATTGGAAAAAAAGCCCATTGCAGAGTTTTGGCTTGCCTTTTGCCGACCATTGTTTAATCAATATTCTTTCTCCAATCTGTGATTAGTTCTCGGAAACATTATTTACCTTTCCTTAACCACTGATTGGTGAGGACAGCCGCTTTTTATCTTATTGGTTGCGGTCCCCACTAAGGGCGAAGACAGACTGTTTAAAAGTAAGCGCTCTGGGTTGAAGCAGGTCTGTATTCGTCTGCTCAACGGTTTAGACATCTTCTAAATAGTTTTCTGCTTGCTCGTTTCTTCTTGTTTTATTTATGTTGTAAATAAATAGTTGCCCTTCTTCTTTCCTCTAGTAACGTGAATGTTTGCGAGTTAGAACCACCGGGTCATCAACACACCCCGATTTCATGATCAACAATGTGTTTCCTCTCATAGCCACCTCAAGGGGATTGCAACTGGCGAAGTCGAGAGAAGATTGCAACTGGTGCAGTCTGAAAAGGAAACTCAAATGGCGCAGTCGACACAGGATCGCAACGTCTTTCTACTCGAGGCTTTGCACGGAAGGTGACAAGAACAATACAAGTCAGTGGACAAGCTAAAGAGCAGTTTGTCCTACTAGAGAAAACGTGAAGCTGCGTCGAAATACTGATGTCGAGAGCTTCAGGAACACTGGTCGTGTTCGACTGGACATCGGAGGCTCAAGTCAGCGAGGAGCTGAAGGAGTCGGGCAACGACAAGCCATGAAGGGTTCGTGTCAACAAGCAGATAAAAATAACCAGGCGTCAATATCGAAAAGTTTCAGAAGGAGAACCAGGCGACCGACTCAAAAGAGACAGAAATCAGCAAACTGCTGAGGTTGAAGTCAGCGAGCTGTTGAGAGATCCAGGGCTCAAGTTGTCCGCGTCGAGGAGCCTGTCGTCATCACTGAGGATGACGAGATCACCGTGGCAGAGAGGAACGACTGAGGTATGAGACCTTTCTGCTTTCTCCGAATTCGCCATTTCGGTGTAGGCTTACGTGCTAGAAACGGTAGCAAAGAAAGCTGATGTGGTTCCGGCATGGTATGGTTGGGAGTGCATGATGCGATGTGGTGAGCAGGAGGAGGCAGAAGAACTGGGTGAAATTGAGAATTTGAACCTCCAAATTGAGCTGGGAAAGAGAAAACATGCACAGATGTAGTTGAAATTAAGGATGGTTACAAAATCCGATAGCAAGGTCTTATTCGCAGCAGTCCAATCTTTTAACTGCCTGAAATTTGGGCGCCCAATGATTTACTGTCCGAAAAAGCAAGGGCAAGGTGTTCGCGCGGTGATGGGATATTGTGCGAGCTAGTAGCTCAGGTGGAGATACCGGCGCCAGATAAGCTACGTTCCCAGTCGGAGATGACTGCTATTATGGTCAGTCAACCAGATCGGACGGAGGATCTGGCATGCGGCTACTTGCAATTCGAATTTTATACTGAAGCCTCTGCGGATTCAGGGTCCGAAATAACGCTAACAGGAGAACCGGTTCATTCACTTTGGAGGGGCGCATTCTCCGAAGTAACAAAGCAAGAAGGTGTGGTTCTCCACGTAGCAGAAACTGGTCTAAGGTTTTGTCCCGAGCGCAAAGAGAATGGTGAGGGCATAAGCAGTGCCGTAGCCAGAAATTTTGTTCGAGGGGAGCTCAAGTCGCAGCGCGGCCTCCTCCTTGTAGAATGCGTAGAGGGATCAAATGCATTAATCATAACTGCATTGCCATCGCCAATGATAGTGGGTATTAGATGCAGCAAACAAATTATTGAACGCTACGCACTGTCAAGACAAGTAAAATATGTATTTTTCATAAAAGATTATATCCTTAGTTTAATTTCCTAAATATGAGCATTTGCTGCTTGCCGTTACCAGCACTTGCTCAACTCCATTACAGCGCCTAAAACGATCCTGTTAAACACAAAATTTATGTCGAATTGCCTGGCCGGCATGTGCGCCTGTTTGAGTTTGAGTTTATTTCCACAAACAAGGATATACAATGGTTGCGTGGGATACAAGGGAAAAAAGCTGCTCAGAGGCAGCTTGACCGGCCCCAGGTACCGTTAGAGCGGATGCAGCAGGGCGGAAAGATGGCTTATTATTAGACTAGAGTTTAAACAAAGGCAAAACAAGAAACCCAAAGAGATACAATTGAAAGAGTAAAAGACAAAATGAAAAAAAAACGCCGTACACACCTTACTACAGAAATACAGACGTGCGTACAAATTGTTTCAAGCAGGTTTCTTAAAGAACAAGTGTGGACGACGATGTTACATTGAGTTATGTCCTGTAGTAACTTCGGCAACCTGTAGCTTAACATTTGTTGACCATAATTAGCTCGCGGATGAGAAATACACCAAGTCTCCGGAGCTCGAATAGTGTAGAGGGCAACGTGTTTTGTGCGATTAGCGAGAGAGCAAAGGTTACCTATTCTATTCTTTGTGTCTTTACGGTAGGATAAAACTAGGCGGTGATCCAATAAGGCGGGCAACGTCAGGGTTCTAAGATCGTGGAAAAGGGGAGCAGAATGAAAGGCGTGACGCTTATTGCGTATGATGCGGAGAAAGTTTTTCTGGATGACAAGCAGTTTTTGAATGTTTGTGCAAGTTGTCCGCTTTACGAGGCAGCAGTAATTAAGATGACAGAGGAAAAGTACGTTATATACGAAAAAGAGAAGACGTCTGAGAGAACGGACTAGATCCAGCTCCAGAGACAGTTTACCGGTGAGGAAATTTATACGAGAGTGCCGGGATATATTATAATTAATGTGCACGCTCAAACATTTAAATGTTCCTACAACTTAGATTTTAAAAGTATTTAGCAGTATATCACTAGGTAACGCAGTGTTCATGTTTTTCGGTGGAAAGACTAAGGCTTTAGTTTTAACACTGTTTATTAATAGGCCGTTGTCAACATATCGCAGATGTAACTTAGAAAGCACGTCGTTAATATGTAGGATTAGGTCATCTGGAGATTTGGAGGAGGAAAGGAGTGTGGTATCATCAGCATACATAATGAACGCCGTATTGGGATTAATGTTAGTGAGATCGTTAAAATGTTAAACAATAAGAGGACCCAAAATTCTTTCACGGGGGACACCTACAATAACAGGAAGGACGTTAGATGATATGCCATTCACATGCACAAACTGCCTTCTATGACTTAGCTATGATTCAGTTAAGCTGAGGCCGATGCCACAAATGCAGCATTAAGATAGTTTGCTAAGAAGAAGTTTGTGGTCAATGGAACCGAAGGCTTTGGACGAGTCGACAAAAGCGTTTAATAAGCGTTCCTCGAAATTCTTTAGGATTACCTCTTTCTGTTTAAGGAGTGCAAGTTCGGTCGACATGCCTTAGCGGAAGGCATGTTGATGCGGGGTTATTAACTTATGCTTATCGAGAAAGCTACATAGCCTGCAAAAAATTATCTTCTCAAGTCCTTTGGAAAAAAATTGGAAGTATGGTGATGGGCCTA
Source organism: Amblyomma americanum (assembly GCF_052857255.1). NCBI lineage: Eukaryota > Metazoa > Arthropoda > Arachnida > Ixodida > Ixodidae > Amblyomma > Amblyomma americanum. The sequence continues at coordinate 115,058,929 of NC_135500.1, read as the reverse complement.
TAGTTATAAATTTGAAGTTAGAACTTTGAGCTTTTAAATTTTTTTGAAAAGGGATAGCGCCTTTTCGAACTGCATGCTTTTTGTAAATTGGTCTGGTGAAAGACAAATATTGTAAACATGAACAAGAACAGGTGAAATTAGGTCATGGACATACCTCACGGGCCCGATCATAAGGTCATCTACATCACAGGCAGTACTGTTGCTCAGTTCTTTGAAAATAATTGTTAATTCACGTTGGTGTGTAGGATGAAGAAAGCTGTATTCTGTGCAGCGTGCCTTAATATAACGGCATGGATTTACACTAGCAGTTTGGTGACCGTTAGTGCTGAAATGGTCATTAAAACAACCGGGAAGTGCGTCAGCACTGGTTTCTACGCCATTCACCACAATGGATTTCGGGTGCTGCCCTCGAGTGCCGATCTCTTAAAACATTTAGCTTGTGCCATAATTTGCGGCTTTTGTTTTGGCACACGAGAAAGTTCGCTTCAAAATACGTTTTGTTGGGTTTTATGGCTCGTAGGCGACTAAGGCCATAATGGGCCAAACGCAAGGTATAGAAAATTGCCTTGTGCTGGATTTTATACACAAAAGAAAAGAAAACGGTGGTGTAAAGGACCTAAAAGGTTATTTCATATCACCTAGCGAAGGTAAAGAGTAGAAAAAGTTTTAAAATGGCTAATGGTAAAACCATTAAAGAAGGTCAGGTAACCTCAGCGGCCATCGTTTGCAGGGTAAGAATGACAAGGCCCCAACCAATGAAATAGACACCTCAGCCTTCCTCTTAAAAGTGGGAAATTGGCTGAGGTTTATCAAAGAAAAGAGAGGCATTCACAGTTTTTTTTAAGACAACCAGCTTCTCGTAAAAAGATAAAAACATCGAAAATGCCTACAGTTTCCTTATCACTCAAGGGCAGCGCTGGGTGAAATGGAATGCATTTATTATGAAATTGACTAAAATACTTCTTATATTGAGTTCATTTTTACAATAAACAGTGTTTTACATAGAATGCACCAATGCGGTACGCCATTCTCCTGGATGGATCTTTTCGAAAGCGGGCAACACAGACGTACACGAAATGAGCGGCCAGAAAGAAAGTCTTTTAAACAGTTCAGCATCCTGCCACGGATACCCAGATCCGCGAGGTCGCGAAGAATCCCAAACCTCCAGGTGGCATCATAAGCTTTTCTGAGGTCAAAAAATACTGCCAAACAGTGCTGTCTCTGTATGAATGCTTCACGGACAGTGTTTTCAAAACAGACGAGATTGTCATTTGTACAGCATGCTTTCCTAAATCCACATTGGTAGAGATCAAGAAGTTCGCGCGATTAAAGGATCAACATTAATCTAATATTTAGCACACTTTCAAAACTTTTAGCAAGACAACTCTAAGTCCTATTGGCCTGTAACTCCCAGCAGAAGACTGGCGTATTTTATTGAAGAATTTCAGAACCTCTAGAGCGCCTTCGGAGAGACGAGCTAGCTTTTGATATTGGATTTCATTTTAGCCTTGTGCTGTCTGTTTGCCCGCCGACAGTACTGTACGGATTTCTTGTAGTTTGATTAATTTAGTGTAATGTTTTTTTGCACTGTCACTTGTCGGCAGTCGTTGTTTTTCTTTTGTGTTCTTGTACTTCGTAAATGATTGTGTGTAGTGTGAGGAACTAGAAACTGTGGCGAAGTGTTGCCCTAGTTTGCCGGCCTCTTCCTTAATGCTTGTCTGTGCATCTAGCGCTGTTAAGAAAGGAATTATAAAAGGATGAAAGCTGGCAATAAATCTTCAGACTTGTTTCCACATTTGTTTCGATGGAACTGAACTATTTATGGACGACACATAATATTGCCATGAAGCTTTCTCAGAATTGCGACGTATGTACCATGCTTTTGCTCTCGCCTTTTTTAAAATTTATGAGGTTGTCGTGTATGGGATATCTTCAGAAAATTCCCCAGGCTTTGTTTTGTTTCTTTTTTGCTTCTCCACTCTTGTGTGCACCAGAGCTTATTATTTTGTCGTACAACTCCTGACGATTCAGGAATGGGTAGACGTGCAGCCGCAATGATACATGTTGTAAAAATTTCATTTAGTTCGTCAACGCTAACATTATCAGAAAATATTTTCTCAATACAGGCCTTTTCTTGAAATAGTGGCCAGTCCGCTAAGTGCAGCTGCCAAAGGATTATTGGTGCTGTTGATGCAAAGTTAATTACCCCTGGAAAGGGATCACTTCCGTACGGGTTATCAAAAATATAGCACTTAAATAGGTAAAAACGGATGGACAGCTAAAAGTCAAGTATATGCAACTCGTCTTATCTGAGGATGAAGATCTATATGTGAGTTTGCCTGTATTAAGCAGGCAGACGTTGTTGCACAGAACAAAATCTTTTAAAACCCGACCTCCAGTGTTTGTCTGCTCACTCCCCCAAAACAAAGAGTGCGGGTTAAAGTCCTCGACTACCAGATATGGCTCTGGTAGCTTCCTAAAAAGCTCCTCTAGATCTTGTAGTGTTAGAGTGAGATGTATTGGAAGATATATAGAGCATGCGGTAATTGTTTTAAAGTTTAGAACGGCGACTGCAAGGCCTTCATAATTCGTGTGGAGCTTTATTTCATGGGTAGCATTGATGCGCGGCACTTCAACAGCAACGCCTCCAGAGAGCCTATTTGCTTGCTCATGGTCACGGCAAGGACTTGAGAAGATCATGAACTTGAGAACATGAGAAGATCCCAAGTTGGTCTCCTGCAGACAGAGTGCTATAGGAGAAAGAGAATTTAAGATATCTGTTGCGTCACGATAATTATTTAGAATTCCACGGCAGTTCCAGTGGATAAGGAACGCCATGATGATTTGGGGGGGATGGGGGGATAGACCCTAGGTCTATCCTTGCTGAGGGCCTGTTATTAAGGTTTTTTCTTTTTTACGTTCAAGAGAGTTCCGCCTCCGCAGTGGCGGAGGTGTGCTCTGACATGTGTCCATCGCCTCACTGGAGCGTTGGAGTTCCGCGGTGAGCCCGCGAGCAAGGAGGTTGAGGGCTTCTCTCGAACGGGGAAGCCTTGCGGGACGCCGACTTGGTGGCTGGCGGGCCCTTTTTCGGGAGTGGCATATGAGCTTTCGCTACATCTGCCAGGGGCGCGGATGGCCCTGCCTCAGCCTCACTAGGCGTGAGCTGGGCAGGTGCCGAAGGCCGCTTTGGTGTGCCGCGCCCACGCACTACATCGGCGAAGTTTGTACGTGCAGTGAAAGAGAACGTGCTCTGATTCGTTTCGTCACGCTCCTTGCCTCTGTAAGTATTATATTTTCTTTGGTCTTTATGGTAATTATTCCTTTTTCTTTTTTCTATGCCGGGCACGACCTTGATTAAGCGGCGTGGTCGCCTTTGCAGTTAGCGCAGCGCGGCGGAACATCACAGTCGTTTGAGCGATGATCATTGGAGGCACATTTGACGCAGGTATCACGGCTGCGACAGCTTTGGGAGCCGTGGCCAAACCTCTGGAATTCGAAGCAGCGTCGAGGGTTAGGTATATAGGGACGGACGGAGATTTTTGCATATCCTATCTCGATTGACTCGGGCAGGGTGCAGAAAGCGAAGGTTAAAACCAAGTGCTTTGTCGGAATTTCTTTGTCTTGTTTACGGATTTCGATTCTGTGTATATTAGTCCCATTCTGATCTAGCAATCCTTCGAGCATTTCTTCTTCGGTTAGTTGCAGAAAGTCATTGTCAGAACTTACACCGGGTACTGTGCTTAGAGATCTGTGTGGGGTCGCGGAGACAGGAATATCATCAAAGGTTTCGATGTTTGCCAGCATTGAGATCTGAATGATATCGATCTGTTCGAGCAAAAAGTCATCACTAGCTAGTCTTGTTATTTTATACTCAGGACCCAGGGAAACTGTGAGAACTTTTTGATACTAGAAATGGGGATATTAGCCTGGCTGGCTTTTCTTTTTGTTCGCTATGAACGATGTGATACTTTGGGAACCTAGTTTTCTTTTTGTTGGAAAACTGAGAGGTGACATCGGTCCGCCCTCTTTTCAGAGGGGTTCATTTGAAAGGAGAGAAGGAACCATAAAAAAGTGTTTTCGTCGGCGATGGTGCCAGCCATCCACCATGGAGCCCAACAAGGGGTTGGGACAGGAGCTTGAAAGGAAGTCCTGCCTCCACCAGGTGTACACCACTGCTATAACCATATAGGGCAACTCAGGGTAGTTACGCCACACAAGGTTAACCCTAGCCGCCTATGAAACACAGTCGAACCCCACTACAACGAACGCAGCATCAACGAAATATTTCAGGTTCCCCGTCAGCTAGCCATAGAAAACATTGCATGTTAGCTCTCACCACAACGAATTATCTTTTTAGGAGCGTTTCCGCTTGAACGAGATTTTTGTTGAGTGGAGATGGGCTTAACATTTATTTTACGACAAAACAAGCACAACGTTGCCCGTCTGTACGTTCATGGCATTTAACTTCACCGAAAAGGCTTCCTGGAATTGATGTGTACCCCATAGGGCGCCGTGTGCGAATGGGTGGCGCCTGTTACGTTTCGCCTACGACGCGCGGTATAGCCGGCGCGGATGCAACGGACGCCGGGGCTTCGTTCAAAGTGGCGATCATTTTGGGCCCGTTCAGTGCTGCCGTAACGCCTCCCGCCAAGCGCGTCCAGGCAGGTTTCAATGCCACGTGTCGTCGTGTGTGCGTGTGTGTGTGTGTGCATGTTGGTGCCCACGCTTGTCAAAGCGCGGCAGCCGGGGAGAGGAGCTCCCCAACTGGGAGGCGAGGAGGTCTGACCGGCGCCGGCCCGGCGGACGCGCCCGTCACGTCTGTACATGTCCGTGCGTCGCCGTCTCGTGCGACTCATCCCAAGCCGTTCCTTCTTGCCCTCGACTCCGAGGGTATAAAAGGCAGCTGCGCCGGACGCCAAGGAGGGACTTCGATTTCTTCCTTCGAGTAACGTGGTCGCCCTGACCGGCTGCTCTTTTGCGATGCCAGAATAAACAAGTTGTTCTGTTGCCAGTCGACTCATCCTTTGCCGGGACCTTCGGATGTTTCCAGCTTTGCCCCAGGCCGTCAGGCCAACGCTACCCCTGGGGCTTGCAACCCTTTTGCAACACGCCATACGTGGTAGCACGTGAGGAGCTAACCGATGAAGCAATAAATTAAGAGGCCCGCCACAACGACGCCTCGTCCGAAGATGAGAGCGGCGTGTAAGATGCTCCAGCCATGCCGTCTGTATTGCATGTGAGGGACGCATTTGACACCATTCGCGCTTTCATTGGTGCGCATGACGACGACATCGCGATGCAGTTGTTGGCCGAGTGTGGAAACTAGCACCACGGCGCTCATGTCCACTAAAATCACGGAAGCCAAGAGGACCGAATTTTTTGGAAATAAATGATATTTTTTAACAGTGCAGCCAAATCTTAGTTTTTTTTTGGCTGATTTTGCCAGAACGACATTTCCGCTTCAACGAAATTTCTCACGCACCCCATGAATTTCGTTGCAGCGTGGTTCGACTGTACGTAAGAAAAAAACGAGAAGAGAGGAGGAGACAGGAGAGTTGTAAGAAAAAAGATAGGAAAGTGAAAGACGGAGGGGATGATAGGAAAAGGCGACTGCCGATTTCCCCTGGACGGGTCAGGCCGGAGGCGCCGTCGATAAGAAGCTGGCGCCAAAGTGGTGTGTTGTCTCCGCCGAGGGGCCTGAAAGGTCCAAACGCTCGGCATCGGCTCAACCACCAGGGTCCCCTTTTCCCCGGACACGGCGATGCCACGCACGGCGAAGCGCGGGTTCTCGGATCCGTGGTGATGCACTGTTTACCATCATCCCCCTGCGGAGATGTCCCTGCGGATGCTCGGGAACCCGTGGTGTCGCCTCTCACTAACGCCTGCAAGCTGCAGACGCCTTCTTGCTGGGTGCTTCAAATTATAGGCCTCTTCCCGGACGTAGTTCTTTTGTAAGACGAAAAGACTTAAAAATCCGCAAATCGCCAGGGTCTTTAGACCTAATACATCAAATAAAAACTGTTTTTTCTTTGAATTTTTAAATAGGTCATTCTTGATTCACGGCTTACTACTTTGTGCAGATCTAGGCCTTCTCAAACACAGAGAAATGTGTTTCTTATAACATGAGGTAAAATAACAACGAAGAGTTCAAACGCGGTATCTGCACATTGAGATGCAGAAATAATACTCCAGTCAACTTAGTGCAGTTCCGCCCGAAAGTGGTCAAGGTTTTTACATGTGATTGAACGAAATGTAGGAGAACGCTTATCTTTATTTTTTTACTTTACGATTTAAACTAAAAAAATGGCATGTGGTCGCTGGTGTGATATGAAAGAACACCAGACCTGATATCAGCCTGGCAAGAATTCGTGATGAAGAGATCAAGGCACGTTGAAGTGTCACAAGTAACTCTGCTAGGGCCACTTACGACGTTAAAAAACCTTAAGACAGTAGCAGCAGTTCAAATTCACGCCTCACGGAAGTATCAGCACAGAAATCAATGTTGAGGTCACCACCACGAATGAGGTCACCACCACGAAAAAACAATCAGAATTTCCTTGTGGTGGGCGATAAAAAACAGAGTAAACCGTACGGGCTTGCAAAACAGCCAAAACTTCATAATCATCGGAAACACGTAAGAATTTTTCGACACATTGCACGTTGAAATTGTTTCGCACTAGCATGCTGACACAGCCGCAACGTGAAAACTTCTGATTCGACTAAAACAGTCATCATTTGGAGTTCGCCAGGGAGGAGTGCTGTGGTAATACCAAGTTTCAGATAGCGTAATAAAATGAAATTCCGGGTTCAAGCTGGTAAACATCGCATCTAAGCTATAAGCTGCTAAGCTGCTAATCGCATCTAAGCTCGCGCATCACATCTAAGCTGCTAAACATCAAGCATCAAGCTGAGTATATATACAGGTTTTACGCGAAGGTAAAGCGCAATTTTTAAAAATCTGCTTTCTGAGATACTGAAGCAGCTTCTGCAGCGTTGTTTTGGCGGGCATCTGAAAACGCGCAAATCTGCCATGGTTATTGCATGGTTGTTCGAAATATTAGTTTCGTACTTCACAGAAAAATACAAAAGGCAGTGATATTCCCAAATATTCCGTGCCCATGCGATCGATACTGGGATCGGGAAACTCCTCGCACCGACAGCGACAGCCGTATTGAAATTCTCACGGGACGTCGCAAGGACATGCAGGCCGCAGGGTCGTCTGCAATGCGGCCTGTGGTTTCAGTGGACATGCCTCCTTTCGTCTACGATCGAGGTTGCATTCGCAGGTCGATGAAGATACTCCTGCTGACGACCTGAATAGCTGCGCTTGGCACAGCTTAAGCTTTTTGGAAAAAACGAAACGCTTCGCTAAATGTTATATAATCATACATGAACACTTGCTAGTGATGAGGCTCTCCTCAAATCTTATTCGGTGCCGGCGAGGCCGACTTCTTTCTCGACGAGTAAGCCTAGCAAGTGCGCAGATTCGTGTGGGCGATTTAACGACTGAAGAGAGCGAATTCACAAGTTTCATCTAAGGCAAAAGTTCATCAGTGTAGTTCTGTCAACAGAGACCTAAACAGAACATTACTTACGTCTGAGGAAGCGTGTACAAAAAGCAGCAAGTACTGCATTGATTCGGTGCGGTGACAAAACCTACAGACTGCCAGGGCCAGGTTTTGGCGCTGCCTGTGGGTAACAAACTCGTGGGCATTACTAAATGCAAACGGTCGCCAAGAAAGCTTGTGCGAAGAGACCTTTAAAATCGAGTATTTTTCACATCGTAGAAAGACGATGCACTCAGAGAGAAGCGCTAGTCCTTAGCGGTGTCAACAAAACCGACAATGAAGCCTCGTTTCCATGGCAGGCGATCGCACCATTGGCGCCTCCTGTAGCGTTACAGTAGTGTGTAAACAACTAAAAATACAACCGGTGCGCACGAGAATGTTCTAGATAAAGTGAGCTTAGCTTGCGTTATATGCAGTGAAAACAAACAGTACCTGGCTGTTGGCTGTTTGTATATGCAGTTATGTAAACAATAGCATAGCGTTGCATGGGCGCAGTCGTAGTAATCGGTGCATTATTGGCGGAATTTTTGCGCTCCCACAGCGAGTGCTCAACGCTGTACTAGTTTCTTGACGTATTCATTTATTTAATAGACGAGTGGTGTTCGCATGAAATTGTATCAGGGTAAGGATTTTTAATAAAGGTAACTAACAAATTGCGTCTTCTACCTCGCGAACGAGCAGCTAATAAAGGAGCAATAATGTTCTGATAAAGCCTCACAAAGAGGTGAAATGCGACCTTATTTGGGAATATGCATATGAGAAGGAGCTCTACACAATGCAGTGTAACAATGCGCTACCGAGCATTTATATACTTCGCTCGTACTGCTCAAGCTTGTCTGTCGCATGTCAATAAAAATCTCACATCTCAATCATTTTCTGATTTGTTGTCTCAAATTCACTCATTGCCGTCAATATGAGCATGAAATACACTTACCTCCATATGGCACAATCCATGCACACTGCTGGTCTTTAGTTTATGGTGTTTTCCAATCCACAACCGCAAACAGCAATGCAGCTATGTATTGACATTTCTCGTTCAACCTGTTTCAGAAGGGGAAGTAACAGAAAAATTGCATGCAGTACATGATTCGTGAGTGGCAACCGCAAAGCAGTTCAAAACTCATTAGCTGCAAGGAATGTCCTTGCCTGAATATGGATCGGTAAACAGCTTAGAGAATGAGCCAACATAACTGCTCTATTCACACATTATCAAAGATCAAGGAAGACATGGACAGCGCACACGAGTTTGAAAGCAGAGCATGTTTTATAAGCCCACGTGACGCATTAAATAGGTTTTTGTTATAGATGCAGCACGAGTTAGTTGCCTCGCTGCAGTGCAAAAGCCAGCGGCTAGTATGATCCAGCTGCTCGCCGGTCGTCGCGTGCCAGGTTGTCCCCTTGGAAACACGTTCACATGCGTGCGGGCAGAACAGCTTCAATGTAAAATGTGGCTCACCTGCTCCTGTACTCGCGAGTTTTGCGCACGGACTGAGAGCGTAACGCAGTGGCCTAGCGCAAGCAGCATCCTGCACAGTACGTTACAGTAGTTCAAGGAAAATACCTTGCGGTACACTCGCAAAAAGCTTGCACGACTTGCATTGGGTCTCCGCTCAGCATAACCAGCTGCTTGTAATGCCCGATCTTCAATGAAGGGTACAAGTACTTTGGTGATACTCCGCCTCCTCTGCACTTAGCCACAGCACATATGTTATATATTTGTCCAGCAGGAAGTTCCAGCCACGGCGCATTTGCCGTTCGCACTACCCGGCGCCCGCAGCCTTGAAATGTGGTTGAATATCTTCTTGGCTATGCGCGGGCACATCTCTAAAGTCTGACCGCCTAATTTTTTGTTGAAAATGCTGAAAAAATCCCTCACGTCGGTTCCTCCATGCTGCAATCGCGGACACATACGACGTAGCAAAAATTGGATAGAGAAAGGGCGCAGTGGTGGTGGCGTGCGATGAGTATCGCGCAATTGCAGTGAGGCTTCGTCTATGAGAAAAAAAAAATAAGCGGAACGCGGCGCAAACTCGTAAACTGTTTCGCTAGCTGACAGAACATATCCACTCGCCTTGCACGCTCAATACACAGAAAAGAAAGGCGTTGGTAGACTTGCCCAACAACTCGGTTTTCAATTGGCGGCCGCTAGAGGGACGCCCCATTGGAAAAAAAGCCCATTGCAGAGTTTTGGCTTGCCTTTTGCCGACCATTGTTTAATCAATATTCTTTCTCCAATCTGTGATTAGTTCTCGGAAACATTATTTACCTTTCCTTAACCACTGATTGGTGAGGACAGCCGCTTTTTATCTTATTGGTTGCGGTCCCCACTAAGGGCGAAGACAGACTGTTTAAAAGTAAGCGCTCTGGGTTGAAGCAGGTCTGTATTCGTCTGCTCAACGGTTTAGACATCTTCTAAATAGTTTTCTGCTTGCTCGTTTCTTCTTGTTTTATTTATGTTGTAAATAAATAGTTGCCCTTCTTCTTTCCTCTAGTAACGTGAATGTTTGCGAGTTAGAACCACCGGGTCATCAACACACCCCGATTTCATGATCAACAATGTGTTTCCTCTCATAGCCACCTCAAGGGGATTGCAACTGGCGAAGTCGAGAGAAGATTGCAACTGGTGCAGTCTGAAAAGGAAACTCAAATGGCGCAGTCGACACAGGATCGCAACGTCTTTCTACTCGAGGCTTTGCACGGAAGGTGACAAGAACAATACAAGTCAGTGGACAAGCTAAAGAGCAGTTTGTCCTACTAGAGAAAACGTGAAGCTGCGTCGAAATACTGATGTCGAGAGCTTCAGGAACACTGGTCGTGTTCGACTGGACATCGGAGGCTCAAGTCAGCGAGGAGCTGAAGGAGTCGGGCAACGACAAGCCATGAAGGGTTCGTGTCAACAAGCAGATAAAAATAACCAGGCGTCAATATCGAAAAGTTTCAGAAGGAGAACCAGGCGACCGACTCAAAAGAGACAGAAATCAGCAAACTGCTGAGGTTGAAGTCAGCGAGCTGTTGAGAGATCCAGGGCTCAAGTTGTCCGCGTCGAGGAGCCTGTCGTCATCACTGAGGATGACGAGATCACCGTGGCAGAGAGGAACGACTGAGGTATGAGACCTTTCTGCTTTCTCCGAATTCGCCATTTCGGTGTAGGCTTACGTGCTAGAAACGGTAGCAAAGAAAGCTGATGTGGTTCCGGCATGGTATGGTTGGGAGTGCATGATGCGATGTGGTGAGCAGGAGGAGGCAGAAGAACTGGGTGAAATTGAGAATTTGAACCTCCAAATTGAGCTGGGAAAGAGAAAACATGCACAGATGTAGTTGAAATTAAGGATGGTTACAAAATCCGATAGCAAGGTCTTATTCGCAGCAGTCCAATCTTTTAACTGCCTGAAATTTGGGCGCCCAATGATTTACTGTCCGAAAAAGCAAGGGCAAGGTGTTCGCGCGGTGATGGGATATTGTGCGAGCTAGTAGCTCAGGTGGAGATACCGGCGCCAGATAAGCTACGTTCCCAGTCGGAGATGACTGCTATTATGGTCAGTCAACCAGATCGGACGGAGGATCTGGCATGCGGCTACTTGCAATTCGAATTTTATACTGAAGCCTCTGCGGATTCAGGGTCCGAAATAACGCTAACAGGAGAACCGGTTCATTCACTTTGGAGGGGCGCATTCTCCGAAGTAACAAAGCAAGAAGGTGTGGTTCTCCACGTAGCAGAAACTGGTCTAAGGTTTTGTCCCGAGCGCAAAGAGAATGGTGAGGGCATAAGCAGTGCCGTAGCCAGAAATTTTGTTCGAGGGGAGCTCAAGTCGCAGCGCGGCCTCCTCCTTGTAGAATGCGTAGAGGGATCAAATGCATTAATCATAACTGCATTGCCATCGCCAATGATAGTGGGTATTAGATGCAGCAAACAAATTATTGAACGCTACGCACTGTCAAGACAAGTAAAATATGTATTTTTCATAAAAGATTATATCCTTAGTTTAATTTCCTAAATATGAGCATTTGCTGCTTGCCGTTACCAGCACTTGCTCAACTCCATTACAGCGCCTAAAACGATCCTGTTAAACACAAAATTTATGTCGAATTGCCTGGCCGGCATGTGCGCCTGTTTGAGTTTGAGTTTATTTCCACAAACAAGGATATACAATGGTTGCGTGGGATACAAGGGAAAAAAGCTGCTCAGAGGCAGCTTGACCGGCCCCAGGTACCGTTAGAGCGGATGCAGCAGGGCGGAAAGATGGCTTATTATTAGACTAGAGTTTAAACAAAGGCAAAACAAGAAACCCAAAGAGATACAATTGAAAGAGTAAAAGACAAAATGAAAAAAAAACGCCGTACACACCTTACTACAGAAATACAGACGTGCGTACAAATTGTTTCAAGCAGGTTTCTTAAAGAACAAGTGTGGACGACGATGTTACATTGAGTTATGTCCTGTAGTAACTTCGGCAACCTGTAGCTTAACATTTGTTGACCATAATTAGCTCGCGGATGAGAAATACACCAAGTCTCCGGAGCTCGAATAGTGTAGAGGGCAACGTGTTTTGTGCGATTAGCGAGAGAGCAAAGGTTACCTATTCTATTCTTTGTGTCTTTACGGTAGGATAAAACTAGGCGGTGATCCAATAAGGCGGGCAACGTCAGGGTTCTAAGATCGTGGAAAAGGGGAGCAGAATGAAAGGCGTGACGCTTATTGCGTATGATGCGGAGAAAGTTTTTCTGGATGACAAGCAGTTTTTGAATGTTTGTGCAAGTTGTCCGCTTTACGAGGCAGCAGTAATTAAGATGACAGAGGAAAAGTACGTTATATACGAAAAAGAGAAGACGTCTGAGAGAACGGACTAGATCCAGCTCCAGAGACAGTTTACCGGTGAGGAAATTTATACGAGAGTGCCGGGATATATTATAATTAATGTGCACGCTCAAACATTTAAATGTTCCTACAACTTAGATTTTAAAAGTATTTAGCAGTATATCACTAGGTAACGCAGTGTTCATGTTTTTCGGTGGAAAGACTAAGGCTTTAGTTTTAACACTGTTTATTAATAGGCCGTTGTCAACATATCGCAGATGTAACTTAGAAAGCACGTCGTTAATATGTAGGATTAGGTCATCTGGAGATTTGGAGGAGGAAAGGAGTGTGGTATCATCAGCATACATAATGAACGCCGTATTGGGATTAATGTTAGTGAGATCGTTAAAATGTTAAACAATAAGAGGACCCAAAATTCTTTCACGGGGGACACCTACAATAACAGGAAGGACGTTAGATGATATGCCATTCACATGCACAAACTGCCTTCTATGACTTAGCTATGATTCAGTTAAGCTGAGGCCGATGCCACAAATGCAGCATTACGATAGTTTGCTAAGAAGAAGTTTGTGGTCAATGGAACCGAAGGCTTTGGACGAGTCGACAAAAGCGTTTAATAAGCGTTCCTCGAAATTCTTTAGGATTACCTCTTTCTGTTTAAGGAGTGCAAGTTCGGTCGACATGCCTTAGCGGAAGGCATGTTGATGCGGGGTTATTAACTTATGCTTATCGAGAAAGCTACATAGCCTGCAAAAAATTATCTTCTCAAGTCCTTTGGAAAAAAATTGGAAGTATGGTGATGGGCCTATAGTTATAAATTTGAAGTTAGAACTTTGAGCTTTTAAATTTTTTTGAAAAGGGATAGCGCCTTTTCGAACTGCATGCTTTTTGTAAATTGGTCTGGTGAAAGACAAATATTGTAAACATGAACAAGAACAGGTGAAATTAGGTCATGGACATACCTCACGGGCCCGATCATAAGGTCATCTACATCACAGGCAGTACTGTTGCTCAGTTCTTTGAAAATAATTGTTAATTCACGTTGGTGTGTAGGATGAAGAAAGCTGTATTCTGTGCAGCGTGCCTTAATATAACGGCATGGATTTACACTAGCAGTTTGGTGACCGTTAGTGCTGAAATGGTCATTAAAACAACCGGGAAGTGCGTCAGCACTGGTTTCTACGCCATTCACCACAATGGATTTCGGGTGCTGCCCTCGAGTGCCGATCTCTTAAAACATTTAGCTTGTGCCATAATTTGCGGCTTTTGTTTTGGCACACGAGAAAGTTCGCTTCAAAATACGTTTTGTTGGGTTTTATGGCTCGTAGGCGACTAAGGCCATAATGGGCCAAACGCAAGGTATAGAAAATTGCCTTGTGCTGGATTTTATACACAAAAGAAAAGAAAACGGTGGTGTAAAGGACCTAAAAGGTTATTTCATATCACCTAGCGAAGGTAAAGAGTAGAAAAAGTTTTAAAATGGCTAATGGTAAAACCATTAAAGAAGGTCAGGTAACCTCAGCGGCCATCGTTTGCAGGGTAAGAATGACAAGGCCCCAACCAATGAAATAGACACCTCAGCCTTCCTCTTAAAAGTGGGAAATTGGCTGAGGTTTATCAAAGAAAAGAGAGGCATTCACAGTTTTTTTTAAGACAACCAGCTTCTCGTAAAAAGATAAAAACATCGAAAATGCCTACAGTTTCCTTATCACTCAAGGGCAGCGCTGGGTGAAATGGAATGCATTTATTATGAAATTGACTAAAATACTTCTTATATTGAGTTCATTTTTACAATAAACAGTGTTTTACATAGAATGCACCAATGCGGTACGCCATTCTCCTGGATGGATCTTTTCGAAAGCGGGCAACACAGACGTACACGAAATGAGCGGCCAGAAAGAAAGTCTTTTAAACAGTTCAGCATCCTGCCACGGATACCCAGATCCGCGAGGTCGCGAAGAATCCCAAACCTCCAGGTGGCATCATAAGCTTTTCTGAGGTCAAAAAATACTGCCAAACAGTGCTGTCTCTGTATGAATGCTTCACGGACAGTGTTTTCAAAACAGACGAGATTGTCATTTGTACAGCATGCTTTCCTAAATCCACATTGGTAGAGATCAAGAAGTTCGCGCGATTAAAGGATCAACATTAATCTAATATTTAGCACACTTTCAAAACTTTTAGCAAGACAACTCTAAGTCCTATTGGCCTGTAACTCCCAGCAGAAGACTGGCGTATTTTATTGAAGAATTTCAGAACCTCTAGAGCGCCTTCGGAGAGACGAGCTAGCTTTTGATATTGGATTTCATTTTAGCCTTGTGCTGTCTGTTTGCCCGCCGACAGTACTGTACGGATTTCTTGTAGTTTGATTAATTTAGTGTAATGTTTTTTTGCACTGTCACTTGTCGGCAGTCGTTGTTTTTCTTTTGTGTTCTTGTACTTCGTAAATGATTGTGTGTAGTGTGAGGAACTAGAAACTGTGGCGAAGTGTTGCCCTAGTTTGCCGGCCTCTTCCTTAATGCTTGTCTGTGCATCTAGCGCTGTTAAGAAAGGAATTATAAAAGGATGAAAGCTGGCAATAAATCTTCAGACTTGTTTCCACATTTGTTTCGATGGAACTGAACTATTTATGGACGACACATAATATTGCCATGAAGCTTTCTCAGAATTGCGACGTATGTACCATGCTTTTGCTCTCGCCTTTTTTAAAATTTATGAGGTTGTCGTGTATGGGATATCTTCGGAAAATTCCCCAGGCTTTGTTTTGTTTCTTTTTTGCTTCTCCACTCTTGTGTGCACCAGAGCTTATTATTTTGTCGTACAACTCCTGACGATTCAGGAATGGGTAGACGTGCAGCCGCAATGATACATGTTGTAAAAATTTCATTTAGTTCGTCAACGCTAACATTATCAGAAAATATTTTCTCAATACAGGCCTTTTCTTGAAATAGTGGCCAGTCCGCTAAGTGCAGCTGCCAAAGGATTATTGGTGCTGTTGATGCAAAGTTAATTACCCCTGGAAAGGGATCACTTCCGTACGGGTTATCAAAAATATAGCACTTAAATAGGTAAAAACGGATGGACAGCTAAAAGTCAAGTATATGCAACTCGTCTTATCTGAGGATGAAGATCTATATGTGAGTTTGCCTGTATTAAGCAGGCAGACGTTGTTGCACAGAACAAAATCTTTTAAAACCCGACCTCCAGTGTTTGTCTGCTCACTCCCCCAAAACAAAGAGTGCGGGTTAAAGTCCTCGACTACCAGATATGGCTCTGGTAGCTTCCTAAAAAGCTCCTCTAGATCTTGTAGTGTTAGAGTGAGATGTATTGGAAGATATATAGAGCATGCGGTAATTGTTTTAAAGTTTAGAACGGCGACTGCAAGGCCTTCATAATTCGTGTGGAGCTTTATTTCATGGGTAGCATTGATGCGCGGCACTTCAACAGCAACGCCTCCAGAGAGCCTATTTGCTTGCTCATGGTCACGGCAAGGACTTGAGAAGATCATGAACTTGAGAACATGAGAAGATCCCAAGTTGGTCTCCTGCAGACAGAGTGCTATAGGAGAAAGAGAATTTAAGATATCTGTTGCGTCACGATAATTATTTAGAATTCCACGGCAGTTCCAGTGGATAAGGAACGCCATGATGATTTGGGGGGGATGGGGGGATAGACCTTAGGTCTATCCTTGCTGAGGGCCTGTTATTAAGGTTTTTTCTTTTTTACGTTCAAGAGAGTTCCGCCTCCGCAGTGGCGGAGGTGTGCTCTGACATGTGTCCATCGCCTCACTGGAGCGTTGGAGTTCCGCGGTGAGCCCGCGAGCAAGGAGGTTGAGGGCTTCTCTCGAACGGGGAAGCCTTGCGGGACGCCGACTTGGTGGCTGGCGGGCCCTTTTTCGGGAGTGGCATATGAGCTTTCGCTACATCTGCCAGGGGCGCGGATGGCCCTGCCTCAGCCTCACTAGGCGTGAGCTGGGCAGGTGCCGAAGGCCGCTTTGGTGTGCCGCGCCCACGCACTACATCGGCGAAGTTTGTACGTGCAGTGAAAGAGAACGTGCTCTGATTCGTTTCGTCACGCTCCTTGCCTCTGTAAGTATTATATTTTCTTTGGTCTTTATGGTAATTATTCCTTTTTCTTTTTTCTATGCCGGGCACGACCTTGATTAAGCGGCGTGGTCGCCTTTGCAGTTAGCGCAGCGCGGCGGAACATCACAGTCGTTTGAGCGATGATCATTGGAGGCACATTTGACGCAGGTATCACGGCTGCGACAGCTTTGGGAGCCGTGGCCAAACCTCTGGAATTCGAAGCAGCGTCGAGGGTTAGGTATATAGGGACGGACGGAGATTTTTGCATATCCTATCTCGATTGACTCGGGCAGGGTGCAGAAAGCGAAGGTTAAAACCAAGTGCTTTGTCGGAATTTCTTTGTCTTGTTTACGGATTTCGATTCTGTGTATATTAGTCCCATTCTGATCTAGCAATCCTTCGAGCATTTCTTCTTCGGTTAGTTGCAGAAAGTCATTGTCAGAACTTACACCGGGTACTGTGCTTAGAGATCTGTGTGGGGTCGCGGAGACAGGAATATCATCAAAGGTTTCGATGTTTGCCAGCATTGAGATCTGAATGATATCGATCTGTTCGAGCAAAAAGTCATCACTAGCTAGTCTTGTTATTTTATACTCAGGACCCAGGGAAACTGTGAGAACTTTTTGATACTAGAAATGGGGATATTAGCCTGGCTGGCTTTTCTTTTTGTTCGCTATGAACGATGTGATACTTTGGGAACCTAGTTTTCTTTTTGTTGGAAAACTGAGAGGTGACATCGGTCCGCCCTCTTTTCAGAGGGGTTCATTTGAAAGGAGAGAAGGAGCCATAAAAAAGTGTTTTCGTCGGCGATGGTGCCAGCCATCCACCATGGAGCCCAACAAGGGGTTGGGACAGGAGCTTGAAAGGAAGTCCTGCCTCCACCAGGTGTACACCACTGCTATAACCATATAGGGCAACTCAGGGTAGTTACGCCACACAAGGTTAACCCTAGCCGCCTATGAAACACAGTCGAACCCCACTACAACGAACGCAGCATCAACGAAATATTTCAGGTTCCCCGTCAGCTAGCCATAGAAAACATTGCATGTTAGCTCTCACCACAACGAATTATCTTTTTAGGAGCGTTTCCGCTTGAACGAGATTTTTGTTGAGTGGAGATGGGCTTAACATTTATTTTACGACAAAACAAGCACAACGTTGCCCGTCTGTACGTTCATGGCATTTAACTTCACCGAAAAGGCTTCCTGGAATTGATGTGTACCCCATAGGGCGCCGTGTGCGAATGGGTGGCGCCTGTTACGTTTCGCCTACGACGCGCGGTATAGCCGGCGCGGATGCAACGGACGCCGGGGCTTCGTTCAAAGTGGCGATCATTTTGGGCCCGTTCAGTGCTGCCGTAACGCCTCCCGCCAAGCGCGTCCAGGCAGGTTTCAATGCCACGTGTCGTCGTGTGTGCGTGTGTGTGTGTGTGCATGTTGGTGCCCACGCTTGTCAAAGCGCGGCAGCCGGGGAGAGGAGCTCCCCAACTGGGAGGCGAGGAGGTCTGACCGGCGCCGGCCCGGCGGACGCGCCCGTCACGTCTGTACATGTCCGTGCGTCGCCGTCTCGTGCGACTCATCCCAAGCCGTTCCTTCTTGCCCTCGACTCCGAGGGTATAAAAGGCAGCTGCGCCGGACGCCAAGGAGGGACTTCGATTTCTTCCTTCGAGTAACGTGGTCGCCCTGACCGGCTGCTCTTTTGCGATGCCAGAATAAACAAGTTGTTCTGTTGCCAGTCGACTCATCCTTTGCCGGGACCTTCGGATGTTTCCAGCTTTGCCCCAGGCCGTCAGGCCAACGCTACCCCTGGGGCTTGCAACCCTTTTGCAACACGCCATACGTGGTAGCACGTGAGGAGCTAACCGATGAAGCAATAAATTAAGAGGCCCGCCACAACGACGCCTCGTCCGAAGATGAGAGCGGCGTGTAAGATGCTCCAGCCATGCCGTCTGTATTGCATGTGAGGGACGCATTTGACACCATTCGCGCTTTCATTGGTGCGCATGACGACGACATCGCGATGCAGTTGTTGGCCGAGTGTGGAAACTAGCACCACGGCGCTCATGTCCACTAAAATCACGGAAGCCAAGAGGACCGAATTTTTTGGAAATAAATGATATTTTTTAACAGTGCAGCCAAATCTTAGTTTTTTTTGGCTGATTTTGCCAGAACGACATTTCCGCTTCAACGAAATTTCTCACGCACCCCATGAATTTCGTTGCAGCGTGGTTCGACTGTACGTAAGAAAAAAACGAGAAGAGAGGAGGAGACAGGAGAGTTGTAAGAAAGAAGATAGGAAAGTGAAAGACGGAGGGGATGATAGGAAAAGGCGACTGCCGATTTCCCCTGGACGGGTCAGGCCGGAGGCGCCGTCGATAAGAAGCTGGCGCCAAAGTGGTGTGTTGTCTCCGCCGAGGGGCCTGAAAGGTCCAAACGCTCGGCATCGGCTCAACCACCAGGATCCCATTTTCCCCGGACACGGCGATGCCACGCACGGCGAAGCGCGGGTTCTCGGATCCGTGGTGATGCACTGTTTACCATCATCCCCCTGCGGAGATGTCCCTGCGGATGCTCGGGAACCCGTGGTGTCGCCTCTCACTAACGCCTGCAAGCTGCAGACGCCTTCTTGCTGGGTGCTTCAAATTATAGGCCTCTTCCCGGACGTAGTTCTTTTGTAAGACGAAAAGACTTAAAAATCCGCAAATCGCCAGGATCTTTAGACCTAATACATCAAATAAAAACTGTTTTTTCTTTGAATTTTTAAATAGGTCATTCTTGATTCACGGCTTACTACTTTGTGCAGATCTAGGCCTTCTCAAACACAGAGAAATGTGTTTCTTATAACATGAGGTAAAATAACAACGAAGAGTTCAAACGCGGTATCTGCACATTGAGATGCAGAAATAATACTCCAGTCAACTTAGTGCAGTTCCGCCCGAAAGTGGTCAAGGTTTTTACATGTGATTGAACGAAATGTAGGAGAACGCTTATCTTTATTTTTTTACTTTACGATTTAAACTAAAAAAATGGCATGTGGTCGCTGGTGTGATATGAAAGAACACCAGACCTGATATCAGCCTGGCAAGAATTCGTGATGAAGAGATCAAGGCACGTTGAAGTGTCACAAGTAACTCTGCTAGGGCCACTTACGACGTTAAAAAACCTTAAGACAGTAGCAGCAGTTCAAATTCACGCCTCACGGAAGTATCAGCACAGAAATCAATGTTGAGGTCACCACCACGAATGAGGTCACCACCACGAAAAAACAATCAGAATTTCCTTGTGGTGGGCGATAAAAAACAGAGTAAACCGTACGGGCTTGCAAAACAGCCAAAACTTCATAATCATCGGAAACACGTAAGAATTTTTCGACACATTGCACGTTGAAATTGTTTCGCACTAGCATGCTGACACAGCCGCAACGTGAAAACTTCTGATTCGACTAAAACAGTCATCATTTGGAGTTCGCCAGGGAGGAGTGCTGTGGTAATACCAAGTTTCAGATAGCGTAATAAAATGAAATTCCGGGTTCAAGCTGGTAAACATCGCATCTAAGCTATAAGCTGCTAAGCTGCTAATCGCATCTAAGCTCGCGCATCACATCTAAGCTGCTAAACATCAAGCATCAAGCTGAGTATATATACAGGTTTTACGCGAAGGTAAAGCGCAATTTTTAAAAATCTGCTTTCTGAGATACTGAAGCAGCTTCTGCAGCGTTGT
This sequence comes from Amblyomma americanum, assembly GCF_052857255.1. Taxonomy (NCBI): domain Eukaryota; kingdom Metazoa; phylum Arthropoda; class Arachnida; order Ixodida; family Ixodidae; genus Amblyomma; species Amblyomma americanum. Next base: position 115,038,741 of record NC_135500.1, on the reverse strand, counting down.
TTTGGCGGGCATCTGAAAACGCGCAAATCTGCCATGGTTATTGCATGGTTGTTCGAAATATTAGTTTCGTACTTCACAGAAAAATACAAAAGGCAGTGATATTCCCAAATATTCCGTGCCCATGCGATCGATACTGGGATCGGGAAACTCCTCGCACCGACAGCGACAGCCGTATTGAAATTCTCACGGGACGTCGCAAGGACATGCAGGCCGCAGGGTCGTCTGCAATGCGGCCTGTGGTTTCAGTGGACATGCCTCCTTTCGTCTACGATCGAGGTTGCATTCGCAGGTCGATGAAGATACTCCTGCTGACGACCTGAATAGCTGCGCTTGGCACAGCTTAAGCTTTTTGGAAAAAACGAAACGCTTCGCTAAATGTTATATAATCATACATGAACACTTGCTAGTGATGAGGCTCTCCTCAAATCTTATTCGGTGCCGGCGAGGCCGACTTCTTTCTCGACGAGTAAGCCTAGCAAGTGCGCAGATTCGTGTGGGCGATTTAACGACTGAAGAGAGCGAATTCACAAGTTTCATCTAAGGCAAAGGTTCATCAGTGTAGTTCTGTCAACAGCGACCTAAACAGAACATTACTTACGTCTGAGGAAGCGTGTACAAAAAGCAGCAAGTACTGCATTGATTCGGTGCGGTGACAAAACCTACAGACTGCCAGGGCCAGGTTTTGGCGCTGCCTGTGGGTAACAAACTCGTGGGCATTACTAAATGCAAACGGTCGCCAAGAAAGCTTGTGCGAAGAGACCTTTAAAATCGAGTATTTTTCACATCGTAGAAAGAAGATGCACTCAGAGAGAAGCGCTAGTCCTTAGCGGTGTCAACAAAACCGACAATGAAGCCTCGTTTCCATGGCAGGCGATCGCATCATTGGCGCCTCCTGTAGCGTTACAGTAGTGTGTAAACAACTAAAAATACAACCGGTGCGCACGAGAATGTTCTAGATAAAGTGAGCTTAGCTTGCGTTATATGCAGTGAAAACAAACAGTACCTGGCTGTTGGCTGTTTGTATATGCAGTTATGTAAACAATAGCATAGCGTTGCATGGGCGCAGTCGTAGTAATCGGTGCATTATTGGCGGAATTTTTGCGCTCCCACAGCGAGTGCTCAACGCTGTACTAGTTTCTTGACGTATTCATTTATTTAATAGACGAGTGGTGTTCGCATGAAATTGTATCAGGGTAAGGATTTTTAATAAAGGTAACTAACAAATTGCGTCTTCTACCTCGCGAACGAGCAGCTAATAAAGGAGCAATAATGTTCTGATAAAGCCTCACAAAGAGGTGAAATGCGACCTTATTTGGGAATATGCATATGAGAAGGAGCTCTACACAATGCAGTGTAACAATGCGCTACCGAGCATTTATATACTTCGCTCGTACTGCTCAAGCTTGTCTGTCGCATGTCAATAAAAATCTCACATCTCAATCATTTTCTGATTTGTTGTCTCAAATTCACTCATTGCCGTCAATATGAGCATGAAATACACTTACCTCCATATGGCACAATCCATGCACACTGCTGGTCTTTAGTTTATGGTGTTTTCCAATCCACAACCGCAAACAGCAATGCAGCTATGTATTGACATTTCTCGTTCAACCTGTTTCAGAAGGGGAAGTAACAGAAAAATTGCATGCAGTACATGATTCGTGAGTGGCAACCGCAAAGCAGTTCAAAACTCATTAGCTGCAAGGAATGTCCTTGCCTGAATATGGATCGGTAAACAGCTTAGAGAATGAGCCAACATAACTGCTCTATTCACACATTATCAAAGATCAAGGAAGACATGGACAGCGCACACGAGTTTGAAAGCAGAGCATGTTTTATAAGCCCACGTGACGCATTAAATAGGTTTTTGTTATAGATGCAGCACGAGTTAGTTGCCTCGCTGCAGTGCAAAAGCCAGCGGCTAGTATGATCCAGCTGCTCGCCGGTCGTCGCGTGCCAGGTTGTCCCCTTGGAAACACGTTCACATGCGTGCGGGCAGAACAGCTTCAATGTAAAATGTGGCTCACCTGCTCCTGTACTCGCGAGTTTTGCGCACGGACTGAGAGCGTAACGCAGTGGCCTAGCGCAAGCAGCATCCTGCACAGTACGTTACAGTAGTTCAAGGAAAATACCTTGCGGTACACTCGCAAAAAGCTTGCACGACTTGCATTGGGTCTCCGCTCAGCATAACCAGCTGCTTGTAATGCCCGATCTTCAATGAAGGGTACAAGTACTTTTGTGATACTCCGCCTCCTCTGCACTTAGCCACAGCACATATGTTATATATTTGTCCAGCAGGAAGTTCCAGCCACGGCGCATTTGCCGTTCGCACTTCCCGGCGCCCGCAGCCTTGAAATGTGGTTGAATATCTTCTTGGCTATGCGCGGGCACATCTCTAAAGTCTGACCGCCTAATTTTTTGTTGAAAATGCTGAAAAAATCCCTCACGTCGGTTCCTCCATGCTGCAATCGCGGACACATACGACGTAGCAAAAATTGGATAGAGAAAGGGCGCAGTGGTGGTGGCGTGCGATGAGTATCGCGCAATTGCAGTGAGGCTTCGTCTATGAGAAAAAAAAAAATAAGCGGAACGCGGCGCAAACTCGTAAACTGTTTCGCTAGCTGACAGAACATATCCACTCGCCTTGCACGCTCAATACACAGAAAAGAAAGGCGTTGGTAGACTTGCCCAACAACTCGGTTTTCAATTGGCGGCCGCTAGAGGGACGCCCCATTGGAAAAAAAGCCCATTGCAGAGTTTTGGCTTGCCTTTTGCCGACCATTGTTTAATCAATATTCTTTCTCCAATCTGTGATTAGTTCTCGGAAACATTATTTACCTTTCCTTAACCACTGATTGGTGAGGACAGCCGCTTTTTATCTTATTGGTTGCGGTCCCCACTAAGGGCGAAGACAGACTGTTTAAAAGTAAGCGCTCTGGGTTGAAGCAGGTCTGTATTCGTCTGCTCAACGGTTTAGACATCTTCTAAATAGTTTTCTGCTTGCTCGTTTCTTCTTGTTTTATTTATGTTGTAAATAAATAGTTGCCCTTCTTCTTTCCTCTAGTAACGTGAATGTTTGCGAGTTAGAACCACCGGGTCATCAACACACCCCGATTTCATGATCAACAATGTGTTTCCTCTCATAGCCACCTCAAGGGGATTGCAACTGGCGAAGTCGAGAGAAGATTGCAACTGGTGCAGTCTGAAAAGGAAACTCAAATGGCGCAGTCGACACAGGATCGCAACGTCTTTCTACTCGAGGCTTTGCACGGAAGGTGACAAGAACAATACAAGTCAGTGGACAAGCTAAAGAGCAGTTTGTCCTACTAGAGAAAACGTGAAGCTGCGTCGAAATACTGATGTCGAGAGCTTCAGGAACACTGGTCGTGTTCGACTGGACATCGGAGGCTCAAGTCAGCGAGGAGCTGAAGGAGTCGGGCAACGACAAGCCATGAAGGGTTCGTGTCAGCAAGCAGATAAAAATAACCAGGCGTCAATATCGAAAAGTTTCAGAAGGAGAACCAGGCGACCGACTCAAAAGAGACAGAAATCAGCAAACTGCTGAGGTTGAAGTCAGCGAGCTGTTGAGAGATCCAGGGCTCAAGTTGTCCGCGTCGAGGAGCCTGTCGTCATCACTGAGGATGACGAGATCACCGTGGCAGAGAGGAACGACTGAGGTATGAGACCTTTCTGCTTTCTCCGAATTCGCCATTTCGGTGTAGGCTTACGTGCTAGAAACGGTAGCAAAGAAAGCTGATGTGGTTCCGGCATGGTATGGTTGGGAGTGCATGATGCGATGTGGTGAGCAGGAGGAGGCAGAAGAACTGGGTGAAATTGAGAATTTGAACCTCCAAATTGAGCTGGGAAAGAGAAAACATGCACAGATGTAGTTGAAATTAAGGATGGTTACAAAATCCGATAGCAAGGTCTTATTCGCAGCAGTCCAATCTTTTAACTGCCTGAAATTTGGGCGCCCAATGATTTACTGTCCGAAAAAGCAAGGGCAAGGTGTTCGCGCGGTGATGGGATATTGTGCGAGCTAGTAGCTCAGGTGGAGATACCGGCGCCAGATAAGCTACGTTCCCAGTCGGAGATGACTGCTATTATGGTCAGTCAACCAGATCGGACGGAGGATCTGGCATGCGGCTACTTGCAATTCGAATTTTATACTGAAGCCTCTGCGGATTCAGGGTCCGAAATAACGCTAACAGGAGAACCGGTTCATTCACTTTGGAGGGGCGCATTCTCCGAAGTAACAAAGCAAGAAGGTGTGGTTCTCCACGTAGCAGAAACTGGTCTAAGGTTTTGTCCCGAGCGCAAAGAGAATGGTGAGGGCATAAGCAGTGCCGTAGCCAGAAATTTTGTTCGAGGGGAGCTCAAGTCGCAGCGCGGCCTCCTCCTTGTAGAATGCGTAGAGGGATCAAATGCATTAATCATAACTGCATTGCCATCGCCAATGATAGTGGGTATTAGATGCAGCAAACAAATTATTGAACGCTACGCACTGTCAAGACAAGTAAAATATGTATTTTTCATAAAAGATTATATTCGCATGTCCCAAAAACTGCGGCAGAAATAACTGATATCAGTGCTTCCATCTTTTTTTTTCTATTTAGTAAGTAAAAAAAAATGTGTATGAATTTTAGAATATATGACTTAGAAACCAGCAAAGCAATGCATGTGCCTGATATGAATAATCAAGTTCTGGACAAATATTTAACAAATATTTGTCATTCAAGAGCCTTGTTTACAATTTTGTACATATGAAATGGCCAGGAAAAAATCTGTGACGCTGTCCTTCGTTCCAGTTCATTGCGCGGCTGGAGCTATCACCGGTCGGGTATTGGAAGTAATTGCACCGAAATTGTAGTCCCAACAGAGAGCACATATAGAAAGCAGGAGTTCTGCAAAATATACAATAGAAATGCAAAGATACAATCGAATATCACAAATGCGGAGATGCAGATAGAGAAAGGCCAAAAAGCGGCGCTGGAAATAAAGTTAACTGCATGTATAAATAAAACAAGAAAAGATGACATCAAAATATATGTATATTCTTTAATAAATGTACATACTTAAGGTAAAGTTCTTGTATATAATATGTCAAACACGCCACATACACATGTCATTGCGCAACATGTCTATTGTGCAAAAATAAAACTGATCGCAGAAATTCTGATATGCATTTGGGCCATGCTGCGGTGGAGACAGCACCATATAGATAGAATAATAGGGGAAGAATACAGAAATCAATACGAAATTGTGTATTATCGCTCCCTGCAAAGCCAAAGCAATCATTCCGCACAGAAAATTTATTAAGGATATTGGTCTGGCTCAAAAAAGGCAGTAAAAGCAGGTAGCAGAAAAAAGGAAGGATAAGGGCAAACTAAGGCCCCGCATGAAGGTACAAGTTGCTCTACCCAACATCCGAGAGTGTTTGCTGTGAAAAGCCGTGTGGGCCGGTCTTTCAATGAGCAAGGTTGGTCAGAGTGGTTAACGATGTGCTCGTAATTTTCGCATTCGCATGAGAACTTTGACCATGATGCTAACTGTTACAATAAACGGCAATAATTTCTGCGGTTTTAAAAGGTAGTGAATAGTGATACGTTTCCCTAATTATACGTTTATGGACCTGAAGCAACACAGCTTTTTACTTGCATTGGTTTTGCTGCTTCTCTATATAAAGGAGAAAGTTTATGAGAAGTTGATAGCCATAAAGTTTCAGAACTGACATCCATGTGTTCCGTAGATTCCGCGGCCGCAATGAGATGCCGCGACGAGCCTGCTGCTCATCGAAACGCCCTTGTAGCTTTGTAATCGGATGGTGCTCCATGCATTATGTGACTCCAGGTGCATGGGCGTTAATTGCCACGCATTTCAGCCCGAGTTCGCAATGTTCGGGAGGAAATGTCTTTTCGAGTGTGAAAAAGACATTTTAGACAAAATGCAGCATGACTTCCAGTGCCTTTGGTTCTTTTGGTCGGCGGGGCATAACAGTACGAAAAAATTTGGACGAGGGCTGAAACTCCACAAGCCACTACCCTGGCTACGGCCCTGTGCATTGGAGAGTTAGTCACGCCTGTGATGTACATTTTGTCAGAGCGAACAGACATAGAGCTGACACAGGAGGCACATGAGTGTACTGTTCGCGAACAAGATATCAGCATCTTGCAAGAGCAGGTTGAAGCATCAGTGACACCCGAGATTTATGCCTCATGGCACACTTCTCGAATAAAAAAAAAAGACACCCGAGATAAAACAAGAGCTGGTTCTGATAGCGGGAACACTCTTTGTAGTCGATGCCAAGCTGGTTGCCAGAGATGAAGGGGTTCGCCAGCCGGTGGTGTCACTGTGCGCAGTGACAGCAGATTCAGGTGAGGCTGTAGGAAAGTTGGCAACACCTAAAACGCACGCGCTTATAGTGACGCCAGAGAGAGAGAGCGGCTACATCAAGAAAATGTGAACGCTCATTTTGAAGGGCATTTCAAAATTCTCCACGACCCTTGTCGAGACATACCTGAAGCCCCAGGCGACTTTCAGGCAGATCCGGAAGCTGCAAAAGTTTCTGCAGCTGATTGCAAGCAAAGAGGGACCGCTGCAACGAATTTCTCAGCAGGTAGGGTACGGGGGGATTCGGATACTGCACCCATTCCTGTAGGTTTCGCCAATGGGCAAGACGCCTCATTATCGGAACTGCGGTAGCAATGCGGAGAAGGTTATCGTAGAGAGCTAATGAGTGAGGGAAGGCTTTTCTCTTAGGAGAACGCCGGCCGCCAACGCTGCTAACATCTAGCACTGTCTGAAAAACGATGTCAAACAGCAACCAAAGTTGGCGATGAAAGGCTTAACTCGACTGGCAATTCACAGTAAGAGAGCATACAGATGCGATGGCAGGAGAAAAACGGCGAAGTGTTGGTGGCGCGTGAAGAATATCGCGCAAACTGATGAGCTATGTCTATCTTGACGAGGGTGACAATGTAGACCCGAAAGCGGCGGCAGCCTTTACAGCCGGCGGTGTGCCGGTTAATTCAAAATGTAGGTCCAATCCTGTGGACAATGCTAAAAGGAAACATGAACCTCTGCTTCGAATCTTATACCCCTGTCACACGGCAATTCTTACGGCCTTTGCCGTAAAGTTGTATTATTGCACTAAAGGAGGAAAACTGAAAAGGAGCAGCGGCGCTGCTACACGGCAAATCCAAAGGAGCTAGAACGCGGCCTCCGTGAATGCCAAAAGTGACCGCTGTGTGTGAAGCGGCGCTAGTAACATTATGAAATTAAAGCAGACGGTACCACTTCAGCTAAGAGTGCTTTCGTATATGTTTGAAAAAGTAGCTATCACGATAATAAACGAGCGTTCTGAGGTGAGAAACGGATATTTTGAAACAAAAGCTTCTTTTTTTTTTTCCATCGTTCCCGGTCCGACCACGGTAGGCGCACTTTTCCGTTCGGCTCCTCGTTGTGTGTTTGAAGCGTGCTTTGTTGCTTATGTTCTTGCTAGTATTTCAAAGCAATTAAGTTGTGCCTGGTTAGCGTGCTGCCGTAATCGTGAGCGACGAGCCGCAAGACGTTAGAACGAAGTGTGGAATTGCCATGAAGAGCAAACGAAGAAAAAACAGCAAAGCGAGAAGCGCAAGCACGTGTGTGTCGATGCGGCTGCTGAAAAGCGTTCAATTCCTTTTTTAGCAGTGTAGATGTCTTAAGTCATAGCCTCCTCTGCGGTTAAGTGCACTGTAACGCAAAATTAGCCATTAAATGAGATAAATTAGACATTTTTTTACGTTTTCAAAACTAAAAATTGCGTCATTTTTTTATTCTTTGAGCTCGCTAGCTGGCGCTGCCATCTGGGATGCTGCTTTAAGCAACTTTAAGGCCGCTGACGGCCGCCCTTGCGGCAGCGGACCTTTTTCGCAAAGGTCTCGACGCTTTGCCGTGTAGATGCGCGTCACGCGCCTTTGGGGCAAAGGACCTTAATTCCTAAGGCCTTACAAGTGCCCGTGTGACAGGGGTATTAGGCGGTTAGAAACTATTTGTGCCCGTTTGATGCACCGACATGACCTGGAGTATTCTGGAATGTGCAGATTGGTTTCCTAACCTTGTGTGTGCGGAATGAATTAGCCGCAATGTGGGCACGTTTGTGCGTGTTTGTAGACTCATTGAACAGCCGAGCATACATGTGCGCGTGTGTGTAATTTTGCTGTTCCAGGAAACTGTGGCTGGACTTTCATGTCACACTGACAGCAAGTGTCCTCGCGACATTTGTGTTTTGGAGGTGTGAAGTTCGATGACCTTTCCGTGGCCCTAGTCGGTATTGAGTTCGCGAGGAATGCAGCACCTGTGGAGTTACCTAGACTCAGAAGGACGCCCGATGAGGACTCGGCGGCGGCTGTTTTGTGATCAGCGCGTCGCCAACAAAGGTAACCGTCCCATCCCTGCCTTCCCTTCGTGCAGCCGATGTCTGTTTTCTTCGCGCCGTCACGGGCATAACCCGCCTTGAAGAAGCTTAGGCAGGAACAGCCGTCAACATGTGTGCGGCGTCAAGGGGTTGCCGAGACTTCGGGCCTGCAAGAGATACCTCTGGGTACGATCAAGTGACCAAGAAACCCATTCTTCCCCTCACATCCGTCTTCTTTTTTTCTGTAAATAACTTGAGTGATCGTCTCTTCAGCATACGTTTGTCTCGCATGCACGTGTCCGAAAGAGAAACAAATTAGGAATGTAGTAACTTCACTGCAGTGGGAAATGGTAGTGGTGTTTGTGCTATTTGTCGGTTTGGATGCAACCTCACCTTTCCTAAATCTGTGGCTAGTCGAGTGGAATTGCAGAGTTTTGGCTTGCCTTTCTCCGACCAATGTTTAATCAATGTTCTTTCCCCAATCTGTGATTAGTAGCCGGAAACCTTATTTTCCTTTCCCTAACCACTGATTGGTGAGGAGGGTCGCTAGTTACCTAGCAGCAGCGGCAGGCGAACGCACAGCTAACGCCTACCTGTCTACTACTTGCAAATCACATCGGAGGCGTACATACGCGCCTACTTTTCGAGCTGCGTCAGTGATGCGACTCATCGACGGCGTACCTTCACTGCATCGTGACGTCACCTCATAAAAAGAACTCGCCACAAGGGACAACGTTTCAAAAGGCCGTTCACCTCCCCTGCGGCGACCACTTGGCAGCAGCAGCGGCAGGCGAACGCGCGGCTAACCCCTACCTGTCTACTACTTGCAGGTTTGCTTTCACTTCTGTATTACTTTAAAGAAATTCTTAGCAACCTTTCACACTGCTGCTGCTGCTTCCACAGTTGTCTTTTCATGTTACCACTGAGACTGGGGAGCGCTACAATCAAGGCAAGGGGACAACACCACATAACAAGACCACGAGAAACGAGCGCTCGTGTCTCGTAGTGTTCTTATGTGGTTTAGTCATGTCGTAAATAGTTTTCTCCTTGCTTTGTTGCTTCTTGTTCTCTTTATGTTGTAAATAAATGGTTAACCTTTTCCTTTCCTCGAGTAACCTGGATGTTTGCGAATTAGAACCACGGGGGGATCAAGAAACCGCGGTTTCATGATCAACAAGGTGCTTCTTCTCATCGCCACCTGAACAGGATTGCAACTGGCGCAGTCTGAAGAGAAGAAACACAACTACAGGTGTCAAGGCTTGCCCACGACAGCTCGTTGGCGGGGCATCAGAGCATTAAGAAGACTACAGATTGAAATCTGGAAGAATATTACTGGCAGGGAGTGCAGGGGGAGATTAAGAGGTATGTCAGGTAGTGCGGCACCTATAAAAAAACGTGTCCGAAAGGCAAAGTAGGGAAAGCTCCGTTGGGGCGCATGACTCTTATCGACGCTCCATTTTAACGGGTCGCTGCCGATATTGTCGGTCCGCTGTCACCCACATCGGTGAAAGGGAACATATATATTCTCACTCTCGTCGATTTTGAGACGCGATATGCCAACGCCATGGATCTGCCAAAGGCAGATTCAGCAACCGTGGCAAAAGGTTTTGTGCAGATGTTCTTACGTATAGGTTTTCCGAGAGAGATCCTTTGTGGCCAGGGCTCGTGTTTCACTTCCGAAATGATGAGAGAGCTCTATGATATCTTCGCAGTGATACATCTCTGCACGACCTGTTACCATCCAATGTGCAAAGGGATGGTGGAGAAATTTAACGGCACACTCAAGCAGATGCTGAGGAAGCTCAGTAAGGAGCAACCCGAAAATTGGAAGCATTATATCGCTCCGCTTCTGTTCTCATACAGAGGGGTACCGCAGGCGAGTCTGTGGTTTTCTCCGTTAGAGTTGATCTTTGGACGACATATGCGAGGACCGCTCGCAGTCCTGAGAGAGCTCTGGATAAGCGAAGAGCTGGGAAAAGACACGACGACGACATGCGGTTACGTTCTCGATTTAAGAGAACGTCTCGAGGAAACTGAGAGCCGCACATCAAAATTTATTGCGTGCCCAAAAATCTCCCAAGAAATATTATAACAGGAACAGCAAGAAGCGGCAGTTAAGGGTTGGCGATCCTGTCCTCATTCTTTTGCCGAGCCGCCACAAATAGCTGCTAATGCAGTGGAAAGGTACATTCGTGGTTGGTGGCAAAAAGAACGATGTGGATTATTGGATCGACTTGGGCCACACTAAGAAGCTCTTCCACATATATATGCTTAAGCGATACGAAGAGCGTGCGCCCCAAGAGACTGGGCAGGTGTCATCTTTTGTTGTAATCGGATATGGTTACTCAGTTTCGAACGATGTATGTGCTGTTTGCAAAAGTCATTTGTAATGCGCCTAAGGGTGATGTCCATTGTGCAGTGCTACTGTCCGGTGTTTGCAATTGTTACCTGTGCAAATGTAGCCTGGTAGTGTTTTTACGTTATTTTTTTCTTCGTTCTACGGGTTTGGGTTGTTCAGTGTGTACATATTCGTCTTCATGGTGCAGACATGATAAAATATTCTGTTTGATATTTTGTGCTGTTTCATTTTGCGTTTTGTCACATGTATAAGGCTTGGCATGTTATCTGAGTGCGTCACTATGTTCCTCCATGTGTCACTGTGTAAAGTGTCCTGGGTGACTTCAACGACGTCTAAATTGACAGTTTATCACGTGAACATTGTTGTTCGTGCATCAACGGCGTTTGTCTGCTTACCACGTGAACATTCGCGTTGTGTTCACCGACGGCAGTTTTTTTCTGCGAAAAAACTTTATCGAAGGTAAGGGGGGGGGGGGGTGCATATGTGAGGTGCACACTAAATCATCGTGGATTTTCGAATGTGGTGCATCGGCAGTTGTGCGTCGGACCGCAGAGCGCTGCGCGTGCCAGCCCAGCGCCGCGCGTGTGCGCGTGCGAAGGCTGGATGCGATGTGACGGCGACGAAGAGCGTAGCGAGCACGAGGAGCGGAGAGCTAACGTGTCAGAAAACCGAAGTGTTAAGGAAGACAGCGCAGCGGAGGTTGTGTCATTCAAGCTTGGAGGTGACAGCTGTTGGATGTTGGGTCGGTGCTGCCGTGGTCCTCCCTTGGATCACCGACATAAGCTTACTGCGTTCTTTGCGAGAGTGGAGGTGGCAGCCGAGGGACTGAGGGTCCGTGCTGCCAACAGGTACTCTTGGATAGCCTACTTGAAGCCTCCGGGGTTTCGTAATGCCGTAGACGAGACCTAGCTACGGTTTTTCGGCTGCTGCGAAGTTCTTCGGGCTGATGACGGGAGTAAACCGGTGTCTCCCAGTGTTCCTCTCCGCTCCTAATGCCACCTGGCTCCCTTCCGCCGCTTCCTTCAACAGATCGCCAGCGACGCGTCGCACTACATCGACCCGCGTTTGTACTTTCAGCAGGGCATCCCCGCTCCACCTGGGACGCTCAGTACCTGGTGAACTCTTTCCTTTTATTCTGTCTATAGCGTTGTACGCGTGTTGAGCGCGTGTTTTTCTTGTTTTCGCTCTCATTTCTTATTGGCCCCTTTTCCCCTAAATTATAAATATGGTTTCCTTTTGTTTTGTTTGATATCTTTTTTCTCTTGTCTTGTTCGAACCTGCACGCGATAGCGTTCCCCCGCGGAAAGGCGGGGACGAGCTACCAGTTATCGCGACAGGGTCTCACCTTCGCCGAGAGAATCCTTTCGTGACAGTAATGTTTGTCAATCAGTCGCATGTTTAGAAATCAGTGGGTGAGCTTGCTAAAAGCAGGCAAAAAAGCGCTATATTCTTGCTTTGGTTTCATGAAAAGTGCTAGCCTGTTTCTAAAGCAGATTATTTAAAATTGTTTTTTTTAAGGAAATGGCGCCGCAGTTGTCCGATATAGCGCCAGACACCCGAATCGCGCCGTAAGGGGAGGCATAAAGGTTCGAGTGAAAGAAGGAAGAGAGAAAGAAGTGCTGTAGTAGAAGACTGCGTAATAGTTTCGACCAACTGGGAAGCCGGCCTGGGCTTAACTGAGCAAACGAGCGCATGGGAGGAAGAAAGATGGGGAGAGCGAATTCGAGAGCTCGTGGAGCAAATCCGTAGCGTGAAGGCAGGTCACAGAGCGCAACCTGCGGCAAAAAGAAGAAAGGAAAAGATTCTTCAGGACCACACTCGAAGGCTCAAGCTCGCGCGAGCGCGGCTCAGCTCATGGCCCTGATCCTCTTCTACCTGCGGCCTTGGGAAAGCGGCGCGCACTGACCTACGATTCGTGATGGTTTGATGGAGCGTGCTGCGTTGCGTTATGCTGTTCTTGGTCAGGCTTCGTCGAGCGAAGTAGACAAGCGAAAGACAGAAGGAAGTTCGCGCCGCAGAAGCACAAGCTCTTCGCCGCCATTACTGCCGAGAGGACCTTGCAGTTCGCGGCACGGACGAGAAGACCCTGCCGTTCACGCCGCTATCGAGGGGAACCTGCCGTTCGCCCCTACGAGACAGAGAGAGCTGCGCTCAAATTCGAAGTAGGGAGCATTGTAACCGTCCTCAGAATTTTTTCATTCCTTTTATGCAAGCCCTGCAAGAACCGGGATATGCTGCTTTTAGGTTCACTCATTTTTCTGCAGCAAACAAATAAAAAGGATGAGCTAAAAGATTTATTGCTGCGTATATACGCTGGGAGACTCGCAGACGCAGTCCAGAGGTCCGCCAGAGGTTCCAGATGTTCGACAGGTTCGCCATGGTGCTAAGTACAATCAAGCCCATTAATGCTTGAAAATTAACCTGTCAGCTGAGGGAAGAGTACCTTCCTTCCAGTTTTTGATGAAAAGTTCTGTTAGGGCTTGGGTGGAGTTCTTGTCCATATTTCGTATCGTTTTGTTTGTGATCCTGTCTGCACCTGGCGCAGACGTGGTGCGAAGATTGAACATTGCTGCTCTAACCTCCCACGTTCTTATGTCCGCGTCGAACGCGGGGTTTTCTACGCCCAAGTAGGAAGGGGGGGGGGGGTAATTTGGGAGTTGTTGCGAGGTACCTGTCTTTGAGATTCTGGATCAGGACATCATCATCCATACCTATTCTGAGAACGAGGCGCGTTACATTACGCTGTTGCGTGCTCTTCGTGCTGTGGGGTTCTAAGAGGCAGCGCAGAAATTTTCATGTCTCTTAGGCCCCGGTTGCCCTCCATGCGCTTGCAGAGCTGACCCTATTGCTGACGGGTTAGTAAAGCCGCGTGTGCCTCTATTTCATTGATCAAGGCTGATATCCTTAACTTGAGTGATCTGTTGTGTTTGTTACGAAGCCATCGTTTCTGCAGGCCGGAGTGAGCATCCCACATGCTAATGAGTCTGCTGTCGACCGCGTCCGATTCCCGATTGCTCGGGATCGCAGATGTCGCTGTAGCGACGTCCTTTGTAAGTTCTGCCACCCACATCGCAAGGTCTTTGATTTGGGTAGGGATGCCGTTCCGGAGGTTCCGAGACTTGTCCCAGTCTGTGATCTGAAGCTTCTTTTTCATGAAGGGGGTGAGTGAGTTTTGCGAAAGTGAAGCCTCAATTATATAGTGGTCGCTGCCTAGGGAGGTCTGCGTGTACAGCGACTGACATTTTGTGATATTCATTGTGAGTGTGAGATCGGGAGTGGTGTTGTGTTGCACGCTGTTACCGATGCGCGTACGTTGTTGCGGATTATTGACGAGGGTGAGTCCCTCGTTCTGAATTAGTGTCCAGAGCTGCGCTCCTTTCCTGCAGTTGAATTTGTACCCCAGCTGACGTGTCTGGCATTAAAGTCACCAAGCACTATAAGCGGGTGTTTAGCGCTGATATGGAGCGCTTTGCGTATGGCTGTGAGGAGGAGAGCTGCTTTTCCTTTCGGGCTGCTGTATGCGTTGAGGATGCATAGGCTTGTGCTATTTATAGTTTTGGGAAGGAGCTCTATTAGGTGACAATCTATGTCTTCAACCTCTACGGGGTGACCTGTAGCGGTGTATGCTCTGTGAACTAGGGTTCCTACCATTTGAATGGGTTTGTTCATTGGCGCGTGGGGAGTGTAGTTGACTAATCTGACAGGAGCTTGAGTTTCCTGTAGTGCGATGACTTTGGGGACTTCTGTGTCGGAGAGAGATTGAATGTGGTGTTGCAGATTGGCTTCGCTTGGAGCGATATCCTCTGCAATTCCACTGCCACACTCAAAGGGCCTTGTGGTTTACTGCCATCATACACTGGTCTGAAAACGAATGGGTTGAATCTGATTTATGTGCGGGGAAACGCTTGGTCTATTTTGCTCTGCACCTGAGAAGCAATGGCGTCGTGGGTGCTAGATCTCTGCTCTAGCGTCGTCATTCTGTTGTTGAGATTGCACGTTCATGTGCTCATGTCTTTGGTCATGGCTTCGAATTTCTTTTTCATTTTCTGCTCATGAATAGTGATCGCATTGATCAGGGTTTCTAACGTTGTCACGTCCTCAGTGGTAGTGTTTTCTTTTGCTCTGCGCTTGGCAAGTGTGCTTTGGGTGGGTGAGTTCAGTGGGCTAGCTACCGGGGTGAGAGAGGGGATATCTTGAGGGATATGTTGGCGGGATTCTTTGTAGTAGCAATTGGAGTTGGTGCTAAGGCTATCGATTTTTTTACTCTGATGTTGGAGTTGCTTCCTCTGCTGTTCTAGCTGTGCTTTAAGTTGATTATTCTCACGGACAAAGGAGGGAGATCGCGAACCCCAGCTCACATGTTTGTCAAATGCTGACTGTACGGTCTTTCCATGTTTCTCAGACGTGGTCTGTCTGGTTAGGAGTGGGAAGGACTCGGACCGGGACCGGGACCGGTGACGGTAGTTGGTACGGATTCTCGAGCTTGATCGCTGCCTGCGGCGGGATTCCCGGAGAGCTGCGTTCTTTGTCGTATCAACCTTGGGTGTCCGCCTTTTGTTGCCCAGCCGGTTAAAACGCTGCTTGCAGTCCTTGGAGCCCGTGAAGTGGGATTCGTTGCAGATGATGCATTTGGCTGCGCACGTGGGTGGCTCGACTAGGGAATGAGGCTCTCCACGGCGCTGGCAGAGTTTTTTCTTGGGTTGGATACAGACGTCGCTTCTGTGACCGGCTTTCAGGCAGATGAAGCATGCCTCGGCTTTCGCCAGGAAGGGATAGCGGTTATATACGGCTCCGTAAAAACGTAGTTGCTTAGGAACCGGCTTTGTGTTGACGAAAGTGACGAGTATGGACTTATTCTTGCCCAAACGTCTAGCGTCCATAATGTCATATGAGCTACTTTTGTTGAAAGTCTGAAGTTCCTGTACTATCTCTTCAGGCGTCTGGTCGTAGATAGCGTTGTAGAGAACGCATCCGATGGCGTTGTCTGGTTGGGCGATGTAGGCCTTTAATGGGCAGGTCATGTTGGAGATTTGAAAAGACTGAAGCCTAACGTAGCGTTCCGCTCTGTTCTCTGATGGGGCACTGATGGTTAAGCAGTTGTTTCGAGGATTTATGCGTATGGCGTCTTTTTGACGTACTGCCTGTATGAAGAATTTCAGGACGGTGCATACGAGGGATAGGATGTAGCCGCCATTGCATTTGCGGAGATCTAGGCCCCCACTCGGACGGTAGATGATTTTCCGGTCTGAGGCGGGTAGTTTGGGTAGCGGAACCTGACGCTTTATAGTTGGTGGAGGAGACTTGCCTTGCTTGGGCTGGGCGGTGTGGCGGGTCCGTCCGGTGGCTTGAGAGGCGAACTCGAGGCGGCGGGCTCGTGGAGCGGTGCTGAGTGCGCCAGTTTACGGGCTGTGAGGGCCCTGGTCTATTTAGGGTACGCGGCGAATTCTTCAAGCGAGATTGCTTCTCCGCCGACTTGGTATACCCTGCTGCTGCAGGCAGGCTCGGCGTTTGGTGAAGCAATGTGCGGACTGTGAGGCTAGGCCTAGCCTAGCCCAGGCGTGGCAGGTTCCAGCTAGGCCTACTGCGAGGTCCAGCGAAGCGCCTGACGCTCCGTGTCAAGCACAAATTTCGGACCCAGAATTCCCAAAAATTGGACGAAAATGGTGCACAACACCTTCACGAACCGTTTGCAGCACTTTCAATTTATGAACATTCGAAACAACGCACAAAACAGTAGCAAACTATGAAGCCGACGTGGGACGCGTCCGCATGCTCCGGCAGCCACCAGGCGATCTGCCATGCGCATGAGATGAATAGGACCCGTGAGACAGTTCGGGAACTTTTCGCATAGTCTTGTAGGTGTATCGCCGCTTTTGCAGAACGGGTTTGGAGTCGTCACACCAGCTATCCCACAGCTTTATTGGCTAGTGGCAGGAATTGAGCGTTTGCATGCCTTTATAGGAATGTTCCTCTTTATAGGCATAATAAATAAAGAATCATGTTAAAAAACACTTAAATGAAATTAAACAATCTATTGTCGAGAGAAATGAAAACATTGCACACGCAGTGTAACCAGTTTCATGCAACGCCGTTGGATTATTCAACTTCTTTGATTGGGTGCCACAAGAACCAGAAATTTAGACAACGTTTTTTGGCACAGATGTTCGGCACTGTTCCGGGTGGACGGCAAAGTGTGAGCACTTCTACCCCATGAGAAAATGCATGTTCAATGGAAGATTTTCACGCATTTGACCTCTGCATCCTAATAAAAGAGTAACTGAGTTCATCTTCAGGGTTCTATTAACGAGCACACGTTCAATTTGTATAGACTTATCATCTGGGGCCCTGTAAAGTGCCTGTGTTTTCCTTGATACGCCTTGCAGAAACACATGTTCAGCAAATTGCGGTATACCTCTACCGTCCAAGGAGATTTCCGTGTCGTCGGCGTAGTCAGCAAAAAAGGCTGGGCTAAAAATTGAATGCTACTCCGAATGCAAACCCGCCGCGTTGGCTCACTGGTTAGGGCGCTCGACTACTGATCCGGAGCTCCCGGGTTCGAACCCGACCGCGGCAGCAGCGTTTTTATGGAGGAAAAACGCTAAGGCGCCCATGTGCTGTGCGATGTCAGTGCACGTAAAGGATCACCAGGTGGTCGAAATTATTCCATAGCCCTCCACTATGGCACCTCTTTCTTCCTTCCTTCTTTCACTCTCTCCTTTATCCCTTCCCATACGGCGCGGTTCTGGTGTCCAAAGATTTAGGAGAGAGATACTGCGCCATTTCCTTTCCCTCAAAACTTCTACGTATTGTTAATATATTCGAAGCCCTCCACAACGGCACCTCTTTCTTCCTTTTTTATTTCGCGGCGGCTGCGTTTTTATGGAGGAAAAACGCTAAGGCGCCCGTGTGCTGTGCGATGTCAGTGCACGTTAAAGATCCCCAGGTGGTCGAAATTATTCCGGAGCCCTCCACTACGGCAGCTCTTTATTCCTTTCTTCTTTCACTCCTTCCTTTATCCCTTCCCTTACTGCGCGGTTCAGGTGTCCAACGATATATGGGCCAGATACTGCGCCATTTCATTTCCCCCAAAACCAATTATTATTATTATTATTTTTTATTTCACTCCTTCCTTTATCCCTTCCCTTACGGTGTCAGGTGTCCAACGAAATATGAGACAGATACTGCTCCATTTCCTTTTCCCGAAAACAAATTATTATTATTACTCCGAGTGCAAAAGTACCCGAGTGCACAGAAATTGTATATCATACTGAACACAAAGCAGTCATAATGTAAAAAAATAAAGATAATAAAGAACAGAAACAAAAATAAAAAACAGCTTAAATCGAAAAATCAAAATTAAATAATTGAAAAATTCAAAAAAGAGCCTAGAAAAATATAAAGCTATGTATAAATGGTAAACCTGTTTGAAAAAAGGCCCACAGCATACAGATCAGTACTCGTTTTCATTAAGTAAAACACAAAGCATGCATCAAAACACATTAAATATGATAAGGCGCGTGTGAACAATGGGAACACCATTTGCCAATCCAACTCAACCAGGCACCATTGATGGTTCATGGACTGGTTTACCCTGAGCAGCTAATATCTCTACATTTAGAATTGAAAATCTCAGTGTATATCATACTGATCATAAAGCAGTCATGAATTTCGTTGTGAATGAATAGAATAAAGGGTAATAAAAGTACATTTCACTTGTTTCTGGTTTCAGTCTTTGTAGAGCCCCGTGTGTGAATCTTCAACTGACATCGCAATGGGTAAATGGGTGTCGTTTAACAGCTTCACAGTCCAGCCACCTTCAGAGCGTGTATTAGAGCCACAATTTTTATTTACGTTTTTAGCGGCTGACCCAGGTCTAATCTCTCGAATCAATCTAGCTCGCCTCAATGGACAAACGGAAGCTCCTGGTTGGTGAGCGCACTTGTGTCTGTATACCGCACCTGCCAGAGAACATGGGAAAAACAAACGCGGATTTACGGAATGTACGTAGTTCTAGACTGCTAGCACTAAGGCTTCCATTCAGCCGAAAACCCACTGTTTGTCAGTTCGCTGTGCGGTCCCTGCTTTTGTGGCAGGTTGGTCACTTGTCCCGTCGGTGTGTGGACAACATGTCAGGTGTAACACCGTGGCAGGTGGCAGTTCAATTAATGACTGGTCGGAAGAGTTTGCTCGGGAAGAGAAACTTGCGTTTCACAAGCCGCACCGACGGTGGCACCTGCCATCGAAGTTCAGTGGCGCATTGCTTAACCACTGCAGCACGGCGCCAGGCGTGGTATGAGGACTCCAATACCACTCATACATCACGATCATACAGGATGACCAATTCTACTGTATAACATAAAAATTTCGATGAACACACATGACTCCACAAAAAGCCAAGATAAACATGTAAAACCAGAGCTAACCATGCTAACGCACAATAATTCGTGATTAGCCGGAAGGTAACTATCCCATGGATGTTTTCTGTTTCATGCTGTGGATTCACTGTTGTCATTATCAACGCTCAGAGAATTACATCACGAAATGGGCCTACTCTGACTTGAGATTACCAATGCTTATATAATCTAAGAACTTTGCTGTGTACTGGAAAAAAGGACGAAGCATTTACCGCCGTGGTGGCTCAGTGGTTAGTGCGCTCGGCTACTGATCCGGAGTGCACGAGCTCCAAAAACGCAAAGGCATCCGTGTACTGTGCGATATCAGTGCACGTTAAAGATCCCCAGGTGGTCAAAATTATTCCGGAGCCCTCCACTACGGGACCTCTTTCTCCCTTCCTTCACTCCCTCCTTTATTCCTTCTCTTAAGGCGCGGTTTAGGTGCCCAACGATATATGAGACAGATACTGCGCCATATCCTTTCCCCGAAAAACCAATTTTATTAACTTGACTGCGGCGGCAGCACTTCGATGGAGGCCAAAGGCTAAGGCGCCCGTGTGCTGTGCGATGTCAGCACACGTTAAAGATCCCCAGGTGGTCGAAATTATTCCGGAGCCCTCCACTACGGCGCCTCTTTCTTCCTTCCTTCCTTCTCTCAATCTGTCTTGTATCCCTTCTTTTACATTGCAGTTCAGGTGTCCCCCGAAATGTGAGGCAGACTGCGTCATTTCCTTTCCCCAACATCCAATTTTCAAATTCAATTTTCGAACTTTCTACAGGCTCGCGTACTGTGCGATGTCAGTGCACGTTAAAGAACCCCAGGTGGTCGAAATTTCAGGAGCCGTTCACTTCAACCTCCCTCAGAGTCTGAGTCGCTTTTGACATTAAACCCCCATAAACCCACAAATATAAAAACAAAAGTTATATAGGAAGAAACAATATATATATGAAATAAAAATAAAAATAAAGAAAAAAGAAAATGCATTTAAGAAAATGACCAGATAGAGGAAGGATAAAGGCTTTCGCATTTCCGCTCTTCAACAGACTTAGTGCAGTCGTATAATTTTAGCGTTAGTGAAATATTCCTGTAAAATTTGATCCGCCCATCGCGTTTCGGTCGGTTCCAAACATTCAAAACATTGAAAATTGATGTTTGGGGAAAGAAAATGGCGCAGTATCTGCCTAACTTATCGGCGAACACCTGAACCTCACCGTAAGAGAATGATAAAGGAGGGACTAAGAGAAGGAAAGAAGAAAGGTGCCGTAGTGGTCGTCTACGGAATAATTTCGACCACCTAGGGATCCTTAACGTGCATTGACATCGCACATTACATGAGCGCCTTTTGCGTTTCGCCTTCATCGAAACGCGGCTGCTGCGGTCGGGTTCGGCCCGAGTACTCCGGATCAGTAAGCGAGCGCCTTAACCAATGAGCCACCGAGCTCACTACCCATTGTCGAAATTGTGCCGAAATATCAAGATGGCAATGCATTTCTAGAGATACTCAGCGCCAGCACTTAATCTCAGCACAGCTGCTCAGCCCCTAAACTGCAACGTGTAATCCTGGAGTCGGAGTCTTCTTTTCCCCCTACAGCGCCCGAGTGCTGGTCATCCTCTATGGATCTACAAACTAGCATCCTTGTCAAGAACCACTGCCCTCAACAAGGACGTCTACCGCTTTCCCCTCTTTCAAGCTTGCCAGAAATTCTGCAGTCTGCACAGGATGATTCGGCAGCTAGGCAACTGGAATTTATTTGTACCGGGTGCCGCATCCAAAGTAAACATTATTGGCCACGTCTATTATCCGACGACGCACAATGGGTGAAGCCTACGGAAACTGCCACCTACGGAAGGCACAAATGAAATAGCCTGGAAGACTTCTACACCAATTTCACCATTCAAGAAGCAATTCCAGAAAATGGATGTGGACCTCCTAGGCCTTTTCCAGGTTTCGACGTCTGAAAACAAGTTGATAATAGTCGCTGGGGACCAACTCATCCGATAAGCCGAAACAAATTCCTGTAAAGCGACAGAGCAATTGAGGCCCTGTATTTTTTTATGGAATGCATCCTCCAATGGCATCATAGTGGGCTTGGCAGCATCACCCGGAGCACGATGTTAAACTTGGTGTTTTGCTTCGTAGTTTTTGCGGGTACTGCTCGGAAATACCGCGGCGGCAATCTTTCACCAAGCGACGGTCATGCCTGCAGGGTGACATCAGCAATACGGCTGCAGCACCTGCCTGATTGTCCAACAGACGCGCTGCATCTGATATGGCTACCGCACGTAGATAACTGCTATGTGACGTACTTATTGGAGCGTTCCTTCGGCACTACAGCGACCCCAGTGACATCATCTGAGCACTATACAAATCCCGGTCCATCCCTTGGTGCCTTCCAGTGGGTTTGGGAGCATCGCCAGGAGCATGATGCTAAACTTCGTGCTTTGCTTCGTAGAGGTCGGTGAAAAACGACCTTGTCATGATTCTCTAAGAAGCAGTTGCGTTCGTCTGGTTTTGCTGTCGAGCCCTGGCCTTGACTGTGAAGGCGTGATAGAATCATAGTGCGTTATTTGTTTGCTGTTAAAACTCATTGGCGACGTTGAGGAAAACCTGGTCATAAGGCCGATAAACTAGAACAAAATCTTCATACTATCACATCCGTAAAGGCTTCCCAGAATCTGCGGCAGCAGACAATCTCTAGATATTTATAGACCAATTTCATTAACTAGCTGCGCTGCAAGCAAATGAAGCATATAATCAACTAATCCATCACAACGGATTCCGAAGAAAATAACTTATTTTCAGCAGACAACGTGGCTTCAAATAAGGACTGTCAACAGTCACTCAGCTACTAGAAATAAATAATTTTGCACAAGTGATCGATTCCCAGCTTCAAGTAGATGCCATTCTAATTGACTTTAGGAGAGGATTTGATCATGTTCTACATTCTATATTAATGGAAACGCTCCGTACTATTAGCAGTATCTCCAAAGTGATAGCCTGGATAAAATCTTACCTAACAAGTCGCACGCAATATGTTGAAATTAATAAGGCACAATCCGAACGACTGAACCTTTTCTCCGGGGTCCCACAGGGATCCTTCTTGAGACCGATCCTTTTCCTAATATGTATCAACGACATCCATCCTGCGAGGAACCTGGAATAGCACTAAGACTCTTCGCTGACGACTGCATTATGTATACTACGGTACGTACACCGGACGACCAGTTAAAATTAAATTCTTCTGTAAATAACATTGCCACGTGGTGGGAAACATGGGGAATAGAAATTTATTTTTATTTATTTATTTATAAATATTGCGGTCTTGAACAACAAGACCATCGCAGGTGGGTACATAATTTGTGTAACACCAAAGGACAAAAAAAAAAGGAAATACAGCAGACAAGGCGTCACAGCAACGAAATTAGTACATCACACTGTATTGTATCGTTTCACAACCTCAGAATATATATACTGCAGTCATAGAGCCAAGCATATAATTAAGTAAATCTCAACAAATTACTCATCAACCGAACATTCAAAATTTCGTCACTTGTTGCAGCAGCGCCTCAAAATGGGACAAATTATTCTCTTCGACTATATTAACATCAACAAAACGTCTTGCATCTCATTTACCCATAAAAAAGTGTCTCTTGTATATCTTTACAATTCATCAGGATCTAACATAAGGAGGGTGGACACGGTGAAATATTAAGGCGTTACATCTACCCATAAGCTAAGCTGGAACACTCGTATAACCAACACGCGGGCAAAAGCATTCAAACAGCTCGGCTTTCTCCGTAGAAAACTGTCGGCAGCTCCTCTTCATGTAAAGCTAACAGCCTATAATATCCTCATAAGGCCCATTCTTGAGTACGGCACCATCATTTGGAGCTCTTATCAGTTATACCTCAGCGAGCAACTAGAAAAATTTCAAAATAAGACCCTTCGGTTTATTTATTCCTGCTACTCACGCCATGACAGCGTATCTTCCCTGCGAGGTAAAGCCCGTGTCCCTACCTTTGCTTGTCGGCGACGCGCAGCTTCCATGAAATTTATTTTTATTCTTTACAACGATCGTATAAGAATCGATAAAAATCAGTACATCAAGCTCCCTTTTCATCGTTAAAAGCGATTAAACCGTGCATCAGACGCATCCCAGCGCAATGCAGCACATATAAATTCTCATTTTTTTCCGTTAGCCATTCAAGAATGGAATAATCTGCCTCACGAATTCATGGATGACGTCTCTCTTGATATCCTTTTGGAAAACGTAGAGTCATTCTTTGAAAAACAGAATTTACGCTAAAAAAAACACTCCAACGATGTCTCGAGTTATTCACCGTGCGTGTTCAGTATAATATTATTTTTTTCTCAATTGTGCCTTTTGACTAGCGTGTTGACCTGATTGTATCTCTTCGTGGTTTCGTCGTTCTTCTTTCCAGTGTTCTAGATGCATCGAAATGAACGTGTATGGCAATGCGCACGTCGTTTCACAGTCGATGGTCTCTTAACGAACTGTATATTTGTTACCAACCTACTTGCTATGGTCTATCCTACTGCAGTGCGCATCTTTTTTTATCTTGTTTACGTTATACTGGATATGCTATTTTTTGTATAACTGCCCCAATATTTTTCCCACTCATCTAAGAGCTTAATTAGCCGCCTTACCGTATGCTTAAATAAATAACAAAAATAAATAAGAGCAGCGAGCGCTGCTTAGAAGATCCAAGCCATTTTGCAATAGAGTACGACAAGCCACTGGAGAAAGCCTTCCTAATATCTTTAGACCAGTTTGCCTACGCAGGTGTTGAACAAGGCCATCACTAGCACGGCTTCCATGTACAGTGGCGATAAATATGAAGGTGATCGCTCGAGCGGCGACCGAGGAAAGGAGCAGCGCCGCGTTACGTCATCACCCTCTGTGGCGAGGGGAACATCAGAGTAGATTCCCTCTCTCTTTTCGCTGTTACTTGAGCTGCTCTCACTCCCTTCTAGCAAGTCCCAAATTTCGTTGTTTTTTTTTTTACGCGTGAGCAGACAGATACGCACGTGTCGTAATCTTGTGTTTACTGCTAGACCGGACGCAATCAATTGGAAGTTAATCGTGCGAGCGTCAACCTATGCTAAAAAAAAGCCGCCTGGCGCGGCATTTTTCAGGGATAAAATTATGCTAGGTTCAGTTGCACTCATGCTCTTCCACAAAGAGCGGGCAGTCTTCTCAGTAACGATAGTGTCAGGTTTCACTTTTTTAATTCCTCATTTGCACTGCACACTGCCGCATCTATTAGCTCTGCAAGGGCAGCACATTTTGAAGCTCGCAGCTGATCGAAATTATTAACGCAAAGCGATACATGAGTAATCGGCAGGAGAAAGCAGCGGATGTGGCAGCGTCCAGAAAAAAAAACGACACCGAAAACCGCCCAATGCAGTCGGTCATAGGAATGGAAAGGTGCTTTCTCTAGCCCATTTCCTACGTGGGCTCCGATACTTCGTAATAAGGGATAACTGCACACCTGAATTTCGGTTAGCAATAGAGTGAATGAGGGAAAATCAAGAAAGTGAAGGCATAATCTATGTCATTCTTGGGGGGGGGGGTTGATAATTGAATACTCATGATTGGGATTATTTAAGTCAACCGATTAAAGATCAGATACCGATCTATGACATCTCGAACCAGCACTTTCACATTAACAGCACGAAAATAGTCTCAAGTGCCCCCGTATCGTTCCGCTGCCCTCAACTGCGCAATTTCTCCGTCCTTTTCTTCACTGCCTTCTGTGCCAGGGGTGACATCTACTGCGCCTTCATTTTCCAGTAACTACAATACTACAAAATTATAATACTATCAACTGTTTCGGTGTTTAACACTGCCGTTCGTTTCTACTCTTTGTCTGCAGCCGAAAAAGTTGCTATTACAGTGTCAAAAAGAATTCAGGCATAACATTGATCAATATTTGATTCACTGCAAAAAAAAAGGATAATTTTCAGCACGCTGCACTCATCCATAACATGCAACACAAACTCTGTCGATAATGCCCGCTTCAGATATGCATTGACTTTCTATCAATATTTGATAGGGCGCCCTCCTTTCCTTTGGAGGTCTTCAATTCTCCTGGGCAAAGGAGCATAGAGTGACTCTGCTATGGCCGGGTCTCCTCGATTGCGATTCTATTTGCCTTCTACCGCTTGCCGCAATGTTTCTGGACTCCCTGTGTCCGGATGCACTCAAGCCAGGTTAGCTTTTATAATCCCCCAAATGTTTTCAATTACGTCGAGGTCCGGACTCCGTTGTGGCCTCTCCAGCTGTGCGATGCCACTGCTGTTCCGGTCTACTGCACTACAGATGCAGTGTGTACAGGGCACCCATCATGTTGAAAATAAAAGCAGCCGTCCGGGAAGGGTCAATTAATACCATATGGGAGAAGAATGCTGTTACAAATTTCTATGTAAGCTTCAGCTGTCAGCCTCCCCGGAATGCGGTACAGCGGGTCAAGACCTGCGTAGCTGATGGTCCCCGACACGTTCACAGAGACAAGTCCGCTGGCAGCAAAGTTCACGACGTTGTCCTCATCGTACCTTCCGGAAAAGGGAAAGAAAAAATCAATTTTTAAATGCGCAAATAGCATGTGCATTCCTATCTTACTATTTTACCTGGACCTGAAGACCCTCCAGACGCGGAAGCGCTGATTCCAGCAAGTGGAGAATGTAGACTCATCGCTGAATATAACTTGCTGCCATTGGTGCGACGTCCAGTTTCTGTGACGGTTAGAAAATTCTAACAGTTTCTAAAGGTGAGTTGCTGTAAGGAGGGGCTTCCTTGCGGCTACGTGACTCTTCAGTCCTGCCTCATGAATTCGCTTTGGAATAGTGGGCAGACTAACATCAACGTCGAGCTGCTCGGCAATTTTTTTTTTTGCCGTTGTGAAGGGGTCTTGAACGGCTGCAGCTACGAGGAGGTGGTCTTCATTTTCAGTCGCTTTTCTGGGCCTGCGACGATTAGGGGCATCCGCTACACCGTTCTCTCTGAAATAGGCATCTAGGGTACGGTTTACAGTTTTCTTTGGACAGCCTATTATGGCAGCAATTTTTCTGTGAGAGAAGCATGCCTTTCCCAGACCGATTATTTCGCTGCTTTCCTCCGCAGTCAACCGCCGTGGCATATTGGGAGCGACTGAAGGCGGGAACAAAAGAAACGGCATGTGTCACGAAGAGGCTCGGAGAAGCCTGAAATGCTCGCCGGAAGCTGCACACTGAGGACGCTTGGTGACTTTTTTTTCTATGCATTACCAGTCCGGCGCAAGGGGGCCGTAGAAACAGTGACAGTGCTATCAAAACCTGTGACGACAGAAAAACCCGCCCCTGCAATATCGGCGAAAATGAAAAAGAAATGATATACAATGCCGATAAACCGAATCCCAGAGAACAAACACAGGAAAAAGGTGGCGAGGTAGTGATAGGGGTGACGGTTGTAGCCCGGAAGAGCCTACGAGGGAAAGAAGGCAACGCAATCTTTATCGTCGCAGTTCCGATATCGGCCGCTATGCAGCTGGAAAGGCCCGCCGGTCGATGCTCGCCCGATATCCTTCATATTGATCGCGACTGTACATATGTTCGAGGAAAACATAAAGCTAATCTTTTTGCTCTACGTCGTCTTCGCCTACAACAGCACTCTGCAGGCGGTCACCATAACAACGCTATTCAAGCTCGTCCAGAGCAGGCAAGCCGAACGCTACCAGTGAAAGCAACCTGGATGTCGCTGCTTATCTACCGCGCATACCTTAGGGCCTTAAGGAGACCGAGCTGCGTAAAAACTTGGTGGCTGTGCCATGGCAAAGACCACTAATCCGCTCTTCCTGACAATGCAGGTGCTTGTCACGATCATCGTCGCATTTCTGCCTGGCCTGACGACTGCGCAGTCGGGTTCGTCATCCCTACCGATTTATCTTGGCTGCGGCGGATTTGGGGCT
This sequence comes from Amblyomma americanum, assembly GCF_052857255.1. Lineage (NCBI taxonomy): Eukaryota > Metazoa > Arthropoda > Arachnida > Ixodida > Ixodidae > Amblyomma > Amblyomma americanum. The sequence continues at coordinate 115,011,625 of NC_135500.1, read as the reverse complement.
GGCTGCGTCAACGTCACCGCTGCCGTCGACACGCCGCCACGGATCTGCCCAACCCTCGCTGCCTCCTGGATCGCCCCATCACAGTCGACATCATCATCTTCAGCTATAAAACCGCTGCATCCGTCAACGACACTTCGTGGGCTTGGTGGCTGTGCCATGGCAAAGACCACTAATCCGCTCTTTCTGACAATGCAGGTGCTTGTCACGATCATCGTCGCATTTCTGCCTGGCCTGACGACTGCGCAGTCGGGTTCGTCATCCCTACCGATTTATCTTGGCTGCGGCGGATTTGGGGCTGGCTGCGTCAACGTCACCGCTGCCGTCGACACGCCGCCACTGATCTGCCCAACCCTCGCTGCCTCCTGGATCGCCCCATCACAGTCGACATCATCATCTTCAGCTATAAAACCGCTGCATCCGTCAACGACACTTCGTGGGCTTGGTGGCTGTGCCATGGCAAAGACCACTAATCCGCTCTTCCTGACAATGCAGGTTGGTGAACAATACAGCCTGTTCGCTAAGAAAACTAGTAACTACTTCTTAGTGCAGCTACCAAGCCCACAGTGTCTGAGTGCTATCGCTGCCGATTTTGCCCGTTCTCTTCTGTTGTTGTTATCCGGTGATATTGAAACTAACCCCGGTCCTGATTCTGTCGCCATTCTTGCCGAGCTGCAAAAAATTTCAGCCAGTCAATCTCAACTCATCGCTGATGTGGGTGAACTAAAAAACCAACTACTAACGACAAACCAAACCATCTTCAATCTGAACGAAAGAATGACTGATCTCGAGAACCACTACCAAACCCTAAAAACCTTACAAACAGACCTTGATACTGTCCGAACTAACGCCGCCCAGACAGCCAGCTTAGTCTCTGCACTAGAAACACGCCTAGACGACGCCGAAAATCGATCGCGGCGGAATAATCTAATATTTTATGGCCTTGAAGACACTAATGCGGCCGAAACATATGCTGAGGCTGAAGAAATCATCATTCGTCACTGCCAGGATCGCCTTAACATATCAATCGACCCTAAAGAAATAGAACGCGCACATCGCCTTGGACGCCACTCTGGCGACCGCTGCCGCCCAATAATAACCAAATTCACGTCCTACAAAACTAAAGACAATATTCTCTCAAATGCCCGGAAACTAAAGAACACATCCTATAGCATCGGCGAAGACTTCTCTCGTTCCGTCCAAACCGCGCGTAGCCACCTTGTAGCATTCGCCAAAGCCAAAAAAGCTAAATTTTCACTTCGCTACAAGACATTGCACATTGGAGCTAAGCGTTACATGTACGATATCTCATCGCAGATGGTTAAAGAGATGCCATAGCGGTTACCTCCCCCAAATGTAATCAATACCCGTCCCCGCACTTTACCAAGCAATCATCTTTCGTTCTCTGTAACCTACACTAATATTCGCAGTCTTATGCCGAAACGAGAACGCGTGTCTAGCTTAGTCATATCATCTAACAGCAGTATGCTGTTACTAACTGAAACCTGGCTTACTAATGATATCACTGATGCTGAAGTTATTGCCGATTTGCCGAATTTTTCTGTTTATCGGAAGGACCGCACAGATTCTCGAGGGGGTGGCGTGCTGATCGCTGCTGGACCAGAATTATCTTGTTCACCCATCCGTCTCCCATCTAACTTAGAGATACTGTGGCTTTTGTGCCGTACTTCACCGCATTCAGTCATAATCGGCGTGTGTTATAGGCCTCCGCATTCTAGCCCAAACTTTTCTCGTGAACTTAACAATATGCTAAACCAGCTCATGATATCTTATCCGAACGCGCATATTCTTCTGTTTGGTGATTTTAATTATCCAGGAATAAACTGGCTCAACCGTTCTCATTCACAGCCAATCAGTGCAGAATCAAGGGATTTTCTAGATGTTTGTTTGAACTTTAATCTTTACCAACTAGTAACCAGCCCAACACGCACCGCAGGCGATTCGAGCAACATTTTAGACTTAATACTAAGCTCTCATCCTGACAGTTTGTCATCCATTACATACTTAGAGCCCATTAGCGACCATAAAGTCATTCAAGCCGATTTTTCCTTTCGCACCGAGCGCCATGAAACACAAAAGAAAACAATCACCCTGTATGACAAGGGTAACTACAATGCCATTAATCATGAACTGAGCATTTTTTTCCCACTCTTCGAAGCCGGTTATAACCAGAGATCTGTTAACGAGAATTGGCTAATATTTAAAAATAAACTTCATGAACTAACGCAAAAATTTATCCCTAGAATAACTTTTCGTGAAAATCGCTCTAAACCCTGGTTTTCTAAGACACTAAAAAGACTGGAGAATAAAAAGAAGCGGCTTTTTCGCGCTGCCAAATTTAAAAGCAATTCCGAAGCGTGGAAGAAATACTTTTCAGCCGAAAAAGAATACTTGACTTCCGTCACCAACGCTAAACACTCATTTTTTAACAGCGACCTACCGCGCATGCTATGCGATAACCGCAAAAAATTTTGGCGCGTTATCAATCCCGCACCATCACACTCAGTCACTCTCACTCATGCATCCGGTATTCAAGCCTCCGACATAGAATGCGCTAACATCTTCAATACGGCGTTCTCGTCAATTTTCACCCAGGAGCGCAACCCGCCTCCAAGAATACCTCCTACTAATGCCACCTCACCGATGGACGCAATAACTTTTTCTTCAACTGGCATCTCGTCTTTAATCGAGAAAATGAAACTTTCCTCGTCAGCCGGCATCGACGAGATAAACACTAAACTACTAAAAAACACAAAATGTATCAGTGCAGTGTATCTTGAATTATTGTTTTCGCAATCACTCTCTACAGGTCTCATTCCGGAAAACTGGAAAGTTGGGAAGGTCGTTCCACTCTACAAATCAGGTGACAAAAATTCCCCTCTGAACTACCGTCCTATTTCTTTAACTAGCGTCCCCTGCAAGATCATGGAACATGTCATATACTCTCAGGTAATGAACTTCTTAGACGCTAACAATTTCTTCCATCCATCCCAGCACGGTTTCCGCAAGGGGTATTCATGCGAAACACAACTAGCCATGTTCCTCAACGACTTACATACTAACCTGGACGCTAACCTTCAAGTTGACGCCATCTTTCTGGATTACGCTAAAGCATTTGATAAAGTTCCACATCAACGTTTAATACAAAAACTTTCTATTCTAAACATTCATCCTAACGTGCTAAACTGGATCAAGGCCTTCTTAAGAAATCGCTTTCAGTCAGTCATTGTAAATAACCAGTCTTCCAACCCTCTCCCTGTAACATCCGGCGTCCCACAAGGCTCTGTTCTTGCACCCCTATTGTTTTTAATATAAATGATCTCCCTCAATACGTATCCTGCCAAATTCGAATGTTCGCTGACGACTGCGTAATTTACCGCCAAGTAACAAACATAACTGATCATGAAGCCCTCCAGCAGGACCTTAACCAAATTGAACAGTGGTGCGCAGATTGGCTTATGACCCTCAACCCTAGCAAATGCAAGCTTCTTTCCATCACCCGTCGCAAAAAGACTCATGCCTTCCAATACAAAATCGCTAACGAGTTCGTAGAATCTGTATCATCTTTCAAATACTTGGGCGTCACATTATCTAATGACCTAACATGGAATGCACATGTTACTAACGTGATATCATCGGCTAACAAAACTCTGGGATTTCTTAAACGTCACCTTCGCCTCACCTCACATCACGTGAAATTGCTCGCCTACAAGTCACTCATTAGACCTAAACTTGAATATGCATCCGCCATATGGGACCCGCATCATATTAACCTCGTAAACGATCTAGAAGCCGTTCAAAACCGCGCTACAAGGTTCATTCATTCTTCTTACTCCTACGACGTCAGTGTTTCAGCCTTAAAAACCAAATCAGCACTATCGCCTCTTTCCGTTCGTCGTCGCATAGCCACGCTATCACTGTACCACAAGTTCTTTTACTCATCCCTTAACCGTGCCCCTTACATCACGCCAGCATCATACATTTCTCATCGCACTAGCCACACGCTTCAAGTTTTTCGCCCACGTGCCCGAACTGTTACTTTTTCAGCCTCCTTCTTCCCACGTGCAGCTAAGGATTGGAACGGCCTTCCCCAGCACATCGTCGACATCACCTGTCCTTCATCATTTGCAAACAATCTAAACAACATTTTTTGTTCATGATCACTAATGGCATTGTTTTGTGCCTTTTCCTGCTAATCCCACCCCTTATGTAATACCCCGCAGGGGTCTTTAAGGTAATAAAATGAAATGAAATGAAACTGGCGGCGCTTCCATATGCCTCAGGCTACAATCTACGGCGACGGCACGTACTTACAAAACTACGGTTCATTTTGCAAGATTTCTCAGCAGTTATACGATCACGACTATGTGCACCCTTTGCCTTAAAGTTACAAGACTGTGCGCATTAAAAAATGCGTATGACACTGAAATCATCTGTGCAGCACCCCCTCGAAATAGTCTCCCTTGCAGTCTATACAAAGCTTCCAACGCTTCTTGAGGTTTTAGAAACAGTTGGAAAACGCTTCTTTCGGCAGGTCTGTTAGCTCTTTTGTCGTGGCGTCTGGAATGGCCTCCACATTCTCCATCCAGCAACCTTTTAGGGCTCTCAGGAAAGGAGGAAACAGGAAAAATTCGCCCGGAGAGAGATCAGACAAGTATGCCGGATGGGGAAGTACAGTAATGCTGTGCTTGGCGAGAAATTTCGTCATGCTGAAAGCAGTGTGCGGCCTCGCATTATCGTGGAGAAGGCTCCATTGTCCAGATGCCTTTAAGTCAGGGCGACGGCGTTGAATTGCACCACGCATGTGTTAGAGCACGTGGATATAAATCTCTTGATTCACCGTCTGCCCTTGTAGGACGAACTCGTGATGTATGACACCTCTGGCATCGAAAAAAACTATCAGCATCGTCTTGTTTGGTCTTCTGCCGCCGAACCTTTCTCGACGCCGGAGAGCTTGTGGACCGCCATTCGGCGCTCTGCCGCTTTTTTTGAGGATCGTATTGAAAGCACCATGTTTCGTCTTCAGCAATGATGCTGTCGACGAATGCGGCATCTTTCTCTGCCTCAGGGAGTAAATCAGCTTTCACTGATGCCCACGTGTCCTTCTAATCCTGTGTGAGGGAGTGCGACACCAGTCTGGCATTCAACTTTCGTTTCCCCAAGTTATCGCGAAAATATTGGTGCCATGTTGTCTTACTAATGTTGAGAGCAGCTGATAGCATGCGGACTGTAATGGTTCGGTCTTCCTGTACGACTTCCGTGACCTGAGTCACTTTGTTTTCATTCCGTGAGGTTTAAGGGCACCCCTGCCTTGTGTCGTCTTCCACCGACGTTCTCCCCAAAACGAACCTCTTGTGCAGCTCAAGAACTCGCGCCCGCGATAATGTCTCTTTGCCGTAAGCGTCACGAAGGAGCTCATAAGTCTGTGTGGAGCATCTCGCCCTCCTTCTCCCTCGTTCACCCTCATTCGGGGGCATTCTCGCGCTCTTATCGATCGAAATTAAGCACTTTCCGCACTCATATCACGTACAGGCTCTTATGTGAAACCACAGGTTCCATTTTGTGGCAACAAAATGATGGTTGTTCAGCTCGGAAGCATTAATTGTTAAAAATTTAATGTACAACGGACGCTTTGGAACCAAAAGTTTCTCATTCATATGCGATTGTAACTCCTATACTAAGTTTCTTGTTGTAGGCCGCTGTTTGCCGCTTGGGAATTATTCAAGAAGGGAGTACGTGCGAAAGATTTTCGAACTTGGTTTTTCTGCTCTTTCGTTGGAAATGGTAAAATTCGGCTGTTCATAAAAATTGTACAGTTAAAATAAATGAACATGTCAAGAATCTGTCTCTTATGTGGATGAAATTTCTAGTGTGAAGTATGAATTTCAAAAACACAATGCCCAACGATAGAGAATCGGCTCAGTTCGTAATCGTACGAAGCGTGATAAGCATTGTGAACTCCCAACATGACAGACTCGACGAGCACTGTCATTAAGTGAATAGGTGTATCGGGGAAGGATGTCTGATGACACTCAATTGAGCAGTACAAGCGAAGTATATTTTTTTTATTTATTTACAAATACTGCAGGCCCTATTCGGGCCCAAGCAGGAGTGGGTACATACAACAACGTAAATTACCATTGCCAATTAGCAATTAAGAACACAATAAACATGTACATACATCATTGTAACACTATACGTAACAGAAATAAACATGAACGTACAACAGTGCAATACGTAAACAAAATAACAATGAAAAAGCGTAACGCAAAAGAAACTGCTCTCATTGCGGCAATTTTAGAGGTCAAAGAAAAGGTTATTTGAAAGCTGAACGAACGATTCTATTGTATTAGCGTTAACTACTTCTTCGGGTAATTTATTCCATAGTGAAATTGCATGGGGAAAAAGAGAATATTGATGGATGTTAAGGTTACTTAATGGTTGCTTAATTGTTTTGTTGTGGTTTGTACGAGCAGAGCGCATGGGAGGCTCTGGTAAATAACATTCACGCGCTATTTTGTAGTGACCATGGTACAGCTGATATAAAAATTTGATGCGAGATACAATTCTGCGATGAACTAGTTTTTTCAATTTCGCCCTGTCGCGAAAAACGGACACGCTTGAAAAACGCGAGTATGTGTACTATATAAACCGCAAAGCTAAATTTTGCACTCTTTCTATTTTCTTGATTAAATATTTTTGATGAGGGCTCCAGATTAAA